>NW_026639269.1:2400000-3600000 GCF_028554395.1 Pezoporus wallicus
TAAAAAGTATAAGATGTACTGCTCCAGAAATAGACTTTCATAACACTTACGGATTTATGCAGTAAAGGTCAGACCAAGACCTGATTTAGATGCTTAATCCTTTAATTCAATCTAGTTCTTATTTCGATATTCTGTATCGGTTTATATATCAGTCAAATTTGCATTTTTCATTCCTAGAATTTACTAAAAATGTTAATAAGAATAGTAATTACTTCATGGAAATGTAATCAAAACCATTTTTATTAAAAAAAAAAAGCGTCAAAGTTTCTAATTGGCTCTAGTATTTAGCACCATCTAAAACATGTTGTTCAAAGACATCTTTTTATAACTGTCTCATTTTAATACAGTTACAACAAGGTTGATTTCAGCTTATTCTTATTATCCCTTATAGGTCGTTACTTCAGTTTAGTTTGTACAGTGCTATTACATAAAACATAATCTAAAAAATTCTTTGAGCATCTCTTTTTTACTAAAACAAATGAGAAACATACCACCCTAGACATACTTGGTAGTTGGACTATGGGAGACAGCAAAATAAAACTCCCAAACTATACAAAATTTACATTTTCAGCACTGTAACACTGCATAATGTAATATGCATTAATCAGAAATGTATGTTCACAGTACTCATTCATTAAATGGAATAGAAGCATCTCTGCCTTTTAAATTGTCTTTCTCATGTAAATACTGTGAACCAAAAAGGATTACCATGAGGGCATAAAACCTAGCATTCACAAGTATGACTCACAGACATGGATGGGAAAGGAGTAGTGACAGCTGTTTGCAAGTCTGTTGAGTCAAAATAATGTACCTTCAGACAGATACTCAGAAATGTACTTGGTAACCACTCCATATACCCAGAATTATTCCTTGGCACCAAGGAACGAAGCCATGAAGCATAAGAACAAGTGCCTCCAATAGCATCCACGAACTTGGATAAGTACCTTAAGTCAGAAAAGCTTCTGCCAAAAGGCGAAGTCCTTTAACTCCCATTGACTTTTCAACCAGCTGCCATTCAGCATTCACAAATACCAAGTCTATTATCTCTCTGTACTTCAGTTTTGGTGTCAGTAATGTGAGGCTAACAGTACGTAGTTGTTTCTCAGAAAGCCCTATTGTTTGCCAAGCACTTTTAAGGCATCATAAACACAAATACTATTACTGTAATTACATAGGAACTATATAGAAAATGTATTTATAGAAAGTGCGTGTCTCCCTACAAAGTTTCATAAGCACTAATGATCTATGACACAATTATCTATCCATTACCATGGTAGAACCAATAAATCTCTTTGTAGATGCGCTCTGCTAGAAAATTATTTCACATTTAGCCTGACAGAGATTTATTTCATGTGTCACTTCTTGGTTACATGTTCTGAAGAACAGTATAGAACAAGCATCAATTACTATTTTGCTATATCTACTCAATCTGAACCCAGTAATGTATGGTTAAATACTGTCCATCCTTTGGTTGACACTTTCAGTGACTTCAGTCAACAAAATTAAAGCTTTACTGCACAGCTGAGAGGAAATGAGAAAGCACTCCTTGCAAATGTACAGCAGTAGTAATTATAATTTCATTTTGTACGATTACACAAAAAGGGACATACTAATAGGTATTTGTGATAACAATTTTATGATTTTACAGAATTGACCATGGTATCAAAAACAAGCAACAGTGCAAAGATCAAAGATCATATATTAAGCTAATAATTTTGAGGCTCTGTATCTCTCATCCAGTAAACCACTCTTTTCTTAATGGGCCAGAAAAGGGTCAGAAAGCAAAGCCTTGTGTTTTGCTATTGCATAATCTTAAATTAAAAAAATATTTAAAAAAAAAAAAAAAGAACAAAAGGGGAAGTAAGTATTTGATGGTGTTTTATTTATTTTTTGGCCAAGGAAAGACTACACAGAAAGTCTAAGGTGCGCAGCAATGTAAAGTGAAATACACAATTTGTCCTTCTTATTTCAAAGAACTGTATTGTTTCAAAAGATTAAGTTCCTTCTTCACAAAAAAAAAGCTATCCCAAAGCATGTATGAACAGTTTGAGAGTCCACTTGTACAATGGGCACTTGTGATTAAACCTTTTCTAAACATGTATCTGAGACCTACACAGAACTCCTTAAGAAGCACATGAAAGCAGATAAACATTTCAGCGAACTCTGTAAGGTTCTGAACAGGCTTTTGCAGTGCTCAGGGGATGTACAAATAGGAAAAAAGTTCCATGATCTTTTCACATCAAGGAATTCACCTGGCATCTATGCTGCACTGAACTGCAACATACACACAAGTTATAAGCACCCCAGGAACTCAGATATTTGTATTTCAGACATCAGGCTTTTCAGTTTCTCTCTGCAGTAAATACAAATCATACACGTTGCAGTTTTGGAGCTCTTTATATGTTCTCTTTGAATTTGACTCTATTAAGTCTATGTCTAAGTTACAGGTAAACTCACTGTATCACTCAGGTCAGTACAATCTCATTATGCCACATTTCTAGAACAGTGATGACCAACAGGAAGACCAAAGAGCACATTCTTTGGAGAAGACTGCATTATTTGGTTCCCAGAAATACATAATAACTAACATGCCAATCAAGCCAGAGATACTAAATGTATGCTTTTGAAGTGTAGGTGCTCACTGGTAAGGTTCATTAAAGTGCAGCTCAGTGCAGATAAGCTACTTCGCCCTCTCCTCCAAGAACAGAGTGGGAAATAAAAATGACTGTGATGCCTTCTAGCCAGTAACAGGTTCTGTACAATTCTGAAATAAATTGAGAAATAGCAATGCCCATGTGCTTGGGCTCCAAACACCACCGTTTTTCTTCATGTTGAAGCAAGAAAAACTGACAACAAATTAATAAACAGTATGTGAAAAAAGCTGAGGTTTGCTCAGTCTTTCCACTATAGAGCTGGTCAACCTTCTGGAGCAATGTCTACAGCAGTAATTTTTTTGTGGTTACTCAGGCAAAGTAATGACTCAAAGCAGTTGCTACTGAGCTTCTCATAGCTCCAGGTAGGAAGAGGGGGGTGTTATTCAAATATCTGTCAAATACGCAAACCAGTCCTACTCTAAATTGCTAGTGAAGCGAACATCACAACACTCATGTTCCGTGTCAAGCCATGTTAAAGAACTGAATTTGTAAAAATTACTATTTGCTCCCAGTAATTTATTTTACAGCAGAAGTAATTGTCAGGTATGTATTATATGTTTTTTAGAAAAATACTTTTGAATTCCTTAAAGTCTTAAGCAGAAAGTAAAAATATCTTACTGTGTTGATCCCCAGACCATTAAGCATGTATATCACATCCTCTGTGGCTACATTCCCAGTAGCACCTTTTGCATAGGGACAACCACCCAGTCCTGCAACAGATGAATCCACTACAGCAACTCCCATCTGGAAGATAATGACACAGAAATGCAACATCAGCACAGAACATTATTTATAATTATTCATAAATTGCAGGAGAGATATATATATTAGTTACAGTGAATAAAGTACACATTTCTCCACAAATGGGTGTGTTCCTTAGAGGAATTTCCATATAATGGTCCCAGTTCTGACATCTTTATAAGGTAAGACTCTTTAAACACAGGATGTGGAACACAGAACTAACGGTGAATTACATGTGATTTTGGCAGATAAGATGCTGGCTGTTTTAGAGCCAAACAGAGTTTTATGATTTTTCCTTATTTCTCTAGATGTTGTTTTTAAATAGCCTGCATCTATTTCTGAAAAAGGTTACATACAACCAAACACAATCAAGGCATTTATACAAACATATAATTCTAAGCATATGTATAAGCCTTTGCAAGTTGGAAGTCTTAATAGTAGCATCGGACTCACATGTCATCCAAAAGATTTTGGGACACCTACCCTGTAAAATGTGTTTTGTATTAATGGCTATTCTTCCATAAAGAACTTCCTGAGCATTTTCACTCTTCTAATTTTCTTTTCATTCTTCTTTATTAGAGATCATAAAGCCACCATATAAATAATTTTTTTGTTATTGTTTATGAGGAACACAGAATGATATTTTCATTCAAATTCAACACCACAGTGTAAGGAAGAATGAAACTTTGGCAGATATGTTAAACAGCTCATGGGTTCAATAAATGGGAAATAAAAGCTTAAAGAACTTTATCCTGGTGAATCTGACTTGTTGGTTACCATATTCACCAGTCTAGAAGAAAACACAACCTCCAAAATAGCAAATTTCACATCCTACAAGGCCTGGAGAAGCATCCAAAAGCCTAGCTTTAAAGATGCTTGCAATAACGGAATAGGTGGATATCATAGAAGTTCTCTACAGATATAGGTTCTAAGCTTTACTTCTAATATTTTTAAGGGAATACTTGCTGCACAGTGTTAACCTCTCTCACTTAAATTAAGACTAAAAAAATACACTCAGCGCCATGAATTCATAATCCTCTACTTTTATTTTTTTCCTAGTGCATCCAAATGCCTTCCCTCTCCTGATCCTCCCTCAGCATATTCTTTTATCAAGAACTGATAATAAAAAGAATTGTAAACCAGTTACCAATTCTGACCAGCAGATATTAAAATTCCCTATGGGATATAGCCTTCCCCAGGAGATTGGTCAGGTAGAGAAAAAACTGACCCTGTAATTTCTACTGATTTGCTTAGTGACCTCTTGCAATCTCTTCTTTCTGTAGTTAGATTCTAAAATAAAGCTGAAATTGAGAAGTATTTTTTTTTCTCTTATAACACACTAGGTATGTGATCCAGAACGCTGGGTCTCCCCTTGTTAGAGAATGCTCTTCAGACTTCTCCTTGAGGAAGATTAGATGCTTTTGGAGGCATTCAGGCTCTAGAGATTATCAGAAGCAGGGAATGGTATTAGGCAGAAAAGTCATCAGGTCTTCAAAGACACCAGCTTCTCTCCACCTTAAGCACACCACAGGATTTTCCTCCCCCTAGGGCTAATTAGGCAGACATACACCAGAAGTTCAGAAGTCAGGCAGACTGAATCATAGCTCAGATTCAGGACAGGAGTTTCTATGCAGGTAAGTTTTCAAAACTCCAGCTTTGGACTCGGAGAGATTCGAGGTTAAACCATGCCTGTTACTCAGATTTTCAAGTCAGTAAGACCAACTTAGAGGCCTGGCTGCATAGACAGCTTATTTCTGCTGTTCTCCTTCTGAAGAACCCATGCGTCCCTGCAGGCTAGTCTGGGAGCCTGGCTTCTTTGTCACAGCCATGCACACAACTAGCTGGCATGGTAGGCAAAAGATGATGGCCTGCATGTTGCAGTTGCTAAATCCCCTTTCTAAATATGCCCATAAGTGGTTTTTTTTTCCTAGTTCTAATGATTTGTTACATTTGCTTCAAGTTTTAACAGTGCTTTCCATAGCTTTATCATTGGTTTTACAGACTCTGAAGTTCCAACATTTCTGAAGGGCAATATTAAAGCGTAATACAAGGAAGTGTTGTCCAGGGTCCTAATCTTAGAGAGGAAACATCATTTTAGGCTAGGTAGCTGCTCAAAGACTGTAATAAAGACCTTGAAGGAGCCAAAGTGCACAACTGTGACAGGCAAGACAGTACTGTATAATACTGCTCACACAATGAGACTCTCTAAGAAGGGGTATCATACTTTAAAGTACACTAATCTGTGAATTATGGAGTGATTCACCAAGGTGTATGTTTCACATTTCAGTCACTTGTCACACACTTTGTTTGTGTAACCCAACGGTCAGAATATGTGTTACACAACACATCTGTGTCCAATACACAGAGAATATGCATTTATGATAGCTTTCAACTAGAAATTCTGTCTCCTTTTGCACTGGCTGCTAAGATGCATACATTTACTCTGGAAGTCGTTGCTTCAAGCTCCACAGTGACAGCTTTCAGGCTTACAAATGTCCCTGTAGAAACACACCTAAGGCCTCTTAGTGCAAAGACTTATGGTATGGTGAAGATTCAGGGAAGAGAAAAGGAACACTATCACGTAGAAGTGCTGGTATGAGGCAAGCGTGCATCCCACTACCATGTGTGCTCTTTCAGTCTGATTTTAAGATTTCCATCAGAAATTACTGTTTCCGAGATTAAAAGGTAAAAGAAAGTGTCTTTCACAGAGTTCTACCCCAGCTGTAAGGTAACGTCGTAAGTGCTAGAGCATTCTTCTTGGTGTTATTTTCAGTAACTTTTACATGGGAATGAAAGCTATAAGCATATAATGTACTGAGGTACATCATTGTTGCTAAACTTTCAAGGAAGATCAGCAGACTCAGAAACAACTTTAGGAGTGTATAAGCTGTCACTTTCTAACCCCAGTGAATGAAACACTTTTCCTTGTGCAAAAAAAATGGGAAGAATGTCAACTAAACTGTATTTGGTTAAAACAGCCAGAAAAGTTTGCCAGGTCAAAGCTGGGGAGAACCTCCTCCTGTGGGGTGTATATTGCTAACAGTAGCCTGCTCAAGTCCTTCACAGGGCTCTCACTGTGAGGAAAAAGAAAAGAAAACAAGAAAAAAATATACTGACAGCATTAAAAAGGTGTCTTCTTAAGGCATTGGATATATATACATATTAATTTCTTGCTATGCTTGTACAAACCTTTTTGATGCCACTGTAATTCTGCATTTGCACTACAAGTCTAATAACACTGGGGTACATGTTGCTTATTATTGCTTGTTGAAAGTGTTTGTGAATACATGGAGGGATATGGAGTACCACAGCAGCATGAAGGTAACATGAAACACATATCTTTGTCTAAGCACATCCTAGTATTCTCAGGCAGCCTCATCTGAGTTAATTAATTCAACCAACCTCCACTGGAAAATGGAGTGCCTAGTGTAGATGCAAGAGCATAAAAAACAATGCCTTCTGCTGGCAAAGCAGTGGGAGCAGTAACCTCCAGGTGAAAGGCAGTGATAATTGCTTTGTCTTTTAAACTACCAACTATAATGGCTAAACAGAAAAAAGAGAAAATCTAGTCACAGCTTTACACTGGTAACATCTTTTTTGTGTCAATGCTTTTCAACCTAGTACAGGACACTTAAACCATTACTTCCCAGAAGTACTGTATAAACACATTTATGTCTAAAATTGTATCTGCATCTGGATGGATTTGCCATTTTAACATTAACCAGTTGTAGACAAGGTCTTGACATGGTGTATAAATACAGCAGCTCTGTCTGACCTCCAAATCTGTCAGGTCTTCAGATCAGTGCTCTTAATATGCAATAAGCATGTGTCTCTGCCTTTAAGATGCTGTCCTTTAAAGTTCTATTCACAGCACTTCTGATGTGTTCTGCAACCTACTGTTATTTCAGCAGCAGCCTCAGCTGCATCTGTCTGCTCTCGCATGTTGTACAGGCAACATAATGTGTGTTCTGATTTATGTGCACAGTCACTGCAGTTCATCTCCAGCATGGTCCCATTCCCCATTAATATGAATTAAATAATCCATTCTCCAAGCTCCATTCTAACAGTGCTAAAAACAGATGTTGGAAAACATCCTTCAGCAGCACTACTAACTAATTAGGAGGTTAATATTACAGCCCAGCCTGTTCAAGCATAGAGTCTGAAATAGCACCTAATAAATAACTTCTCTGCAAGTCTGAGCAGCTATGAAGCTGTTTTGCTTTTGCAGCCATTAAAAGCATACGAACCTCTAAAAGAAAAGCTAAAAATTGACATAAAGTGTAAAACAAGGCCACTTCTTTCATCATATGCCCAGTATTTGTTAGCCTTTTACAGGAGATAAGGAGTTTCAAGCTTTTCAGCAATACTGTCAATCAGATCTCATATTCACTGTCAATATGTGATCTTTAAGAAGCCCACAGTCTCATTGTCACTTCCTGACAGGCACTAAATTGTGCTGAGATTCGTGAGAAATTTCACTGCAGCTATTTTGTGTGATATGTCCTAGATGAGGATTCCCTGGGCTGCTTACGTATGGACATGTGTGTGAGTGAACAATGGCTTGACTTACAAGACAGCTTAAGTGCTCCAATCTTTTTTGACACTTGCAGAGTATTGATAATCGCTAAATTCCTAACACCTTCCAAACTTTAGTTTTGGCTAGTTTTAGTTTACTCTCTAGAGAAGGCAGAAGACTTTTTGCTTCTGTCCCATGCTAACTTCCTCCCAATGAGAGAGCAAGGAATTAAATTCATCACCTTTGTCAAATAGCCAGTTTTAACAGGAAACCATTATAGCCAGTGAATAATAAACACTTCATGTTTCTCAGTTTGCTTTACTACCTCCCCATAACTTTTTTCTGGGACAATCAGTCTCCTTCCATACTGATCTTTAAACTTGGCTTTGTCTGACAGAAGTTTAACTTCTTAACTTTTTAAGAGGGACACGTCTTAAAAATTGCAGGGTCAGCATCAGTAAATCCATGGATGCATGAGGTATAAATCAGAAGCTATAAATCAGGTCTCTCATAAATTAGGACATTTTTAAACTACTTGATTTTGAAACCATAATATCAAGGATCTTAGGTATGCATTAAACAGGAAAAGATTTGTTGTCCCACGAAGTTTAAGGGCCACAGCATTGTGAAGTTTAGTATCATGGCACCTTAAAGATAGGTGCACGTAGATATGACAAAAAAACACTGTATTAGTTCAGCATTTGTTCAACGAAAGAAGGAAGGGAAGAAAAAGCCAAAGGAGGACCTACACATGCCAGGTTAAACATTGCCCACACAAAAGGCAGCACAAGACTAATACTATATAATTCTGCAGCCCTGTCAGTGCCTAGCTGGTGCTCTTGGCATGGTGTGGTACTGTCATTTTATTATGTTTCTCTGGTATCAGTCTGCTGCCCACCACTACTCAATGTGCCACCAGGAAAAAACGTCTTCTCCAGTAGAGATAAATATAACCATAGAAATATAAATAACTATGCCAGCCATGCTTCGTAAGGTGCCTGTGCCCACAGAGACCCTTCCATGAGTTACATTATCAAGCTGCCTAAAATCAAGGCTTGTACTCCCCCTTTGTTTCAATAAAACAAATGTAAGTAAATAAATATTATTTTAGTATTTGAGCAATAGAAAGCATAAATTTCTACATATAAGGCAATAAAATAGGACAACACCTCTCTGTGGAAAACTGCATTTAGTTCCTGCTTCTTTTTCTCTCTTCACTCTTGTGAACGATTAATGTGTCACAAAAGACTATTTTCAGAGTTAACGCCATCACTACTGGCCACAGGGTGTCACTGTTACATTAAAATCTCCAGTTTCCTAGTTCATTTACTTGGAAAATTAACACATTTAGTGAAAAAAAAAAAATAAATCCTTTTCTCCCGAAACATACTGAGATGCAAGCAATTTGTGGGCAGACATGCTGCATAAAATAGGTTAATACAGCATTCCTTTAACTTATTGCACACATCTTTTCATATTGCTACTGACACATTTATTATAAGCAAAGCTGGCAATGACATCTAAAGTTCCCTAACACGTTCCATCATAAGGCCCTACTTTCAGTTGTTTATTACTTTGTCAGCCTTTAACTGCTGGAGATTATATTTTCCGTGCCTTGTCTCTGCCTCAGGCTGGATTGTTTTGGAAAGTTTTAGTGAAAAATTGGGTTGGCCACTTCCGAGAACAAGTTTTGGGGAAGAAAAACATTTTGTTATGCTAATATTCAGTAATTCTAACATGATATTCTTGGACATATTCTTGTAGCTTTGCACTCTCAAATTTGGCACAGGACGAGTACAGATTTTAAGAGATCATGAGTCTGGACTCAGTTACAAGCTTAGGAAAGTTTCACCTCATTGTCAGGAACTGGTCAGTCTCATAGCTAAAATGCCTGAGGGCCAAGAGAGCCGTAGCCGACCATGCTCTTTCCCCCAAACTCAACACAGAACTGTGAAGCAATTTCTCTGAAACTTAGCTGGAAAATCTGTGTCTCTGTCTAACAGCATCATCTGCACAAAAAAAGCCTCTCATTGGTGGGGTTGAGAAGCTGAGATCGGTTGCAGATCCATTTCTTCAGAGAGCATTCATGGATGTTTGGAGGGAATCAATGTCATTAAACATTAGACTGCTTTTGAGATTTCGAAAAGCTTAGAAAGTCCTAACAAAAATCCCATGCCATAACAGAATTAATATTAGGAAGCAGATGCTCACAAATCACTGTTAGTATTGCCTATGTAGTCTTATTTTGCTCCTTGTTTGCTCTTTTGTTTACAAGTCACCACGGTTTGCTACTTCGGGGTTGTACAGACCCTTGTTCTGCTCAAGGTCACAGAGCCTGCAGGGGGCGCAGGAGACACATTTCAAGGACTTCTTGAAGATGGGATCATCAGAGCACTGAGTCACTTTCCAGTCTCACATCCTTCCCTCCCCGAGCAACTCAGGGCATTGCCAGACTTCCCAGTTCAGCTGCTGCTGATGTGAAGTAAGTAGTTACTGACCCAGATGCTCTTTAGCAGAAGTTGCTGTTCTCAAGTAAACCTCTGGTGGTTTAACAGCTTGTTTGCTCGCTTTGTCTTGTGAAAAAAATCTAATCTAAAAATACAGGATATTAGTTTTATAGATTTAAGTTTGGACACAAAATACCAGTTAAACAGACAGAGCAGAGAATATAATAATCTTGGGATCTGGAGAGAACAGGGGAACTAGAACGGAGAGGCAAAGGGCAGTTTAGGGGTAGGCAGGGAGAGAGAACTGTCTGATCCAGAGGTGCAACAACTGCACCAAGTCCCTGTGCCCTATATGCAGCCAGATGATAACCAGGCTTTTTTCATGTGCTACATGCAAGTGTAAATGAATATAAATAAACCTGCAAATAAACCAAGGACTTTGAATGAATAGGGAAGACAAAAAGATTACTTGACTTGAGGGTAAAGATACTAGGGGTTGGTCTGAGAGAAGAAAATTTTGCTGGGATTGGAGAAAGTTATGTTTGGAACTGCTGACAGGAAGGTTTGATAAAGAAACAAAATCTATTCACTTTACATGGGATGGCTCACAGTGGATAAGCTAAGTAGAGACATACATACTAAAATAAAATGGCTGAGTTATCATAATATTTCATAATTACGGGACATGAGCTGAGAATGGGTGGAATGAAGCATGATGGAAATACGGGTAAAAAGTTCGAGATGCAGACTGCAGAAACTGCACTTCACTGAGTTATTGTAAAAGAAGAGAGTGCTACTGTAAAGAATCAGGGAAAGGCATCGATCTAGTATTTGACATGCACGTGGCAAATATGGAACATGTGAATCCATCAGTGTAAATGGCAAATTTGACCCAAGCATCACAGTATCTGAAAAGGCCACTACTTCCTACATTCAGGGAACATATAACCTAGTTCATCTACCTTAGGTACCCCTCTTCTTGGTTATCTATACCTCAGAAAGAAACTACAAATTCTCACAATCTTGTTGTTCAGTCCTGGTTAACTTCTGCCAACTACGAACTTGTCTAGTTACTGGAACACTAATTTCTGTTGATTCACTCTGTGAGTTAAGCTGCATAGCCAAAACTGTTCCTAGAGGTGCAATTTTCCTCACTTTGTAGAACAGAACACTTTCAGCATGATGCACCAAGTGGCAAAGGACACTTGGTACCAATCTGAACAAACAAAACAGGTTGGGTGTCAGAAAGTATTTACTTTTATAAAATAAATTTGTAGCAATGATGGCATTTATGAGAAAACTAGGAAAGCAAAGCAGAACTATTTTCATACCACTGTAATACTATGGCATGTCAGCATCAGGGTATCTAAAGGAATGAAATAGTAACAGCATTTAAAATCCCATCTGACTTCAATTCAGCCAAAGCCCTCACTCGGCAGCACCTGACTCCCCTAGAGCTAGGAACATTATCCACTCACAAACCCTCACTTTGTTTTGACTTTCATTCCCCATATTATCTCTGAAATCACACACACACACCACTCAGAAAAAATGGGGACCCCCTGTGTGTCCCTAGGGCTCATCTCCAGATGTGTTGTGGAGTCCAAAAGAAGAATCAGCTCCTTCTCTGGGGATGAACATGTGTGGTCTTCACAGTCTGAAAACCACTGCTGGCTCCTTGGCTTGGAAGCTGGGGAAGCTCAACGGACCAACATGGGTGGAGGAACCTCAACATACATCAGGAATTCCTGTGAGTTCTTCAGGCGTCTGAAAATGTATGCTAATGTCAGACTCTTCTCTGTCTTCCTCTGTGTAGCCCTCTCCAAAGAACACTAAAGCAGACTAAAAGTGAGCCTCCGGTTTAAGTTGTTGAATACTAAGATTGATGCCTGTTAGTTCTAGTACAAGGACGTCTTGCACTAATATAGCTCCAGCCACTGCTTCCCACCTCCACTGCATACCAAGCTTCCACATTTAAAGTGGAAAAAACTTTTCAGGTATTAGTGATGTTTTAGTATTGTTCTCACTCACACGCTTTCAATTAGACCTACACTTGTTTCTCCTGGATGTGATGAAATAAAATGTGAGGGAGTAGTTGGTAAATATCCTCCAATCCAAGCCTCCCTTGTTTCTGCCACATACCAGAATGTGTGCTGAAGTTTTTGACTACCATTCTAAACATGATGGCAATAACGATATCTCACTGTTGCACATTACAATTTAAGCAGATGAGCACTCCTGCCTCATGCTTTCAAGGTTTTTCCTCTGATGTCAGTACCTATGCTTTCCAGAAAGGCACTCAGGTTACTGCTGTAACTGTTAAAACATCTTCCTTCACATTTCACCTATTTAATAGGAATTAAGCTAGGCTATGGTCAACTTGTCCCTCTCCCCCCCCCCCCCCCCCCAAACCCACCCCTCACATCCCCCCAGTAACTAGCATACTCAAGACCAGAGCTAAAAAACAAACACATGCTTCCAAGCACAATACATCCAATAGTCAGGCAGTGGTACTATCGTATCGGGGCTTGGGATTTTTCTTCACCTTCTTTCTAAATAAATGTTCTAGTTATTGGTTAATGTGGGACACCCAGGCAGTGAACCACAGAACTCCTGCCTATGGCTTCTTTCTCATTTGAGACCCAAACTATGTTGGGCTTCACAAACACAAAGCAGCATCTAAATAGAAGATCCAGCTGAAGCTCAAGTTTTCAGCTACTCCAGAAACACAAGGAAGGTGGTAGGCTCTGTGCACATCCCCAAGAAGTCTAGTCTCTCTCTAACTTCATCTTTGCCCCTCCACTTTTCAATCAGATTTTGCTGCACTTTTAACCTCCTATGCAACCACAAGATATAGAGCCCTGGCAGCACAGTTTAACTTCTTAGAAAAGTCTGTCATTTTATACAGCCACAGATCTCTAGAAATTCCTCAAATGCACAGAAGGGGACTGCACTAATTCTTACTTTACTGAAATCATTATTCACTGGGAGCTTGCTTGAGCAAGGGTATGGACTTCAAGACTGTATCACTATTACTGTTCATGCTAAGCTGCAGTTGGAGTTCATAGATTTGATTCTTCTCAAGGATCTCAATAACAATCAATGAAATATCAGAATTCTTTAATAAGTGGCCAGAAAGGACCATATTGTATCAGATAAAAAAGGCTGTTTTCATCTTTTAAACTGTTGTTACAGTTCTCAACTTTTTTTGAGGAAAAAATCCCCAGCTCTGTTAATTCCTGAAGCTACTTGTTTTGAAAAGAAGATACCTGAAGTTTTCCAAAGGAAGTCACATATTTCAAGCAGGGTACGTGTGTTATAATGATATAATTTGCTACTTAGAATTAGGAAATCACTTTAACTTTTATCAAATGTATAAGAGGGTTATTTTTAGGCGTTGTTTTAGTTATTTAGCAGTCATTTTCTAATGTAAGAGATACCTCTTCTCATTTCTGGAGATACTTACAACAAAAATGAAAACTTGTGCATCCTATCCCAAGCTGAATAGATCATTATCTCCATCATTTACTATTACTTCATATTAGATTTAAAGTCTATGTCAAAAATAATTTGTACAGGTAATGCTGTTAAATAAAACTTGCACTTTTTATTAAAACATATCTATTACTTTGGATCTCTCCTAACTCTATCTTTATAGTCTCCTGAGTGAAATAATATTTTATTCTATTTTAGTACATAGAATGCAAAGAAGTTCAGAGATTCTGCTCCCCAGTATTCATTGACAAAGCATACTCAGCATAAAGAAAAGTGGATTGCCGAGACATAGGGTAAACTACCCTTACTAAAAAACCTCCTGGCACTTAGTACATCATCTGGATTACACAGGTGCATATCCATCTTCTCTCATATTTGGAAAATAAGAACTGCATTCCCCATTCAAATGCTTTTAACTTATTTACAGCTAGATCTGGAGACTTAATATTCATCATCACAAAGTATAAAGCCAAATGTCCTTTTTCTTCAGGAGCACCAAAGATTAACAGATTAGAATGTTTTCCACATGTCCATTTTACTGTCAAGAGAATATTAAAGAAGTTTTCCAGCTTCCGCAGCTCAGCCAGATGTCAATGGATCCCACAGTGAAGCAAAATTGGCAGAGTAGCCTTCTCATGACCCCAGCATTGTTTTATCAAGGATCAGTTTAAAAGTATAAAGGGCCATTTCTTGCTGAGATCTGTAATGTTTTTCAGCCCTCTTCCCCTGCAATTACACAAAAGTGCTGACTTTGTTGAACTACTGATACGCAGTAGTATTTCTTATGACTTCTCTCACACTGTGCTGTAATTGCTGTTTGTGTTGGCACAAGAAAAGTACCATGTCTTGTTTCCACTGTACATTTCCGGACTCTGGTTTCAGCAACATCAGTGTAGGATATTGTACTGGGCATATGTTTTGTTGTGTAAACATTAACCGGTAATTTACCCTGTCTATCTCCACAGTATGGCCTCTAATTACCAGAGGTTGAGGGGCTTCAGATGGACATTTTATAAAATATTTACAGTAGCTATACTGTTTCTTTTCTTTTCTTCATTGGTATCTGTGTTCTGAAAATCATTGGAAGGGAAAAAAATACAACATCAAAAAGCATAAAACAAAACTCAACAACAAATCCAAATGCATTCATTCTTGCACACCTCATTCTCTAGAGGAAGTAATGACTAGGTTCCCAATTAGTTAAGCAAAAGTTATGGCCATATGGCAGTAGACATTACAATATAAGAAAGTATTAGATATTTCTGTTTTCTTTCAATTTAATTATTCCCTTTAAATCTTTTGTGATGAAAAAAAAAAAAGTAAATATTATTTCTACCAGTACTTTTTTTTGTTAAAATTCATTCTCACTAAATAGCCTCTGAATTTGCAAACAACCATGCACATGCTTAATTTGAGTCAAGACTCAGGCAAATGTACATAGCAAATGTGACCACTAAGGTCTTGCTGGAAAACATAGCATTTACTGCAAAGATTCAGGACCAAGGAACAACTTCCCTTTAAAAGCTCTGGAGTATATGTTTAAGTCATTCATCTCTATAATTTCAAGGAAGTAGAACTTTACGTTTTGTGCTAAAAAATAATGTCTGGAGTAGAATTCCAGGATGGGATTAAACAATTAATTATTACAGCAATTTGACCAAAGAAGTTGCAATTGAATAAGGCATCTTTTTGGACACCACAAGCAAAGTGAACCTTTATTCCAAATAAAGTTTTCACCATGACACAGGAAACTTGAAACTACTAGTGTGACAGTGACTCAGCTTCTACTATTCTATTATAACTGGATCAATTTTGTCAAATTCACCACTATACCTTATCACATTGCACTACCTCCAAAAGAATCTTCTCTTCCAATACACTGGCTAATTAAACGGTAACATTAAGGTGGGGGCCACAAAATGTAATCAGTCTTGCTTTTTTTCATCCTATTTGTAATAAAGTTCATTTTTTAAAAAAGTTGCAAATTGCTCATCTAATATATCTGCCAACAGTGAAGTCAGAACACTTCTTTTGTTTAAAAAGGCACTCAGCTTAGCATCTTGTCTTTTGCTAAGTCTACTTCTATTCTATTCACTCAGTTTATTCTTAAGAGGAAAAGTTACTGCATCAAATTAAGAATTCTTACCTATTGCTGCAACTCTCAGTGCAAGCAAAATCTGTTATGAACACAGATCAGAGAAAAATCTTTCTGTAACTGTTTACTTTATTCATTTGAAAGGACCCTATGTTAAGCAAATCACATCATTTGCCTCTGACAATCTGCCATCATGTAGAACTTGCACTAAGCAACAAAGAAGAAAAAGAAACAGGAAAATATGCAAACTGGCAAAAGTTACGGAGCGTATAAAACTATCATTCATTTCTCTTTAAAAATTATTTTAAAATTTTTTATTTCTGAAAGCCTGGCTGTTTCTGTACTGTAATATTTCAAAAGAAAAAACAGATAAATGACATATTATTTGACTTGGGACTGGTTCAGTGGTGCTTCTGCACAGAGCAGAAATAAAAGATTATTATCATACTTTCATTACTGCATCAGCTTTGGTTTCTTTCTGAACTGAAGAGTCATCTTCCACTTATTCCACTTATGCAAGTGGTCACTTGTTCTCATACAGATACAAATATCCACCCAACACACTCATTTATTGTTCAGGAACCTCAGTTTGCTTGATCATAGTATTTCCAAATTTTCTTCAGTTTACTTTAGGAAACACCCTGTGAGATTGTTTAAAGCCACTTGATGTATCTCAGCAACAGGTAGGAACTCCCTCCCCTTTATTGTTTGCTGGATTATAAAAAAAAACTGATTCTGAGGAGCCATAAATATGCAAGAATGGCCAGAAGTTTAGTTCCACCCCCTCAGCACAGCTGTCTGTAGGGCTGCCCAAAAAGGAAGGAAGCATCATCCTGTAAACACTCTGCTTTCCTGCTAGAGACTCTGGAATTTGTTATTTCCCAGGTCTATTCCCGCCATGCAAACTCCTCTGACCCTTGGTTGGGTCTGAAAAAAAGGTTCCATGCAATGCCCTGTTTTCCAGGCAGAAACTAGAATAGACACACACACAAATAATAAAAGATAATGAAAAGAAACTGTAATTTCTAAGTGGGAAGCTTAGAATCACTGCAGTGTTTCTGTCATTATTTTACACTTGCTGTTAAACTTTAACAAAAATTCAGTTTAAAAGACAGGGAGAGTCATTTCCATTGAGTAGAAAAATACACATGTCTAAAAGCCATTTATCTTACTGTAGCTAATGTATAGTGAGTCATAGCCTGACTGAAGTTCAATATGATTATAGGGAGAATTTCTAAAAACAAGTCAAGCAACTCAAATATAAATAATTTACTTTCAAAATACCATGAAAATTGAATAAGGAATTAAATCCTGAAAAAAAGCCTGTTTTAAAAGGTACTGAGAATAATTGTATCCCCACCAAAATTTTGAAACATTTTTTTCAGAATTGTTTTAAAAATTATGTTGAAATATTTTTTGTTATTTCTGTCACTGAACCACATTCCTCTTTAGTGTGCAGCATGTAAGCTCAAAATAAAGAGAAAGTGAAAGGAATCAGACTATCACAGTCAGTCAAGAAGATGGCTAGCTGAAAACACAAAGCTAGATACACAACTACTGGTATACTTGTATGTTCTAGATTAGAAAGTATCTAAAACTATATAGCCTAGAATCATCATCGTAAGTACATCTTAATCACAGGAACAAATGGGTGGTCTAATGAACATAAAATTTGTACTAATCTAGACATGTTTTAGCTGACTGTTTTTAAAATGCAGACACTGATTTTTGTGGTGTATTTAAATTGGCACATTAGCCATGTCAGTTACAAAGACTGGCCCACATTTTCCATATTCAGACCCTATGGTAAACTGCCCAGAGCTCTGCCAATCTTTTGCTACTAAGTAGTGATGGATTCCTCAAGTTCTCATGCTCCCACACCTTGAATCAAAGACGTGTAATGTGGAGAGTTGCACCTTAGCTGCAGCAATAGATGCAGGTACAGATATTTCAGGAAGACCTGCAACAGCTCTTCAATTAAATCCCCAGGGATGCCATCAGCACACTCAGAGCTGACCAGAACCTCTGAAATCTCAGCTCTGGAAACATCCTCCAATGGCCACTAGGAATGATAGCAAAAATCTCTCTTTTGTGCCATTAATACACAGAAACTTGTGCTCTTTTGTGTTATATATCTGTGACCAACAAACTTAATGGCATCGGGACAGGAAATGTGTGCAACCCTTGCCGCAGACCATGGCACAGCTTTGGCCTGGGCCAGGTGGTGCTCCACTGAACAATTTCTGGCACAGCCTGAGAACTAGTACCATTTAGGGACCATTCGTAGTTGGCAGTCTGGAAGTGCTGACCTTGTTTAGGAGGGTAAGAATTTGATTTTATGGCTGCAAGCTTTTCACAGCAATTGGCCTTAGTGTGTGAGAGGGAAAGAGGTACTGAGACTGGGAACACTTTAAAGGAGTGATATAGCAGCTGTAGGAGTGCAAAGACTATTCAGACCCGCATTCTCATATCTAAAATTAATGTGAGAGCTGAAGAGATAGTAATTGATGAAGAAATGCATGCTGTGGGAGGGGTGCTGAGAAGGGAGAATGGGATGGGCTTTCAAGATGAAGCAGTTCTGAGGTAAGCCAGTTGTGTAAGATACTTATTTGTGGAAATCCCATTTCATTTGCTGCAAAAGTTGGAAGGTGTGTGAGAGACAAGCAAGACATCATAAAACCAAAAGAGACAAGATAACAGCTGTGGAGAACTAGATTGTCTTTCTGTGAATGAGAGTGCCTAAGTGATGCAAACACTTAATTTTCCAGTCATCTTGATAATCTAGACTCTCATTTCCAGGACTTGAATTAAAAACTGTTGTAAAATAACAGTTAGCAGCTCAATTTCTGACTGCTACAGGCAGTCATCTCATGAAGCCTACAGCTAGCCACGTAGTCTCATGTAAAGAATCCCCTCAAATACCACATTTTTATGCATGCAATTCAATTGAGGTACAATAGAAATATGCATGGGAATCTGACACCAGTGTGCCCTCACTGTATTTTTTATGCATGCTACAGATCAGTGACTACAGTTTTCTAGTGCTATATTTTCACAACTCCTAAAATACTAAATATTTATTTTAAATTGGGCTTAGCATTTTGAAAACTATTTTATACTAATTTGTTCTATAAACACCTGAAAATCTTTTTTAAAAGCCTTCTTACATTTCCAGCATTTGGAAGTAATTTGTTTCTAGTCCAAAAAAATGAATGTCTGTGTCTAACAGAAAGAGCTGGATTACTGCCCAGTCCACTTCAGAACTGGATGATGCTGACTCTTAGCCATTTAAATAGTCAAGTTAAACAAGGCACAGTTGGGATGATAAAAGGAGGTCTGTAAAAAGACTATGGCTTTGGCCATGTGGACTTACAACTATCAAACAAAGACTGGGAAAATAGTGGAAGAGAGGGAAAAAATTAACATAACTGGTGGGGAAAATGTTAGGATTAGGTGAATGTAGAAGCACAGTATCTGTTCACACCATTCTCCCTTCCTTTCAGCATGCTGCCAGCACCATATTTACTCTGCTTAAGCACTGGCAGAGGAAAGAATGGCAAAAAAGCATTTGCAAAGAACAAAGGAGAGGGGAGGTAGACACTAATAGTCTGTATAGAGATTATCTTCCAATGTATGCCTTCTTTGCAAGCACAACTTTGCAAGCCTCTTATTAGCAGGCAAAAGGTGAAATATGACAGAATTGTCTTCTTTTAGTCTATTAATTCCTTTCCCTTTTACAAGGGAAATATATAGTTCTAGATATAACAGCTAAAGAATGATGCAGCAGAAGAGAATCTGACCAAGACTGAAGAATCATTTAAAGTAAATTCTCTGAATCTCTTTATTTTTGCATGGGAAGAAGTGCATTCACAAGAGGATAAAGATGCACAATAATGAAAGCAATTCTAGAATGCCTTTAGGTATTGGTCAACCAAATCAGTATGGCCTTAATGTTTCTACATTTAATGAATCAGAAAATAAACAATGAAGCTGAAATTGGAATGTGCCACTGGCACTGAAGAATCAAATGTGCAAATTTATATTCCCACTTATAGCATCGGAAACACAGAATGGAAAATTCAAAATTTGATTAGGAAAGCTACAATAAAACAGCATCCCAAGAAAAATGTGTAGGTTTGCAAGGAGGATGAAAGCACAGAAAAAAGAGAAAAGGACACAGAATATTTGGGCCAAATTCATCCTTTCTATAAATACACAGCTTCAATGTTATTAGTATAGAAAGTATTTTTGGATTTAAGATAGAAAATTAAACCATTTTAGGTTTTATTTCTCTAGTTGCTGCATTGATTTCTGCATCCATATTCCATTTAGACCTAGGGTGACACACCTATATGAACTTGCAGAGATGTAAAGAAAAATTAATTGATTATTTTATGGTTTAAAAATGTTTTTAAACATTTTCAAGTTTGATTATAAACCAAGGGGAAGTTGTGTCTACTGCTGCAAGACAGCTCTAGTGAGGGAATTTGGAGCGGAAAATAATCTCTAACTGATGAAGGATTTCTTAGTCTGATTAGTATCCTGAAACAGACTTGGTGCTGAGGTTTGTTGGTTCAGCAACTAGGGTTAAAAGCTTAAGAAATTCAGTCATCATATTAGAACAATGTAGATTTCTATTATGTGTTAATCATTTACAATGAACTAAGTTTCATTTAAATAGAAAACAAAACCCATAAAAAAAAAACAGGCTACTTACTGGTATACGTATGTAAATATGTGCATGCAAATATACTATTTCAGTATACAGTAACAAATATATTTCCTTTCCTATCCTAAAAAGTTCAAAAAAATAAAAATCTTGAAACAAAGTCTGCTCTTTAAACTCTTTCTCTAGTAATATTTTAACAGTTGTAATACTGGCAATGAGGAATTTATTTGTGAACTATCAGGCTACCAAGGTTTTCTGAAGCATGAGGAGAAAGGTCAGAAACTTTCATGTCCTCAGAAACTGCATAGTATGCATATCCTGCAAAAAGCAGCAGAAAGCAATACAATTAGGTTTGCTACTTCTCTTGTACTGATCTGAAAAAAAGAACATGAATGGTACTGCCTGTTCATTTGTTTGCTTGCTTATTTTGCTAAAATTACAGGCAACAACATAAAACCAGTACCTATTAAAAAAAAAAAAAAACAAAAACAAAAAACAAAACAAAACAAAAAAAAACAGAACAGAGAAAATACTGGAAAACATCTGTCAGATTTTCAGTATGAATGCCTATGTTTTCATTTTCTTCCCATATGTAGGTCTAATTTATTCATTTGTGAAGTATGCTTTTTCACTTACAGAAGTAACTAGCTGCTCATAGCAGCAATATTATTTGATAAAACTCAAGTGTTTTTCTACTTTCCTAAAGCACATACCTTCTTTTTAAGTTTTCTTCACAGAAACCTTGCAGTCCAGTACCTTTTCAAAATTCACCTGACATTTTACCCCCAATTTATCTTCTTTCAAACACACAATTTTAACCACCTCTGTCTTGTTATCTTTCAATCTTAAATAATTCTATCCATGCTTTTCTTTCCTACTTCAGCTCAGACATCAGTGTCCCTACCCATGCCAGGGAGGTTAGAACTAGGTGATCTTAAGGTCCTTTCCAACCCTAACTATTCTGATTCTGAGATTTTATGATCTCATCTTTTTACTTACTAGATTTATGTAAGTGCTATGTTGGCTCTGTGAGGAAAAGGGGAATATAAGGAAACAGAAACAAAAAAGCAAACTGATGTTTTCTAAGGAATTTTATGTTATTGTTATCAGCTCTTAGTTTTATAACAATTCAGAAGTATTGTTTACACTTTCAAAACTAGAAAATACCTGGTAAGTACCTAGGATGAATCAGTTCCTAGAGAAATCCAAAAGTAGAAAGTTCTGGGAAGAACCTTATTTGAAAAGACAGGCATGTTATAATAAATAATCTCTTGCTTTACCTAAAATTATATGTATTACCAAACTTCTTTTTGTAGAATACTACACAGATTTAGTATCACATGTAGTGCTAGCTATCCTGTTTCTTACAATGGAAATCTAAAATTTGAAAAGTTTAATCCATACAAGTTAGAGCAATTGCCCTTACCATGAGCATGATGGTATTACAAATTACTAATTTAAGCAGAAAACCCTGGGACCCACAGGCCAATACTTCTACAACCCTACTGATGGATGCTTTCCAGCTTGAAGAAATTCTGTTTCATAACTCCATTTGTTTCCTGCCATTTAGCCAACTTTCCACTTATTACATGCCTCCACGCCTTAATATTAACTTCCAGTGCAGAATACTGTAAATTGTTTTCTGAAAAATCAAAGCATATGATGGCCACTGTATATCCTTTGTCTTCTTTGGCAGTGACTGCCTCAAAGAATTCCAGCAAAATACTGAAGCATGACCAGCCCTTCCTGAATCCTGTACAGCTACTCTGTCAAGCTGTTTTTTCTAATGTTTCCCTATCTGAACCTTGAAATTAGTTTCTGGAGATCTCTGTTAAGTCTTCTTCAGTTTCCTAGGAGATCTTTTTAAACAGCAGAGGAAAGTAAACATGTGAGGTCTGCTAAAACCTTTCAATTTCTATGCATTCCTCAGAATAGGAATTCAAAATTATTAACTTTTTTTCAGGATCCCAATATATAGTGCTTCATAGGGCAAGTCTTTCCTACCCTCAGACTGTGCTACATAACTTCATCAGCATGCCAGGCTGTGCAGGGGAAATAGACTGTTGCAGAACTCAGATAATTTGATTGGGCATGTATGTGTTTTGACCACTTGCCCACTCATATACCTTAGTTTTTTTTTAATCTCAAAATTACATTCTATTTGAAACTTAAAATCTATTCAGTTTCTAAACTTCAATTTCAAAAATAAAGATTAAATCCAGACTTCATAAATATAATTTGTACTTTTCCTATATTCTTCCTCAGTAGATTTCATTAGCCTTTCACAAACTCAAAGAGATTAGTCATATTCCTGTTTTACAAATAAAAAGTCGAAGAAAAGTGATGTACACAGTGACATGCCAAATAGGGAAAAGACAAGCCAAGATATTATGGTTCCTGCCTCCTATACCTCATTAATTTCATACAATGCCTCCCTATTGGCCTAAAAAAACCCTGTCTGTAGTACAAGCTCAAAATTTTAACTAACCTATTATGACTATTTTTTTTTCTCTGTTAAAAAAATTGTTTAGATGCAAATAATTCCATTGCCAGGCAGTGGGTACCCCAGCATGCTGCTGATAATAAAAGAAAATCCTAGTGGTATTTAAGGTATTATTCAAGCAAGAACTCTGTCAGCCCACTACATACAAATTCATTTCCTCAGTTACTATATAATTCCCCAAAACCAGTACTTTATGATTTGTGTAGCAACAGAAAAATATGGTTAGACTGCCTTCCTCAGCTAAAAAGTTAATATTCACTGTTAGCTGAGAAATTACTAGATCGAGTCTAGCACAATGACTACATGCAAGGCTTCACACTTTTCATGGTTGTTTATCTATCTTCTCTACCTCTTAACAGAAGAGTCAAATTATCCTACTACACAGTACCTCTGAATGTTGCGCTTTGCAGGGAATTAAAAAGAGAGCATTTCTCACAAATAAAGAATGATAAGGTGTCTTTTTTTTTTTTTTCTTCCTTGATATCATCTTGAAATTTCAATTTTAGGTTGCTAATGACTTAGAGAGGAGTTGAGATGTATAAGCAAATTTATGATCCTACCAATGGTCATTAGGAAGAAGTTGCTGAGCTACTAGTGATGAACATAATCACAGGAGTCAATGATAGATAAAGCTGGACCACAGGCATTTTAAATCTTTATTCAATGCCAGTGCATACACTTTGTTGTTGGTTAAACCTAGACTGCAGGCAGATAAATGCAATGCTGAACTTTAATAACACATAAATGTGCTGATATATAAAGTCATCATGTTGGATGATCAAAGTTTCATAAAATTGCACTGTTGCTTCTTTTTAAATCAAGAGATAAAACTGTGACTGTATATGTGTTTGTATGTATAACTCAGTAAAAAGGTAACAAATCACCAACAGAAAACCTGTAACAGTTTATATGTGACTACTATACACGACCTGTTATACACATGTATTTGCCTTCTTCACATTCAGCCTGCCACCACTGCTATCCATACCTTCATGTCATTGTGAACTCTATTTCTGCAACACAATGATCCTTGTGAATTAATAAACCATGAACTTCAGCAACTACGTTCCTTTCCTGGTTCTGGCACTTAAAACTTAGCCATATCAACATTGAGTGCCTACTTGTGAACCTAGTCCTTACTACATAAGTAAACTGGATTCACAAAAATATGGAAGTTAGTTATTCACTCCCGCATGCACCAAAATAACTAGAACCTATTCAGTTTAGCAATCAAAGGAAGGAGTCATCAACCAGCCATTTCTATCTGTATTTAAAAAAAAGAAAAAAAAAAAAAAAAGGTGCAATCTTTAAAATTCAAGGATCTTATAGACATTAATGAAATATCATTAAATATTTTAAACTTTCTGTAAGTTGATATATTTCAATGTTCGCAATGGAAAACCTATATTCACAAATTTTAATTTTGCAGTGTGAGCCTTGAAAGTTTAACTGAATACTTGCTAAATTGTGTTCTGGTTCTAAGATGTGAATTTTATTTCAAAATTCCTATATTCTGGAAATAGAAAGCACTAATAAAAAGTAATTTCACATGGCAAATCATCAATCTCATTCATGTCATTGTGTCCAATAAGGTGGAAATGATTACACAAGGTGGTAAAATCTTTGCTCCCTGTAAGTTGTTAGTTTTATGCTTGTTTTCTCTAAGTTAGGATCTGATACCAGTAGTGTAGGGATCAGTTTATATTACTCAATTACAATAGTGACTTGAATTTCATAAAGTTATATGGGATTACCATGCAATTGTTTCATTCATGGAGGTATCAATGCCATCCAAAACTCCTCTTTGCCTCTTAGCATATTTCTTCTCATGTTCAGGTATGTGCTATAAAAACAGACAAAGCTATTTCTGGCAAATAGACAAGCTATGCAAAAAAAGAGTTCTGTAACACTTCCATTAAAAACCTTCCCCTTTCTTACCCGTTCTGTACATACTACAGGAGTCAATTGCCAAGGTAAAACTCAAACCTCCTTAGATCAGTGGTATACCTTACTGGGGCCCCTCCAGCACAGAAGTTTCCTGACCCATCTTTTTACCCTTCCTTGGAGGTCTGTAACAATTTCCTATAAATGTTTTACTACTTCTTTTAGTTACATTTTGTGATTGTCACATTAGCTAACCCACATATGTAATTTTACTCAAAATACCACAGCCTCTAACTAGATCACCACATCACTTTCCATCTTCTAAATTTGTCCCTTTTTTAAATTCTATACTCTGATATTTTTATATTAAACCACTTAACTAAGATTGTTGTGTTTCTACTGTAAATGTTTACTGTTTTGTTCTGAAGTATCATTTCCTCACACTTTTACTCAGATTCTCTTCAAAAGTCAATATCCTTTCTCTGGGCAATGCTTTCATTTATTCACTTCAACAACTTAAAAAATTACTTATCCTTTAAAAGTTGGCTAATCTCTCTCCCATCTTTCACTACCTACCCTTTTGCTAAAACAACACACATAAAACTGAATACTAAAATTACAAGGCTACTTCCCTGCTAATTTCTTACACAGATATGGCCTGTCAGTTCTAGATGACTTTGGATCAGCCCCAAACAAAAGAAAATATTCTGGGTAGTATAATCCTGCACGGAACAATGTGATCTGTGTAAAAACTCACTTACTGAATCACCAGCACCTCTTTCCACTCTTAGGAGCTCTCCCATTGAAGCAATGCCTGAATTAGTGCAGAGTGATTTGTGGCTTTCCAGCTGTCATTCACTCTTAGGAAATACAATACACAATACAATAGTACTCAGCCTGAAGTTGTAGTCTGCAGTGTCTTAGGAACAGTGCATTTTGCCTGCTAAACTTGTTTTCAAACAAGAATTGTAGCCCATTATTTCTATAACCCCTCAAACACATTTCATTCCTGGTGAAATACTCTGTTGGTTGCACAGACCCATAAAGGAGGAAGGGCAAGGAATTGCTTCTGTTAAGAGTCTGGTCTATGAAACAAACGACTGAGCTGAAGACAAGGGGGTTTGCTCCAGTACTTTGCCATTCATGCATCTTTGGCAGAGAGAAAAGTACTGGCAAGCCTAACAGCAGGGGCTAGAAGTGACCTGGGCGCTCTGATCTACTGGCTTGGGCACTTTGCTATCTGCCTGACTTGTAAAAGTTGCCCTGTTTTACAAAGAGTATTGCTTAGCCATAATTCACCACTAGAGCTGCCTTGTTTCTTTGACCAGAGACAGGAGAGGATGTTGTGAGGTGCGGGCCGCATCTGAGGATCCAGGAGCCTAGGGACCTACCTTCAGAGCGAGCCAAGGAGCTGACTGAACAAAGCCAGTCACAGAGACTGTGTAATGCCTGCTTCATCAAGGACTTTTGGAAAAATCTATGACAAGTTCAGCTCAGCCAAAACCACCCGACCTTTAGACATGCACTGTAGCAGAACTTGTGCACAGAAGAAAGTTTTCTGGTGGGTCTCAGGCACCCCTGGCTTCCCAGAAAACTTAGAAGGCTGGATACGTTTTTTTTAGGTCTATTGCTCTCTTGAATTTACACGTTAATTAGCCTGAACTGCACATTAATTACCTAAGAGCTTTTTCTCCTTTAATTCTTATACAGTTGATTTAATAAGTAAAAAGACAGGACCAGGAGGTAAACATGAGAAAAAAATCATAACAAATACTGGGGTTAACAAAGAGTAGCCATTGTTTAGTAGGCACCATGACAGCAATTATTTTAAGGAAAGATTTGGAAAACAATGCTTCAAGTATTTTTATGTTGAACTCCTCCCATGCTCAGGGGTTTTCATGCTTTTAGCTATTACATCTGCAACTGAAGCTAACTGTGAAACTAGCAATTAATTTATCCCATGGTACATATACACGTATTTGCAACAGTAAAAGTGAGTAAGGGTGAATACTAAACAGTGTGAGTAAAAGTTTGAACTTTTGTACCACATTTTGTCATTCACTGTTTAATCAAATACCTGCAGACTCCCACAGTGAAATTTTCCCTGTTTCTTCTTGTCGCTTAAATCACTAATGCTGTTAACACTCTGCTGTTATTTTTAAACAACATACAACAATCAAAAGGAAGCTGACCTTAAAAATGGCTGCTTGAATTGCCAGGAAGCAGAGAATGCCATGAAGTATAAAATAGAACAATAAAGGCCTACAATTTGTAAACAGCTTTTGATCCTGTAACGTTTAGCAAAAACAAGTCTCCTTAGGAACACATGTACACATTAAGACATTTTTCAAGATTTTACCTTTACAAAAACTACATTAGAACTCACAGTCTGTTTCTTGTATCGTGTTCTATTCTTAAAAATAGACAAACACAAAGGGAAAAATATCTCTTATAGAAATTAATTATTTCTGATTATTTAGCCTCAGATTTGAAAGAAGACTAAATATGAGATACAGTGTTGCTAATCTTATTTGGAAGACATAATTGATAAAAAAGCATAGTGAGGACATGTTAACAGTGCTAAAATTATCTAGAGCACTCTGTTCATGTACATAATTACCAATAATTTAAAATTATCCATCTGAAATCAATTATTCATTATTCTATTTTATATTTAGAAACCTCTGCAAAATAGAAATTTTACTGAACAAAAAGCATACAGATGTTCCTAAGAAAAGTGGAACCTGAGGCATGAGAAAAAAAATGTATTTTTTGTCCTTCTTTCATCTGAAATCAATGGAACATAATAATAATAACCGTTTCTTAGTGACTTGCATGGAATTGGAGGTAATAAATAGATAAGGACTGAAATTTTCTGATAAAAGCAACTGCAGTAATACCTGTAGACAATCTGATGTCTAAGCAGTACCTCCTGAAAGTTTAGTGAGTGCATTTTTCCACTTCTAATGATTTCTTGAAGGGTGAGGTGGTTTTTTTTAAATTATGCCTTTGAATTAAACTATGACTACTAGTATCACATCTATAAAATGACAGCCTGAGTTACCTGTATGGCTGTGAGGATATTGGCTAATGCCTGGCCATATGTGTCATGACAGTGAACAGCAAGAGCACACAAAGGAATTTCTTTCATAACAGCTTCCAGCATTCTTTTCATGCTTCCAGGAGTCCCCACACCAATTGTATCCCCCAGGGAGATTTCGTAACATCCCATACTGTACAGCCGCTTAGATACCTGATTAGAAACACAGAAACACAAAGAGGCAGAGACAAAAGAATATAAAATAGGATTGAGAACATGCATTAAAATGGACATACTTTGTAAAGGTTTCAAGTTTTGATCCACAAAAATAGACTTATGTATCAGAAACCCTCTATTCATTCTTGAAAATTGTCACCCAAAAAGAATGTCCCATAGATCCTCTCATTTTAAATTTATAGTTCTCCGTCCGTATGTGGAATAACCAACCAAGCCAAAGCCATCAAAAACTTGCTTTTTGACCCTCCCACATAATCCAAATAAGCAAGATTTTACACTATGAATTAAATTTCTGTCAAGTTCTTTCTCAGCATATTCCTCTCTCTGGCAATTTCCCAGCTGTTTGGTTTTCTCTGTGTACTTTTCAGCTTACAAGTTGTGCAGGGTAAATACCTGCCCTTTTGTTTGCTTATTACATGGGGCCAAGCACATGGCTGAACTAAGACAATAAATAATTAACAAGAAGCCCTATTTTGTTTTTTCTTGGCACTGAAAACATCAATGAAAACTAAAGTTTTAACATGTTGCAGTTAATATCAATTTTGCTTTACTTTTCATGAATCAAACATTAAAATACTAACAGAGCAAATCTGCAACTTAACATTCTAGTCTTTTAGACTTAAAATTTTACTTAATACAAAAAAAAACCATATAGAAATAGTTCTTATTTATGTAGGTAGAGCCCTAAATGTTTCTGGAATTACATCATTGAGGAGTTCTTTGTATGAGTAAAAGATCTGAGGTCTGGCTCCATAATATTTGTTTGGAGAGAGACATACACTCAGAAGCACAGAATCATGTTTGCAACAAAAATATTGCTTTAGAAATGAGGAATTTTGAAATGTAGGATCTTTCCATCTTACTTTTGTTAAATTTATTTGGAAAGGGTTTCATCTTATTTTCAGTTGCTGAATATGTTTATTCCCTTTAGGATTCCCCACTGTGTACCAGTGATCCCAAAAGGCCACTACACTGGAACAGAGTCCCAGTCTGGAAATTAACTGTTTAAAAATGCAAAAAAAAATACAACCCTTTTCCAAGACATCTTCAGTTGCACTGCACTCTACTGTTAAAGCAATTCCAGGACTTCATCAGTGGGATTGCTGTGAATATGTCTGAGGAAGCTGACAAAGTGCTGCACCAGCAGTCTCGGAAGTGCTGGATTAATATTGCTGCTCACTTAATTCAAAGAACAGCTGAAAAAGAATTTCAAGGAGTCTGAATTATCCTGCTTAAAGCTTGGAAGTGCTATGGCTATTGCAAATGCAATATTAACTCTTTGTGCTTTAAAGTCGAAGAGCCCCTGGATCGTATCACCATAAATTCAATATATGCTTTAAGAAAGGGATATTCACCAGATTGCAAGAGGGGATTATAGGCCACCACATATTTTTATATCTTCAACACATGGCAAGTGTTTTAACTGGACTACTGTTGCAAGAATTAAAAAAGGATCATCTGCAGCTAGTGGTGGATTACCTTTAGTTAATCACCAAAACTCAGGTTTTAAGATTGGGATAAAGGAAGCCAGTTGCACTTTTTTCTCATGCTCTTTTTAATTAATGAGTCAAAGTTTTTCTATATGAGAGTTACAGCAATGACAAAGAGACCACATAAACTGCTAGAAATCATATTGCATTCACCTCCATTCCATGCTCAGTCCTTAAGTCTTTCAGCTTTTTGAAAATGAAGTTCTGAAAGATGAAAGAAGAGAGGGGGAAACTGCTAACAAGCTGAGCATCATCACTGACTTGTCATGATCTAACCTTAAACTGACCCTTAAAAAGATATCTATATTTCATTTCAAGAAGAATGTGCATGCTTGGAAGCTGAATGGGAGTTTTTCATACTGAATTTTCTACCCTACCATAGTAGAAGGCAGCTCATTAGTTATAGTTTTGTAAATTCTCAATGTGAACTTTTGGGAGGAGGGTGGGAGAGAAGAGAACACACTGTTTTGCCAGGGTAATCAGGATGTGATTACCAGCTTGCAGCTTTGTTGACTGAACAGGGTTGTGTTCTGCACCACTGAGCAGCTTTACTATGCATGAGACTCGTGCTATTCCCCTTGGGAACGCTGCCTTGACACTAAGCATTGATCAAAATGGAAGTTGGTGACCCAGCAATGCAACCTCTCAGGTATAGGAACAATCCTACTGCTGGAAATAATATCTAAAGCTATACTCTTTAATAGAATACAAAAGGTCATAATCTAGTTACAGATTATTTTAAGCAAAAAAAAAATGTAAAACAACACTGTAGTCCTTGTGCTGTAAGGGAAACTTTGATAGCCCAACAATACTCAAAAAAAAAGGGTAGGTACATTTTCTGTGGCCTGATCAGCCTGTATGATGAGCAATATTTGAATGAATTCACTGCTCTAGGTTAAACAAAAGCTAAGGAGAGAAAGAAGCAGACAGAAAACTAAAATCAGCCAAGTATACGACTGGAAGACAACGAATAACACAACTGGCTTCAAGGATGTTATACAGTGCTTCCAACAGCTTTCAAGCCTTATTTACCTAAGGTTGAAATTTACAAACCAGAGGATGATAAATGGTTAAGCGATGAGTCCATTTCAAGCACTAACAGTGATTATAAAGGATTATGCAGTTTTGCTTAAGAGATCAGAAATGGCAGGTAGGGGTGACAATAAAGAAGCATACGGATAAATCTGATTCTAGAAGCCTGAAGGCAATTGAAGTTTGCACTCACTAGATAACTATGTGTAAAACAGTTATGGATCTAGTATGCCAGAAATGCATGTATTCTGGCTAATAATCCACTTCTCCTAATTGCTTCTGATTCAGTCAAAAAATTGTCGCTGTTACTGGCTGCCAAAGAAACAATCTAAACCTTTCATTTGTAGCTGATTGCAATGCAGAGTCAAGAGAGTCAAAATGCTCCCATGCCAAGAAAAAATGATGACCCGTGTGGCAGTTCTCTGTAAGAATTTAGCAACATGGCTAGTAATTTTGATAATTCTGATTCAGCAAACGATGAGTGCATGTGTTTACATAAAATCCATTAACAGCTCACCAGATGCTTCTATATAAACAACAATGCTTGCTGAATCAAGGCCTGAATTATTAACTCTCATGAGGTAGCTTTTTTTCTTAAACACATACACACTGATGTACAGGTATATGAGAAGACACTCACTAGGATGAAGACAGAAAACAGCTCTGTGAGGAAAAGTTTGCAGGTTTGGAACATTAAATAGCATTGCCACTGGCAAACTGAAAAGGAGCTCTACTGTATATGGGTGGTTGTTAGTTTTAAAACACAAGCAACACATGGAAAAAAGCCGATTGGGGAACATGATATTGCAGTAAGCAATTTACCAACAGCACAGCTGAATCTGTCATCACTGCTCTAACCAAAGCTGTGTCACTTCTAACTTTCACTTCAGATTAAACCCAATTAATTTGGAAATACTGAGTACCTTCCAATTTAGCTATTTTATTCAAAGAGTGTGAGTATATGCGGTTGTTGTGGGAGAAGTATTATCACAAGTTTCATCTGGAATGTATACTAGAAGAAGATGCAGGAAAACATGACCTGAAAGCCACACACACAGAACACAAATGCTGCCTAGCTTCAAGTGCCAAAGAAAAAAAAAAAAGTGGTTTGAAGATTCTGCCAGATCACAACAAATAAGTGATTAAGTGCAACAGAGAAGACAAGTCTTTCTCCAGGATGGAAGGCCACTGTGCTCTGCTGTGTGCTTCTTGAATTCTGTCTCCACTTTCTTCTTTACTGTCCATTTCAGATTTAATGCCCCCTTTGCCTTTCTGCAAAATTTAACACTTGGGTTTCACTCATGTCTTCCTCTGTTAGGAATAAATAAATAAATAAAAGCTGGATTAAGACATCTTCCTTCTCTTTTATCCTAAACGGGAAAAGAGAGCAGGGAGCAAAGGTACAACTCCATCATAGCAGTATAGCAAGTTAAGAAATTATGTTGGGGATGAGTTTTGGTTCATGTGTCAATCACATGACACTCACCAGAAGCACAATGTTGCAGCAGTGGCTCTGCCAGCTGACAGCCCAGTATGCTTATGCCAACATAAAATGGATTTAAAAGCAGATACCTTTTGCAAGAGGTGGTGCTGGAAATCTTCTCATACAACATGGTCCACTGACAGATGTGCTTGAGTCTGTTTCCTTGAGCATTTCCTAACCTTCTTGTTGGAGGAAACAGCACGTATTTTTTTTCTCATGAATGATAACATTCAAAATATACTATTTTCCTCAGATGTCACTGCATCTGGTTGAGTGAGGTTATGAACCCAGTTTTAGCATTAGCTATATTTTGTGTTTGTTTTCCTTAAATTCTGTCCATTAAAGATCTTTTAAGATTAGGTAGAGAACATTACTTATAGACATCTTAAATGTATTTTTGATTCATTAAAAAGACAAGTCAGAAGTTCACTCTTACTTCTGCCACTTTAGCTGGTATGATGTTTCCTTCATATGGGCATCCCAATGCACATGACACATACCTAAAATAAAAAGAACACACGAAGATAGTTCTGTTTTATAGATGCACATCTGTGCCTCTCCATGCTACATTAAACCAAAAAAAATATTAAACATAATTTTGAATATTTAAGCCAGTCAATAAAGATTTGAATGAAAAGTTAGAATTACATCAGATTAAAATAGAAGGTTTATCCATTTTTGTTTTAAAAAATAGAACAGATTTATAGCTTTCTTTATGCTTAATGTATGTCACAAGTTGTAAAGGACTGGCAATGCAGCCAACCAAACGCGGCTGCAGGAGACTTCAATTTTTCTTGGCATTTCCTTCTGAAGTTCTAAGAGCCAGCTCAAGTTTTGCCTTGCCTGGCCCACACTAGGCATCAGAGGAAAATACCACTTTCTTCCTTGTACTAGCTACTCGGATCCTAGAGAGCAACACATGGACCCAAGCAACTTATAACAACCCCATCATCTCATAAGCCATTAGAATTGTGATGAACAGGGTAGCTTTCAGCCTCTCCCTCTGTACTGGTATTTCTGTCCCAGTCTCCCAGAAGAATCACAGCTCCATTGCAAGCTGTAGTTCAGGTACACTTTGGGAAAAGAAGAAATTGAGAAGCCAGACTCTGTCTCTCAGCAGCTGTTGGTTTCACAAAGCTCAAAACTCAAAAGCCAAACCGAGCCTCCATTGCTGAGTCCTAATGCTGTGTTACCATAGAATTTGGTTTAAATTTCCCTCTTTTAATGACAATTAAGACTCATGAAATTCCAGTTAAACTTCTAATTGTTTATCTTAAATTGATTAGGAATAGGACTAAACTAACTAGAAACAGCCATTGAAACTCAAAATAAAAGGGATTTACAAAAGATTCAGAGGCAGGCAGAGCCCCAGTTCCAGTGGGAGGTGGCTCAACTGCTTAATAGAAGAATGAGAGCCTTCATCAAACCCCCATCATTCCCCTTCCCTCAATACTGAAGAATATAATGCAAAATTATACACTGTATAACACAAATGGGATTGAACCAATGCTAGTTTGTAGGTAGTCAAGGTCTGTAGGGTAAAGTATATATTATTTCTTTGCAGTTGAAAGAGAAACTGATAGAATGTAAAATTAGGATGCATAATAGGCAAAAACAAATTGTGACACAAAAAAAAGTCAACAATTTAATGCACAGAATATATCCCATCCCTTACATGAAGGTATGGTGTTGGCACACTGGAAGCAGCAATAAGAATGAAGCAAAATTTGACCTCAAGGAGAACTTGATTAGCCCTGACAAAGAAATGCAAATTAATTTTGTTGCCACAAAAGTGGTTGGGTCCATTACATCCTGCTCATTTTAGTCCAGATGCCTACTAGGCATGATTTCAATTATCCATATGTCATTATGAAAAACAGGTTTTTGAGACTTGGCCACAGACTTTATTAAATGTCACCCCCAATTTAGATGCCACCGTTTAAGTTTCAAAATCCTAAATTTTCTTATCTACATTAAAGATTATAAAGCAGCTACTGTTAACAGTTAAACACTGCCCTGCTTTTCAATGACACATAACTCAAAACAATTCAGGATAATTTCCCTAATTTTTAATGCATACACAGTTTTTCAAATGAAACCAAGCATGAAAACTTTCAGACCCAAAGGACTGCTTTTTACATAATCGTACAGTGCCTAGAGGTAGTGAATACACAGACTTTTACTGAAATTATTTTGCAACATCAGCCACAGCACTTATAAAGTAAGAACAATACTACATACAAAGTAAATGCAAAACATACAGTGAGTATCTGCACATGTTCCCTTTAATTACACATATCTTTACATGTTCCTAGAGGCTACATATGTTAGATCAAGAAGACGTGCATTTGGTAGTGATAATGTGGCATGAATGACATCTGGAATTGAGTAGGGTGAACAAAAGTAAAAGCAGGCCAAAAGGTATCTAGAGAACAAGAGAATACTCCCTGTGGTTCACACCAGTGAGCAGAAACTTGCCTGAGCTCACATAATTCAGCTGGGCTTGCTGGGGTATGAAAGTATGCGGTGACCTGAGGAATCTGCCTACTATACTGTACAAATCTGTTTGAGATTATGAACTCTCTGCATGCTTACACTGTTGCAACTAGACTGACATTTTAAACAAGGAAAATATGACAGATATAATCTATCTTGGTATCTGATATTCAATATTAAACTGGAGAAAATTACGATTACTGAAGGAATGTGACAGGTAAAGATCTTCCTACCAGAGAGAGAACAAAGTCCTGTGAAAGAACTGCTTTTCAGCAGAGTTCATCAAGGATGAGCTTGTCAGAATTTTATCTAATTCATTTAATGTATTGGCATAAAAAATGGAGTTGTGGTGATAACATTATAAATTTCTCAGTACTGTCAATACAAAAAACCCCACAGGGAATACATGGAGAAAGGACCGGAGCACTAGAAATGGGACTCAGCTGATGACAACAAAGAAAGTGAAATGCTTAAAATGAGGCTGTAAAGAGTAAAATACACTCCAAAAATATATCAGCACAAGCATTTTTAATAGAGGATTAAAAGTATTAATTCCATTTGAGAAGGTCTTGCTATATTTTTATTGGACAAGAGATACAATCTGAGTAATTAGTAGAAAAAGTAATGCAAACTGGAACAGATGCAGGGAAGGGCTGAGTACAGCTAGCAGGGGTACAGACACTCTATATGAAAGGAGAAAATATGCATGCCTGTGAAAGAGGAAAGATAATTATGTGTCCAGCCTGAGCACTGTCAAGACACCTAGACTTTAGGCAGCACCAGGTGGGATGCTTTGTAATTACATTTTTGTGGTTCCGAATTAATAAGTTTAAGTCAGAGGAAATAATTTGAGCAGAAAGGCAGATCTGTTATCTACAGATACGTTTGGCTGTTACATTTTCTTTTTTGTGTATGTAATAACTCATAAGGCATTAAAAGCACAATAAAATCAGCCAAAGTAGGGTCCCAAGATCTTCACCCATACCCCTTCAAAATGGGGGACAACTTTGAAGAACATGCTGAAGAGCTACTTAGGAAGAAGCAAGCTAACAAGACAGAGCCACAGAAAGCAACAGAAGACATAAGTTTAAAGAAGAGTCTGGTCAACTGCAGCAAACACTACCGACAGGTCAAGAAGAATGAGGATAAGACTACTGTTTCTGAGATCTTGTCATCAGGGAGTTTGGTGAGAGCTGTTGCAGTTGCAAGCAAGGAACAGAAGCCAAAGTGTAGGAGTTACAGGAGGGAACCACAGAAAGGTCTCCAGAGAGTAATTATAAACAGCGCCTTCAATGAAATTTGGAATGTAGAAAAGACAGGCGATGAAATATGATATGAAGAACCAAGTAGGGTCAAAGGTGCAATTTTTAAGAGACAAATGCTTACTTATATTGCAGTGGAAAAGAGTCAGAGGACAGAGAGGGGTTAGGAAAGAGAATGGGGGGGGGGGGGGGGGAGAGGGAGAACAGAACATGGGGTCATTTGGGCAAGTGGAAGGGGTACAGATGGCAAGTAGACAAGAAACTCCTGCTGCTTTGACAGTGGAGGAGAAAGAGAAAGGATTAGGGGAGAGCAAGAAGACAGTGACAGAGGGAAGAGCATACTGTTATCTATTTTTCCTTAACAGAAAACACAAGATCCTATGTGAGGAAAAGCAGCAGAGGGAAAAAGAGGGAAGAGTTTGAGCCATGAGTTACAGAGGCAACTGGGATTTAATTTGGGGATTCAGTTAAATTGGAGAATACAGCTGTTTTCTAAAAAGATGGCAGGACTAAAAGACAAAAAGACACTGTAATGGAAAAGACTCTCTTGGTCTCAGGATGTTCACCAGAGACACCCCACAGTACAAGAGCAGAAGCAAGTATCTGGAAGTTCACAAAGCAGACTCTGCAATGGAAGTGTTTAATTCTAAGTATGTGCTTAAATCTTTGCTGAATCAAGGCCAGACATGTTAGCAGCTTAACTGCATCTTTAGCATGCAATCAAGAAAAGAGCCCATGCAACCAGAGGTGGAAACAAGGACCTGCAATAAGTGATCATATCTATAGAGCTGCTTTAGGAACATGAGTAAATGCTGTTTTGCTCATTCACGTTCAGTGAAATCAGAATTCCTCCCTTTGATAAAAAGAATTACTCTACTTATTTGACTTGGCAGTTTATCCAGTCTCTTGCCTGTTCTGCACTGCAGGTGAGTATTGTTTGGTCTTCTAAATTGTTTTCTATGTATATAAAAACAAAAAAATAAACTCCCAAAACTTTACTGTGTAATATTTTGGACAAAAATGCTGAACAGCCTCTGGGGATGGGGAGGGAGAAGGAAGAGGAAGAAAGTTTTCAATTTCTTCGAGTAAGCCAAAACCAAATCACAATGTTCCACAAATGGTATAGACAGTATAAGGTCCCCATGATCAAGGTCACTAGGAATGGTGATAATCACCACAGCAGCCCAATGACTGTGAAGTGCAGGATATAAAACCACAAACAGGCTAAATGAGCAAACATTTCATAACCAAAGTGTGTTAAAAGGAAAATGAATCTAAGCAGAAACTGAACTCCATGTTGTAATCAGCCCTTTGTCAGCTTGTTTCAGCAAGCGTTCCAGAGCCAGACCCACAGCTGCTACCACAGCTGGAAGCATGAAGCCTCCTGAGAAGCCAGTTGCAGACTCAGATGCTGCTGTTTCCTGTTTATTATTATAGTGTAAGTTCGCATATAATTTACCATGTTCGCTGCAGATGTATTTATTTTTATTGGATGTTCGTGCTAAAATGTATATGCCTATCATTTGGTGAATTCACATTATCAAGATTGATATATACTGTCTCTTTGCAAAGGAAGCCATTTGTTAAAAACCAGACAATCTTTACTGTAAGAAGAGCGGAAATAAAAAGAAGAGGGGAAAGAAGATTCTTCCAGAAATAGAATCTCCAAGCCAAGCTTAAATGTGTAAATAAGGCCAGGATTTTTTTTCCACATTTGATTAAAAACAAAGAAAAAAAACAAAAAAAAAACAAAAAAAAAACAAGGAAATACCTCTCCATGTATTTAGTGCCCAGCTGCAAGTCACATACATGCTCTTCAAAGTGAATTCGACAGTAATGTTTGTTATTATTATTTTTATAACGTCCACAAAACAATATTAAATTCTGAACTATGTTCTAGAAAATAATTTGTCTAGAAGCAGAATAAAACTGTTATTTTGTACTATAATGCTGTTTTGTACTATAATGAAGGACCACTTCTAATAATTATATCAAATTATTCATGGACCAATCAGTAACATACCAGCAAACACACAGTATTGTTACTTCATAATTTCATACTAACATTTCGAGTTTATGCTACCCTTTAAGAAGAAACAGCGATCATTATTATTTTTCATAGGTCTCCCACTTTATTTTTTTTTTTTTTAATTTTTATTTTTATTTAAAGCACCTCTTCTTCTGGCCTGCTAATATTATTTTCTACCTGCAGTACAAAAAAAAATGGGTAAAGTTTGATATAAAATTATTCCTAAGGAAAATCTCTCACATCATGCAGTCATCTAGTATGATAGAGTTAGTACAATGGCTTTTACATCCCTTCCTTAATCTGTCCCCAGTACAGAGAAATGCACCAAGTCTCCACATCCCAGAAGTCTCCGGCTTCTCAAACCTCTCCAGGGGACTGTGACCAGCTGGCTTAAGACTGTGCAACCCTGTAGATTTGTTTACCATTCACATACCAAAATATGTTGCTTCCGAGTCTATTAAATGTTCATCTATATTTTGTGTTTCCCACAATAACAAATATGGTCTCAGTTACAGTGACATTAAGGTGTTAAACTGGTTTTACTATCTAAAGAAGTGATAATGGTATAAATCATCCTATTATCTATATTATCGAGACTATGCTAAACTACACAATGTAGTCTAAATATGGGGGTTTAAAGCAATGTGAAAAAACATGTGTACTCCAGCCTTTAGTACTCCAGAATACCAGAGAGTATGAGTTCAAAGTTTCTGTCTGTATTTGTGAAACATAGGCAACTTTAAACTGTATCAATTCGTGCAAAACTTAATCTCATGGCACTTTTAGTTAGGTGTATAAAATATGCTATTGCAAGGCCATCCAAATATCTTGAATTAAGCTAGTTATGAGCTGTAATAAAATAAAAAAAAAGTATTATTGAACGGAATTATAAAGATCAGATTTTTCTTGATAAGCAGAAGTTTCAGATAATTAGAATCTTTCTTTATAAACAAAACAGACTTCATATTAGTTTCTGAAATGACTTCTTACGAAATATTCTAAAATAAAACTGGTATGGTCTTCGACATTTGTTTTCTGGATTTTTTATTATTAATAAATCTAAACATCACTAGCACAAAATAAAGATAACTAAAATCAACTCTTTCTCTTTAGCTTTCTGCTATTTTGTGTCTTACCTTTTGTATTAGCATGAAAGTAAAATAATAATTATGTCCTACAGTCAACAAGAAATTATATATAGTAACCTGTAACCTTTATTATAACATAATATAAAAGGTAGTAATAATATTATATACAATTGTTTGATATCTACTTGTCATAGGAAAAAATATTGCTATATTTCAAATATAGCAACCAGTATTTGAATTGGATATAAACACAGATGTAATCCAACTATTGACACATTTCAATATGCTTTTAAGTTCACCATACTGCTTCTTAAAAGACACAGCACTATAAACGAATTACATACACCAGTTTAAATTAATGTGTCATTACACATAATTTATGAAGCAGCAGCTTTGTAAAGAAATGCTTCTGGAGTTATTTTACAATAAACAATTGCATCTGTTTTTCTAACATCAAACCTCTAAACATTTGCATCTACATTCAGATTCGCACATGCAAATAGTCCAAATGGCCTCAAAAGGGCTATTCAAATGACAATTTTTCAGGACTGAGACATAAAATACAGTTTTTAATTGGTGGTCATGCAGAAGCGTGTTTTAGTAGGAAAAAAAAAACCAACTGAGAAACAAAATCAACAAGCTTTCAGCCCTTCTATTCCTAGTTAATTTTTATTAGGACTAAGACTGTCGTATACAAAGCTGAATATTTAAGAGGGAGATGATAGTGTGACTTCATTCCACTGTCACAGGACATGAAGTATGTAATGAAGTATCATTTGTGGAAAAGAGGAAAAACCAATCCTTACTCCCACACTATTGTATGGGAGTAATACTACCATACTACTCTATTGTACTAATTGCAATTTCTGTGTCTTGTTAAATTTTGGAATACATTAAGTTGGAATACTCTAGCTTAGGTGGAATTTACTTAACATTTTCTTTATTTGTACATTACAATTACATTTAAGTTAAAACAGAATCCAAGTGACTACTTACAATTAGCATTTGTCACAGGTTTTTTATCACTCCTGTCTGTTAGACTTCATTTTTAATCAATGAAAAGGATGTGATATTTTTAACAGTACCTGAATTAGGCAGTTCTAAAACTAGCAGTCATTTCAAATGACACAAAGTATGCATAGTAGTAATTAGTTGGTCATACAGTTTATAACTGATTTGAGTGGATGTCTTCACAGACTGATTCAGAGAGATGCTATTGTAAAGTTTTTATGCATGTAAAAATATGAAAAAAAAAAAACCCTTTATGATGCTAATAAATAGTCTAACTTCTAAGACCATGCACAAGATTTCATAAACATTTCAACTAGTTTAGGAAACATTTCGAAAACTGTGTACTGTGCTACAGATTCTAGATGTGACAGCTGACAACATAAATTTTCTGGATGATGATGGAGTCAATGTTAGTGCAGCTGTAGCAACACTAAGACATGCAAAGGCTTAAAGTTTAGTTTCAACTGCTTGAGTACATTTTTCATAAGATTCAAGGATTGCCAATGATTTATGCTCACTACATAAATTCTAAATTGCCAGTAAAAATAGGAAATAAAATTTGAACCCCTTAAAATTATTTTTGGAAGTATTTTTCAACTGCACACATAAGAACTTAGGGCAAGGCACTAAATTATCCATTTCCTGCAAATAAATAAAACTTTAAACAATAATAGTGCTTTAGAAAGGAAACAATATCCATATTGAAATTAATATAAATACAATTTATGCATATTAATATTTTTATTGCCTAAGTAATTAAATCAAAATATTTAGCCTACAAAATTTTTATTAGAAGCCAAAATGTGTAGTCCTGGGAAGCTTGCTTGAGCAAAGACTGAAGGTTTTGGCCATGGTTCTTTAAAAGTAGCCAATCTCTAAGAGGGTGATTAAAAACAAAACACTGATTCTCACTGCACAGAATACAAATCCTTGTCCATATAGTCCACAGCTTTATCTACCTTGCAGCACAAAGCCTAATAATACATTTTTTGTATCTATTGTTATTTACATAAATTACAAGGGGCTAATCCTTGATCCATAGAAACATCTTATTTCTCATTAAGTACTATTTTGCCTCATCAAAATCTCCGTGAGGGATTTTTTTAAAGTGCATTCAAAGTCCAAACAGATTGTGTTAACCAGTTCTCTTTTATCTTCTAACTTGAAACATGCTCAAAAGTCTTTCCAATATTTTCATATACTTAAATCCATGTTCAGTGGATGGTTTAGATAGTCAGAATTATTACCTTAGTTACTTCTTTTGTTAAGACATAAGGCTCCATATTCTTCAGTTTAGATCTTCGTCAGATTTCTAGCAGATTAGCTACTTCATTTTTGAGTTATGTTAGATCCCCCTGATATACCAGCGACAAATACCAGCAAGTCCTCTCCTAAAATTTTTGATTCATTGAAGTGTAATGTTAATCCTGCATCTTATCTCCTCATGCCTCAACCTCTAATTTTCACTAGACAAATTAGTTCCCAAGCTAATATCATGCGATGACGATAGCTACACATAAATATAAATGTAGTTTCTCTTCAATATACTTATCCTCTCTAATTGGATTCTTTACTTGGTTATAATCCCACAAATCAAATGATTCTGTCAATGGTTTCCAACTTCTGAATGATTCACTTTTCTTACAACTGTAAGCCTAAGGAAGAAAGCTATAGCTGGAGTGAACTTACATGACTTTCATTCGTGACTTCAAATCTGTTCACTGTGTAGCGTATCTGGTATTACGCAGTCCGCTGTTGAAGCATTGTGTAACGGACTGCACATGGCACAACAGACTTGATAAAATTATCCTGCATGTACTCTGTGAAGTTTGCTAGGGTGCGCATGCTGAAGTGAAATTACAGATCTTTGTTCTGGGTCCATAAACCACTTTTAAAACATAATCTGATTGTATTTTCTTTGAGTTTTTATAATTTTTTATCACCTCATCCCATTTTTTTTCACCTCTGTGCTACTGTTTTTTTCTGTTTGCTTTATTACCTGGTTCTTGATAGTTCTCTCTTTGTATGTCCTTGTGTTGTTTTCTTTCTTTTTCCTACTAATTATTAAAATATTGTTTTGTTTGTGTGTGTGCTCTGCTTCTGTTTGACCATTTTCTGCCTCCTACTTCTTCTCTGTACATGCCTTCTCATCCTGCTACTTTATCATTTTTTTCTGCTGTGTGCAAAAAAATCACCTGTCACAGAGTTCATCAGATTACAGACAACAAACATATGGGAATGTTGTAGAATGCTATCATTGAAACAGTGATTTCTGTCACATCAGTGTTTAAGTGCCACAACTGTCACTGGCATGTTACAAATGCCTTAGATATACAATCTGTGGGAAAAAGAAAAACCAGAAGGTTGCCACTTCCCTAAACATGTGAAAACTAGTGGACAGATGGTAAGGTGACATAGGAAGCTCCAACATTAATCTAAAGTACACCACAGGGATTTCTTTTTCACCTGTGGTTCACATGTTCTGAACCAGTTGTAAAGTCCATTTGTTGACACCCATAGTTATGTTCTCAGCTCAGAAGATAGTATCAGAAAAATGTGGCAAACAGTGGGGACAGGGACCTTCTAAACAACAAACCTCTTATAAGATGGTCAGGAAGACAAGCCTTGACTCTGCCTGACAGATTAGAAGCTAGTTAAAATATTTAAACTCTGGTACAAGTTACTGTTTCTTAATACAATGAAACTCCTTACTTTTTGATTCAGTCATTTTCCATACAAAACTTATAACCAGGCCAGGGAAAAAGGACCCAAGCATTTGTGAACTATCCTTACATGTGTGTTAAAATCCTTGGGTTGGACAAGATGACCTCCAGAGGGCCCTCTCAACCTAAACCATTCTGTTACTCTGTGATCCTCTGAGACGGAGGTGTAACTACAAATCAGACCTCTCTCTCACAGGAAATGCTCAAACTACCACATTATTGTGCAGAAAGTGAGCAGTAGGATTACCTATTTCTGAAGGAATGGGAGATCCCAGTATTCCTAGACTTTGCTTCTGAGGTATCTACCACTACCTATTTTCAAGTCCAGGTATTGCCTGAGAATGATGTAGTATGCATTACTAGCAATCCTCAAGGAATCCCACTGTTGAGTTTCTCTTTGAAACTATGTGAGCCTTTTTGAATTCACAAGGAACTTCACAAATAATCTTAGATAAGTAGCTCTGTGTAATGTAAAAGAAAATGGACATGAAATGAATATTCAAGAGTGAGTAACATTCAGGATCATTTCAAGTTTAAAAAAAGGTACTCTAGAGAAAGAAGAATACTGGACAATTCCAGTTTCATGCACTAGAGGCTCCAAACATTTCAACACCTGAAGTTTTCAGAATAACTTATATTAAGAATATTTTTTTTCTTAGGAGTAAATTTATACCTTGATTTTATGGTGTATGAAGTGATATTTTATCAATAATATAATAAAATAAAAGCGTGCAGGGTATTTTTCTAAGGTGCAGACAATAGCGTTATGAATTCACAGCAGCACAAAATAGATTTTATTCTGTCATCAGTGATGACAAAAATAACAATAAATTTGTGTAATAAACTGGGTATGTTTATACACACAGCTTACTCATTTAAATTTCTAGAAAAAGCTAGTCACTATTAGTAGTTACCAAACACACAGAAAAATTACTAAATATATGGAACTGTAAAAAAAAAAAAACCAAAAAACCCTAAAAACAAAACAAAAATCACAATTAAGACTATTATTTCAATACATCTAAAATGTAAAAATTTGGTATTATTACTTTCCTACTGTACAAATGCCTCCTGTAACAGCAACTCCACCAACTCTGTATTACTTAAGAATCTTTATACTTACCCACGCACTGGAATATTCATATTCCTTGCAGATTTAGCAACATCTTCAAATTTTTCTATGCTTTCTTCAATTGAACAATTAATATTCATTTTGCTAAATGTTTCAGATGCTGCACCAAATACTGAGACTTCTGTGGCCCCCGCTGCAATCTGAAAAATACATTTCAATAAAACTGAATCATAACATTACATTAAAAGATTTTGTTAAGCACTTAATTCTGTAAGACATTCTAGAATTTTAAGTACATTATAAGTACATAATCCATACTTAAAACATACATTTAATTCCAGTTTTTTTTTAAATCTATTGCATAAAACCAGATTGAATTAAATTTTGAGTTCATTCACTATGGTACATTTCCTTCTTTTTCTTAGCAACTAGGAAAACATATTTTTAAGGTGATAAATGATTAAGGTATTACAAAAGGAAATCACATGAACCAACTACAAAAATAACAATGATTGATACTTGTATTAATTTTTCAGAAAAGGAAAAGATCATATAACAATTCTGAAATATTTATCCTCTGTACAAAGCCCGTTCCTTATGAATGCCAGGAAGTCATTCTCATGCTTAGGAAAGCTCTGCGCCTGCATGTGCCTAGAGCAGCGACAATAACCAACAGGGATTGCCTTGTTAGAGCCAGCTCTAGGATCAAGGCCTCCATTGGTCTTAGTGTCATAGTCAATACGAATCACACGGAAAATGTGTCTGTGAGAGTCTGCTGAGAAAAATTCTCAGAGCAAATACCAGTCTAGAAAATGTGTAAATGTGGAGACTTCACTGAAGAGGCAATTAACCTCAGCTTGTACTCAGTACCTCCATACTCAGTAAAATCAGCTAATAACATGAGGCAAACTGGAATGCTGAAAGCCAAATGATAGAAGAACCAAACATTTAACCTTAGGAGAATAGCCAATTCATTAATTCTCATTCTCTAGTGAGAATATTCTTGTTCTATGAAAAGGAATGGAGCTTTTCCTTGTACTCTCTGCTTCTGCAGGGTAATGTCCAAGCTTCAGCAATACTTACAGAAACAAATACCCTTTCAAATAGAAATTTAAAAAAAAAACAGCAGCAAGAAAGAACTCGGCAATCACCTACAACTATGTTTGCCTTGTTTTCCTTTCATCATATCACTAAATACGGTATAGAGATACGGCAGATTTAATCAACTCATACAAGCTACTATTGCAAAGTTGTGGCACTATCAATCTGCATATTGATAGCTAACTTGCCTATGTACAGAATTTTAAGAAAAATTTCATACGTAGTACAGGAACTGAAGGATTGATAGACTATACCACAGATGTCTATCAAGCAGTATGCTTTCCAAACATGGCTTGTCCTATATCAAGACAAAAGCATAGAAGCATGAAAAATTTTCATAAAACAGAAAAGTGTAAAGATGTGACTAGCAATGTGTGTGTATGTATGTTTCAATAAGACTGAACTGCTCCATTTTTGCAATTCCAAACATTTTGAGTCTATAATTTTGAATAGTTATTGAACTATTGAATAAATATAATGAACTGAAAAAATTTAAACTTTCAATCTCTACAAAACTGAAGTGCATCATTTAAGAAATCTAATACATTCCTATAAAATATTTTCATATAAGTGACTCCTTCCTCCTTCTTCACTACTTTCCAATAAAAGACATTCTTCCGAAACATTTCCAACAAATCAAAGAAGGAGAAGGAACTGTCTTTCTCTTTATACACAAGTGTCATTTATAGGAACTTGAAAAGACTGATCAATACTTCCATTAAAATATAAACATATAGAACATCATGATTTTGCCCATTTTTCACAATGAAAACAAAGTTTTTCATTTAAAAAGCTATAGTTTAGTTCTAACAGGACAGGTTACATGACATTAAATAACTAACATGCTGCAGAACAGAAAGTATCTGAAACATGAAAGATGCAGTTGTGGACATTCATGAAGGCACTTACAGCAGCATGAAAACCATGAAGATTAGGCGTAAGAACAGGATACTGGACTCCAGGATGCCGTTCAATGCCCCTCATTACTTCTTTATGATCTGCCATCTGAAATATACAAACAATTCTTATTGATCAGGAGTTATTTTCTGATTTTACACAGATAAGCAGAAATTGGCTTAGACTATGCTTTTGCCTTCATTAGGTATACAGTTCTAACAAAAAGTATAGCAGTGAAGGGGTTAAATGGATGTTTTACAAGCATTATTTTTTTTATTTCTTAACCTTTGAGTCAATACTCAAAAGGTTAAGTTGCAAGCTTTCCAGTTCTATATGAATACAGAACTGGGGTTAAGATTTCAAAAGTGGGTTTGTTTACATGTATCTGTAAAAACACCATTTGCACCATAAATTGACAGACTTGCAATCATGCTGATCATCAACTGTTATTGAAAATTTAAACTTAATTTAACTGACTCAATAGCTGGAATTAACAGAATAACTGACATTTTAAAACTATCTAAATCTTGAAAATGTCAGCACTCTGATAAATGAGACCTCACAATCTTTAAGCATAAGTGAACCTGAATTACTCAATACTCTAATCAGCATATCTGAAAAGACTAATCACAAGTTTATCCTTAAAAATATGGCAAAATCCAGTTCTCTGTGTCATGTAACATTTTAATACACTCAGATTATTTTTTTTCCAAAAGAAGACCATTTCTTTATTCAAGCATGTTTTCTTCAGTCTCCCCTCACAAAAGAAACTTTTCCTTTTTAAAATATTTCTCCACTTTTCTCACTCAAGATTAAATATACTCCATATACTAATCAAGAAAAGGGATCAAAGTCTTATTCATGTCATAAACTATAGATTATTTAGACAAGCATATTTTCTTGAAAGAAGTGGAGGAAAAGTTAGTATTATTTTAAAAGTGGCAATGCCTAGAAACAATACAGTGGATAAAACATATCCCTCTTATTTCATGTTTTACAGATTCTGAGTTTAAAAAAAATAATAGTGTATTTTAAAAGCTTTTTAGATCAGCTCTCACAAAAGAAAATCTTCCAAGCAAACAGTATTAAATTGGATTTCTGATTCTATCCACACTGATGAAAAGTCATTTAAGGGGTACCGTATGAAAAGATATATGAACTACAAAGCTTTTGTTACTCCTTACTCTCAATTGACATTTTATTGATAACTCTGCAGTACCCCAATTCTAAATATGCGTTGTTAAATTATACTAGATTATTAAGTGACAATACTACTGGCAACCTGAATTCTTCCTGTCACTGGTTTCCTACTACAAAAATGAATAGATTAAAAATATCAGAAAAATGCATGTATGTCTCCTTAAATGTAAACTCAACATGTATCTTTAATGAAGCAGGTGTGTGCTATGAAAAGTGCCTTACAGCCAGACACAACTCATTTCTCATCAGGAAACAAGTGATGGCACAAATCAACTTTTTGTAATTGCTTCTACATAAACTAAATCAGTATGACCACCTAATACATCTGATAGCCTCACAAAAAACATTGGTAAATACCTTAGTTTTTTATGAATATTTTTTCATTCCTTAATTTAATAAAAATAATGTCTACATTTCTCAGGGCAAGGAACAATGCTTGAAACCAAATGATTAATTAAACGGTAAATGCTGGAACTAATTCCACACTTTGAAATTATAGCCTGACTTAAAATACATTAAAAACCAAAAAATGACACTTTTTTAACCAGTATAAAGCTGCCACAGTATAAAGCTGCCAGATACGAATAACGTTATACGCATTACATTTGTCCCGCTACTATTTTTCCTGTAAGTAAAATCCCATTTTAACACATATTGCATGTTATAAGGTTTCAAATTGTAATAAAATATTTTATTTTCCAAATTTCTTTAAAAATAATCTTTCTAATGGTAGGTATTTATAATTTTTGGCCATTTAGGTTATAGGTGTGGGATCCTGTTTTATATGGCACCTCGCTACTGTAGAACTTTTTCTTTTTAGTTTTTTTCATTAAAAAAATCTGTGCCAAGAAAAACAGTGGATGGGAAATCATAAAACAGCTTTAAAATACTAAAAAAAGAACTAAGTGAATGAATGATCTAAACATAACCATGAATTCTATTCCCATGACCTATGAAAAGAAAAAAGGAGCAAAGTCGAGACTGCATTCCCTATCAAAGCAACACAATCTTATCTTTTAAATAAAAAACATTTTTAAAAAATATTTAAATAAAAAACACAAATTAAGCCATTAAGATAAAGTATTCAGACATGAATTTAAGATAAGAAAAGATTGCTCATTTTTTTCCAAGACTGACAAACCTCTGCTAAATTTGGTACTCCTAATGGCTCACAGGAAAAGGAAATAATTAAACTAGAAAGGAAGAAATCCACCTTTGCTTTAGCCTTTTTCTTCTAACATTTAAAAACCTACATTATTCTCTGCTGCTGTAACTGCCAAAGTTTGATGGCACTTGGAAAAACTTAGCCTAGTCACTTTTAAAGGACACAATATCATTGCCCCTCCATCAACACCAAAGAAATTCTGCATTGTTGCTCTTCACTTTTCCTATCATCCTTTCTTTAGACCCTTCCTTAGTGATCCCAAGAACACTGAAATAAATCAAAGGAGTCCTTCAGAGTGCTGAACAGTTTGCTCTGCTAATTCATGAATAAGTATGATTTTACTGTTTTCCTGAGAGGAATACAGTCCAGGCCGAGGACATATTCTCAGTTTAAAACAGACAAACTTTATATATATTTGGACAAAAGATCTGCAATAAACAATGTTAAAGTATTTTCTCAAATTAATTTCATGTTTTATTATATAAATAACTTGCACAGTCCTCACTAAACATATAAGTACTTAAATGTTTCTGTGCAAACATGTAATTTCTTGAAAATTAGTTTAAATTATATAGACAAGCACTGACTTACTTTCTTACTTGCAGGGAATAATTAAGTTTGTTAAATCTCAAAAGAAAATCTCCCACCCCTAGTGACAATGGATTTTTGCTGCTGACTTCAGAAAGGTTAGGATTTCTGCTGAATTGCACCATGTGTAAAAATTAACTTTGGAAAAATAATGAAAAAATTATCATGATTCATCAAAACTCAGTACGGCTGGCTGAGAGAGCATTAGATCTGCAAAATAATTAACGTGACTAACTACTGCTACATATACGAAAGTCCCAGATTTAGATCTTCCAAACACACTTTTAAATATGGAAAATGAAATTTCATTTAGGGAAAAAGAACAGCAAAAAAAAAAAAGGGTTTTTACCTTTCTTGTTTACATCAATGACTATTTGTCCTTGGAAGAGTAGAAAAGAGGTAGGAACAACATTAAGTTATATTAATGATACATCATCATTCAAACTCCTTAGTTATAACTGAATGTTTACAGAGATAAACAGCAAAATAAAATGCACAAGTACTTTATTTGCTTCCATTCCACAGTTCAAAATTATCATTGATTGTATTTTCTCTGTATTATTAATTGCAAAAAGTCATTGCCCTGTTATGAGCAAACTCAAAAAGGAGGACCACATGGTGGATAGATACACAGAAATGTACCAAGTGCAGCAGACATTCAAAAATAGGTGTTTGGCTTCAGGGCAGACTCACGCTTCCACAGTAGTCCACACAACTCCACAGGCGTGTGGAGTCTGCTCTCTTGGTTTGGTGCTAGGGAGCACTCGCGGAAAGTTTATGCAGTTTGCACAAGCATCTAGGTTTTCCTGCTCTGGATCTCTGAACTGGTGTTGCTTCCACAAGAAGTCCCCTCCACCATGACTATTTCCCAGAGATAAGACTCAATGCCCTTCATCTGGATACTCAAACTCAGTACTCTGCATCCCAACTGCTTCATATTTTCAAATCTTTATCCCTATAACTACAATCAGTATCTTCTATCCCAGTTGCCCTTTACTCACAATTTTGATCTATCATCCCCACACCTCTTAACCCCTTTCAGCATCCTGTGGCCAATTCTCTCACTCCCCATATACTACTGTCCCTTGCACATATTCACACATACACCCTATGTAGTAATCATGACAAGTTGTACTCCTAGCATTTCTGTTGATCAGGCCAGCAGTGCTACCTGCTGAAGAGTTTAGCTTCCTGCACTCCAGACCAGCTCACTGATAAGACAGCAACTTGAGAAGCTTCAATGAGCTGTGGAGCTCATCAAAAAAAGCTGGAAAGTGGATCAGCAAAGGCTCCCCAAAACAGCTCTGTTAAGGAGTGGCCTTCCCTCCCCTTTCACTCAACTTCATAGCAAAAGTTGCTTCACAGCTTCACAGCAACTTTTAAGCTGAGACACTCTCATGCTCCCTCCCTGCCTGAGAAATAACGCAGCTGCAGAGCAAGAGCCAAGCCCATGCTTTGTCGTGTACGTTATTGACTGGATTGTGACTATGTCTACCAGACTTGACTTCCCAGCTTAAACTGGGACCTGCTGCAACACTGCGAACTCACCTGAGTGTGTGTACTCTTGGCTGCCCTGGTTACCCTCACCAGATTTGCACTGCTCTCACAGACTGCTGGATTGCCCTCTAGTCAACAAGGCTACAGTCTTGGCTTCCTTAGTACCGTGCTTGGCTTTTCCCCTTCCCTTATGGAGCAACCTGCTCTTGCTGCTGCTAAATTAGGGATTTAAGCAGCTTTCTGCACAGCTTACTGGCTCTTCTTCAATTTTGACTGCTTTTTAATAATTATCCCAACTTCAGCCAACCTAAATAAAAGCATAAAACTTGAAAGCTGCCTAAATTGTGTTGGACAACGGTATCTGATTCTTGCATAATTATACAGGCTATGCACTACTGGAAAACTCCACTGCATGTAATGGCATTTAAACATAAATTGAAATAGTTCTGAATGGTGATGATTTTACATACCTGAGGCACCCATTTGGATGAAACAAAACTGGTCACTTCTATTGCAGGAAGGCCTGTTTTGGAAAGCCGGTTGATTAACTCAATTTTGATATCAGTTGGGACTATCACCTAGGGACATGGAGACAGACTATAGTACAGTATTTCATTCAGTAAGAGACTTTTGTAAATGAAATGTTCTCAGTACATAAACAATCGTATTTTTTAAAATAATGAACTATACTCGTGTATTATACCATAACTGTAGTGTTTCCTGATAGTAGGAAGCTAATACATAAGGAAAGCATCAGGCAGTATACATGATCCTACTCCCTTTTTTGTCCACCACAAAAGAATGAGGAAGCACTTTTATAACCACTGTAACAGGTTATAGATCTGGCCTCACTAATTCTTAGTAACCAAACACCAACCTAGCAAGGAAGCAACAAAGGAAATAGTAACACAGAATAGTCCAACCAGAGAGAAATGGAGAGAAAAAAGCTCCAGGGCTGAGACAGAGTAATTCCATTCTCTTAATGCTACTAACATCTTTGGTATCAGCACACCAATATATGCAAAACTATTCACCTATCCTCCTGTTTGTGGAAACAGATGACTGTTTTGATACATGTACCCTATTTTAAAGTCTCTTTTAATCTTCTTCCATGCTTCCCTACCAAACTTCAGGCAAATAATATCAAAACCAAAAGAGCAATTTCTTTTTCTCCATGCCTGTTCAGGAGGAAGCATGACAAAACCTATTCTACTATTTCTACTATAGTAGCACTTCCAGCATGAAAGAAGTAAAGATGAAGAAGGAAGCTTGAACTACTACGAAGATAGCCAGTGTTTCATTGCATTACCAATCATGTCATGACACGTTATTGACTGACGAGATAAATTCCAGAATAAGATATGGCAGTTGAGAAACAGAAAGGCTAGTTAACCAAGTATAGAAAGAAATTTTACTATTTAACACCTGCCTACATAGTAATATACTTTTATTCTAATAAACAAAACAGTTATTAATATAAAAAGAAATAAATATATAGTACATAATAGAAAAAACATGATTAGCAGCATGTACGTTTTACACAATGAAAATAACACTGATATCCATATCAGAACACACACAAAAAACAACAAACAAAACAAACAAACAAAAAAACGATGAAAATTACCTTTTCGTTTTGTAATCCATCCCTTGGCCCAACTTCTACAATCTTTATGTAGGCAGGCAGTCCAGATGCTTGAGATTCCTGAAAGAAAAATCAATACTGAAACACAAAACAATGAAGGTCACCAAGATCAAAGGTATAGCTTGTACCTGTCTTCTCATATGATTCTGGGTATAAAGTCATATCATTAAGTTTGCTCATGGCCTTTAAAAATCTCTGAGAACATGTTCTGCACCTTGAGTTAGGGAATAGAAGTTAAAAGCCAAAGTTATCCACATGCATGTTCCAGTGCTCCTCTGAAGCCACAAATGTTTATTGTAACAATGTATATAGAATCATAAAGGAACACTGCATTTTACAGAGTGAGAAATATTCCCATTTCAAAAACCTTATCAATGAACAACTCAGTCCTCCAAACTTCTACCTGAATGTTCTCAATTTAACTGAACAGTTACTTGCCTGTAAACATTTGCAAGACTAGGCTATAAATCCAAAAATAACAGAGCAGTCAAGAAATATTGAAGAGATTATTAATGAAAGAGGAAAGTAAATCCTCTGCCTGAGGATGACGGTTTTAAAGAAGGATTTAAAGAACAAGGAAGGCCCCTGGACAAGAAGAAGACTTTCCCAGGTGTAAAAAGGCAGGAGGCTGGAAGTGACAGGAGGGAAGAAGGCAGCAGTAAGGTCAAAGGGCTAAGGAGCACAGGGAGTTGGAGGGGGAGGAAGGAGAAACAAGCAGAAAAGCAGGTGAAGGGAAATGAAACTTCGGTTTTTATTATTTAGCTGCTCTGTTAATGAATTAAGTTGACAGGTGTGGCAGTTATGTAACCTGGTCCTTTAAGTCTTGATACATTTGAGAGTAGTTGCTTAGACTGACACCCAGAAGCTTCACGTCTTAAAAAACACATCAAATAGCCAGTTGGGGCAAGTTGCCTGTGCCCAGAGAAGGAGACAGGTCTCCGTTCCAGTGTTGATAGCCCATGCTGGGATTAGTTTAGCTACCTATGGGATGACTGCTCCCACTGCACCCACCAGTTCCCCTAAGAGTTAAACACCACTGGAAGAATGACAGTCAGCCCAGGGGACGGTTCCAGCCTGCAGAGTCACAGCTTGCCCAGAGATCAGAAGTCACTTTTTGCAGTGCATAAATATGGTGACTAATCTCACATAATCCACCAAAAATGAAAAACCTGTGTTTCATCCCTCCCCAGCTAGTATCATCAAAGTTCTTTCAACCAAATTGCTCCTGATTTTTCCTCACAGTAACAGAAAATGAGCCTTCCTGCAGCCCCTCTGGTTTCTCCCTGCATTACTGGTGCCTATAGATAAAAGTATGTTCTCTGCAGCACTAGCCAAAATACAGTAAACATATTCCGGAGCATTTACTTTGTATTTATCTGAGCCCAGTAGAAAGAATGGGAAACAGCTGTATAGCATCTATTTGATCACATGGAACATCTGGTAAGTTAAAACTGTCAGGCTGTACTAAGCCCACACTCGCTGACAGTATAAACCTACTTAAATGCGAAGGTAAAACCTTCACATCTGCTGCATATTGTTTCTCCTAAGTTATTTTCACAAATATGGCACTGCTTCAGCACTACGGGCATAAATCTGGGTTATCTCATGATTATCAGATCCTCCTTGTTACAAGACAAATGTCCCAGCTGCACTATGAGTAAAACTGTGACTGGGGGCGGGGGGGTGGGGGGTGGGGGGAGTGGTGGTAAGGAAGGAGGTAAAATAGATTATGTGAACCAAAGCTTAATTTAGAGCATGAAAAATGTATATAAAACTTTGGTGGCAAAAATATTCAATTTCTAGGCCAAATCCTGTAAATCCTATTCAGTTCTTGCTGTGGTAAAACTTCTTCTGTAATCAAAGATCTGTACCTGTCTTTACAGAAGACAGCTCACACAGCTACAGCACATTCACCCTGACATTCATAGGGGTGTTTGCAGCCCTTGGATTTCACAGGGGACAAGAAGTTTGGAAGGGACATTGCAGAATGGCATTCACGTATCCATTCTTATTCTCCATCTGTGATATAACAGGCCTACAATGTCTTTGAGCCATAGTCCAGGCCTCTCACCTCCTCATTTTCTCTATAGTCTTCCTGTCCACTAAGCAGCCCCAACTTGAATTCACTGTTCTTGAAAACAACACTGATAACCATGGAGAGGATGGCTCTCACAAGGGCCACACAGTGGAAAATCAAGGCAGTACTACAGACAAATCCTTACATTCTTCAAGATGATGAACTAACAGCATAAACATCTTGCTCGGACTTTAGCTCTAAGTCTAGAATAGTCCTGCTTTGCATTGAATTTCATCTAGTTTCACCTAGAGCACATTGATTGCTCTGTTCTGATCATTCTCCCCACCATAACAATTTCTCTTGTGCTGCATTGATGAACCCCAGATAACAAGTAAAAGAGAGGCAGAATACCTAGGTTCAGGCCCCTATGTATTATTCATGCATCTTACAGTGTATTATCACTGGATAAAACTCAGAAACAAATTACAACCTATAGAGTGCATGTACCATCTTCTGCTAAGATGACTCTAGCATTTTTCTATTCTGTGGCCCAAGTTGAATCAGAGGAGTAAAGGAGTATCTCTTCACCTTAATCTCATCTGCCCTATAAATGCTCAGTAACTAGCTGGTAGGACATTCTTTCAAGACACTAGAGATATATACTTGGCAAAGTTTTGGGGAAGAAAAAAAAGAAATTCCCTGCTATTTTGGGAGGTCTTCTGATCACAGTGCCACACTTGAAGAATATTTGGACGTAACCTGAAACACAGCCGAAGTCACCTGAGCCACCAGTCACATTCTGTGCCAGGCTTGATGGCATTTCCATTCAGAAGTCTCTAAGAACTTACACAGAATTTAAACACTTCTCTGCTTGCTATCTGGATGGCATTAGATCTTTAACCAAGACTTGGGCTTCGTGAACCAAGTGATCAAGTTCTCTGAACTCTAACCAGAGGATTCCAAACATGCATCATACCCTAGGGTAAAAGGAAGGATATACAGAACCAACAATAAAACTAACTTAGAGAATTTCAACACCTTCAAGTATGGCATGAAATAGTCTACAAATAAGAAACAGAAATAAATAGAAAAGCAAAAAGTAGTTGCTGTATTTTAAGAGAACCCGAAAAAGATGAACCTTACAGAAATACACAAGTACTTACATTAACTACTAAACATGTCAGGTAAATAATTTTGTTTGAGAAAAAAATCTTTAAAAAATTATATTACATGAATTTTATGTAACAAAGTATAAAATGTAGTTATGGTAGATACTTAGCAGTATTTGCTTATTGAATTATATAGTTGCTCTGTTAAAAAGTAATGACTACTGAAGTATAATGTTTGAAATATTGAAAAGGAAATAGTTGACATAAAAGACCAAGAGCCTGGAAAATTTGTTTTTTCCATGTATTAAGCCTTGCCAATGGAGAACAAAAAGCATATAAAACCACAAAAATTGCCTCCCTCAAAACAGAATGCAGCCAAAGAGTCTTTTAAAAAAAAAAAAACAGAAAAACGAAAACCATACCATTCAGCTTGAGACACCGAATGCCAAATTTCTGTATGGAAGCACTTTCTCTGAGCTATAAATAGCTTCAAATTCAAGTTTACTATAGAAATCCTAGTAACCCTTAATTAAAGCAATATAACCTTCTTAACACAACCATAAATGTAATCAAATTAAATAAACACACTTTTTTAAGCTCTGTCACTGCTTCACTACTTCTAGTAAAGGTGCTAAGGTATCTTCAGCCTTCTGATTTTTATTCCATGCGGCTCATTCATATGGCCACTAATGGCACTGGCAAATATTGCCCAGAGCTGCTCAAAAGTAACTGAAAGGACCCAAAAGTAAGGGAGAAGAATCTTGGGGTTTCGGGTCTTTTCAATCTTTCTAACCAAGAAAAGATAAAGCTCTGCTTTCCTTTTCCACAAAGTGGTGTTCCGGCACAGAGGACAACTGAACAAAGGTAGGTCCATCTTGCACAAATTACTCAGGAGAGTAGTTTTAAACAAGAATCAGCAGGGAGGTGGCATCATATCTCCATATGTATATGTGCAGTGACATGGACAAATGTCCAAAAAGTGGGTGAAGGCTCTGAGATAAATAGTACAATTGCTGGAAGGAAAAAAGAGAAAAGAGTGATCAACCTTCTGAACACAGAGATGTCTCTAAACTTTACAAGACACAGAGGAAATGAACAGGAAGAAATGAAAATCTTAGTACATAATCAAATCATGACTGAAGTGATATTGCAGAGACTCGTTTATATAGTTCATGCTACTCAAAGGCAGACACAAAACATATTCATTCCCAAGTTAACTAGGCGGAAAATGGAGAAGAATCACCTATGAAATATAAATAATAGATATTCAGAAAACAGTGACACATCTGGTAAATATCCCTCAGTAAAAATAAACTGAGTATTCATCCTAGAATTGCTGACGTATGCTGCTGACATGACCACTGGGAGAACAGTACATAGTAACAGGCCATGACTAGCAAAAAAACTCATTAGCCCTTGAGAAGCTTTCAGTAAATAAATTTTTCTTATTATAACATTGCATATTCATGAACTGAATGATATCATAGAAATATCAAAAGCAAAGCAGTTGCAAGTGCTTTAGATAACAGGACTAGAATTCAAAATTCCATTGACATACTAGAGAAATAGATACAACAAATTTCAACAAAAAGCAAAACATAACACAACACTTAGGACTATCCTGACTTTATCTGGTGCCAATCTACTACTTAGAAGAATTTTTGCATGTCATCTTTCAGAAATCCCATTATACTTATTTCTCCATTTTCAAAAATTTGACACTCCAAAACCAGATTTTTGAAAGATAGTAGATTGAGAGTACATGACTAAATAGCTCTATAGAAAAGGACTGGGATGTTAAAGTGAATAACAAACTGAATATGAGTCTGTAACATCCTGCTCTCAAGGAAAAAAGAAAGACAAAAACAAACCTGCACCTCAAAAAAAAAAAAAAATGGGCAAATATAATTCTAGGCTATAAACAGGGATGTCATAAATAAAACAGTAGCCTGCCAGGATGTCATAAATAAAACAGTAGCCTGCCACTTAATGAGTAGAAATTCTGTGTCTAGTTTTGGGCTTTCTGCTTCAAAAAAGAATTCAGTCAAATTGAGATCATCCACAGGAAGGCAAAATATGAAATGTGAATAAATCATTACAGAATTGAATTAGTTAAATGCAGAGTTAGCTTATCTGGAACAAACCAAATAATCGTTGAGGTCAAAAGGGACCTCTGGAGATCATCTAGTTTAACCAGCCCTGCTCTGAGCAGGATCAACTAAAGCAGGCTGCCCAGAACGATGTTCAGTTGGGTCTTGAGTATCTCCACGGGTGAAAACTCCTGGGCAACCTGTACCAGTGTTGACCACCCTCACAGTAAAAAAATACGCTTCTGATCTTTAAATGGAATTTATTGTACTTCAGTTTGTGCCCGTTGCCTTTTGTGCTGTTCACTGACTTTGCCTTATTTATTCACCCCACTAGGTATTTGTACATACTGATAAGATCCCCCTGAGCCTTCTTTTCTCTAGGCTAAGCAGTCTTAGTACTTTCAGTATCTCCTCATATGACAGATGCCCCAATCTGCTAATCATCTGCACGGCCCTTTTCTGGATCTGTTCCAGTATGTCTAAGTCTCTCTTATACTGGGGATCACCACCTACAGGTATTACTTTAGTCCATCTCTCCTCATTTAATTTGAATGTGCTTACAGCTTTTATTAGAGGGCTTTTGAGAGCTCATGATAGCGTAGTGATTTACATATATCAGGAGATTATCTGAACTAAGAATTCACTGTAGAGATTTCCACTGTAAAGTAATAGCACTAACATTTCTACTGTCGTTTCCATTAATTATTAAATTCTAATATAATCTGCTAGTCCACTTATTAAAGTGTGCATGGCTATTTATAATAAAACACAAGCCATTTGTAAGAAAACAGAAGAAATATGGTTTAAAACACAGGGAAATTCAACTAAACTATAAATGTTTATGCTGCTGAGTGGCTAGTTGTCTGATCTAATCCTCTTTACAAAGAGGACTTCAATAGTAAGGACAAAGGTCATAAAGCGCAAATAATATTAATGAACAAATAATAATATTAACGAACAAACAATAAGAAAAAACTATTACTTTTTATTTAGAAAATAGAAATTAGTATTTTGTAAAAAGAATTCTATCAAGTGAACAAAATTTTGATGAACTGATAGTGCAAAAGGTAACAAAATGACATTAATAGGGAATGCTCCAGAGATTGTAAGAAAATGTTGCTCTGTTAAGAATAATATTATTACACAAAACTAGAAAATTCAAATCATACTCTTAACTACACTAGTCATGGACATACAGTTATAAATTTAAAAAAGCTAAATACCATCTATATAGTACTATTCCTTTTGGAAATCCTTTAGAATAGGTCTTCCAAAGCTACAGAAATTGCGGTTTAAGAGTGGTATTCAGCGCAAGGTTAAGAAACCTCTGCTCATTCCTGCTGTCTAAACTTATGTTCCTGGAGACATTATAAATATCTTAAAGAGTTCTTGCCTCCAAGTGCTGCTGCTCAGGAAGGGCATGGGTCCTGCTTCATCTCTTTACTGTTACTGTAGGTCTCATTTCAAAACTATTTAATCTTTATTTAATATGGCTGATAAAGAATAATTCAGGTCACCCTAAGGTTCACAGCTAGTGGCTGATGATCCTAATAGCCAGGTCTGTGTAACTGCTTGGGGACTGAATACCACTCCAGAAAAAAGTAGGTCTCTTATGCATCCTACAATTTATGGGATATGCCTATCCCATAAGGGTGTCAAATATATCCTATGTGTTTCAAATGGCACTAGGCAATTGAGTCCTGTCCTAGGTTTGCAGTGGCTATCACAGGAACTTCAGCTGCTGTAGACACCTACCTATGTCTTAATTCATGTTTTCTTTTAAGTTTCTCCAAGAGCTGTGTAGGTGATGCATTCTTTTCATAATTCTAAATTAAGTTTTCACCTTTCCTTGCTGATGTGATTCCCAATCCATCCTGCTGTCACATTTCATTTTTTGCCTCCATGATCTTCCTCACTGGAAAACTGAAATACAGATAAATACATAGGAGAGAGGAAGTAATATTACCTGCTGTAGCAGGTCATTTCAATCCAAAATATGCCATCAGCCACTGATACGTTATGCATCAAAAGCTTTCCAGGTATATGAAAGGCAACATGGAATACATGGATATTTATGCAGGATCAGCCTAATGAAGAGGATTCTCATTCTTGTTTCAGAGCCCCTCTTTGGAACAACTGGCATGATCTTTATTCTTCTGTCTAAGCTACACATTAGACGCATTTCAGGTCAACTGGATTCTTGCCTCCTTGATTTCCCATAACTCCTCTGTAAACAGAGCAGTCACACTGATCAGTCCTTGGCCCATGGACTGACTACCAGTTGACCTTGGACCTCTTTCAGCACCGTGGGCCTACCTGATTGCCACTGGGTGGCACAGCCAATCTTGATTACCATCAGTGAACTGAATCCTGACCCCAGCTCACTGACCTGCACTCCCAGCTCTAATCTTGGATCCCGTCACCACAAGCTTGTCCAGCGACCTGGGCTCTTGCCTGAATGCAGCTACCACCTCTAGGTCTAGCCTGCTCACCTCACTCAGCTGCTGTGAGATTAGGCCCTGGCTGGTGACCTGCCTGTTACCACCCTAAGCTCCCTATGCTCCTCAAGCATTTCTTCACCACAGGTTGTACATGCTAGGAATAGAATGAAGCCTGTATAGCTCTCTTTTTGCCCCTTTTTATCAGTTGTACCTAAAAAGAAAGCATATCAGGTGCTAATGGCTAGCACTGTAAGTACAATCTTTATTGATGGAGGACAGAAATATCACATGCTCCAGACTTAGAGCAGCAGCAGTCATAAACTACATCTGTAAATTCATTTTGTGCATTAGCTCTTTTTGACCCTGCTGCACCGCCTCCTTACCCAGTGGAGACTACAGCTATCAGATGCTATGAGAGTAATCCCAAAGGATAATGTCTTGCTCAAACAACAAACATGGGCTTGACGTGAAAAAATACATGAAAATCCAACTAACAGTAACAAAGCTCTGTCTGATACACAAACATGACTCTGCTCATAAAAGAGAAAACTGAGGCATGATAACACAAGTCTGCTAAATCACTTACTGCACAGAGATCACCAGAGGTGTTCTAACCGTGCAAACTGATTCCACAGCACAGTCTTAGCAAAATGCAACAAGACGTAGCAAATCAAATAAGCAACTCCTTTCAAGACAAACACAAAATAGCACATTTTCCAAAAGAGCTATAGAGTTAATAAATCACTCTGATCTCTGTCTGCAGGAGTCTACCAGAGGGAGTAGGAGAAGGAATTCCTCACTTCTCAGGCTGTTTTCCGTTATACTAGATCACAAGAGGTCAAGTCTCACATACTTTGGGTGAAACACCTGCTGAATATTGTTTTCTATGATTTGCAGTTTATCCTTTTGCTTACAGTGGATGTGCTCAGCTGCTCAGAGATGCAAATAAAACCTGCAGCTTCCTCAAACATATAATTTGCCTCATCTATCCGAGTGAACTCAGCTTGAACTATGAATAAACATAAACTGAAACCACAGCTCTGTTTTTTGGGTTGTTCATTTGTGGGATTTTTTAATTGAAAGGGGATTCATATATTTGAATACTGTTTGGAGGTGTCTACTCTTAACTTTTATTTTAAAAGCTTAAGAATGAGCTCTAATAGTTTATTAATACATTTTTTAAATACATGAGAGGATTGCTGTTTTCTGTTGTACTTCTCATATCACATCAAAGACTAAACTTAGACTGACTGTACTTAGACTATTCCTCATTTTCCCCTTTTGTGAGGAAGTGCCAAGTTCAGAAGTAACAGACTTAAGGATTACTTTTTATCACGTCATAGATCTGGAAGGTATTCTGAAACTACTATTTGTAGTCAAACAGATTACATGGGTTACCATACAGACCTTGCAACAATATCATCCTGTATTTTTTATGACCTTCTCATTTTTTCATAAACTAGATTTTCTTCTTGATCTCTCCATTATTTAAAAAGTACACAAAATGCAACAATATTTCTTCCAAGATTGAAGAGCTACACCGAAATGCCACACTGGGCGCGTAGTTTTCCCAGTACCACTATATAAAACCATGAGTTGCTAGCCTATATTAACTTCAGTTCTGATTAAGTTGCTGCCTTGTAACTTTTCACATATTGCTTTGAACCCCCAAAACCGTGCAAAGCACAGATGCAGTGAAATGAGGTCACAACCAGTGGTTTTATCTCAGGTACACAGTAATCGCTATGCTGGATAGAAAATGAATAAAAGCTGTATTTCCCACCTTACATAATGATAAAGATAAAAATCCATTAAGACTACCTGTTCAAAATACAAACATTAATGAAGGAAAATAAATAACATTATTACATAAAATTACTAGTATTATTTCACATACTAGAAATAAATATTATGGGGAAATACAGGCATATAAATATATACATTCTAGATCTATTATTTTATACATTTTATTGGCTTTCATTCCTATTTTTCTTCAAATATTTTGATAACTCACTTTAAAAAAGCCAGTGAAAGTATACCGGAAAATATGTATAAAAATTATTATGATGTGAAGACAGTTACTGACTCCCAGAGGCCTTCTGCTTTAGAAAGCAAAGGTAAAAAATGTGAATGTTTGAATTACGTAATCTTTCCTTTTTAAAACTGTGGTCATCAAAATCATGACAGTCCGTGCTACATTCTAACTATACTGTCAAGGATAATAACCTCTTCCATGTCAGTAGAGACTCATGCAAACTTTTCTGGTGGCCAAGGCTTAAAATCTGTCAAATGGGAGCTTCAGTGGATCAGAAAATTCCACATGGAGTGTACATAGAGAAACTCCTGCTCTGACCACCCTTCAAAAAGGGAATCTCTGGAACTGGGGACCAGATGTCTAACAGAAGAAGCAGCTAGTTCCAAAAGCAACTGTAAACCACATCCAATTCTCTGCCATGATGTTGGATGCTCTGAAAAAAAAGCAGTAGCTTTGCACGACAAAATCAAGCCCAAAGACTGTTCAAAATCTTTGAAAACAAAGAAATGTCTTCTTTAATATCCATATCTATATTTTACATAAAATCATTAATAACCTGAAAGAACAATAAATCTGTTCAAACGTCAATCTCTTGGATGAGTTTGACCTTTCTGAATTAGTACTGATGACTTGCAATCTTCTAAAAAAAACATTTGTTGCTATTTTCAACACATGTAGAGCATGTGGAATTGAACAGGTCTGAGTAAAAGTATGTTGTGGTTTAAGCACAGCTGGTAACTCAGAACCACGCAGCCACTCACTCATACCTCCCCTTTTCACATCCCCTTCCAGGCAGGATGGGAAAGAAAATTGAAGGAATGAATGTATGGGTTGAGATAAGAACAGTCCAATAACTAAAGTATAATACAAAACTAATACTATAAAACTAATAATAAGAACAATGATAAGGGAAATAACAAGGGGAGAGAATATGAAACTGAAAAAGGAAAGAATAAAATCAATAAACACAAGTGTTGCACAATACAATTGCTCACTGCCCACAGACCGATACTCAGCCCGACCCAAGCAGCAATTTGGGGTGACTCCCCCCAGTTTATACACTGGGCATGATATGCTGTGGTATGGAATATCCCTTTGGCTAGTTTGGGTCAGGTGTCCTCTCTCTGCTTCCTCCCGGCTTCTTGCGCCCCTCCTCAATGGCAGAGCATGACACTGAAAAGTCCTTGTGTCCTCAACGCAAGAAGGACATGGAGCTATTGGAACAAGTCCAGAGGAGGGCCACAAGGATGATAAGGGGGCTCGACCATCTCCTGTATGAACACATGCTAACAAAGATAGGGCTGTTCAGCCTGGAGAAGAGAAGGCTGCGTAGAGACCTCACAGCAGCCTTCCGGTATCTGAAGGGGTCCTACAAGAATGCCGGAGAGGAACTCTTCATTTGTAGCAATAAGACAAGGAGTAACGGGTTTGAACTTAAACAGGGGAAGTTCAGGTTAGATATAAGTAAGTTCTTTACTGTGAGGGTGTTGAGGCACTGGAACAGGTTGCCCAAAGAACTGGTAAATGCTCCATCCCTGGCAGTGTTCAAGGCCAGGATGGACAAAGTCTTGGGCAACCTGGTCTGGTGTGAGGCATCCCTGTCCATGGCATGGGAGTTGGAACTAGATGATCTTAAGGCCCTTTCCAACCCTAACCATTCTATGACTCTATGATTCTGTGATCAGAGTAATCACTACTTAGAAACAACTAAATAATTGGTGTGTTATCAGCATTGTTCTCAGACTAAAGCCAAAACGCTGCACCAGCTACTAGGAAGGAGAAAACTAACTGTTATAGCTAAACCCAGGACAAAATGTCAATTAAATCTAAGAGATCATGCAACCTAAAAGCAGGCAAATGTGCTGCAGTTACAGACAGTTTTAGATAACTTGCAAACTAATGATGAACAGAATGTATTACTAGAGTCAGGCGGTAGCAGAGGAATAGACAACCACAGTTAGACTTGTGTTACAATGGAATCAATTAACTATAAATGGTACTAGAGGCCTCTGTTGTTAGTAAGAGGCCAACACAGCCAGTCACTTTAGCAAAAATTAAACATGTATTTTCAGGACATGGTGTATACATTACCTTTCTCTATTTCCCTAAATGCTAACAAGCAGCATTTCTCCATTAACCAAGTTGATTTGCAGCCAACTCACTTTCATCCATATCCCTATCTTGGTCAAAGCCTGGAAAAACAATTACAGTCTGCCATCTGGGCTGGAAGAAAAGGATACAGAGAACTGAGATCAACAACATACTGATGACACTGGAGCCAAAACCTCCCACACTTTCCTTTACTATTATTTATGGTAATAGTATTATGGTGTGCATGGTGTTTTACAGGCAAGACTGAAGACAGAATTCTAGAAGGCAGAAAGAGTGGTGTTTTTCCACACACATTGAAAAAGCAGAGGCATGATCATCCTTACAAAACCAATATGTGAAAATAATTTGCCTTTTATAATGCTTTGGGATATCAAGGGGAGGGGGAAAATGAATACATTGACAAACCAGCCCATCCACTTTATCAGGTAAGTCTCTTTAATACCTCATTGTAAAGAAAAGTGAGTTATGCATACATCTTCAAGAACTCAAGTAAAAAGTTGGAAGTAAAACAACTATTCTCAATTATTATTATCATCAAAATCACCTTCTGTGTCCAAAGGCAGTGCCTAAAAGATCAAGGAAATCTTTAATTCAAGTACTGATGGCTCACCGCTATGTTTTCCATAGCTCTCTTCCCAAAAGACACTGATAAAAATGACAGTAGTTTAATGGTTATTTATTTAGCCACTGTTGGCAACTCATCCTTTAGGAGAATTTTAAATTTATAAAGCTCTTTAGAAAAATAACATCTGCAAAGTGTTACCATAATAATTTCCCAACAGTAGGAAGGAAATTATGGTATCTTGAACACTGCAAGATTCTCAATGTTGCAAAAATGTTCCATTTTCACAACTGAATCAGTCAAGTGTGAACATTTAAATAAATAAGTTTCTGCCCATTTAACTGAAAGTAATTAAAGCTATTGAAAATTTTGCTTATATGAAATTTAGAAAAAAGACAAATATAATGCCTTATTTTTTAAATAAACTTTTTTTAAAAATATTGGGGTTTATGAGTTTATTAAAAAGTACTCATAATTATATGCCACAGCTTCTGCTGAACTGGTTAACTTTCTAATTTATTACATTAAATAGTTATGTATTAAGATTGTAATTTGTTCTAATCATGCAAACCTGAAAAAAGTGAAGTGGAACAAGCAGAAGAAAATGGATTGGTACTAGAGAAACTACAAAGGCAAAACAAAAATGGGGTCCTATCACTTCAGACTGCTTGAGAAGATTGTTGTTGTGGCAAAATGAATCATAAGATTTCCTAGGCTTTTTATTGCTTCCACTTCCAGACACTGCATATTTAGAAAGATTTTTTCAGTCTCCATATTCTGGATAGTAAGTTGTACAACAGATAAGAAAGAAACGTGAATTGCTGTAAAACTGGTAATAACAGCAGTGGGCCAGTGTTAACTGAGCACAAAGTAAGTAAAAAAAATCTAATAATATTACCATTAGCTGTACTTTCATTTTACTGTGACACATAATGTTGACCACAGGATTGTTCTAAACTGATAATAGATAATAATACTTACGGAATAAATGGCAAGCCAGCTATACAACTCACTAAGCTCAAAATGTCCTGAAATGTTCTTAATGGCAGAATTCAACTGGACTTTAAGACACCTGAACTTAGGTATCCACACATACATGTCTACTGGTGTGCTAGGTATCCCTGTACAGTCTATTTATATATTCACATATAACGTCTTAAGGTGTCCTAAGCACAGCATGTAGGACACAGGACCTGTGTCTTTTTTTGGCAGCTGGAGGTAAAGTAAGATATTATAGGGCATCCTAAATGGCATCAGCGAGGAAGCATGGCTGGCTGAAGCAAGCTGCTCCTCATCACTGTGAGTGAGGAAACAATTCAGCCAAGTTGTAAGGGTGCAAGACAGGTGGCAAATTCCAGGCACTAGTGCATCTGAGATGCATCCTACTTGACTTCCAGCTATCGTGCCAGGGAGTGGAGGTCTCCCATGAATCTTGTTTGATATTTGCCAGCCCTATAAACCATCTTAGGTACCTTACGGCATCTCTTATAGCACCAGACAATTATACTTAGGCAATTGAATCAAGTCCTAAATATCAAAAAACAGCAGGGAGACAAGAGAAAATTCTTAATCACCAGTTGAATCCCCTCTGTAGAGCCAACAGCCAGCTGGCATAGTAGCTTAACTTTCCACCTTCTTCTTAGAATGCAGGCAACATTAAGACACGGCAGGGCACAGGAACTTGCCTATCCTCTTCCTTCTCTTTCCCCAGTAATTTCTTCATGTAAGCTGTTTGGGTTTATGTGAAGCCAACATATAACTCAACTCAAATTATGTTTCCAGGCTATTAAAAATTCAGCTGTGATCAGCTGTGGAGTCTGTTAAACCTTCTGCCTAATACCAGTATTCCACATGATGTATCTTCATCACTTAGCTTGCTCCCCCATTTCTCACATATGAACACCTATATTTAATCTCATCTTAACTAGTTGCATTAAAAGTAAGCCCTAAAGCCACATACAGTTCCTTTCCAGATGCTGCTGTTGAATTATTTCCCTATGGGTTTCACCTAACATTCCACCAATGTCCTCTGGCGCTTCAGTCCACACATCTTATGCACTCAAAGCCTTTAAACTTTTTTCTCCAAGAAACTCATAAACTAACACCTTCATTCCTATACAAAACAGCTAACATCTGCGGACCAAAAAAAAAATTTTACCAATGTATCTTTTAGCAGTTTTTACATGTAATAAATCTGGGTTGGTTTTGGGGGGTTGTTTTTTGTTTTGTTTACTTTTGTTTTGCAAAAGCTGTTGAGAATCACTGTCACAAATGTATTTAATCCAAATAAAAAAATTAAAATGTAATATAACTCTTGGAGTAACTCATTCATTTACATCAAACCATAAATCTCCATTTAACAAGGGAATTATCTAAAAATAGTATCAACTGGCATTCTGGCAGTAATTATAATTTCCTTCTTATAACCTGGCAGCATCTTTTTCATCCTTTGCAACATTAGAATTTTGTACCAAACTACGACGGATCTTCACCATCAATTATTATGTCTAACCCAGTAAAAGTCTGTGAAGTCATCAACTGATTACTTCCAACTGTAATACCTAAAGATTGAAAAGCAACCCTTATAACTTTCTCTAAAAGTATTTTCCTGAAATGTGAATCATGCATTTATCAGTTTTGTGATTCCTTTGGAATGAGAGATTGATTAAAAGACTAGATAGTCAGAAGAATAACATCTGTATCTGGTTTGTACTCTCATATTTCATAAGCTCTTTATTATTCATTAAAACTTATGTCACTATCAACATATTCCAAAATAGAAGAAACTTTTATCTCCACTGCACTACTTAAAGTGTGTGCAAAATTTTGACATTTCTGCCCGAAAAGGGCTATACAACTGTACATTAATACAGCAGTAATAAAATATTTCCCTTTTGCTGAAAAGAAAATGCTGAATTAGCTGTGCTGGTATTTAGCACAGTATGAAAGCCTGATTTTGATCATGGAGCTAAAGGCCTCATATTACATGCTCTTATCTCAGAAATTCCAGATCAGCCAACAGAAGCAACATTTCTCAGACTTTCAATATCCTGATGAGTTTTTCAAGTGACAGGAGATAGATGGATTGGATAACCAGAGAGAACTTTTTCCTATAAATTTGTGCCTGACAGCTTTTTATTCCCATTCTTAAAATGAATATTTTTACATTCCAGTATTTTCTGAGGTTAATTGATGAGCCTTACTGAGTGCATAGTATTTCATTATACTGTACGTCAGGGTCCACATATGCATTGTGATGTGCACTGGCACAAACTGTAAGGTGGTACACATTCCCCAGCAAGTTCACAATACCACACACCATCTTTAATACACATTTCTCTTTCACACTTCATTTATCTTTTAAAATATAAATTTTGGGGAAAAGAAGAATGCTAAAGAAAATATTTGTTAAATGAATGAGAAGCTAAACAATGGAATACAACACAGCCTGAAATACTAAATAACTACTTTTCTGCAGTCCCCCACTGTTTCTTTAAACATAACTTGTTCCACATTTGACACATCAAAGGATCTCAATAACCTTCAATTCCTAAAATTTCATAGAATTATCACTTTAGTTAAACACCTCAAATATTTATGCTGTGAAAGAGCAGAGGTGGCAAGAACTCATTTCAGCTTTATCTCTGGACTGTACCTACATTGCATCAGTTTCTCACTGTGTGATATTCACATAGAAACTGAAATTCAAACACATACTCACATAAACAAGCAAATCTTCCAACCCAGATACTGCAAGAATTGGAGCTACCTTTTTCCTCTGAAACACCAAAAAAGGTCCTGTCATTAAAATGGAGAGAAAATAAGTGCAACTTCATTCTAGGTATCCAGCATTCCACCTTCAAGCCAAGTCTAAGTGAAAAAGGAAAAACTTGTATTTCAAGCCACTATAGACACAACTGTTACTACTATCTATTAGCCACCTTGTCAGACAGTTTAAATATACAAAATTTGATTAATAAGGAGCAGTATGTATTTTGCTTTATGAAAACTTCTATGTTTGACCAACTGGTAAGTCTTACAGTAACCTTAATAAGGCACTGTAAGATTTCCTTACGCAAACTAGAGCTAGAAGATCCACAAATTGTAAATGAAATCCTTATTAAAACCTGAGACAAACCCATTTATTTCAGTAGGAATTAAATTTGGATCTAGTTGATCTTGGGCAGTTCACTTATCTTCACTCTCAGCCAAGGCAATGAGAAAACGAATTACCAAGAATGATCTCAGATGTATGTATTTTAAAATGATGATTTGACACATGGGGTGTCTGAAATTAAATCTCTTTCCTTGAACTGGCAAGAGAGGAAATGAACATCACTGCGCCCATATGTAGGCTTTGAAGGAGGTGGAGGTGGGACAAGTCAAAATGGGATCTCACCAAAAAACAGATGTTGGGTCTGAGTAGAAATTTCCTGTGCATTTTTTTAATTCCCAAATTTGCAGAGCAAGATCTGTAAAATCCTTTACAACATTTCCAGCTGTATTATAAACTTCTAAACCCACATTATAATCCCTGTATAGCATAAATCTGTATCAACTAAAAAGCTCCTGTTATCTTTCCACTGTTTATGATCCAGTGACACAAAAGAACTAAAAACCAGTGACTCCATTTAGGTCTAACTTACACTTTATTATCAGCCTCTTAACTTCTAACATCCTGTTTGGCACCCTTAGCAAACCAAATACTTAGCCTTTTTGGACTTTCTCTCTTCAACACTTTATCCACCAATGCTCTTGAGCTCTTATTTTGCAGCATAAAGGATACCTGGCTGAATAAACTGGCATGAGTCTAGTGAGTGGATCTTCCAAAGGAGAAACTCCTCTTGACTTCAAAGAAAATTTTGGAAGGATCTCTGCACTGAACTATCTCTACTCTGATTAAATTTAGTGGGAGTGTGTTTCTGTATTTTATTTATGACCTTCAGTGTCAGCACGTATCAAATGTCATTTATCATCTCCAAAGTCATAAAGATACAGCATGCTGATACAAACTTAGTTTATAACTTAGTTCTCAGTTACAGTTATAGTAATACTTTATTTTATTTTTTTTATAACTTTGTAAGTTTTACATCAAGAAAAGAAATATTGCTTGAGAATCTGCAACAAAACAAAAAAAGCCCCATTCTTGTGATGCATTTGTTGAGAAAAAGATCCATCAATTCAGCTTTGCACTGACAAAGTCTCTACATGCAGAGGAATATGAAGGGCTGGAAATCAGGAATTTCAGTCTCTTAGTGATCAGATATTTAGTCTTCAATGAACAAAGGAAAACCAACATAAAACATAAATACTCTGGAAGTCCATGATAAAAACACAGATGAGGTAAGTATGGTGGGTAAAGGAGAGGGAGAAGGGAAAGGATACAAGATCTTTGCCCCATGCAATTAATATACATTCTCTATACTGATCTCATTAAATATCTATAAATAATGTCATCTTTTCAAAAAGTCAAGAAATAAGAATTCTCCAATATAAAGTTCAGGACATGTACATTCTTTTTTTCTCTACCAAAAATACACATTATATGCAATTTTCAACAGATAAAAAAGAATGTAAATTATAATGTATTTCTTGCATACTCTAATTGTCACAATAAATTAATACATTTGCAATATTCCTGACAGCAAATTTTATAATACTTCTTATACTAAACAAATTATATTAAAAAAGGAAAATAGCCTAAATATTTATTTAAGGACAGACTGCAAATATGTATTCATTCCTGGGATGTATAATTACATGGAGATAAAAAGAAGGTGAAAATATAGTATGCCTCAAATCCGTTAGCTATAACCCTGAGGTGTAGCTAAATACTCAAATAAAACATACATGACTTCTCCCAGTTAGCACAATACTATATGCTTCATTTTTTATGCCGTAATTTGAATCAAGAAACAACCATCAAATACAAAAGTAGTTAAGACGAGAAGACTGTGGCTTTCACTGTTATTCTTTAGTTACTTTAAAAATACATTTGAGAGGCTTCAGGCATATGTTTAAAACATGACAGTATATTGCAAAATCTAAATAATTATATTAAAACTGCAAAAGCAAGACACTTGTGTGCATCTCTTGATCCACGAGTGTCATGCAGTGAGGAGATGTGGGAATCTTAGGCTGTGTGTTTTAGGTCTGGATATTTAGGCATGTAGCATATAAATCATTGCAACTTAGGCACTGAAACAAAAGCTATCTGTGTAAATTAGATGACCCAAGCTTTTGTTCATTATTATATATATTTAGCATGTAAAATCTGTGCTCCTCTCCAGTTACAAACTTCACAATTATGTACACTCTGATTTCCAATGATAATATACCAAACAAGTGCTAATAATTCTGGGTATTGCATCCATATGAGAGTCTCAATCTGTGACAGAAATCCTACAGGATAACACAGCACACATTAGCATTATTTAGACAGATTTATGCCTCCTAGAGTCACAGCCACATCTGGGAAAGCAAGAGACTAGAGTTTTATTTTTTTACTTAATTTTGCTTTCCCTGTAGTAGATGTAGGCAGCCCTCACCAAACCATGTAACTCCTAATATGCCATACATCTTAGCACACCTAACTAGTGGTACATTAAAACCCAGGGTCTAAGAGAAAGTTGCTTATTACTTAGCTATGTTTAGCCATTGCAACTCTTATAGAGTAGAGCAGGATGCACTGATTTAAAGTGGCAGAAGATGAATATCCACACTGAAGTTGGCACAATGATCTTAACTAATTATATTTTTTCCAAAGCATTGTAAGCCATGCAATGTAATTAAAAACTGGAATTGTCTTCTGTTTTCCAGCAACTAAATAACTAGTCCCTACTCCTTATTACATAAAATTTAAAAATCCAATCATTTTCACTACTATGGAAACCACATCATATAGTCCTTTTTCTCAACATAAATCATACAGGTTACTCACTCTCATAATTCTGCTTATTTTATCTTTATTAAAGAATGTCACCACTTGATACTTAGCTTTTAGATTTCTACTCTGTATTTAATAGACAAATTATAAGCATTTGTTTGTGTGAGGCAACATATTCCTTTATTTTAAGCAGCTCTTTCCTCTTCTTCCCTCCCTTCCTGCCCAGGTCTTAACACTAGATATCAAACACAACAATGTTATTTTATATTTCATCTCCATTTTCCTGACCATTCCAGTGGTGCAAGACCTAACTTGTCCCAGCTGCAATTCAATCTTGAATATGGCTAACCAAAACTGAACGAGCCTCAGATACAGAGTTTTGCAATGGCAACATTTTCCTGTTTGACTGGAAATACTTGATCTGACATATCCAAGGACTTGATTTGATTCTTTTTAACAGCTATACTGTATTGGCAGCTTGTAGTCCTCCCATGATTTGTGAGTATTCCAAGGTTATTCCCTTCTTCAGTCATTTCTGATAATATCACAGTTTCGAGTTTGGGTTATTAGTCTCAAAGTACCTTTGAATTTCATCCCAGTCTTTTACACCACTTCTTCAGCCATCCAGCTCTTCCCTGCTGTGTCCTTAGCCTATTCCTAATACATTAAAATTGCATTTTACCCTACATGAAAACATAACATTAAGTCTGTAGGATGAGAACAATGTCAATTTCTCTCAGGCCATTCCTCCTTCAAGCCAGGAGGTGCCTGCAAAGCCAGAGGACAACCAGCAGCAGCAATCAACAGCCAGCCTTCCTCCCTGTTGTTCAGCCTGAGGATTTCATAAAACAGAACACAAAGTACATTGCAAATTCCAGTCAAGTGCTATGAGTCACCATTAGTAGCAATCTTGGTTACTGCGGATATCTTCCTAGAACTGCAACATCTACTGCCACCACTTTCTTAGGTAGATCCTAGCACATTTTACAGTTCTGATATAAATCCATGTCTTTAACAAATTCTCACGTAGCTATAGCTCCTATTTAGTAAAATTAAGCAGACCTATAATTTTAATCAGATGTATTTATAAAAACAGTATATGCTGTGTTAAGAGAATGAAGCAGAACTTTCATATGAAACAAAAGATGGTATTTCTGAAGCAAACAAAATTAAGAAATTAATAAAATTAATAAAATGAAGATATTGCAACAGGCATGTGGTGTCCCATTAACTATTAACGTATTCAATAATTTTTTTGTATTATAGACTAGTCCAAATAAGAGTGAAATATACATAGCAAATTCTACTAATAGATACAAGAAAATTCTGCTTACTTCCTATCTAGCCATTGCTTTTCACCTCTCCTTTTCCATACTTCACTCCTCAAGCAACCCTATGTTTTAAAATCAAATAAAGCTGTAAAAACACTACAGAATTGTTGGCTAAATTAAACAGGGAAATTAAGGGAAAGCAAAGATATCTCACTACTCACTCTAGGACCTATTATTTTGCCTCCAATACAGCTCCAAGTGGTTAATCCTGGGACCTTTACAAATTAGTCAGCACAGCATATAATTGAATTTTTATATATTTTGGATTTTGAAAACCAAATTGAACTATTTTAGTTTTATAAGCGTCCTGGTACCAACATTCTAATAACATTTTAGTCTGTGTTAAAAAAAAAAAAAAAAAAAAAATAAGATTGAAGAACTCCTGAAAAGATTTCAGCAAGAAAATCAACACCTTATTTTCATCAGCCATGAAAGCTGGGAACTCTTCTTGGAAAACTAGGAAAAGTTGGAAACATTTCTGGGAAACCTTTCTTGCACCTTAAGTCACTTCCCCTATTTTATTTGTTAGTATACCCACATAAATGTGATTACAGTGGTGTCCCCATAATTGATAAAATACACTGGTCAAAATAAACAAAAAACCCCTCACTTTTTACAACCACCACTTGAGCTAATATGGTTTGTAGATCACATAAAGAATAAGTATTTTCTTGAACAGGATTGGCACAGAATGCACTCAACCATAAGGAAAACCTTTACGGGTTGTTTAAGCATCCATGTGAGAAAAATGGAAATTTGAACATATTCATGTAAAATAAAGAAAATTATTAAAACCCTCCAATAAAAATCACAGTAAGGTAATGCAGAAGCAAATGTTAAAACATTAACAGTGTCCAGCTCTGGACTTGATTAGTGTCTATGAGCTCAACAGACTGTGCAATCACACCAATGCGCATGGGGAAGATAAGCAGCAAATTCTCCTGTTTGCCGTTTACTAAGGAAGACCTCTTTCTGTATGCTTGGAAGAAGAAAAAAGGTTGTGAAAACGAAAGAGCACTGCAGAAATGAGCAAAAGTTACAGACGTCCATTACAATAAAAAAACTTTTTTTATTTTTTGAGAAGATATTATTGCTTGTCTTTGACTTCAAACCCTCTCTGTTGCAAAAAGCCCTTGAAACTTACAGCAAATGATGCACCAAAATGTAGCAAGGGCAAATGAAGAGGTTCTAATGCTTTGCTTCATGCCAGTACACAAGTGTCTTTTCATTCTATTTTGATTCTCTTTAAAGTAAGAAAATATTCTTCCACTTTTACAGAACTAACTGAATGAATTATGCTTGATTTTCTGTCCCCAGAATTCAGTGCTGGATAGGCACTATTCTCAGGGAACTGTGACAGCTGGAAGTTGTATGGTGCTTACCTGTACAAAGCTCTGTGCTTACAATAGTATTGCTTTGGGTATTACATATATGTAGCTTTTAAAATATTAAGCTCAGATCATCTAAAGCAAAATTATAATGCTGTGAGCTTTCATGGCACTCAGAACATTATAGGTTTCATTATTTCCCTACCTCTGAAGTTACACTGCTCTCTAGTAATTAAATTTCATCTCCAGATGGTGCAGAAAAATGGAAGATGTACTTCTGGTATATCTGAAAGGTGGAAAAAAACAAAAGAGAACAAGGAGTGCATTTCTGAAGATGTGAATTTTAAACCAATTTTGTTGTAGGCTTGGCTCATGTTTTTTAATGTTTGACGCACCTACTGAATAGTGGAATTACTCAGAATAAATGACAGTTCAGACACAATATGCCCGAACAATAAGGGTGTTTTTATAGCAAAAGTAATGTCATGCTCAGAATTATTTCCTTGTAGAATTATCTCTTGTTTGAGCTAATCATATTGATCTCCTCCTCCAGATTTATGCAGCCTCTCCCTAAAAGCCACTGGTAGCTTTCCCTTTCCTTCATTTCTTTTCTTCCAAAGCCATGATTAGGACAGTCATAGTCTATGGTCTTCATTTGGAGGCCTGCCCACATGCCTCCTCATCAAACTTCCCTTCCCACGCTCCACTATCTCCAGTCACTCTTCACACCTGTTCATAGCTGACAGACAGGAGGCTGTGCAATCACCTTCACTCATTCATGACAATCCCTGGCCAAAAGGAGGGTGCAGGTGCTCCAGAGGAGCCAAAGGCTCTGCCTCCAAGCTTTTAGAGCTGTAGCAACTCTCCACCGGACAGCAAATGGGCCCATCACACTTGTTAGGGAAGTACAAACACAGAATAGCCTGGGCCATACTGTGGCCTCACCAAAACATGTGTCACCCCACAGATTTCTGACTTTGAACACGGTAGATTCCAACAGGTGGAGGGGACCACAGCGGCACCAGAGATGCCCACCTGTGTCTGCACTACCAGTTCAGATGGTTTTAAATCAGCCGTATATTCTGAAACTGATCAGGAAAGGCCCAAAAATTGGCGTGTGAGGATCTGAAGCCCCACTGCTCCGTGACGCCCTTACACCCTGCGGTGAGGGCCGAGAGGAGGCTGAGGGCCGGCTCGGGCAGGGAGCAGTAGGGACGAGTGTACGTGCGTGAACGGGGTGGCAGCAGCCCTGCGCGCCCTGCGGCCCCGGCCTCCCCCTGGCGGCGGCCGCGCCTCGCAGGGCCGACACCATCGCATCCCTTCACCCCGCCCGGCGATACCTGCCCGGGGTGCGGAGCCGCAGGCGGCGGCGGGGCTTGCTCCCCGATCCACAGCTGCTCCTTGAGGAGGTGCTGGTAGCTGAGGCAGTGCTTCAGCGCTGACGGCACGGTGCCCATTGCGCGGCAGCGGGCCCTCGCCGGGCGCCCGAAAAGCCAGCCGCAAGGTCTCTCTCCGGCCCGCCGCGGCCCCCGCCGCCGCCACTGGCAGCAGCCTGGCTCCGAGCAGCGCCTGTGATTGGCGGAGCGCGGGAGCCCTCCGCACCGGTATCGCCGCCGCGCCTCCCCAGCACGGGCGCTGCGACAGCCGCCGCCTCAGCCCTACGAGTGGGCGGCTGCGGTGGACCCCAGCGGTGGGGGTCAGCCTCCCCGGAGGCGACGGCGGGCCTGTTGCCTCACCTCACCTCCGCCTTCTCACGGCCCGGCAGAGAAGCCCGGCAGTGACTGACCGCCGGTAGTGCGGGTTTGGGCAGCGTCACAGCAGCCTGCCATTGCGGGGAGGGGTGGAGGAGAAACCTCCGAGGAGGCCCGGTGGGCCGCGGGGAAAGGGAGTCCGGTCTGGGCTTTCAATGCTTCTGGCAGAAGGCTTGAGTGGGAGGAGAGGAGCCAGGATAAGGGACAGGGCTGCTTCGAGGCCAAACGCGCTTGCCCTGTTTGGGATCCTGGGACTGAGAATAATGGGGAATAAAGCCTGCCCTGCTCACTCGCCCTTTCAAGCGGCAGCAGGTCTTTGTTAAGAGGCTTTATGCACATGTTTGCATTTATGTCTTTCATTTGGGTAGCAGAAACTTAGAACGTAGCAAACAGAGTACTTTTCAGTTTTTTGACAGCTCTCTCAGAAGCAGCAGATTGTATTTTGTCATCTCCTTCAGCATTCAGTGTGTCAGCCAACTTTCCAGACCAGTCTCAAGTGAAATACCGTATGCACTGGAAATAGTTTACAGATCATTCCTTTTCTGGGGTATCAGGGAGTGTTTGTTGAATTCACTAACCTTTCCCTCTGTCATTTGCTGGAAAAGATTATCAGGTTTACAGCCGAATCTCGTTTCAGTCGTTCTCAGGTAGACATGATGCTCTCAAAGCACCTTTTTCTGCTGCTGTTTTGCATTTCAAGCTCAGTGTTCTGTGCATCCAAACCCCTCCCTGTTTTTGAGTGTCATTGTAAAGCAAAACTGCTGATGGATTGGCTGGGAAATTTGGGTTGTTTTTTTTTTGAGGGATCATTACAACTCTTCTGAAAGAAAATATTTAAAATACAACTTTAGAATTACTTTTGAAATAACATTGGTGGGCATCTCTGCAATTTCAAACCTGGCCACAGAAAAGTGCCAGGAGGTTTCTGTATTGACTGCAATCTGAGGCAGTATCTTTTCTGTCTACTTCCAGTAAAATATTTGTGGATTCAGATTTCTTATATTTTCACAGTTCAAAATCCCACTGTACTTACTTTGGGCTTGTTACCTGTAGAGCTAGGGATAAAACGCACAAAGGCTGCCTAAAAATACAAACCTTACCCTTTTTGTCTCCCGGTGAAAGTTTATTTGTGTTGCAATACATTTGAAGAGAAAAGCACTTTATTGAGGTAAATAATTTAATTTTGCACTTTTCTGTACATTTCATAGCAAGCTGAAAATAGGGTGAAAAATGCAGTCACGAGGAAGCTGGGTATGTCTGCGTCTAAAGTATACCTCTCCTACGTACCCAACCTGTTCTCAAGTTACTCCAGTACTGAAGTCAAACTTTATAGTGCCTTTAATCATCTTTCTTACAAATGCCTCTGAAGTTAGCTTCATTATAAACCTCTGCAACTAGTTTAGCTGTCAAAATGCTATCTTCTCCACATTAAATCCCTTCTAACAGTGTTGCTTCTTAGTCATTGTTGTTGCAAACATAACTATGAAACGCACTGCCAGAATTGAATGACGTTTTTGCGGGGCTTAAAGCTTCAGTGTGTTCTTCCAGCCTAAGTCTACTGTGAGCATTTTTTGGGCACAAACCTGCTTTAAGACTCAGAGTGACATCGCATATGCTGAAAAGGAGCGTCTTTTTCTGAAAACGCAGTGTTGTTGGGCAGAGAAGGAACACATAATGATACATTATAAAGCAATCCCAAATAAACTGGGTTCTTATGCAACAGTTTCTCTCTTTTTTTTTTTCCTGTTGTACCTCTCATTCTTCCTGAAATCAGAATTTGTTTCTCACCCTTGCTAATTCAGCACTGAATGTTTCAACCAGTGTTTCTAGTTCCATGTAAGCAGTTGTTTCAAGAGATGTAAAAACAAAACACATTCATCTTGGGTGAAGATGTTTCTTGGGAGAAGTACATGGTAATTTATCTATTGAAAAAAGCACTGTGTGTGAAAAGCTTCAGAGCTAAGCCAAATTGTTATTCCTAAACAAGAGTCACGTAGGATAGCACAGTGTAGAAGTAGCTCCAACAAGACTTCAATGTGTCTTAGGCAGACATAATCATGCCAATACTGTTTTTGCTCACAGGGGCTACAAAGTTTACTCCACCCCCCTGTGGAGTTAACATGAAAGTAGATATGGTACAATAGGCTTTTTAACCTTGTCTGCTTTCAGTGGTAGTACCGATATATATACTGGCAGAAGCATTTGCAAAATCATGTGAAGAATAATGAGACTTCTGACAGACCTTTTTGTAACAGCACATGGGCCTCTTGTGGTCTGGATCTTTATATGTCCTGTGCTGTTCCTTATTTTGATTCTTCATATTTTTTGTTCAATAATGGCATTTTGGAACTTCAGTTTACCAGAACACATGGACGGACTCAGTGCTACATCAGGGTAGTGAATAGAAATTGCATGACTGGCTTTTGGCTTTCCATCTGTCTTTTAAAAGTATTTCTTATTCTGATACTCATATGGATTTATCATTGTTATTGGCTTACACTGTATTCTGATCAAGGGTTTTAAAATATCTATTTAAAGGAATGCTTTTCACTAAATTAAATAATCTCTTACAGAATTTATGCCACCAAGCCAACCAGATGGAGAGAACAGGCAAATTTGTTTAACACACAGAGAAACTTCAAATATTACCATGAGCGATGTTTCTTTACTCCTTATTGTTCCCATGCAATTACACAGGTAGTTGGCAGTCAGATCATTAGGAATGGAAACAACAAGCTGTTGGATTTCCGACAGTGTGACACAAAACCTTGGCCAAGAAGGGCATGGTAAAAATAGGTTGGTCATTTACAAGCATCTAAAAGAAAATAAGAAAGTTGTTTAAAGAGTGATTTGATGACAGCAAGAAGGACAGAATCAAAAGCAAGGGAGCTATTCATACTGCTGATAATCATATGTGCCAAACTGGCAAGCAGCCAGGGTGCCTACTGGGCAGGGATCAAAGACACATATGGTAAGTCTCAAACAACAAATAAGCCATAGAATTCTGGCAAGCATTACGGGAATAATATGCTCCAGCCCTGACAAAGAAGATGAGGGCTAAAGAAAAAACAATGGGGCTACCAATAGTGAATCATACCTCTGGGAAAGCAAAGCTTTCATCATTTTGGTTTTACTGGAGAAAAATGCAGATAACTTCTCACATATGTTAGGTCTGATTGATCTAAATTGATGGGAAGTGTAACACAATGTTAGAAAAGATTCTTTACAGTTGTGGCAGTAAATCAGTGTTCCATTAGCAGTGGCATCATTCAGAGACAGCATTCTTTAGAGAGTTAGTAATAGATTTACTTTGCCAAAGTAAGACTATACCCCAGGTGATAGACACCTGGCATTTGAAACAGACACAATCAAGAGTAAAGTCCAAGTTACGTCTTACCAGATGTTAGATCCTGTTCTTTTCTATTCTTTCACTAATTCAGTGAGATGGCAGGTTTTTTGCCAACTAGATCACGAAGTAAAAAAAATCAACACCTTTTAATTTTATTTTCATACTGCTAGGCAACATCAAATAGGAAAAGAAGGAAACTGTGAGCTTAGAACTAGTTTCATAATTGCAACAGTTATACACCTATACACAGAGTCATAAAAAGAAGGGGTGTATCATAAGCTGTTTTATATTTACAAAGGGTACTGCCTTTTGCACTGGTAAGAACTGTACTCTGTAGCCCTTTGGGTGATCTCCAAAGTCCCAGCACTTCATAGCTACTCATAATTGTTGTGAAGCATATCAAAACCAGCAGAGAATTGTAGCAGAAATAACTGACAGAAATGCTGATGAGCCAAATAATGTCCCTTGTCTGACTCTATTGTTTAGACTGTCATTTCTTCATCTCAGTGACCTGACCTAGCACTCAGCATTATCAGTGGTAAAGGAGAAACTATGAGCCAATTCCTGAATAATTTTTCAAGGTGCTATTATAATATTTAAGAAAATATTTCCTTTTCAGAGGAAGCGTTTTGCCTACTGTTACACAGACTTTCTCTGTTTTTAGTCAGAGATGTTTCCATCTCTGTTTTCCACATAAACGCAGTTAGTATCTCCCTCTTCTCTCCACCCAGTCTTTTCTGCCAATACATACTGATGTGATTTGTTACATGGATTATAAGGTGCAATATGCAGTAACCTCTGATTTCCTTCCTCTTTCTTACGTTATTAAGAGCCAACAAAATAGTATTGATTGTCAGTGGGGCCAGTTTTCCTGCTCTTGCAAACAGGTGACCCCTTTACATCATGTAGTACAAAAAACTATAAATCATCCTTAGGAAATATTTTCTGAATAAGGAGATTCTGGGACAAATTTTGTGCTGTATCTGTTTCTTTTCAAGTAAAGAACATTTATCAAACATTAGCCAAAGCACCACAAAATAGCCACCTGACGTGTACCTGCACTGCATTCTGGGGATAGTGCTTTCCAAACAGGAAAAAAGAGTTAAAGAAAACCTGCACCTTTTCTGCGTTCTCTTATGGAGCATTCTTCTAATTTATTTTAAACATGTAATTTGCTATCAAATAAACCATATTCTAATGCATATATTTGTCCCCCTGATGACTACAGAGAGCCTAGGGTAACTACTCAGGTGTAGATTGTTACATAAGCTACATTTACTCAAATGAGTTCCACAATAGCTAATATTATTAAGTCCATTACGTTGTCAGCGCATTCAACTCTATACCTGATTTCTACCTGTGCAGACAAGGAAAGTCTCATGCCAGCATACTTAGCAAACTTATTGCTGGTTTCAGAAAAAGTCACAAAGGAAGCTAAAAGTGGACTGAAAGGAGGATAGAAATGAAGTGCAATCTACAAATATGAATATATAATCTCACTGTATACTGCAGAAAATTTTTATCTGTTAAAGCTTATGCGGTAATAGCTTTGAGGCAGGTAGATGAAGAGATAACTAGCAAGTGTGTCCCTCCGGCAGAGGAGGATGCAGTTTCAGCATTAAGGGGAAGGGAAGAAGATGGAGTGGAACTGGAGTGTTTCTGAGAAGCCAAGATAGTCTAAGGAACTGTGTTCTTATGCAATGAAATTGCAAGTAAAATAGAGATCGATAAGTTGCTGACTTGCTTGTTGTTGATTTTATTACAAACCCTAGGATCTAATGTATTAATATATGTGGTCCTATTTAGCAGCGCACTGGGGTTTTTCATAGCAGTTCGTATGGTGCTGTGTTTTGGATTTATGATGAAAACTGTGTTGATAACATACCCAGGTTTTAGCTATTGCTGAGCAGCATCAAAGCCTTCTCTGTTTCTCACTGTGTCCTCACAGTGAGGAGGCTAGGGGTGCACATGCAGATGGGAGGGGATGCACCAGGACAGCTGACCTCAGCTGACCGAAAGGATATCTATCTCATACCATATGATGTTGTACTCAGCATTTAAAGCTGGGGAAAAGAAGGAGGAAGAGGGTGACATTCAGGGTTACGGTGCTCATCTTCCTAAGTAACTTCCTAAGTTGCATGTGATGGAGCACTGCTTTCCTGGAGATGGCTGAACACCTGCCTGACAGTGGGGAGTAGCAAGTGAATTCCTTATTTTGCTTTGTTTATGCACACAGCTTTGCTTTACCTATGAAACTGTCTTTATCTCAACCCATGAGTTTTCTCACTTTTACCCTTCTGATTCTCTCTCCCATTCCACTGGGGACAGGTGAGTGAGTGGCTATGAGGGGCTGAGCTACCTACTGGGTTTAACCCACAGCAGATACCCAGTCTGTCTGTGCCTGTGCCTGGCATGATCATGGAGCAGATTCTCCTGCAAACCGTGCCAGGGCACATGAAAAACAACAAGGTGCTTGGTGACAGCCAGCATGGCTTTATTCAGGGTAAATCCTGCCTGACCAATTTGGTGGCCTGCTATGATGGGGCTACAGAACTAATGGATAGGGGAAAAGCAGCTGACATCATTTGCCTGGACTTGTGCAAAGCATTTGACACTGTCCCACATGACATCCTTGTCTCTAAACTGGAGAGACATCAATTTGATAGGTGGACCACCTGGTGGATAAAGAATTGGCTGGATGGCCGCCTGCAAAGAGTTGTGGTCAATGGCTCAATGTCCAATTTGAGACCAGTAATGAGTGGTGTCCCTCAGGAAATTCAGGTTAGATACAAGGAAGTTCTTTACTGTGAGGGTGGTGAGGCACTGGAACAGGTTGCCCAAAGAAGTGATAAATGCTCCATCCCTGGCAGTGTTCAAAGCCAGGTTGGACAGAACATGGGGCAGCAGATGATCTTAAGGTCCTTTCCAGCCCTAACCATTCTATGATTCTAAGATTCTGTGATCTGCATGAGACTGCAAAATAGTCATCATGGACAGCATTAGTCAAGCCTCCTACAATAGGCATTTAAATTAGTACTGCAGCATTTGTGAGCAGTCAGAGAGATTTTAGGCTGCCTAAGCTGCATTTTTCTGGAGTCAGTGGAGAGAGCTAGGTGTCCTCATCACCCTCGGGTTGTTATTTGGAGCATGTTAGCCACAGACTTGCTTCTCTGCTTTGATGAACAAGCTAAGGTAGCTCTTCTAGGCAGTGCTGTATGTCCACATATTGAAGTGGTAGCCACTGGAGTTTAGCCAGCAGCATATCAAGCATCAAGCAGAAAGGAATAGCCATGAAATTCCTGGCTCACAGTTTGAGAAGCCTTTAGAGTACTGAACCCACACTTCCCATTTCCTAGAAGAGAATCCTAAATGCCAAACCAAATGTTGACACTGGATCACTGTACAGGCAGGAATTTGAGTAATAAGGAATTGAAAACAATGCATAAAATGTTTCATTAAGTTCTATAGTAATCATTAGTGTTACAGTTCTGACTTTTCTTTGTCCTTTAAGTATTGCTGTTCGTAGTACAGAGAGATGCTTAGAGATCTGTAGTTTCCCTTGAGGACAACATGTAAATAGACTTTTGGACTTAAAACTACTCTTCATTGTATTTGTAAAATATTCTTTTCCTTTTCCAAACACACAGAATTTCCATTAAAATTTTGAGGTGTTTCATACCATGTTAAGGAACATAATTTGACAAAATACTTCAATTATTAAAGATCAGATTTGTAATTCGAAGCTCAATGATAAAGCTAACAAAGATATGGGGTAGCGTAGTGTTAATGGAAATAGTTTGAGTTCTGATACTCCCTTTTTAGTGGGCCTTTTGAGGAAGGAGAGCATGTCACCATGGGGCACCAGAAGACCCAGTGCAGATGGGGAGAGGCAGCACTGAAGCCACAGAGGCAGTACCACTGCTGCAGTCCATGACAGCCAGGAAGGGAACTTTATTTTGCAATCAGTCCCAGAGAGACTTTGGCTCTTCAGCCTCATTAACATCCATTTCCTGCTCCTCGCTGTAGTGTTGTCACCACACATGTTCGTGAGACAATGAACTTGTGTTCCTATTGTAAACACAGTGATGTTTATCCACAGTACATCTGTGCCTGAAGTAGTGACCACTATATTTAAGTTGCCAAAGCTTTTCCATTGCAAAAGTATGTCCAACTGTTTCTAAAAGAACAAACATCTCCATGTCTTGTAGCAAGAATTTGGAGTTTAGCAGCAGGATAGCCTGGAGTCAGGAACATATGCTCTGTTGTCCCGGTGAATATCAGTACTCTCAAAGAGCAAAACTTGGTAGGACACTAAAAAGTTCTGGAATGAAAATAAAACTTCATCCCTTAAGGCTTCAGACAATCTCTAAATATTCGGGTTTAGGATGAGGCGTCCTTAATAGAAAAATAATCCAACATCTGCCTACTGTAAGGGTTTTTTACACCTTTGTGTAAAACATCTGGTGCTGGCTACCATCACAGACAGGATGCTGTGCTTTAAAGATTACACATCTGATTCATATGTTTTTTTATAGTATGGATAGAAAGTTCACAGAATGCTAATTCACAGAATGCTTGTTCTAAAGGAATTCAGTTGTACCTGTGGACTATTTTGTTTCTACTAAAACAATGATTCCCAGCAAGAGATCATTCAGCTAATAAGATGCTAATTATGAACATAAGAAAATATAACGATACTTGCATGTTTGCCTTGAGCTTGACTGTATCCAGATGTAAAATGAAACATGGTTCCTAATCTCAATTTATCGAAATGACAAAAAAGAACAGAAAAATATGTGAAGGAAAAGTTAATCAGAAAATAATCAGCTTTTTAAGCCTTTTATTGACAAAAATTATGCAAAATAGTCAGCCCTGTCTCTTTTAGACAGAAACAGCTAGGAGAACACAGCAGGTAGAATACAGAATCTCTTGCTGTTCTCTATTTATCTGTGTTGTGACTAGATTTTATAAATTAGCACCTTAACTATGAAGAAGCAGATGCATTGCTGAAAACCAAGAAATAGTCTTTGTTTGTCATGGTTAGGTATCTGAGCTAATCCGTGGTATGGCATTTGAACACTGACATAGAATCATAGAATAGTTAGAGTTGGAAAGGACTCTTAAGATCATCAAGTTCCAACCCCCCTGCCATAGGCAGGGTCACCTCACACTAAACCATGTCAGCCAAGGCTCTGTCCAGCCTGGCCTTGAACACCACCAGGGATGGAGCATTCACAGCTTCCTTGGGCAAACCATTCCAGTGCCTCACCACCCTCACAGTAAAGAACTTCTTCCTTATATCCAATCTAAACTTCCCCTGTTTCAGTTTGAACCCGTTATCCCGTGTCTTACCACTACAGTCCCTAAAGAATAGTCCCTCCCCAGCATCCTTATAGGCCCCCTTCAGATACTGGAAGGCTGCTATGAAGTCTCCACACAGCCTTCTCTTCTCCAGGATACAACACAAAGGAAATAAAATGATCCCTTCTTCAATGGAAGAGACATAAAAGTTAGCCTCTAGGAGCAGAGGAAAGAGTGGTCTCTCCAAAGCTGGAGGTACAAGCCTAACCAGAAGGAACAAAATTTTAACACTGATGAAGGTTTCACCCAGAAGAGAGTTGTATGGAAAAAGCAAAAACTGATGAAGTGGGTCTTCTGCTGGAAAATATGAAGCAATTAGCTAAATCAAGGAGCAGATTCACTGCATAAAGAATAATTCACCACCCTTATTCCTGTTAATCCTTTAGTCTGCCCAGGCAGATTTGGGATCATTATGCAGAAGCAGAAATGGTCTGTTAAAGGTGGTAATTATTGTATTCTGTTCCAAATGTGGTTTATCTGGAATGTACGGTCACGAGTTACTGTGCAGCTGGTACTATATACAGACATGGAATGCAAAAATTAATTAAAGTATTAAAGTAATAAGAAATTTTTACTGCCAATGAATCTTAATAGGCTTTATGAATAACACCAATGATTCAGGCTTTTCAAAGCCCATATCAAAGTGAGAGTGAATGAAGTCAACAAGCAATGTGATGCACATTCAGGATTAGCTGGGCATTATTAAAATAAATGGCCTGATATTCTACATATTACATAAGCAATTCTAACAAAAATTGAGACTTGAAAAGAAGGTGTTTGAGGTATATTTTTGTGAGAAAAAAATATATATATCTATCGTGCTTAAATAAGTTTCTGTAGATAGTTTGAGAGAAGAAGGGGAGGAGGGTATAATTAAAAACATATTTCCTGAGGAATGATATCTGAAAAGAGTGATTCAGCTTTTAAAAACAAACTGCAAATTATATTCCCATACCATTAAGAAAGCAAATGATTCCTTTGATTCTTAACACATGTCATCATGACAAATCAGAAAAGTATGACATTTTAACCAAGGTTAAATTGAGGATGTCACATTTTTTCCTTGTAACATAAAAATAAGGATGAACCTCATGGCAGGCAGAACATTTCAAAGGGATAAAAGTAATAGTATTCCAGTATATATTTTGGTAATTCTTAACTAGTAGTTATTATCTTCGCATAAGATATCATGAAAGCTAAAGAGCTTAGCAGGATTCTAAGAAGGACTTGTATCCATATGTGTGAACATATAGGTATAAAAGAATGTATCTTAATACATACCTCTGATGTAAGCAAAACACCTTGTGTGCATCAATATGTGATGTTATGTTCCTAGTAGGAATACTAATCAGGTCATTTTAAAGGAAAAATTGATTGCTTCCTTATATAATGCCACAACTAAGCCCTTCTATCTCTGACACTACAAAAGGCCATATACAGTAGCTGAAAAGACAATAACCATGATCACTTGAACACTTATTCAGCTGCGATTTCACAATAGGAAGCATGTCACCTAGCAACAGCAATATAGGGGGCAGGACGGATGATGTCAGGAGATAATAAAGTTGATGGATATGTAGCTGTGATGAAATCAACTTTCTCTTAAAAAAAATGTCTAGAAGTAATTATATAAAGAATATCTGGGCAGCAGGGGACAACTGACATCATACAAAATATGACCCAAGACTTTGATTGCAGTTCATCTTTTTTTGTGGGGATAAGTAAGCAGAACATCCAGTTCATGGTGTCACTCAATACTCTGCAGAAAGAAGGGAGCTGGCTAGCAGCTGGTCATTGACCTGGCTCCCATTCTTGGCCATTACTGGAGCACTGGTCTGTGCAGAGATGTACCATCAAAGTCTGTTGCCCTGACTTGTGCTGCCAAAACACAATTGCAATGCAGAAGGAGTCATCTTGGCCTCAGAAGTAAAATTAGGATTTGCCCCAAGGGAGAAAAAGCACTTTATTTTCCTCATACAATAAGAAATCCTAAAATCCCATGTAATAACAAAGTATTTGGCCTTTGTGCAGGTGTTGGGTCTGGAGAAAGACAAGTTGCCAGATGTTAACTTCTGCTCTTAACCTGGCCTACCCAAATATGTCCTCACTGATACATTCACAATAGATACAAACCCCACCATTCTATGAAGCCCAGTGCACTGTCACCCATACTTCTTCTCTAATCACCATTTCAAGCACAGTCATGGCATTTAACACAGGCATTTCCTACATTAAACTTCTTCCATAAAAGGCTCAAATATATTTTGCAATTGTATCAGTGAGCCCCCCTGTAGCTGCCCTGGGATTTTATATGGCTACCTATTACTGCAGCATTTGAATGCTTTCTACATAAAATAAGTAACAGCAGCAATGTCTTTACTTTGTAAAAAAAATAAACTCCCTTTGTACTGGAGTTTGTTCTTAGGATGCAAGAGTTTAGTCATTATTTTCTGTTTATATGGATATATTCTCCAATATTAACACTAGAAGCACTGCTGCAACTGTGATGGTCTAAGGATATTTGCAAAGAAGTTTGTAGGTAGATGCAATATCTTTAGTTAGATTAAGCAGTATATTTGGGAAAAAAAAACCAAACAAACAACAAAACAAAACAAAACTAAAAGCAAACCCAACAGATAACCCCTTGAGCACATTAATAATGCTTCATAAGTGAACCAGTTTCTTGCTATAGGGACAAGGAAGTTGACTAGCTGAGAGATTTGGTGTTTTTAAGAGAGAAGGACAAGTTAGGGTTGTGCATATTGTTCCGCAGCAGTGAAGTTTCTTCAAAGAAGAATTTTTTTAGTGGAATGAGAAGTTTAATGTTAGGGGAAAAAAAGAAATGTTTTGTCTAGTCTTATCTGGTAAGACAAACACAAAACTTGGTTCCTCTGCGATATGATCCTGTAGATTTCCACATGTTCCTGTTAATTTAATGCCTTAAATGTACTTTTGCAGCTGGATTCATGAGCTGAAGCTGTTAAATTTAATTTCTAGCAAGCTAAATAGTTTTGGTCTAGTTTTATTATTCATATTTCTGAACCTTAAGCAATAAGACATTGCCTGTAGGGATGTGTTAAACCAACATATGACTAATCCGCCCCACGAGAGCATGAATAAAGGAGGGGCCATATATCCCCAGCTGATCCCCAATGACTTTTTCTCATTATTCCTGCAGACAAAATAGTATCATTTTAAAATTAGTACAATAATAGAGAATAAAGCTTGGTGACTAACCTGATGAACTGTTTAAAAAATTTAATAAAGCACAACAAGACTGAAAGGTAAAGTGGGCTAGAAAGAGTTTTCTTGGTATCATTCTTCATCTTTGACTGACTCACCTGCTGTGAAAAGAAAAAAAAAGACATTTCCTGCTGAGATATAAACTTTTTAGACCCTGGTCCACAGGTCCACACACAAGAGTGTGGAAACCAGTCTGAGGTGGGCCTTGCTCCCCAACTGGAATCTGTTTTAAATCATTCTGGAATTCCGCAGACACATACTGTTCCGGATACCTATATTAATCTTTATGATAAAGTATATTTTCTCAACAGAAGAACCAGTTTTCCTTTAAAGCAAGCTTTCTATTTTATACTTAAATTCTATTTATGTATTTCTCAGCAAAATACCAGTTATGCATATTTTCATCATAAAAAAATGACAGGCAAATTGCAGTTCTGTTATTTGATGTACGATTTATGCTCCAAATTACAACTGCTTTCAATCTGATCCATTTTGTTTAGGGGAAAGCCTCCGTATGGACAAAACCTCACTCAGATCGGATGAGACTTCAGAGGCTTGCCTCACAAGTTTGACAGACCTCAGCACATTTGGCAGGGTTCGCTCCAGAGAGGCTCAGGCCTCCAATAACCCTGGTGTGGCAGATCAGAAACAAAGTGCAATGGGAAAGCAATACCAGGGATGATTGCTTAGCACATGTCTGCAATATATTTCTTTTTACCAAGGTGCAGCTGGTTGTGCAAGACTGTAAACTGGCCTCTTACTGTGAGGCAAAAGCGACAAACCTGAAAGCAGCAAATCACCGTAACATGTGAACAGTATAAAATTGGTACCAAGTCTGAAAAGTGTATGTATGTTTAATGTTAGCATAATGAAATGCAACTGCATAACTGTGCTGCATAAGGACTCAGTTTTGTGAGGTGCTGAGCACTCTTAAGACACTTAATATTTTAAAATGAGGAGCTGTACAAGGCAGAAAGAAAGGCATTTCATTATGTCATCAGGTCTGATTACCCAAAATAGTAGTGCTTGAGTGAACACCCTGATGTCTTATATGCCAACTTTATATGAAAGCTGATGAAACTTAGAAGCCTCAAGTCCGTAAGTCCCTCAACACCTCCAGTGTCTGAGCAGATTCAGTGTTATTACCATTTTGTCCTACAGAGCAATGCTATGTTATACTAAAAAGGCATCAGCTATCTTGTTTAATGCAAATTTAGATGTCTAAATAAATGTAGAAGTTCCCACATAGAACACCTATTGGTCCCAACTGGATTTTATAAGCATATGAATTGAAGGGTTATGTGTAAAGCATATTAATAAAGTAAGTTAAGTTGGAAGAAATTGTTCCTTCTCTATATGTGTCAAAATATACTAGATTAGGATTTCCAAGAATATATTTTCTAGGGAGAATATTTGCACACGTGCATGTGCACACACACACACATTTTGAGGTGTGTCTTTTATTATTAATACTGAGACATAAAGTTGCACAGCATTTACATATATTTCTGCTAGTATTTAAATATTGAACTATCTACATCTACTATAGCTACATTACACACAGGGTACTTGTTTATTCATGAAAGCAGCACCAGATATAACCAGTGAGCCATCATTTATAAATATTTGCAAAGAACAGTTTCCCTTACAGCTTCTTCACAATTAGTTCATCTGGGCAGTGATTCAGGCTCATAAACATGCATGCCTGATATCTATAAGCAGTATAGTTCATGAGACATTTGTACAAGGCTAACAGATATGAAATAAGAGATTATACAAATTTTATATGGGATTGGCAGACACATGGGACTGTGACCTGTCCCTTTTTAGAATAGCTGTGTATCTGCTGCAATTGCCAAACAAGTGGTTTAAAGTTAGCATAAACATAAGCAGCCCCAGGCCCTCTGAATTTCAAGCTCCATCTCATGCTCTGTCGCAACAGCTTCTTTTTTTATTTTCTAATGAGTGAAGCAGAAAGCAAAGAAAGGGAATTCTGGTATATCACCCCATCTTACTTATTCAGCTATATATTTTGCATAATGCAGCAAGGTGAAACAGCTTCTCTGTCTTGAGTTCATGTCTTCCATGTGGCAGTAGGGAGAGTCGAAATCTGTAAGCTCATGCACACTCCATGTCTCTTTCTGAGATCTTCCCATGTTTTTGTTTACCCAAAATCAACAATGTTGCTCCTTTGCAGTGATACATTCTGGGCCTAAGGATTCCCGTGGCAAAAGCTGATTTTTCTGACTTCCACCAGTGTGAAAAAAAAAAACCAACAAATGAACAAAGAAAAAATACAGATTTTAAAAGATAGATTATAAAAGCATCAAACCTATATTTTTTTTATATTGGTTCCTCCACTATTTATGTTTTAGAGGGGTATTTTATTTTCATTGTTATTTTCACAACAAAGAACATCTAAAATACGGAATTTATCCATAATGTCAAATGGCCAAATTTGATTTACAGCTTACACAGCAGCAGGCAGTTCAGAAAATTGGCCTTTCTAAATATTAAGAATGGCTGGAAATATCATCTGCCAAAAGCACATGGAACACCTCTTAAACAGATGCAGATCAGTATGCTACAAAGGACACTGAATTCAAGTGCCCTTTAAAACAGTTATCCAGCTTTAAATACAAGCTGAACTCCAAAAGGCATTCATGAGACTGAAACACTGCAGCATGGGCTTCCTCAGGCTGTGCACTGAAGAAAAAGCTGGATTGTAAAATGTCATGAGCTGAGCTTCCATTGACCTTTGCTCTGCTCTTAACTCTGAAGAGTGCAGTTCTTCAGGACTGTAGATAACCATAATCATGCTTCAAGAAGAGATAGTCCAGATTCAGGGTACTTGCTAATGTGCACAGAAGTAGCAAAAGGGGAAAAAATCAAATCCTCAGAGGCAACATATTTCTACTGGGTAATTAACCACAATAAAGTGGTTTGGGAATAACATTTCTTTCTGACAACAGAATTCTAAATTTATTTTTTTCAAACCAGTACCAGTTGCTTTCTTCAGTGGGTGTTTTTCTGTGTTGTTTTCACTAAAAAATTACAGGAGGCTTAAAGATGGAAAATGATCCTTACTTTGGCAGTTCAGGCTCTTTTCTGTAGGTTGAGAGCGCAATCTTGAGAGCAGTCTTGTTTTTCCAGAGCTCATTTTGCAAGAAAAAAAGGATAGCATGCTCTATTTCTAACCCCTTTTTCCTTTTCCTTTTTTTCCTTTTCCTTTTCCTTTTGCTTTTGCTTTTCTTTTTCCTTTTCCTTCTTTTGCCTCTTTGCAGCCACCATTTTCAAGAAACTTAGGTATGGCCCACCTAGGCTATACGCACTGCTGAATTATTTTATTTCCTACTGGTTCTTGCCAGCAACAACAGAAACAAACCTGTTATCATGATCTCAAGTGAACTCCCTAAGCAATGCCTAGAACTATCTCCTGCCATAACTGAAGATATGCAAAAAGCCAAGAAAAATATCAAATACTACTTTTTTTTCTACCCGTACTGTTGATACCATCTTACCAGGTGCAAGATGGAGCTTCATATAAGCATATAAATGTGCTATGTATGTGAAAGACTGCAACTTGGATGTATACAACTTAGTTTACCAACTCATGTGATCACTGACTTATTTATTCAAAAGCATAATCTACTAGTTTTTTAAATGCCTGTCTTTCACAGCTCAGGGAGCTAGGAGCTGGACCTAGCTTCTTCCCGTAACAATCAATTTCCAGTATTTTCACTGTGCAAACACCAGTGAATCTCTGCAAAGCACTAGTGGGCAAGGTGCTGCAGGAGGTCACCTTTGAGTTGAAGGAAGACAGCAGTAAGAGTATCCAGTGAAATGCTTTAGTCAGGAGAAAACATTCTCACCTTCAGCAGGTAAGAAATACAAGTCAGACAATAAGGCAACTGAATTCTTCTCAGACAGAGAAAGTCACAGAAGGCTTTGGTCTTTTCCAGTGGCATGAAATGAAGGGAAGAGACAGGTCAGAGAGTTGGGAACAATTGATTAGTATTTCAGAAGAGCTAGGAAGCAAGAATCCTACTGGACTGCACATGAGCTATGAATATGATTGTTACATTTATTTTTCAAGAACACAGGGGAAATGTTGTGAGATACTTCAGAGAATACTCTGAAGAGAAAATGCAAGTAAGTAATTCCAAGTTAATGGAAGAGATGTTTTCTCTGTATGGGACACATGCTTAAGGAGTGCTCAGTGCTGTGAATTTGCATCCCTTTTGAGTAGCTCTATGGAAATTAATGCCCCAGTGACCTCATTCCAGATCCAGGGAAGCCAGACTTAAGTGGGCTTTCATTTCTCACCTAAGTGTGGGAAAGAAGGTAGGCTGAGAAAGTTGGGACTGTTCAGCCTGGAGAAGAGAAGGCTGCCTGGAGACCTCATAGCAGCCTTCCAGTATCTGAAGGGGGCCTATAGGGATGCTGGGGAGGGACTCATCATTAGGGAGTGTAGTGATAGGACAAGGGGTAATGGGTTAAAAAACAGGGGAAGTTTAGATTGGATATAAGGAAGAAATTCTTTCCTGTTAGGGTGGTGAGGCACTGGAATGGGTTGCCCAGGGAAGCTGTAAATGCTCCATCCCTGGTAGTATTCAAGGCCAGGTTGGACAAGGCCTTGGGTGAGATGGTTTAGTGTGAGGTGCCCTTGCCCATGGCAGGGGGGTTGGAACTAGATGATCTTAAGGTCCTTTCCAACCCTAACTATTCTATGATTCTGTGATTCTATGAAAGGGGGTATTGGAAAAGTTGATGCCAGTTCTTTACATTTATTTTGTAAGCAGGAAGGTCCTGAGATTTTAAGATTTTGGACTGTGGAAAGATACAAAGAGGCTCTTTCTCAAAAAGAATCCATTCATGATACGCATCTTGTGTCAGAACATCAGTGAAACTGGATTTAATCCCCTGCTAAATTATCAGGGGAGAAGTTTTCAACACACATCAGCCAAGAATTACAAGTATATTTTCTAATTTTCCAAACACAAGAACATACATGAAACTATCCTGAATTTTTCCTACAGATGGAGAGAGGTAACTAGAAGGTAGGGAGTTGTGTGGGTTTCCTTTAGTTTTAGTTTAGAATCTGCCAAAAAGGCAAATCTTTTAAAACATTCATGGAGTCCAGAAGGTTAGCTACATATATTCTGAAAACTACCTCAAAGAGATGGGGATACTCCCTTTTCTTTATTCCCCCAATGCTACCTCTTCCTTAAATTAAGTCACTATACTTATGAAAGACTTTTTCAAGGTTAGAGAGGGAAGATCTGAAGCAACTATAGATGAATATAAACTCCATACACAAAGGGAGTGATAACAGTGTCTGCTTTTAACATTCCTCAGCATCCTCACTTTCTTTGAACTGAGGCCACCCGGTACTTATAGCAAAGTTGTTCTCTTCCTGTAAGCCAAGTCTAAGTGTTTGATTGCTTCACCATATTGAAGGCAAAATACATACTCTGGAGAAAGTACAGTTCATATTTTAAGGTGTTTCATCACTCAAGGTCACAGCTGACCAATACCAAACAAGCAATCAAGAGACTAAGGACTGTCAACAAAGAACAGTTCTTTACATCACAGAATCAGACGCATTTGCACTCAATTAACACTTTGCTTAAAAATAGACAAAGATAAGCACTGAAGAGTGTGTGCCTCACAACCCCATCATTATATATACAATAGCAATGCATAGCAGTACTTATCATCATGCCTTACCACTCCATTTGCTATAACAACAAAAACATGGACTATCAATTCCTTATCTGGTTCTGGATATATTTAGAGATATTATCGTAAAGCTGTCTCCTTGATACGGTCAAAAGGGTGATAATCTAGTTTGTTTTAAAAGTGAAATTTATATAATCTTATTCTTTTACTTAAATTCCTCAGTGCTGATTAAACGTAAGCCTCTGTCATGTATGGGTGGCAAAGATGACTTTATGTCACTTTTAGTGTTCTTGAGGTTCAGCAGAAACTATTTTGACTGTGGTAGAAGTTAGTGCTGCTTTAAAATTCCACAAATCTGTGCCCAAGATACAGGGATACCCAAAGATACAGGGGTCAGTGGAGTGCAGGAATGCTCTGGACTATAACCTCTTCAGGGAAAGGCCACTTCTTTTTCATGGCTGAAAGTACACAGCTTTTCAGTCCTTTTCCATGACCATGACATGGGAATTCATGCATGTAGGAGAATTTAAATTTGCATAGATTAGCTAGTCCAGCATCTGTTTTGCAGCACCTGAGTAGTGCAAAGCAGAGAGAATTAGGCTGAGAAGAAACCTCATGTTATAGCAGGTCACAACTCAGTAAAGCATACAGACTCACCTCAAATATTTCCATCTGCAAGGCTGTATCTGGAGAAAACATATAGCATTCACAGAGCACTCAACAAAAGAGTAAACTCTGTCATTTTCCATAGCAGCTTTCTAGTGAAGGAAAACACTTGTAGAACAACAGTAATAACTTTCCTTTTACAGACGATGTATAATTCACTAGAGATGGTTCCCACATGGAGAAGAAATGCCTCAGATTTTTTTTTTTTATCATTTACTTGGCACTTGGGAACTATTTATTACTTCATATACTTGGATATAATGGCAGTTAACACACAGTTATGATGGGGAAGTGATGTAGGATTCTAAAAGATACAAATTGCAGTACATATTAAACTTTGCTGCCAGTCTCAAGTCCTTTAGCTTTTTTAGGACTGCAGGGCCCCTCCAGAAGCATGATGGACATGAGCTGTGTTAGCTCTTAGTTAAACCCAGTGCTGCAAGCCAGCTCAGTGGGGGAATAATATCAGTATGTTCTCTTCTCTCTGCACTTCCCTGATGCTACAAAGAAGATGTGCATAAATAACTGCAGTTTCTGCTGAAGCCCAACAATATCTGGCTTCCATAGTCACCTTACAATTAGGTGGTTTGCAACATTTGCATTTGCAGCAATATGTTCTGTAAATCCTTATAGTTTTACTGATTACAGTGAAAGTACAGGAAAATATTGTAATTCAGTAAAAGATTCAGTGCATGACTGAGATACCTGAGTTTATGTGTCTACGTGCAATTGTTTCCATTGTGCGAGACATGAGTGGCGCTCCAGTGGCAGCCAGTGAAGACATAGGTAATGCAGTCCACAGGGATGGAAAAGCTGTTCCCAGCTCCGGCACAAAGTGAATTAAAACACTCTAGGCTCTGGTGATTAGATAAGTGCTATCACAGGAGCTTAAATACCCTTCTTGGGATTCAGTTGCCTAAGCTTAACCTGCCTGCTTACAAAAACCCAGGTGCCATTTGGGATGTCATCATGCCCCTGACTGCCAGTCTAGAGAAATATAGGTCTTCTGCAGGCCCTATGACATATGTCAAAACTGATGCAGATGTCTTGGACACCCCTGTGCACCTCAAATTAAAATGCTGTAGGTGAGAGATTATTTTCAGCTTCATCCCTTTTAAAGTTTTCAGTGCTTAGTTACAGATTAGAGATGCTTCTCTCATGGCGTTACACAATTTGGAAACTGAGGGTAATTTTTTTTCTTTCAAGAAAACCAAAATAACCAAGTACCTACTATTTAACCAGTGGTAGTGGTCCACGTCCTGGCTGAGCAGAGCTGAGCCTCTGTATTTAACTGCAAAAATTCCCTAGCCATCACCATATTTTTTTCCAGTGATAACACCAGTCAGCAGGCCATGAAGTTACTGACTTTCTTCACCACAGCTGCCGACTAGAAAACTTTAAACCAGGCAATGAAAAACTTTAATTAAGCAGAAGGAACTGACAGCTGCTGTTCTCTGAAACCTCTGAAGTCTGGTAGTTTAGAAACACTGTTAGAGTCAGACCCAAACACTTTCAGCAAAGAGATGGGACTGCAACCACATTTCTCAACAGTGCTAGGTCCACTTTATATTCTGGAATTCAAACTGAAATATCTGCACTCTCTAAGCATTAAGAAGGAGTCATCTGTGGATATACTGAGAAATAAAGTTTGCAATGTATGAGCAACTTTGAAATCATAAGCACATATGAATTCATAGGACTTTTATATACTGTAGTTAGCTGAGTAAGGAGTCAGAAAATCTGTACTTTAGAGTTGGAATATAAATTCTGCTTTAGTCTCACTTATCCTGACTCTTAGGTAACTAAGTAATTTGGCAAGAAGGTCATTGTCTGGTTATAGCAAAAAGTTGATTCAAACTGTTCAAAGTTTTAAAAATCTTTTAACATCAAGTTAGAGCTGAATTATCATGCATGTTGTATGTAAGTCTGTTATGCATTAATATTTTATTTTTCTGTCTTGTACCTTAAATCATCATACTGCATAATGAAAAATATATATCAAACACAAAAGCAAGTGTATTTTTCAGCAGTCTACTAAAACTTAAAGTAACTTTTAGATTTACTTCTAGAGCTTATATAAAGGAGTATATCTTTTATCACACTGTAGCAGGATGCATTTTTATATCTGCTATATACATTATTTAATAGTGATGTGTAAAACTACAAAGGAATGTCAGGAAGAGCTTGCTGGGATGAAGTCAACTCATCACTGCAAAAATAAATACAGGTTGCAAATATAAAGAAATCTGGAAAATAACTATTACCATTTTTACTTAATGGCACCTTTCTGCTCCTTGAGTGATGACACAAGAATCTGCAAGTTGGAAGCATGTAAGAAACTTTTACTGAGTCTTATGTGGCAGGTATACTCTCTAAGGGAGGACAATATATGGAAACATAGATCTGAATTTTTTCTTTTGTCTTTCGATATTACCTATTGGAAAAATGCTGTAACGATTTCTTTCTCCTCGATTCCATTTTTCTTGCCACTATCTTTAAAATATTTATAGTATTTTAAAAAGATGACAAAAAAATCAGGAGTGTATTGGCAGTCTGACAGTTACAAAGCTCATGCAGTCTAATAGTTGCATTTGTGTTCATGAATACACTTATGTTTCTGAATGGATTCTCAGTGTTCACACAGAACACATTTAATAAAGTATTTAAATTTTATGTTATTTGCTCTAGAAGTATTCTGTGCTTAAATGAAAAGACAAGGATACCACTTAAGAGTCTGAACTGTACTGTACTCAGGTTCAAACTATGTGCATTATCTTTCAGAACGAGAAAAAAAGGGTCTGTTAGCGCTCTTAGGCAAGAACGGATTAATTTTTATCTTAATCCGGTTTATAGAAAAGCATTTCCTCCTCTTTGATGTGATATATGCTAAGTGAAAACATCATGCTCTACCCATCAGAATCATGCAAGTGGTCATTCTTTCTTTTGCACTGCTGTTACAAAAGGAGATAGCCTGCTCGGCTGGAAGGTATCCATGATGTTAAACAGTTCATGTGGCTGTGAAGTGCTGAGAGCAATCATGCAGAGCAACAGGCCACAGGAATGCAAATCATCCACAAAGCCAAAAGTGGAGCTAGCAGGTGGCCTCTCCTATTCATCTGATGTCAACACGCTGTTCAGATCAAGCCCTTTTAACATCTGGGTAGGCCCACTATTGCTTTTAATTAAATATAATACAGCCATTCGATGTTCTTGCATACAGGAAAACCACATAGTAAAAAGCATATCTTCTGCACACTGATGGTCACTACAGTTATATAAATAAATAGTACCACTTAACTTAGATTGCAAATCAGTTAAAATTTCATACGCTTTCCATATACCACTCAGTGTTCTACAGTTAGTGCCTTTCTGACATTTCAGTGACTGACCATATTTCCATGGAAAATGTTCTTGCTCCTTCAGAGGATTTAGAAGGGGAAAAAAAGCCTTGTAATTAACTTTTTCTACCTTTGAAACATTTCCACTGTAAAAGATTTTGAACAGAAACATTTGTTCTCAAAATTAGTTTACAGAGCGTATTTAACTGTGTTAACATATAAGCCATGGAAACTGTCATAATATCTAATTAAATTATTACTGACATTCCAATCAGTAGCAAAAAAAACATCTGTAACTGTAATTCTACTACAGAGAAAGTATAATTAAATCTATTCGGTAATGGGTAACAAGCTATTGCAAAAGTATACTGCAATGCTTTAGAAAGCTGGAATGCTTCAAATATCTTTTTCAAGTATAATAAACCTCTTTTTTTTTAAGTGGGAACATGAACATATGCATTCTTCTGAAGACCCTTTATTAGGATTTCATTTTAATGCATTTATGATTACATTAGTTCTTCTGTTTGAAACAGACTGGAAAAAATAACTGTCATCATTCAGAGCCCAGGACAGAGAAGCCAATGAATGTATTTTCAGTCTATCTCTATAGTGATCAAATGGTAACAGCATGCTTCATTTTAATTTAAGGAGATAAGTAAAATTAAAGCACACAGTGAAGTGTTTTCTTGAATGGAAACATTTTTCAGAATTGAAGCCAGAAATGTGTGACAATCCTGAAGTGCATTATTGTAAAATATTAGGAAAGTAGATGACTCAAGAGGAAAGTAATGTGATGCGAAGCGTTTAAACTAAGGTTGCAAGGTCAACTGTTGCTAATGGACTGAGAGTTTTAATGTAAATGATGGCTGCTCAGTAGCTCTGTGCAAAGAGAGATAGATGTCCAGCCCCTAATGGACAGATGTGATCATCCCAGAACTCCATCATAATTGCATTTTTAATTCCTCCCGTCAGAAAAGACTGCATCCAACTGGAATCTCCCTCCGTGATGTCCTTTTCCATCTGCACTGAGGTAGGCTGATGTTTGGAAAGCCGCTTTGCCTTAATTTGTCTACACTGTAGTTATGCGCATAACATGGATATTTGTTCTCCCTCCTCCAAAGTTGAAATTAGTATTGAAATGTGTAAGAGACAACAAAACCAGCAATGCATCAAAATTCTGTCTCAGTCATTCCTAAATATAAATGTCAAAGCTTGAATTATAAGTTGTAATGTTTTTTCTACTTCCCTGAACATGCCAGCCATCCACAAATTCTGTTTCATTAATTCAGATGCTCAACAGCACATATTACAAATAAACAATGTCTACTTTTTGTTGCTATAAAACCCCATATGTCTGCTAACAGTCATACCATGTTGAAGAGAATAGTACCTCAATATCACTTCCAGAGCGAATGTCAGGTTTCAGCTGCAGAACTTCTGCTGATTTGCAGGGGTTTGTATGCCTAAAAGCCCTATCAAATGTTTTCAGAATTTATGGCTATGTAACTTTTCCCAGTGTTCAGTTAGTCTAACTGTAGGCAAAAATATGTGGTACAAATATGTGGCAGTCATTGTGCAGATAAGTTTATTGGCCTGCTAGAAGAAAGGAAGTTTAGAGAGCGTTGCTTCTGCTGAGGTCATTGGCAAAACTTCCACTGACTCCGTTTGCGGTAGAGCTAGCCCTGGGGGGAAAGAGATTTTCTTTCTCTTTAAGTAAATTCTCGCATGGTTTTGAGTTTGGTCAGGGGTGGTTGTCTGTATTGACAGGGGAGGAGGAGAAAAGCTTTACTGCTAGCAAGGGCCTTAGCATTTTCAAAAGCTTCAGGACAGGAGGCATCACACTGAGTAGAAATCTGCCTATTCAGCTGATGAGTATTATAAAAGAAATATATAATAATCATGCAGAGTATTCTGATCATCTGTCAGTTATTGCTAGGAAAGAGCCAACAGATTTGAAAAACTGCATAGCTAGGATACAGCTACAAGTGTTTGCACAGATCAGACACCTAGCACTGAAGAATTTTGATATTGTCTAAACAGAAAAAGGATGCTATACCATTCAATTTTGGTATTTGTGTAAAATCTCCACAATTTTCCATGCAGAAAACATCTGTTTCATATATTATTAAATGTTTAATTTTGGAGGTAAGGGAATATATATATATATATATATATGTACTCAATGACACTTCTTATCAGGTACCTGTCTTTTTAGCACATTTTTTTTTGTTCCTGAATGTGCTTTCCTTAGTTTACAATCTCTTTTATAAAGAAGGCAGAAACACCACCTGAAGTGATCAAATGGAAATAAGTGTCTCTGTAAGTATAGCTTCACAAAATTTTGAAATCTCAGAAAGACAGTAGAAGTTCCAAAAGTTCCAGATTTAACCTAGTTCTTAAACCAATTTGGCAATTGAAAACCTATTCAGAATTTTTCTGTTATGTCTTGTAATGAGGTGCAGTGCTTTTGAAAGTAAATCATTGGAGTAATTTTCATAGACTTTAGAAATTCATCTTAAAACCCAAATAAAATACTTCTACCAGTCTACGTCTTGAATGTCTTTCAGTCACATTAAAATAATTGATATTTTGGAAGCCATGTCCTGAGTGCAGATATTCTTCCTCCAGTTTTTAATAAGGTTCAGCTCTTTTCTGGGAAAGATTGGTCTCTCTTAGGTACTTCAATAAAATAGGTAGTGTTTCAGACTTGGTATATTGAAGGTTCTACACCTTTCTTTTATTCATTTCATTGTGGAAGTAATTGTGTTTTAGAGGTGTTATCTCTGTTAAATACTTCATGTCCTATTTTACATTTGTCAAATCTATTTTTGCAAACATTATACTCTTTGGAGGAATTCTGAGGTTCTTATACAGATTTCAGCTGGATTAAGTGCTGTATTGAAAATGCTACCCAAGTGTACTTTATGCTACAATAAGTACTTATTTCAGAATTCAGTTATACCTACAGGAATATATTCTGTGTCCGATTATCTGGGAACACCAAAGATACAGTGTTTTGGCAGAATGACTTGAACTCTGCTAATTTAATGCTTTTGAAGAGGAGTTCGAGTGAAAGTGTTACATACAGTCTGAATTTCCTCCTCTGGCCTAACAAACAACGGCATTTGTTTGATGAAATTGAGAACAGGAAGGCTGCTTTCTTTGCTCCCTCTTGCATGTGCTTTTCTTAGCTTTTCCACTACAGCAGCATGATTGTATATGTAAATTTTGGACCTTTTTAAATAGCAGCTTAACCCAAAAAGGAAAAAGAGCACTCTGGTCTGGGCTGGGACTCAGTAAGAGCTAGACTATGATCCTCCTACAATACAAACAAGAAAAAAAAAAACCACAAATTGTTAGTACTTAATATTTCATTCTGAATATGTTTTGAGAAATAGCAATTTTAAATTCATATCTGTGTTTGATTAACACCAATTAAGAAAACTAAATAACATTTTTCTTTCTATTTCTTGGTATTTACGTTATTCACTCCTAAGCAGAATTCAGTGATAGTTTCTTCCACTTTTAGTTTTAGCAAGTTCTCTCGATGACGGCTTGATGCACATTCAATAGCTGGTTTCAGTTATACTGCTTCACTGGACTACTTGAGGACCTTACATTCAAACAAATTCAATTTTATCTTCAGTTTGCACTGAAGTTTGTTATTTTGTTTAAATGCTGGGTTTATGAGCCTCTGAGGACAAATTCTGTTGCTACTTGCATTTTTTATTGTCTCTAAATATTGAATGATTCTTAAATTATAATTTTGTGAAATATTTTTTATCAAAATAACAATACTTTCAGTATTAAATACATTGCAGTTGTGCACATAAAAACCATGAAATATATAAAATCATTAGGACTGAGGCCATAATTACTGTAAAATAATATTATTTTATTTATAATTTTGCACCTTTTAATCCTTTAGTAGCTTTAGCATGCATTACTTTCCTTTTGTCTTTATTAAAAACAAACTAACACATTCCTTTCCCCAAATCTCCCATCTTTCTGACCTTTTGATACAGTGAAACATTTTAAACTTTCAGAAGTTTTACAATGTGTTATATGACAGTTCCCACATAGAATTGCCCACACCTTATCTTTAAAAGAGTTTGGAAAATTCTCTATACTTAGCAGATATCTAAAAAGAACGTGCAGACATGCTTAGAAGAAGAGGTCTCCAACAGATTCCTTTAGGCTGTGATCTTTGATAACACAGGGCAAGGATTCTGGGGGGACTGTACATATTTATTAGATCAATGGTGTTAGAAATAACAGATATATTTTGAACACAGGATTTGGCAGCAAACTTCAAGCTAAGTGCAGACTTACTGTAACTCTTCTGAACTGATTCTATTGTTCAGACCATTTGAATAAAGGAGGATGTCAACAACAGGAAAAGTGATTCTTAGTCTTTAAAGAGCCTGGACACATGTTCTCCAAAGAATTGTAGTTCGTAGATCTATCTGGACCTATTCTTTCTTTTCTTTTTTGGTTTTGGTTTGGTTGGGGTTTTTTCCCCCACATTTTCATCTCTCATACTGGAAACATCACATTGCAAGGTAATTATCAAAACTAGGATCTCTTGGGTTTAAACATTCTATTCTACATCTCATAATCAACAACTACTCTTAAAATTCCTGCAACACCTTCTTGCCCAAAGCAAGCCAATGGATATGTCAGGTGGGTAGTTAAAGAAAATTTTCTGATATATTCAGGATACCAAAATATCAAGTATAAGGGAAAAAAAAATTACTTTGGAAAGCAGTATAGAGTATACCCATGGCTAAATGCATGCAGAGATGAGTTCTTCTCCAGTTCATCCCCTGCACCCTGCAGCATGATATGTATTTAGTGTGAATGATGTTCTCTTGCTTGGGCACATTCTAGGAAGAGCGTATTGATGTGGCTTAACTACATCTGACTTGCAGATGCCAGTGTTAGGAAATGGAATTCATAAGACTGAGTCAAGACTCTGCATTCCCTATACAATAAATGGAGAAAGCCATCTTAGGAAGGTGTGGGTAACATCAACCTACATGAGTATGAGGAACGCAGCCAAAGGAGTGTTCAGACTTCTGTCCCTTGTACATACTTCACCTGCTCTGTAAGATGGATTCAGATGCTGAAACTGCTGTCAGCACCTAAAGCATCATATTTTGTCTTTGAATACATGTTTGGTATGTTCTTCAGATAGGGAGTGGTGGTAGTACTACCACCATTCACACAGTATTCTGCTGCCTAGGGTATGCAGCCAAGGTCTCACCTTAACCTCAGGTGATTTGAAGATAAAACCATATTTTGACTGTCCTGAAGGTACACCACTGGGCTGTGAAGAACACAAATTGTGGAACCTAAAGGAGGTCCAGTTCTTACAATAAGTGTGGTGAGGGACTGGCACAGGTTGCCCAGAGAAGCTGTAGCTGCCTCATCCCTGGAAGTGTTCAAGGCCAGGTTGGACAGGGCTTTGAGCAACCTGCTGTAGTGGAAGGTGTCCCTGCCCATGGCACAGGTTTTGGACTAGATGATCTTTAAAGGTCCCTTCCAACTCTAACTATTCTATGATGGTGCTATGAGAGAACTTTGTACATAAGATTGAGAATGTGCTTGTGATTTTCCATCTATATGCTTTACACTGCATGGACAGAATAAAGAACATAGTCTTGATAGCAAAGACTGAAACAGATAGTTTATTATTAGATTATGCTGATAGATTTGGCTGGAGAAATATTTCTTTAATCAGTGTTGTGATGCTAATTATTTCCTCCATATGACTATGCAGTGAACTTGACAAATACAACCATTGTCAAACTTAGCTTCATGAAGAGCTGTGTTATAACACAGATTACAGGAATCATTAAGTACACTCCAGTTAATTCTATTGACTTGATTAAAAACAGAAAATGTGAGATCATGTCAGACAAAGTTCTATTCACTTTCAGATTATTAATACCTTTTGGTTTGTGACTGTGTTATTTCTATGGAGAACAATTTTGTTTAATTAGAGTTCTGTAAAGATTTGGATAAAAATGAGTACATCAATTTGTAATACATTAAGATAAAAATATCTGTAGATTCAGAAATTAATCTGGCAATGAAGTGTTATCCTTTGACTAAAGAATTTAGTGTTTGGCTTCAAGATTTTCTCATCACTTCTCTCATCCAGGCTCCTACGAAGTCCTCAAAATATGCAGAATGATATATTGTGTTCTGTCTAATCACTGAGCATATGAATAGATGCAAGTTTTTTAGATGGAAAAAGTGCTCTGAACTATATTTTTATGGTCTACACTTTCTTACTCATGTCTAAGCAAACACAGACAAGCCCAACATTATATATTCTCTTAGTGAAAGAGTATTATAATCAAGCTGATATTCTTCTCATTTATGCAAGCATGTTTGGGTGTTTTTTTTTTCCCTGTTTTGGAATCTTCTTGACTAACATAACTCATCTGTGACAGCTGCTGTTGATGAAAGCTCTCTAAAAAACTGCTCCGCTTGAAAACGTCATGCACTGGGTTGGTTTGTTTGTTTGTTTATCTTTCAGAACACTAAAAATTATTAGGAACAGTCGATTGATTTTGGTATTTTGTATTGATAATGATTTGTGACTTGTTATTACTTTATATTATGTAGTTTTCTTCTTGTATGATTGAAGGAATTCTTACTTTATCAATATTCAAGATACATGAAGAAAATTTCAAATAAAACAGAAAAATACCTAAGTAAGTAAGTGATTTGGTTCATTATTAATGAAAAGCAATTCTAGAAGGAAGAAAGAATCAAACTGAGGGTTTTTTTTTAGCGGTTAATTGAAAAAGAATGTTAGGCAAATAATAGATAACTAATTAAAAAAAGATTTTTTAATTCAGTAAGATTTTGTACAGCAGACATTGTAATAAAAGATATTAGGAAACAGAATAATTCACATTGCAATCAAGATTTTTGTTTAAAAAAAAGCTGTCTGTGTTTTATACTGATGCAAGCTGTATAATATTTTCTGTAGATATGTTTTATAAAATCACATTTTTATATATAAACACTAACAGGATAGAAATGCCTTTTATTCTGGAATTTCCTAAATTTTGAATAGCTGAATATGCTGCTGAATTACAATTCTTTTATTTGTGAAAAGATCTGGGGGTTTTCTTTTAAAAGAAATTATTAATGAAAAAAACAACACAAAAACAAAACAAAAAAAAACAGAAAAGAGAACAGAAACCTTATGCAACTGCCCTTTGATCTCCCAGTACACCAGACAAAAATTCTTCCCCTTGAACAAATGAAGTAACTTGATAACACACTTAAAGTGGTCTTCTGTCCTGATTATTACTAGAAGAGATAGGTCACATTGTTAGCGTTCCCTGATAGCAGCGTGATAGCAAGGAAGAGTGTTGGGTTCTGGCTCAAGAAAAGTAGCCTTTAGTAATTAAGGACTCCTTTGCCTGCTGTAACGGACTTATTCTGGTCCTTCTGAATGCCTTGGTTTTGGCCTTTTCACCAATCTGACTGAATATATGTTACTGAACATCCGAGTTTTCTGTAAATAGCCTCATTTTCTTCTACACAGAATCTTTGTAATGGGGGGATTTGCATACTCTGTCTGTCTCCTGGTCAGAGAAATAGCTCTGATTGGGCTATTGAACACTGAGAAATATAAAATATCAAGGAAATGGCTACTATGCATGCACAGATCAGGAAGTATAGTGGATTCAGTATATTAGAGAAAGCAGTAATTTTGGTATATCACAAACAAGTCCTTTTACATTAAGTGCATATATATATCATACATATTTGGGGAAACAAGGCTGAGTGTAATGTAGAATGGATGGAGCCACGTTACCAGGTCTCAGAACTAGAGAATGGTCCCTAGCACTTTCGGATCACCTGAGTGATGTCCCTCAGGGATCGGTGTTGGGACTGGTCTTGTTCAACATCTTCGTCGCTGACATGGACAGTGGATTGAGTGCGCCCTCAGCAAGTTTGCCAATGACACCAAGCTGTGTGGTTTGGTTGATACGCTGGAGGGAAGGAATGCCATCCAGAGGGACCTTGACATGCTTGTAAGCTGGGCTGATGTCAGCCTTAAGAAGTTTATGCTCCATCCCTGGCTGTGTTCAAGGCCAGGTTAGACAGAACCCTGGATGACATGCTTTAGTGGGAGGTGTCCTTGCCCATGGCAGGACTTAAGGTCCTTTCCAACCCTAACTGTTCTATGATTCTATGATCATTGAAAGGTGGCCACTAGCGTAACCTGCAGTTAATGGGTATATTTGGTGAATGCATGGTGCCTTGTAAGGCACATCCTAACTACTTGTAGGGCAGGTGCCAGACAGATGAGTTTTGACAGCAGTACAGTCTGGAGCCCTGCCAATCAAGAGACACTAGAGAGCACCCTACAACCAGTTCATGTTTCCTGCAGCTGCAGCAACAGCAAATGAAGTCGCAGTTATAGAGCAGCTTGCAGTTTCTGAGGTGCTGGCTTAAGTCTCAGCCAGACTCGGACACATTATCACTGAAAGAGTATCCCGCTATATTAGCAGCCACCAATATGCCAGCTGAGCTGGCAGTCATGCCTGCTACTGTGAGGGCATGAGTTCTCAACAGAGAACTGTGCTTTTTAATATATTGCTTGTAAAGCAATGTATTGCTGTCCTTAACTTTCAGGAAACCGCTGAAGGGTCTTGCCTGATAACTTCGAATAAATAAGCACATGACCCTTACAATCTTTCGAATCTGAGGTGAGCTGTCAACTTGAAACATTTCCGATTGAATAGTTAAATTTCGGCAACTGGAAATAAGATTTTGTAGTGGAAAGTGTCAGGCAACTTTAAATAAACAGATCTGCCAGCCCTGCTTCTAATAAAAAAATTACACACAGACATATGCACACACATGCACTTCCTCAAAAACCTCTTTTATGCCCATGTGTCTGCTCCTGGACAGGCCCAGCAGAGCTGGCCAGACACAGACAGGAAGAATCGGGAGTTCCAAGAACAAGCATGAACTCTCTGGAGTCAGCCAGAAAATGTGTCTCCCACTGCTGCAGATGTTGCTCATAGGTCTCAGTTGTGCAGCATGTGTCAGTGATAAAATTGAATGCTATGAGTAATTAGAGCAGTTTACAGGTCATACGTATGCAGACATGACCAAAGGGCAGCAGCACAGGCTGGACACCAGTTCTGCTGATGACAACGTGGCAGGTGGCACCCTTCTTTACTTGCTAGCACTAAATCAGCTCCTCTGTAATATTCCTTGACTGAATGAATAGCTGTCAAACAGGAAAAGGTCCTCCCTAAGACAGAAGTCAAGAGACACAGAGTGTTTCATTGCACCCCTTGACATTGTTCCTGCTAGGCTAGCTGCCATAAAAACTGGATAGAAATGTGGACTATACTTCATGGAGGGTGGGTGGCCTATTTAATGCCTATAGCAATATGTGGTTATTAATGTACCCTCTCAAAACAGAGGAAAACCACTAACGTTTCATTTTAAAGGAGTTTAGGGGAGCTCCCATAGACTGACAGATTCAAGGAATGCTTCCTAATAAACACAGGTCCCTAAGAAACAAACCAAATAGTAATATATTATTAAAATTAAAACCACATTATTAAAAGATAGTGTTTGGACTATTTTTCAGGTTTCTTGGCTGACACTTTCCTCCCTGCTGTTCCAGACTTTCCCACAAGCATTGTCACAGCTATAGGCTTCAACAACCCTTCATCTGCTCTTGAGGTTCTTATAATTCTTTTTCCCCATTAAAAACTGCAGACAGAGCTTTTACTAGTGCCAGTTTTGTTTTCTTTTAATATAAAAAGTAAGTTAAACAGGGCAAACTTCTTTCTTGAAATGAGAAGTGACAGCAACAAAAGCTAACATAGAAAGGGAAAATACCAAATTCTTCTATTTCTATTTTACAAACTTTTTTTTTTTTTCTGGCTTCCACTTATATTGGTTACTGTGTTTCTCTTTTTGCAGTGGTGGACTCACCTTCCTCGCCATGCAGGTTTTCAGCACCATCACTGATAGCTATGTAATGGAGGTCTACCATCACAAAAAATAAATAAATAAATAAATCTGGGCAATACTCCTATCCATGGCCCAGAAAACAATCAATCTCTGCTTTGAATAGTGGGGAATTAAGGAGGGGATAAAAACTTGTTTGTGCTGAGGAATGTGTAGGTTCTATATGCTAGAATCAATAATCTATTTGCTAGTACTTACGTTTGACCATAGTTGCTCTTCAAATTGCTAAACAGTAAATAGGATGGAGGTATTATTTTAAACCTGTTCTTATAATTCACAAATAGTGTGGGAGACTGTTCTAGTATTCTGGAACTTTGAAAAAAAGGTAAAAAAGGAAAAAGATCGTTATGCTACAAATAAATAAGTCTGTTGCAATTGGTACTGCATTTTACTATCTGTGGGTAGAGGCAAAAAGTGATGCTTATTGTTCCCTAATTATAAACCAGGATGTATTTTTGTTTTAGTTCAATCTTTATCTTATAGGATTGTGATACAATTTGTGGTCCCTTTGTAAGAGAAACCATAGAAAAGTCATGAAACCATTTAAAGCAACAGCAGACATTTAAACAATACTTAGGACATTATCCTCATAAGGGTAACAGCTGTTGTCAGGTCATATCTTTCCAGAAAAAAATGAAGATCTTACATTCACAGAGATCATGTCCAAACATTATATTTAACATTGTATGCCTAAATGTGTTAACACTATAATATAATAAAAGTGCTAGAAGAAAATCTTAGCAACAGTTTACAGTGGTCTTTTTTCCCTCAGAATGTTCACTCTCTGTCACCCTAAAACTCTACATAAATTCTGCTAAATTCATGCTATAGTTTCATTTGGTTTTCTTCAAGCTAAATGTTTCACAAAACTTCTGCTGTGAAGAGCCTTCCTCTTCTCTTTTTATCCAGTTCCTCTGGGGTGAAAGTACTAATCCAGACAGTAGCTAATGAATTCTCTGGGATAAAGGATTTTAACCCTTATCTTTAAAGAAGGCCTTGAAAGTTAGAAAGTATTCTGGGAGCAAGTGTGCAGACTCAGCTTCTGTTGAAGCTCTTCTATTTTAGGTAAATGCATTCCCACTAGATCAGGGACACAAGCATTTAACAGTTGGGTAAGTAACTTAACTAGACCCAGTATTTGTATTATGGAGGACCAGCAATATAACCAGCCCTGTTGCATGAATTATTGTGTCTGGCTCCTTAGCCTCCTCCCATCCCCAGGCCAGCCACGAGACTAATATAGATACTGTCCTGCAGAAATAGAGCTTATTAGTTTGGAATTGGTAGCTCATATTCATTGTGGTCACACCCATATCTTCCAATTTGGAAACCACTGGTCTAAGGTTTAAAGCATTCATCTGGAGGAGGATGGCCAAAACTTAAATTTCTGTGATTCAGAGCACATATGGTGAAAGATAGAATAATCTTGGATGGTCAAACCTAGCTTGTTTTGAGGTACATCTCTCCTGTCACTGATAGAGATATTGGAACAAGTTCTTCACTTCTTAATCACTGGAAAGGTTTTACTGTTGGCAAATTATTCCTTCCATGCTATGTTTTCAGCCTATTACTTCTTGAGCAGTCTTCAGTAACCAAAAAGTCAGGTATCTTTCTTCCTATTTGTTTATTTCAAATTCCCCCACCAGATACACTTCTTTAACAGAATTCATTCTTTCTTTCTAGATAAACCACGCCTTTGAAATCTCAGGTTACCCACTCTGCTCTCCTTTTTTATTTGAACTACATTTTTTCGTGAAGAATGAGACCCACAGTTGGACACAGCAAGGCCTTATCAGAGTGAAAAGATTTTTTAATGTTCCCTGTTGTCTGTTAATCTCACATTAGAAAAGTCCCTTCTTGATGCTTCAGAAACTCCTGAAAACTACTTGCCCTACTGTGAATTGGGTCCAGCTTAGGCCTTAGGTCCTTTTCCCCGCTCCTGCCTCTGCTCCCTGCAAACCATGAGGGGGCTAATGATTAATTGAAACCAGATGCATTGGCTTTTTCCTACATCTGATAATTCATTCTGTCACAACAGCCTTGGAATTAAAACAAAATAAAAAAGTCATTAAGAAACCAGGCTGTCCATGGAATAGTCACCAAGAAGTAAGCAGTCCTTAGGCCAGTGACTAACACAGACAGGTATTTAGACCTCCCCCTATCCAAAACATGGCATCAAATTTCTTTATTAACTCAACATAATGTATCCAGGAAATCATCACCCAAAAATTTAGTGTAGGTAGCAGGCTGTGCAAATAATTTTTTTTTCTGTATGAACACAGAACCAGACTATATAATTCATATTTCTTCTCTCACTAACTGACGTAACATTAATTAATTAGTTCTTAGATATTTTAGGAACTTAAACAGGAATTCACAGAGTAGCTGAGAGAACCATATCACTATATTCTCCAGGTAGAGGGCTTGAATAGGGCATCTTTGAAACAAATATCCAAACTACCACATTACATCCTAACTATGGGTACAGTGACAAAACAGGGTTATGAAGGGCACCTTACACTTGCTGTGATCCAAACTGTAGGATTTAAAGCATTTGGAAATTTCTCATTTCCAGAATTTGTCTTTATTTTTCTTTTTGTCTTTATTGTGGGAACAGTTGAAGAAAATTTAAGTCAAATTTGCAACTGTTTCTGGATGACCTCAAATTTTGTTTTAGAAAAGGATAGGAAGGGGTAAAGATATTTGTTACTGTAAGAAAAGAAAAAAGAAATCATCCAAATTCAGTAGTTAGACAGTGTAAGCAGAGCACACATCTGAGTCTCTATTGAAAGCAAAACACTGGAAAAAAGCCTGCAAATTTATTATGTCAGTATAACAAAAAATTAGACAATATAAACCACTTACAACTACTATAAATAGTAACTTTTACTTAAACTCACATGCAGATGAATTCTTTTGAGTATGGAGGGCAGGAGATTAAAGACATTCTGCCAAAAAAAAAAAAAAGGATTAAAAGATAGAGCTCAAACATATATTTAGGGTTGGGAAAGATGAGGGATGGTAGCGATTATTTCCAAGCTCCACCAAGCACCTTTGTCCAATTAGCCAAAGTGTTTCTTTTTCAGAACAGCTTGGAGGAGTCCAGAGCTGCTGGCTGGCCTATGGAGCAGATGTAAGTAATGTTGCTGGAGATTGTTAATCTTCATTGTCTTTGAATTTGGTATTTTGTAGAGTGAGAGGCAAATACTACCACTTATTCCGAAAAGCAGAGTACAAGTACTAGAGCTGCATAAGCACAAAATGGCTTTACTTAATAGTAAAGAGAAAATGTGTCCTTTCATTTTGCAATGTTTCCTTCTCTCACCTAGACCCCTAGAGCCTGATATTCCTTACTCAGAAGAAAAGTTTGGGTCATCTCCCTGAAAGGCCCATTCCCCTGACTTCCTCAACAATCTCACCCTGGATGTCTATTTTTCATGCATTTCCTACAATTTTGTACATGAGATCTTAACTGAACTAAAATATTTTGGTTATTCTGCAAGGATGTTCAGAATAATTAGTTTAGCAAAATCTTTTTATGGAGCTGAGCATCTTCAAATCCAAAATATAAAGATTGGAGGGTGTGTTAAAATGCCATCTGAAGGTCGCTGCTGACATCATAAAGTTCTCATAGAAAAGCCTTAAATCATTACTAAGGCTGAAAAACGATGGTAATAATAATTGGCTAAATTTTCCCTCTCCTTCTCAGCATATGTGAGACAAACTATCAGATTAAACTGTGGGTAGGTCATTCTCTAACTTTCCCATTGGTAGAAGACTGCAGTTATTTGTATATCCAAGAATGCTCAGCTGGTTCCAGTGTCTTATGCTTTTTTTAATTATATCAGCTTCAGAGTACGAAGCCCACTGCAGGGGATGTCTCTTTGGCACTAGAATAATTAACACAATGGGAGCTGTACTTCTAGAACGGTTATTATCAACATAATGAGTCAGCCCTGTGTTTGCCTGAACAAACAAAAGGGTTGGGTTAATGCAAAATGATTAGCTAGGCCTTTTTATCTAACCTCTTTTCACTTAGTTAAATTTTTAAATTAACATTTTTTTCAAATACAGGAATAAACTTCAGCTTTATAAGTGCCAAAACAGAAAGATTTTCCTCTTTGGGCTGAAACTATGCTCTGAATTCATTGACATTTGCTAGTTGTTTCAGTCCTCATGAAACTACTGTTCTGCATGAATTTACAATGTCAAAATGTTTCACCAGATGTATTTAAACACAGTAATCAGGTTACTACTTTGTGGGTTTTTTTGATAACCTTAGCAGATTGAGAGGTTTTAAACATTTTCTCCAACACTCAAATTATGTTGCACCCTCTCGATTTCTCAACGTCCTATGTAAAATGCAAACACCAGAGATGTCTCTGTGATGTCTTTTAGGATCCATCGCATGGATGGACTTGGAAGGAAAAAGTCATCTCCCCAGTGTGACAGGAGAACAGAAAAGAAAAACATTTGAAGAGAAATACAAAGGGAGAAAAGATACTGTGATCACAATGAGCTTTCCTTTTAAGCTGAAGGTGAGTATAGGTGGTAGGAAGGCTATGGCTATGATAATAAAGCAGCTTTTCTGTGAAAAAGTTTAGAAAAAAGAGATGTGCACATCTCATTGGAAGAAGTACAGAGACTTGCAGAAGTTTAACCAATTTTCAGAGCACTGATTTCAGAAAGGTGGTACTTCAGCTGCAGAGAGAAACTGATTACTGTGTAAGAAAGAAAGAATTTCTCCCAGGATGGTGATGGTGCACTGAGAAAGCAAGGGAAAGATACACAATTGTGAAACTGCTCATTCTGTTTGATCAAGCATATCTACTCCAATCTCTATGCCCCTGTGGATTTGATTCAACAGAAAGCATGTGCTGCCTTGAGGGCTCAGTGCTCAGTGGTATTACTTAATGGAAATGAAGGAGATGGCCAGGAAATCAGCACAGTCTGAAGCTACTGGCAGAGGAAGAGGGAAGGGGTTAGTCTTCAGGCACACACTTTGACAAGTCTGACATCAGTCCCATCTCCTGTGGCTCCTTCAGGCAACAGCTGTGTTGCAGGCATGAAAGCAAAAGCAGAATCGTACTCCAGCATTAACATCCCAACTTTTCTGTCCATGTAACCTTACTACATCTATCTCATAGACAAACACCTTCTTCCCTGGCCAATTCAGTGGCCAAGATCCCCACCATTGTTGTCAACCTTATTCTGGTAATTTTTATCTTGTTTTTTTGTTTTGATTAAAAAAACAAACAAAGTTTCTGACTGGCTTTTCTTATTTCCACACCCCTTTCTTATCTTTTGCAGCATCTTCTTCTGCTTCAAATGTCCAGACCACACCTTGAAGTACACTGGAAAAAAAAAACGGTTTGCCTGACATGCTCTGGCAGATGAAAAAAAGGCCAGCAGAGAAAAAGAAATACACGTGCACATACCCATACCCATGCACATACAAATACATAGTTTCTTTAGCTTCACTCTTTTGGAGTTATATTAGGAATTGCATGTTAAGAGTGGGGTACTTAAATTCTTAGACCATGACTCCACTACTGTGTCAAGTGCCAGTGTCAAAGCCAGTTAAATCACACAAATCTCTGTTGGCTGCAGCAGACCATCTACACCAGAAATTTGCACCAGAGCACTTCCATTCCAGGAGGGGAAAAACATCTCCAGCGGGACTAAAAGGAGAAACTCAAAAGAGCAGCAGCTACTAGAGTGGAAACCAAACCCTGTTAAAGTCCATTAAGCATAGTGGGGCCAGGATTTCACCCCAACCTCTTTTATTCAGCTTGAAGCGTGTTATTTGCCAGGGGAAAAGTTCAGCTGAAGCCACACGCTTAGGCTGTACATACAACAAAGAGGCAGGGAGGGGAAAAAAAAGGCAGCACAAAGGATCACTTTAAAGTTAGACCTCAGCTCCTTTAACTTGACACAATGAAGGAAAGCACATAGGTTTCAACAGGATAAAAGCAGACTTTATTTTGTAAAAAGATCTCAGGTTGAAACAAAGGACTGTAATTGTACCTCCTATCTGCAAATCTGAGGTGGTGAAAGAAAAGAAAGTGGGTGGATGGTTAACAAGAATAGTTTGAAACCATGCTTTGTTAACAGAGTAAAATTAGCTTGCTGAGAACCTTCATTTTCCACATGACTTTTAACAAGAGCATTATTTTACATATCTCTATGGTAGGGAGATGCTTACAAATTTGCAACAAGTCACTGCTGAACCTGAGCTAATTTTTCTCTCTGTTTTCTCTGTCATCTGCTTCATTAATGACAATACATTAGACTTGGGTTGCGAGAATATCTATGGCTAAAAGCCTGTCAGCATTTCCATTCTGTACACATAGGGAACTTTCAAAATGGCTTAGTTTCAGCCTATGAAATACACCCTATCAAACCTGGAAAAGGTTTAAAGGTAAAAGTATACTTTGTTTTTCAAAACAAATCATTCCTGTAGCTCTGTTTGAAGTGTGGGATGAACCAACTGAAATTAAAAATAGAGGAGTACTCAATTCACATGTCTTTTTATTTGCTCATTTTTGCAAATATGAAAAGCCATGGGCCTGTCCAGCTCCACACCTGCCTGCTGCAGGAGTTAAGGCACATGCTTAGGAAAAGGCGATACCCCTGCCCTCTCCTACCATACCTCCATACCTCCCAGCTGCTGCCATAGGATGGTCCCACACGTTTGTCATATAAATTACTTGAGATCTGTAATTTGCGTCTTTTTCTTTCCTTTTATTTTTTGACAGTTACATTTTAACACCTGTATGCTGTACTTGACATCATAAAACCTGATTCTAAGTACAGTTATATTATTAAGTGTCAGTTCATTCTGCCATTTCTACAAGCCATCTGTGGTGGAGCTCACGGGAACATACTTTTACTCTTGTTTGTGTATGAGTGGTGCTTAACATCAAGGAACTGGTGAGGCCTGTCAACACTGCCATCCAAAACCAGAACTCACCAGCCTGTTTTAAAAATCTGGCAACTCCTTTGTTTTTATTTTCTAACCTTTTCTATGCTCTTGCAAATGCAAGATACAGATTGTCCCCGTCATTTGTTTAAAAACCTGATCAGTTTTTGGCTAGAAGTGCCTTCTACAACTGCACTCCCAAATTCAGAAATAGAGTTTTTCCACTCATTTTTAGAACTTTTCTACCTTGTGGAGTGAATTTCATTATGAGTTATGTCATGGCAGGTGTTCATCTCCCTTCACCTTCTTAATGCAGGAAGCATATGGGGCATTACCCACAATAATAACCCCACTGAATGTCTCTACCAGCAAAGATGACGGGAAAGCCAACTGGCCAGTCTGGAGTTCCTTTTCGTAAGGGAAATTCCATGGGAGTTATGGGGCTTGTATAATAATAGCTTTATTCTTGAATATTTTCCTATGCGAACTTCATGTTCAGGTTATGGGCTTGGGGAAACAGATTTTAAAGAAAGAAGGTAATGTTTCTGAATAACAATTAAAGAACATGTCAATTCAGATTTAATTTCAAATTGTCGCATTTTGGGGATTATAGATTCAGACTCCTGATCTTATCAATCAAACCATATTTTTCACAGGTTTCATTCTTTTTTTTTTAAGTGTTTGAGTTTATTCAAATTTATTTAGCAGATACATCTCTGGGGGGAAATCCCAACATTATTAAATTCAAGATCTCAAAGAAAGGAAGGTTAAAAAAAAATATGCATTACTTGGAAAATTCTATTGATTAATACTGAAGGGCTCTCTAATAAATTTGAAGTTAAGATTAATCTGAATCCATATAATATATGGAAAATGATTCTAAAATTGCAATTTGAGAAACTACATTTTAGTCTTGAAAAGTTCAATTTCTTCTTCTACACCAAAGCGTACCAAAGTGAGTATGTATTTGCACTCCAAATTATATGCATATGTAACTCTCATCCTCCAAATAAACTCCTTTTATACTTTCCATTAAGTCTACAGTACCAGCTTCTTTTGCGGTACAAGAGTTGCAATATAGAAATGCAGTACAAACCAAATCAAATAATCACTTAGCTACAGAATGAATACATTTCAGGGGGTTTTATAGTGTTCCTCAGACTGGGACACAGCAACCAGTTTCCACATAGTAAGAAATACAGAATTTCCACTGCTCAACAGAAGTGGTATCCTGAAGCAATTTTCTTACTGGGCCAGATAATGCCACTACGCTGCACAGCACCAGCTGAAGACTGGTCCAAATACCTAGATTTTGCAATATTTCCATAAACTTTCATTGTAAACCCAGTATAGCTCTTCTTCTACTCTTTTTTCTAGCAAAGAAATAGTAGCCGAGCAATCACTGAGCTAACATGTGAAAACAACAGTTTGTGTTCTCTTGTCTCAAGTGAAGGTACAAAAAAAAAAAAACAAAACCAAAACAAACCACAGAATAAAAAGTAAACTGAAGATGAGTATTGATATCTACTCAAAGATGATATCCGTTAACACAGCTGAGGGTCTGAGAATCAGAGACTAGGAACTGGGGTGTCACAGTATCACAGTATCACAGTATGCTAGAGATTGGAAGGGACCTCGAAAGATCATCTAGTCCAATCCCCCTGCCGGAGCAGGAACACCTAGATAATGTTACACAGGAATGTGTCCAGGTGGGTTTTGAATGTCTCCAGGGAAGGAGACTCCACAACCTCCCTGGGCAGCCTGTTCCAGTGTTCCGTCACCCTCACTGAGAAGAAGTTTCTTCTCAAGTTTAAGTGGAACCTCTTGTGTTCCAGTTTGTACCCATTACCCCTTGTCCTATCATTGTTTGCCACCGAGTAGAGCCTGGCTCCATCCTCGTGAACACTCCCCCTTTATATATTTATAGACACTAATAAAGTCGCCCCTCAGTCTCCTCTTCTCCAAACTAGAGAGACCCAGCTCCCTCAGTCTTTCCTCATAAGGGAGATGCTCCACTCCCTTAATCATCTTCGTTGCCCTGCGCCGGACTCTCTCCAGCAGCTCACTGTCCTTCTTGAACTGAGGGGCCCAGAACTGGACACAATATTCCAGATGCGGTCTCACCAGGGCAGAGGAGAGGGGAAGGAGGACCTCTCTCGACCTACTAACCACAGCCCTTCTAATACACCCCAGGATGCCATTGGCCTTCTTGGCCACAAGGGCACAGTGTTGGCTCATGGTCATCCTGTCGTCCACTAGGACCCCCAGGTCCCTCTCCCCTACACTGCTCTCTAACAGGTCGTTCCCCAACCTATACTGGAACCTGGGGTTGTTCCTGCCCAGATGCAGGACTCTACACTTTCCCTTGTTGTATTTCATCAAGTTATTCCCTGCCCAACTCTCCAGCCTGTCCAGGTCTCGCTGGATGGCAGCACAGCCTTCTGGCGTGTCAGCCACTCCTCCCAGCTTAGTGTCATCAGCAAACTTGCTGATAGTACACTTAATTCCCTCATCTAAATCATTGATGAATATATTAAATAATACCGGTCCCAGTACTGACCCTTGAGGCACTCTACTAGATACAGGCCTCCAACTAGACTCCGCCCCATAGACTACAACTCTCTGGCTTCTCTCCTTCAGCCAGTTCACAGTCCACCTCACTACCTGATCATCCAGACCACACTTCCTCAATTTAGCTGTGAGGATGCTGTGGGAGACTGTGTCAAATGCTTTGCTGAAGTCAAGGTAGACCACATCCACCGCTCTGCCATCATCCATCCACCGTGTTATTTCCTCATAAAAGGCTAAGAGATTGGTCAAGCATGATTTCCCCCTGGTGAAGCCATGTTGACTGCCCCTCATAACCCTCTTATCCTTGATATGCCTTAAGATGGTACCAAGGATAAGGTGTTCCATCACTTTCCCAGGGATGGAGGTGAGGCTGACCGGTCTATAGTTACCTGGGTCCTCCTCCTTGCCCTTTTTGAAGACTGGAGTGACATTTGCTTTCCTCCAGTCCTCAGGCACCTCTCCCGTTTCCCAAGACTTGGTAAAGATGATGGAGAGTGGTCTAGCAATGACTTCCACCAGTTCCCTCAGCACCCGCGGGTGCATCCCATCTGGACCCATGGATTTATGGATGTCCAGATTGCTCCAGTGGGGTAAATTCACTATAACAGAAAAGGAGACTATATGACTCCCTGCTGTTACCATGCTCATGTGATGGGGAAGGCTGCACCAGCAGACAGCCCTCTGCAGTGGCATTGAAGTTACAGCTAATAAACTTTTGCAGAGACTTAGTTATGTAAGACTGCATAAAAGTCTCACTGGTGCTAGATCCTGTGTTTTCAATTATGTGTAAGTTTCTTGTCATTATACGTGCTCAGGTATTGTAAGAAAGACTTCAGTGGTATACTGGAAAATTTGCTTAAACCTCTATGATCCAGAATGATCATTTGGAGACAGAATCCTTTAAACACAAGAAATAGAGTGCCTTTGTATAAGGGGAGAAAGAAGTAAAAAACCAAAACATTGGAACTCTAACTATGCTTTTATATAAGCCAGGCTCTGTTCAAGGACGCAGATAAACAGGACTCTGCTCTTGAGCAGAGCTTGCTTCTTTAGCCTTTTCCCATGATGAAGAGTTCCCAATGACAAGTCTGCAAGACCAGGTTAGAAGATGACTCCTAGTGTTATATTTTCACATAGTGAATAGTTACAGCCACGAAGACTGAATAAGATTTTGAAGTTAAATCTTAAGCTTTTTTTAGATTTCAGATTTCATTTCTACTAATCACAGTATCACAGTATCACAGTATGCTAGAGATTGGAAGGGACCTCAAAAGATCATCTAGTCCAATCCCCCTGCCGGAGCAGGAACACCTAGATAATGTTACACAGGAATGTGTCCAGGCGGGTTTTGAATGTCTCCAGGGAAGGAGACTCCACAACCTCCCTGGGCAGCCTGTTCCAGTGTTCCGTCACCCTCACTGAGAATAAGTTTCTTCTCAAGTTTAAGTGGAACCTCTTGTGTTCCAGTTTGTACCCATTACCCCTTGTCCTATCATTGTTTGCCACCGAGTAGAGCCTGGCTCCATCCTCGTGACACTCCCCCTTTATATATTTATAGACACTTATAAGGTCCCCCCTCAGTCTCCTCTTCTCCAAACTATAGAGACCCAGCTCCCTCAGTCTTTCCTCATAAGGGAGATGCTCCACTCCCTTAATCATCTTCGTTGCCCTGCGCTGGACTCTCTCCAGCAGCTCCCTGTCCTTCTTGAACTGAGGGGCCCAGAACTGGACACAATACTCCAGATGCGGTCTCACCAGGGCAGAGTAGAGGGGAAGGAGGACCTCTCTCGATCTACTAACCACCCCCCTTCTAATACACCCCAGGATGCCATTGGCCTTCTTAGCCACAAGGGCACAGTGTTGGCTCATGGTCATCCTGTCGTCCACTAGGACCCCCAGGTCCCTCTCCCCTACACTGCTCTCTAACAGGTCGTTCCCCAACCTATACTGGAACCTGGGGTTGTTCCTGCCCAGATGCAGGACTCTACACTTTCCCTTGTTATATTTCATCAAGTTACTCCCTGCCCAACTCTCCAGCCTGTCCAGGTCTCGCTGGATGGCAGCACAGCCTTCTGGTGTGTCAGCCACTCCTCCCAGCTTAGTGTCATCAGCAAACTTGCTGATAGTACACTCAATTCCCTCATCTAAATCATTGATGAATATATTAAATAATACCGGTCCCAGTACTGACCCTTGAGGCACTCCACTAGTTACAGGCCTCCAACTAGACTCAGCCCCATAGACTACAACTCTCTGGCTTCTCTCCTTCAGCCAGTTCGCAGTCCACTTCACTACCTGATCATCCAGTCCACACTTCCTCATTTTAGCCGTGAGGATGCTGTGGGAGACTGTGTCAAATGCTTTGCTGAAGTCAAGGTAGACCACATCCACCGCTCTGCCATCATCCATCCACCATGTTACTTCCTCATAAAAGGCTAAGAGATTGGTCAAACATGATTTCCCCCTGGTGAAGCCATACTGACTGCCCCTCATAACCTTCTTATCCTTGATATGCCTTAAGATGGTACCAAGGATAAGGTGTTCCATCACTTTCCCAGGGATGGAGGTGAGGCTGACTGGTCTATAGTTACCCGGGTCCTCCTTCTTGCCCTTTTTGAAGACTGGAGTGACATTTGCTTTCCTCCAGTCCTCAGGCACCTCTCCCGTTTCCCAAGACTTGGTAAAGATGATGGAGAGTGGTCTAGCAATGACTTCCACCAGTTCCCTCAGCACCCGCGGGTGCATCCCATCTGGACCCATGGATTTATGGATGTCCAGATTGCTCAACTGATCTCTAACCCATTCCTCATCGACTAAGGCAAACCGCTCCGTCGACCTGACTTCATCTAAGGTCTCAGGGGTACAGGGCTCTTCAGGACTGCCTGCAGCAGAGTAGACAGAGACAAAGAAGGCATTCAGTAACTCTGCCATCTCTGTATCTTCCGCCACCAGGGCACCCATCCCGTTCATCAGTGGGCCTACATTGCCTCTGGTGTTAGTTTTGTCTGCCATGTATTTGAAAAAGCTCTTTTTGCTGTCCTTGACCCTTCTCACCAGGTTTAATTCTAAGGATGCCTTAGTCCTCCTAGCTGCCTTCCTACATCCTCTAGCAGCAGCCTTATATTCCTCCCAAGTGGCCAGCCCCTCCTTCCATGACCTGTAAACTCTCCCCTTCCACCTGAGCATACCCAGCAATTCCCTATTTAGCCACGCAGGTCTCTTGGCCCTCTTCCTTGACTTCCTACGTGTCGGGACGCTCCGATCTTGAGCACGGAAAAAGCAGTCCTTGAATGTCAACCAACTATCTTGGGCCCCTTTACCTTCAAGCAGCCTTGCCCATGGGATTTCCCCTAGCAATTGCTTGAAAAGGCCAAAGTTTGCTCTGCTAAAGTCCAGGGTTGCAAATTCTACTTGTTATTCTACTGGTCCTACCACACAAGATCCTGAACTCCACCATCTCGTGGTCGCTGCAACCAAGGCAGCCCTCAACCCTTACTGCTTCAACCAGATCCTCCTTGTTAGTGAGGATGAGATCCAGCAGCGCTCCTCTCCTGGTTGGCTCATCCACCATTTGCATGAGGAAGTTATCATCCATACACTGGAGGAACCTCCTGGACTGCGGCTGGGTTGCTGAATGGTCCTTCCAGCAAACATCAGGGAAGTTAAAATCCCCCACGACGACCACAGCCTGTGACTGTGAGGCTGCTCTCAGCTGCCTGTAGAAGGCCTCGTCAACATCCTCACCCTGATCTGGTGGTCTGTAACAGACACCCACAACAGTATCCCCCCTGCCAGCCTGCCCCTTAATTCTCACCCACAGACTCTCAACTCGCTCATCATCTGTCCCTGGACAGAACTCAGTGCACTGTAGTTCCTCCCGCACATAAAGAGCAACCCCACCACCCCACCTGGCTGGCCTGTCTTTCCTGAAAAGGACATAGCCCTCCATGACTATATTCCAGTCATGTGAGCTGTCCCACCATGTCTCTGTAATTGCCACCAGATCATAGTCTCCTGACTTAACACAGGTTTCCAACTCCTCCTGCTTATTTCCCATGCTGCGCGCATTGGTGTACAGACATTCCAGGGAGCGAGCTGAGCACACCGATTTCACCCTAGGATTGTAGGAGGCCTCCCAGTCTTCATTAATTCTGGAGTGCTGCCCCACTGGGGCAAGCCCAGCTACAACCCCATCCCCCTTCGAATCTAGTTTAAAGCTCTCCAAATGAGCCCTGCTAATTCGTGCCCCAGCATCCTTTTGCCTCTGTGAGACAAACCTTTCTCACTTGTCATTGTCCAGACTGGTGCCCTATAAAACCAGCCATTATCAAAGAATGATTTAACTGTTGCTTCATTATAATATTTCATTAATACATGTAAAATATCTATAGGCCAGATGCAATAGAAATTTGTTTCATCTACTTTAAACATCAAATAGCTACGGATGTAGTAAAACTAATAACATTATAAGGAACAGTAGATTTCAGAAAGCATCATCAATAGTGTGTTGGGACTATAAGGATTCCTCTTGACAGATTCTGCTCACACAGGCCAATAGCTCCGTATGAATTATTCTCACTGCAGAGAATTTTAAATTAAGAGATTTTTAATTGTTTGACTTTTCTGGACCTAATTAATGCAATATGAAGCAGGATATAAGTTCATCACATGAATTGCACCATTTATAACATTCAGTGTTCTTATTCTAGGTACGCAGAACAGACAAAACCAGATTATCATCAGGATCAAAGGTTCTGCAGTCTGTGCTTGCAGCCCAGAAAGCCACTGTATGCTGGGCCTCACCAAAAGCAGTGTAGCCAGCAGGTCAAGGGAGGTGGTTCTCCCTCTCTACTCCACTCTCATGAGACCTCACTTGGAGTACTGAGTCCACCTCTGGGACCCCCAACACGAGAAGGAATGTGTTCAAGCAAGTGCAGAGGAGGGCCACAGATATGATCAAAGAGCTGGAGCACCTCTCCTATGAAGACAGGCAGAGAGACCTGGGCTTGTTCAGCCTGGAGAAGACTCAGGGCAGACCTTATTTCAGTATTTCAATATCTTAAAGGGTCCTGCAGGACAGCTGGGGAGGAGCTTTTTACCTTTAGAGCATGCAGTGACAGAACAAGAGGTAATGGCTTCAAGGTAACAGAGAATAGATTTAGATTAGGTATTAGGAAGAAATTCTTCACTATGAGGGTGGTGAGACATTGGCACAGGTTGCCCAGAGAAGTTGTGCCTGCCCTGTACCTGGACGTGTTCAAGGTCAGGCTGGACAGGTCTTTGAGCAACCCAACCTAGCCTAGTAGAAGGTGTAGCTTTCTATGGCAGGGGGGTTGGAACTAGATCTTTAGGGTCACTTCCAATCCAAACCATTCTATGATTCCATGATTCTGTGACAATAAGGAATAAAACAATGATTGTTCACAGAAGCTGGAAGCTAAGATTGTTTGCTAGCCAAATGCCATAGCATTAAAACTCAATGTTAGGACTCAAAATCTGTGGGATATATACCTGACAATAGCACCTTATTTTCATTATAAACTGCTGCAGAAGTTTTTGGTAAGGTCTAAAAGGTACCCCAGATTGTAAGCAGCTGTCAAATTGTCACACTGTCAGTCATTTAACACAGTTGGTCCGGTCACTGTTTCCCAGCCAATTACAAATACCGGTGAAATAAATATGTAGTTATGTCAGAAGATTCTCTTGTAAGCCATCTATTGGAATACTAAGCTGGCCCATTTCCTGAAATGTGTGATGTTTTATGTCTCCTAGCCTTCTCCTCTGTATATTTAGGCTTTACTTGTCTAATTCTTGGAGGTTAGAAATATGCTGGTAGATGTCTAGTCTCTCTCAGATCCCATCTCAAGGAACTCTTGCACCAATGAGTTCCACCAGCTAACCATGAGTGGTATGAAGAAACATTTCCTTACATCACTTTTTTATCTGCTGCCAGGAAATCTCTCTGGTTTTCCTCCTTTCTTTCATCCAGTTGATCTTCCTACTGAACAAGGTGATCCACCCAACTCTAGCAGCTGCAGCTTGCTGTGAGTCACAGGGTGAGGAATGTGGTGTTACATGCAATTTTGTGCTGAGGCAGATGCAGACCCATGGTTTTGGAGGGCTGGTCTACAAGACACTATGTCTTTAGAGAAATTCTGCAGTAACTTGTAGAACTAGTTTACAGTTTGAAGGTGGATGAGTTAAGTGCCATTGAGGTGTTTTTTAAGTGCCACAGCTATTTTTAAATTGACTGTATTCCTTTGATAAACTTTGCCTAAAGGATAATGGCTGTAAACAGTCATACATAATAGAGGTGTTCATTAACAGATTGTCAGGGATTGTCTTTGCAAAGAAAAAAAGTGTGAGAGCTGCATGGCTTGGAGGAAACAGGCTGCCTTTTTTTTTCTTTCTTTTTCTTTTCTTTTTTTTAATGAACTGAATGCCTTTCCTTTCCTTTCCTTTCCTTTCCTTTCCTTTCCTTTCCTTTCCTTTCCTTTCCTTTCCTTTCCTTTCCTTTCCTTTCCTTTCCTCCCTTCTGTCTTCTCTCCTCTTTCCTTTCATTAAATTGTCCTCTAATGAGTGTATTCACATGCTACAGTGTTCTTGAAACTTATTGTGAAATCTGGCTTAGTCAGTCGCACAGGCTATTTCAGTTGCTTTCTCCAGCTCTGGCCAACTAATGTTACTAGTCTTTATTAAGTGACTGACAATGTTGTGGACTTTTATGAGCTTCTATCACGAGCTAGGTAAAATCATACGAAACAGATTCATCCTGGAAAACATGACATACATGGCAAATGCCCACCTTGTACTTGAGAGTTTAACTATGCAGACGTTTATTCAACATGCTTTTTTATATAAAGTGTCCATTGTGTGATCTTTTGAAAATGAAGATTAGATAATATTTTCCAAAATATCTTTTTGAAGGTTCTGCCCTTTTGTCATTATGGAACATTCAAAGGAGAGAAGTATGAAGGTTTTTGTTTGGTTGGTTGTTTTTTTTTTTTCCTAGAAATAAATCTCTGTGGAGTAGACATTGATACAAAGCTAAGCTATTCTTCTTTAGCCTTACTCAGGGGAAATTTTAGAAATAGTGTTAACTGAGAAATAAATATAAAATGTAGCAAATATATTAAAAAATGAATGCAGTAAAATATTCTGCAAATGAAAAATAAATTTAAAAAAGGATGGAAAAGAGAACAGGAAAGGTTTGAGCTTCATTTTAAACTTTCTACACAAAAGTCTGTGGTTGCCAACAATACAAGACATGTTAGAGGGCTTTTTAAAATGAATTGTTGATAGTTACATAGACAAACATTTTTCTATATCTAGTAACCAGTGGGAGTACAGATAACCCTTTCCCAATCTTTATTACCATTATAAGAGTTTTGGCATGGTATCACAACTGCTGTCAGCAAAGCCAGAAAGCACATGTAGCCATTTCTCTGAAAGCAATACTGCAACAGCTACTCCATCTGATATGACCTGGGTTTGCTCGATAGAAATGATCTATGCATGCTCACAGACTACTGCTATTGATTTCACCATGCTCCTTTCTTAGCAATTTGACACTAAGGGTGGCTGGCACCCAAGTCTTTCAGTGTGGAAGCTCTTCATCATGAAGGTAAATAAGGAAGCTGCAGTTTCAGCAGCTGAAGCCCCTGGCTGGTCAGCTTTTAATTATCTCAGTGCTGTAATGGCAGGAAACCTTGTCACTTTAAGCCTTACTGTGCCTGCTGGTCTCTGCTTACTCTAGCTGAAAAAGAGCAGAGGTGCAGCTTTCTCTTCCAAGCCATGCTGCTGCTTTACCTTACCTTATGAACCCACTGGACCACCCCACCCCACCCCACCCTACCCCACTGGTTTGACTAAACAGAAATGCTACATTTATCTACATTCTTGAAAGATGATAAAAATATGTTATATTAAGGCTTTATAGATTAAACTGAGAGTAACCCATAGGAAGACTTAGTACCCTGTCTTTCATTGATTGGAGCCGATTTTCTCTCAATGAATTCAAAGCACGTTTGCTATTTTAAGGGAATCCAGTCAGATTTTATCCTGTGGGAGGGCAGTACTTTGAGGAAAGAGTGAGGTTTGGCTTACAGCCAGAATTAGCTGGAGAATTTCTGGGTTTTGGCTGTGCATATTGTAAGAGCAGATTGGTCTATGCTGAGAGATTTACTGGGGCCTGCACAAAATTAGAAAACCAAACCTGCTTATGGTGAAAACTTCTTTACCATGTTGAAGCCTACCTAGTTATTCTCTGTGCAGTCCACCACTACCTTCCTTCCTTCCTCAGACATCTGATGCTTGGATCATAGCAAAGCCATCTGAGAAAAACTTATATTATGATCCCTTCGATGTGCTTTCTTGCACATATGAAAATGGAAGCAAAGACAGATGAGGGAGGGAAAAAATTCTAGAACTTTATTCTCTTCATTGTGTCTTCATAGTCTAAGGATTATTTAAGAGATAAATGCCTAAATTTTAATATACATGACAAAGCATTTTTCTATTAATATTTGTGAATGCTCTACAATTATGAAATGGTTTTGCTGTGTCTGTTTTTCTTGACTAAACCTCCTTCAGACAAGCTATTGTTTGTTACAGGAATCTGCAATGACCATTTTATCTTTAAACATAAATTTAAGCTCATTTATTTTGATTTTATATCAGTATCACTCGTTTTAGCTTATGGCAGTTTTCCCTATTTAAAACAGTACAAATCTGATTAGAATCTCAGAACTAAGTTCCTATGGGTAGTGAAATACATATCTTTTTTAACAGAAAAGTTTCTGTGCACATGTCAATATTATTGAAAAAATGTGTCAAAATACTTGGTTGGTTTGCTCTAAGAAATCTCAATGTTTTCTTCCATGTCATTTCTGTAGATTTTTTTTTTTCCTCTTTGCTCATACAATTTGTATATCTGTGTTTTATACTGGGTAACTTTTAACAGAGAAAAACTATTTGCATATATAAGTCAAATTTCAGAACAAGAAATGTGAGAAAGCTATTTCATGGATTTCTGGCCTGGTATCAGGAAACTGTGGAGAAGTAAACATTACATCTCATCTACCATCCATGAGGTCATGGTACACTCAGTTATGAAAAGTCATTTATAAACGACAACCTCTGTGATTTGGGGTGGGGGGACTATTCTTAGTTTTGCACCTTGAAAACCATGAACCCAAAGGATTAACTCTTTTGGGAAGACAGTTATGTTATACTAGGACTTAATGCTGTCGTTAAAAGCAGGGGTTTCATTAGTTAAAAAAAAAAAAAAGCCATGCTGGGACAAGAGGAAGTTATTTGCAGTGTAGCAAGAAATCCTCAGATCAAGCAATCTCTTTTCAAAGTGTGATTGTGGAATGTAACAGCTGCTCAAAATTCTGCTAACTTGTGGGAGATTCATGACCAGTAGATTAATTTGCTTTTCACCAATTATAATTTATCTTGCATCAGACTGTTTACATTTTCTCTGTCATCTACATGCATTAGCACCAGGTTAATGTGCAAACCATGTACTAAATTATGTCCTGTATAAATCTTTCCTGCTAAATACCACAGTCCTTGTCCTTACTTCCTGAGCATAACCTTTGATCTTCACATCAACAAAAAAAATAATTACCATCTCTGCCCAACCCAGGACAAGTCATTTCACTCCTAAATAGCTGCACAGCTGGAGACAGATGTGTTCTTCTCCCTGGGTAGACCCTACAGGGTCTTCTGCGAGGCTTTATATCATACTTGTCATTAGTTTATCAGTATCCAAATGTTGTACATTGAAAATGTGTGTAAAACATTCTCAGAATTTCAAACAATAACAAATTAGAATGGGGAAGTGGGAAGGAAAAGCTGCAGGAAAAAGTAGAAGTCTCCCAGCTGTGCAAACTTAAGTAGCTGTATTAGCAGAAAATGCACTCCAAAAGTAACATTATTGCCATCTTCAACAAAAGTTGATTCAAAGAATGCATTGTCAGTTTTCACCATCAGGCTGATGAAAAAACGTTTAAAATCTTCCTTCTGCATGTACTAAGGCAGCCAGACTACGGTATCTTGTTCAGAGGAATCATGCACCTTTTTAATTTTTTTTTTAATAAACCGGGTATTTTCTGACTTGTTGTGGAACACAAGGGACTTCTAATATCTTTCCTTTTTTTACAGTTAAAGAAGACTTTTCTGTGAAATGTACATGTCAGTGTTTCATTCTGGTTTTCCCTTAATTCTACTTTCATGTTTCCTTTAGACACTGGGATTTTTTGTTCCTTAATCATATGAAAGATTGTATAATTGTGCTACATTATAAAAATAATATTAAGTAAGCAATATGATTAAGGGAAATTATATATTTAAAATGCTTTTTCATGATACAATAAAGAGAAAAAATTTAAAGGAGATCAAAAAAATATAGATTAAGGAAATATTTTTAACATTAACTTGTGAAATTCAATAGCACAAGTTTATCACAATCCATTGTATGGTTACTGATAAGCAGTTTGTTAGAGTTAAGCTTAATAAACAAAACTGTATATCATAGGAGGTCTATAAAAACCTTCAAAGCCAATTTAATGATCCAACTCATATCAAAGTTCTAAAACCCCTCTGATATCAAACATCATATGAATCTGATCCAATATGATGTGCAACTCAAAATGAAAAAGGAATATTATATTAAGCAGTCTGCATAATTAATCTTTGAAATATTTTTTTTTCCTTTTAATTCAGAAATCAGTAGGATTCAATCAGAAAATGTTAATCATCACTAAATGAAGGAAGAGTTGGCTGATTAATTAGGATGATTTTTTTTTCCTCTCCCTTACAACTATTTACTTTGTCATCAGTCTTCCTTGGTCTCTGCTGGGAGCATGAACAATCCTGGGTCACTGGTCCTTTGTTCACTACTGCAACCCTTTCTACCTGACAGTGAGACCTCTCCCAGTTCTCTCATTTAAAACATCAGAGTGAAATCAGGTAGGAAAACAATGTGGAGGGGAAAAGAAAAATGTAATGGCCTATTGTCAATTGACCATGTTCACTGGGTACTCTGTCTATACTCTGCTATTTGAGAAGTCTGGACATATCAGTCTTCTCTGGCCAAAAAATTGCCTCCTCTTTGCTGAATGCTCTTTTTCATCCTCGAGGTAGGTCTATCTCCTAATGTCAGTAGAAATGAGCCAGGGCTCACCCTGTAGCTCAAAGGACAAATGGTCTGGCATGATGTGTGTCCATAGAGTTAAGTCTACTCTAGTGCCTCCATGCAAGATGGTCTTAGCCATACTGCCTGTTTGGAGCAGTCCCTTAGCCCATACTATCCCTGAACTGAGCCTGGATATGAGAAAATGCTAACTACCATGAGCCAAAGCTATGTCTGAACAGAATATTAGCAATTATTATCCAGCAGTTTGGAGTGAGCAACAGGATGGATACAGAAACTAGACGAACTCATGCCCTGTCCTTGCTTAAGTTAGAGTAGACATTGTTAGAGTGACTAAAATTGCCATTTCGCTTCATAAGATATATTTCAAATGTATAGATGAAGCAAATGGACAAAATTTTTGTAAGCATTTACATTTCTGTTGTGCAATATATTGCTATTTTTTAGCTATAGACAATTCTTAAGCATTGCAGTCACGAAAAAAACCAGCACCCTTCAATCTTATGGAAAACACAATTTTAACTGGCCATCATAGAACAGAAATGAAGCTAACAATGTGAGACAAGGAGAAAAAGCTACTGTAGTTGTAAGATGTTTGCTGAAATACAGTTGTATAAGCAATTCCTTTTCTGCAGTGAAATCACCAAAAATAGTGAACTCAATCTGATGAAAATTAGATCAGCTACTATGTAGAGGATCTCTCATTATGCTCACCAGAAAAATGCAGTAAGCTTCTTGGTCTCCATCTCTTTAACATGTCTGTGAATGGGAGGCTTCACAGTGACCACAGTGTTCAGAGTCCGGATTACATATCCGGAAGCAACCAGGGAATATCACATTCTGTATAAAACATTTTTCAGCTAATACAGCAAGCAATGATACTTTCAAAAGCGTCTAAGGGTATTCAAAGTGTAAGTCTGCTTTCCAGCCAGGACCCTGGTCTGTATAGGTTACCGTCATCAAGAAGCTGAGTTCAATGACCCCAGTGGTTTACGTATCTCACTGTACCCAAGACTGCTTAACAAGAGTGAAGTTGCAGTCTCTAGGGTCCAGAAGTTGAATGGAGAGCTGACTAAGCTAATGAGCAGATACTGCTAAATCACTTTCGGACAACTTGCCAAAGAAGGCCCTGCATAAATGGAATTCATGCCTTGAATTCCTTTGTGAACTAATATTTTTGCAGTCTTAGGCACAAAATGCAGTGTTGGTGGTAAAAGGTAATGTCAGTGTTCCCTTTTATCCAAAAGCTGAGTTAGAGACCAAGATGCAGTGATGTGGGGTTCAGTGCAGCTTGAGGGGATTACAGCCCACATCTCCCACGTGAATTCTTCAGCCATTAAAGTAATGACCCTCATAATTATTACCATATTTTCTCTCCTACACAAAGATTTAAGTGTGCTACTGAAAGAAGAAGAATTCAGTAAGACAGTTATAAGACTGCTTCATACCAAAAGATCCTTCAGAACTGAAAGCTACCTTGTAAAAGCTAGTTAAGGAATATACAGCTGAGTATGCCATGTACCTGTGAAACCAGAGAGGACAGGCTGGAGCTGTAGGAATAGTACATGGGTGGAAGGTGACAGTGGCTGCCCAGACTCCCATAGGTTGGAGTAGGCTGGGCGGAATGCTCAGCTAGGTCCCGGGAAGTACGCCTCAGTTTCTGGAGTCACCTCCTACCACAGACACAATTCTGGATGTGCAGTGGCTCACGTGATATGGTCAGCTGATTTTGCCTCCAAAAGGGAGCCCAATTTAAACTGTTCATGAGCAGATAGGGACAGAGGAAAAAATGAAATTGCGTATCTTCCACAGTTCAAGTGATTGGAAACTGAGCCTTCACGACCACAGGGGTAGAGAAAACATCCTCATTCATGTGTTTTTGATGTGATCTATTCCAGCATGCTTTGTGGCTTCCATAGCAGTCTGAGCCAGCTGATAGTCCTGCCCACCCTCTACTCCCACCCTTTCTACTGCACTGACTCGAGCATTTCATCAGCATTGCGTTGAGCCCAGTCTATGCCGAGGAAGCCATTGTCTTTTTTTCACATCCATTTTCTGTTGGACGTGCATGCTGAAATGACTCAGCCCAAAGAGGGCCAAACAAACTCTGCAAGGGAGAGGTCAGGATTCTGAAAAAGGATGGGACCATGGCACCCAGTAATTAACTCAGGCTATGTTTGTGCATCAGGCTGTTGTATTAGCCAAGGAAACAGGTAGGCATTGCCTGGACTTTGCTGTAAGTTCATTTTTTCCAACTTTCACCTGTCTACCAGGAAATTCAGAAAGCTGAAAGCAAAATGTAGAGCTTGGAATTATCACGTTGCCTTTCCAACCCATTTGCTGCCCTCAACAGCATATTGTGTATTTGAAATAGATTCAGTGAAAAATAGGTTGCTTTTCAAAGGCCTATCTGTAACCCAATAGAAGACATTTTCTCTATTTCTCTATATAAATGCAGATAACGAACACAATAATTATCACATGGAAAACACACCGATATACAAATACTGAGAACATATGCTAACAAATAGATATCTGTCATGTTTTTTTAAAACCATTTTGCAATAATAACTTCTACAGGAAAATGAAAGATGGCAGTATAAATGGTGATTCTAGGAAGGGTAACATCAGTAAAGAAAGAATTATCATGGCTTATAACTTGTACCAAATGTCATGTCTTAAATAACATAAATACAGAAATAGTAAATATTCTGGGGTATTTTATGACACACTGATCTGAAAGAACAAATGGTACTGCAGTGAAATGAACATCCACATTGCCACTCTGTGTATAACAGAGGTGATGTTGCATTTCCTCTACTTCGTCCTTTTTTGAACTTTGTACTGCCCAAACCCCACCAGTTTTGCCTTGCCTTTTCTCTCTACAAAGCTTAGCTTGAAGAGCAATTTGAAGGAAATGGAAGGCAGATTTGTGGATCAGGTCTTGGAGAGCTGTGATTAGAAAAGGTACAGAGATACTCATAATAAAAGTGGACAGTTGAACAAGACTGCCTGCAAGACTGACATTTTAATGGCTACCATGAGGAAAGATGTACTTAATAACAAGAAGTGACTAGTCAGACAAATACCTGTTCAAATGGGCCTTAGGATGGAATGTGGTGATTTTTGACCAACAGTTCAATAAGAAAATGATCTAGTGTGTGCTAGTACAACAGACAGAGGTGCAGATGGAGACCTTGATGACGGAGATGGTGATGTTATACTTCAAGTGCTTAAATATCAAGGGGGTATGCACAACAGAATCCTTAATGTATTGAATATGCATTACAGTTCACCAGCGTAACCAGGGATAGAGCATGGAAAGTTAAGATGAAAATTAAGTCAAAAATGTTTCTTGGGGCATCTATGTTCTTTCTTAAGGACTTTTGGTCCATCAGGATGTCCTGAGTCTACTGCTTATTGTGCAGAAGACGAAACAAATATGTATAGCTAGAAACTGAAACAAGATCTAAACCCATCTGGGGATACCACCTCACCAATGTTCTAATTTAATACACAGTCCTCTTGATCCAAGCAATTTTAAGATACTTCTCTTTCTCATGACTTTTTAGAAGAGGTCATGAGGTCTACAGTTACTACAGTTATATCTACCTCTTTTTTGTTGTTTTTCTTGAAAATAGATAGAGAAATTATAGCAGTGAGTATTCTGATCCAGCAAGTTCACCATGATTTTGAAGATACGCTTCCCAAACAAAAACTATAGATGGCATTGAGTGTGCATAAGCCCTGAACCCCTCAGTTTATAGTGACAATAAATATCCCAAAGGATCTATACAGTAAAAAATATTACTATAATAACCTGTACTTCTGTCTGTCTTATCATTCATGAAGCAATGTCATCAGGGAAATAAAGATTAACACAACTGCAGTGTATAGTTAGGCATTTATTTCAGTTCTCTAATGCCCTGCACCTTGCATTATTAGCATGTCAGCCTCTGTGAAGAGTTCTACAATGCAGTGAATCATCCCATTATTTCACTAATTTGAGAAAATTCCTCTCAGTCCCAATGACCCATTAGCTCTGCACAGTATGTTTCTCAGACTTTTTCAAAATATGTAGAAAATTCAGAGAACAAGAATATTAATGTTTAAGAAACTGGAGGAATTCACTTGAAAGGAAATAATAGTAGTAGTAATAATAATAATAATATAGCCTGAACAAATAACCTCCACCCTCCTTTGGTAATGACTAAAGGAGTTCTACAGAATGAGACAAACTATTCCCTTGAATTCAAATAAGCACATAAGAAAAAAAATTGGAAAAAAAGAGCCCAAGTGAGTAACAGTTACAATATCAGACCCCAGTTATATGCAAATAACAGATATGTACTTACATGACTATGGATGTATCTGAGTCCTTCATTATTATTAAGATATTTATCCTCTTAATCCTCCTGTGACACTGCTAAATGTTGTTATTATTGTATTATATGTATTAAAAGTGAGAACTGAACAAGGTAGATAGATACATATTTGAAAATTTTGGCCTATTGCAAAAAGAAGTGTATGGTAGACTAGTATTCAGAAAAAAAACCAACAACATCTAATGCCAAAAATAGCACTATTTCTGCTCTGCTCAACTGATTTGAATGTCAAAGTGTCTCAGAAACCTAATTAATTTCACTTGTCCTTTATAAATGCATGAAAAATACATGTAGATATGGAATATTTGTTTTCCAAAGTTTCATAATGGATCTGTGTCAAAAGCAGGGAAGCAGTCCAGAACTTCTAAGCCCTTCTCTTTCTCTTGTACCAATGAAGCACACTGCTCTGGTTTTATGTGCTTGAAACTGTACCTTAAGTTTTAATAATTTATCTGAAATGAACTGGATACATGACTTTGAATATCAATCCACGGCCTTTCCAAAATTAATTGAATAAATAGTTCTGATAGTCAGTTGCAAATCACTACTGTTTTTATATTACTGTCCAGATAAAAATAGGAAGAAAAAACCCATATGTACTACAACATAGCCAAGAGTTAAAGTAGACATGTTATGAAAATTATACAAATGGACCCCATCCTGGGGAAAATCTCCAACCATTTTTATTGATTTGAATATAGAATCATGGAATCATACAATACTTAGGGTTCGAAAGGATATTAAGGTCATTGAGCACCAGCCCCCCTGCCATGGGCAGGGACATCTCGCACTAAACCATGTCACCCAAGACTCCAACAAACCTGGTCTTGAACACTGAATATCCACACTGTTGCGCGTAAAAAAAAAGTTAAGGTTAAAACTTTACTAGCTGGACTATATTTACACTGTGGTATACTCTTCAAAATATCTGGCGTACAATCTTGATCTTGGAAGTGGTTAAGAACATGACTGCTGTTAGTGTTTCCTACACAAAGCTGAGCCAGCACCAAAAATGTTAGCAGAACATTTTCTATTTTCATTTAATTCTCTCAGCTTTTTCATTGGAAATGTACCTATATTTCAATATCAGGCTGCCACAGTTAAGGAATTCTAAACTCTACATAGCTGATTGTACTGCTCAGTATCTGGTGTGGTTAACCACTTCACTGTGTCTTTGGAACACTGCATGAAGCAGGAGAACAGTCACATAGGAACCTCAGAGATGTAATGAACCAAAGATAAAGATACTCAGAAATACTCCTGACAGAACATTAGTCAGAAGATGGTGCTATTATAACGGAACTTCTAAAGCAGCTGTACAGGAAACCGAAGCATAGAAGTCAGGCTCAAGAGAAAGTAAACCCCAAGTGTAAATTGCAGGTTAATTTCAACACAAGTTGATGCTCAGCATTTCACTGAATACACCTTACAGAAATGTACTCACTGAAACACTGTTTGATTCTACAACTTGGCTTGCTCGCACTGTTCACATCAAAGAAGAAATGCAAAGAAAAGCATGCACTTTAAATTGCCATTCAGGAGGCATTGCAAAGTTGCTTGGATCTTTCCAGCTCACTGGTAAGACCCTTTAACGATCAGCGTCATTTTCACATATTTCTACACCATATAGTGTACTTCCATGTCAAGATACAGGTTCTGACTAATTGCCAATGCTATTGAAGATGACGTGGAAATACATGGTAATACAATTGCACTGCCTCTGGAGCACACTAGCTCAAATATCTACATAGAACTACTGTTCTGTGTCACATAGAAGGAGTCTTAGAAGCACTTCCATTTTTCTTTCCAAGGGAAAAAAGAAAAAAAAAGAGGTTGCCCACCTTTTCATAAACACAATACTCAATTTTCTGCAATGCAAAAACATTAAAGTATGACTGTGAAGGAGAAAAACCTGATCTTGAGCAAACAAGAATATAATTACCAGATTGGACAGGGCTTTGGGCAACCTCCTCTAGTGGCAGGTGCCCGTTCCCATGGCAGGGGGCTGGAACTAGATGGTCTTTAAGGTCCCTTCCATCCTAAAGCATTCTGTGATTCTATGATTCTACAAAAACATCTGGTTGCATGTAAATAATCATGGTAATTACCCACATAGCAAATGGGTGATTAGAGATGCATGACATTAGAGTAGTCCACAGGAAAGCTAATTGCAGTAATAGATATGATGAGTGAGATGGATTCTGCTGGCTTTGGGCAATAGCAGGAACTAGGTTATAGAGACAAAGGAGGAATCATTAAACAGAAAACACCACAGATGGGTTTTACTGTCTGACAGAGTTCTGTTCCTTGCTAGAAAAAACATAGTGTCATTTCTAATATTTAGAATTTAAAGAATTATGTCTACATCATGAAAATCCAACTGGGTAACAGTGTCCTTGTCATGAGCTGGGTATGTTAATGGAAGAGGTTGCCATTCCTGGCTACACTTCAGTAGCTTTCTGAAGGACATTACTGTATGGAGCAAACTTCTAGTGGAACAATCAGTCTGAAAAGTTGCAAAAATCATATTCTTGAGATGAAACAGCTTGATTAGCCTGAAATTGCTTAGATGCTCAAGCAGATAGCTCTCCTGGAAGTCTGATGGGTCATAGTGCTTGGAGTCAGGGCAGTGCCTTGTAACTAATGACTGTAAGGAGAGGGATATAGTAGCTGTATTACCTTGCTATCTAATTTAAAATAAAATGAAAATATATGCATGTCACCTCATTCCTGCCCTTAAAATTATTATTTGACACATTTCTTACAGCTTTTTCAACAGCAGAGGTCTTTTGAGAGGATAGATTCAGAGGAGTGAAAGGGAAATACTCGAAGCATTTTGCAATGCTGCTTAGTTATTCTAGAGGAAATCCAGAGGCATGCTACTGCTTCTACTGCAGTGTGTATTTACATCATGGGAAAAACTAAGAGAATGGTAAAAAACTTAGAGACAGTCAGTGGAAATGGGGTGTAACATGATTGAAGAGAGGGGTCAAATTCTTTCCTGCCAAAAATGAGCAAACCTCTGTGAAAATGTCAGTGAAGCTTCACTCAGAAATGTCAGGAGAAGTTTTAGCTAGTGTGGGAATTTCACAATGAATACTTTTCTGTTGTTGAAATGGGGCCACACCTTTAAGCTTTTTTCTGATTAAATGCAGGCATTATCAGTGCTCCCTACCATGCACCATTCCATGAGACACGTTTCCTTTCTCCTTGCCTTAGATACAAGGATGCAGAGATGCCAAAAAGCCCTCGTATCTGAACTGCATCAGAGAAGGGAACCCTGCAGCTTCAAGGCTCCTTGCCACAAACGTGGGAACTTGCAGTCCCCGGCGTGCTGGATCCTCAACAGGGTATGTCAGTGTCCTGTGGCCACAGCCCTGTAAGGCTGGCAGAGCTTCTGGGAGGAGTGGGCACAGCCTGGGCTCCCCTGCCCCCGTGTCCACTTCCACAGCCCTGGTGCAGGCTCTGCAGATCAGCGATGATCTTCTTAAAACATCTTAAAATCTGTTTGCATGGTATTTTTCAAACTTCTAATTGAAGTTTGGGGAATTCCACACTCAGTTCAATTCTAAAGCATGAAATTCTTTCCCCAGAATCTGAAGTCATGACCTTCAGCCATTTTTTTCTTTTTGTAGATGGGTGAGAGTAAAGAATAAAAGCAGTTAATTGTATCCTGGCATGAATAACATTCTCCTTACCTCACTGACCAATACAGATACACAGAAAGAATCGGAAACAATGTTTAAGAGTATTTCAATGGCACTGTTAATTCTGATAGATTTTATATTTGCACCAATGTATCAGGGGATAAAAATCTTGTCCTTGCATATATGTCCTGAGGTAGGCAATATAGGTCCTGCTAATCAGCAACCTTAATTTGGGCTAAATTAATAGATTAATAGACTGATACTTTCCACAGGAAGGTTTTGTGAAACCCTACCCACATATCTTTACCTACAAGAATTCATAGCAAGACAACAAAAAAATAAAAGCCCCAAATGCATGTGAAAAAGAAAGAAAAAGTGAGCAAAAACATTTCCCAGAGATTCACATCCCAATTAAACAAATAACTGACTTGGCAGGTCTTGTCTTTGTTCCATACCTGCGGCACAGTCTAGGAAACAGCATTCCCTGTGGGAGTTGTTGGTCTTGAATAATAAAACAGATAACATGCAGAGAAGGCTGAAAAGAGCAGTTGCAGAAGTTAAGGGAGAAACACTTATTTTGAAAAGGACTCCCAATGGTGGATATATAATTGGCCTGAAAAAAAGGGCATGCCCTTTCTTGTGGCAAGTTAATGCAGCAACAAAGAAGATAGTCAGGTACGAAAATCTTTGTTTTCCAATTAGATCAGTTTAAGGAGTTTGATATATGTGCCGTATTTCGTTTCTACCATGTCTTGTCCAGCTTCTGGTCTCTGTGCAGTTGGGTAGCTCTGGGTACAAGCCTGGATTTCTCCTTTGTGGGAAGACTTTTGAGGGGTAGATATATCAGAAAGAGCCCTTTCCAAATTTTCTCCTCACAATTTAATTAAAGAGCTTTCTCATTTTTACTGATGTTTCTGCCCACAAGTCAGTTGGAAACCTAGAGGAGACCAAGAGAATTTATACATAGAAGAGCCTGCTCCCATATCTCTGCTTCACTATTATTGTCTGAGAGAGCTGTTCCTTATCTCCAGCCAACATCTGCTTTGAGATCCCCTGCTACACAAAAATTAACACAGTCTCAGTCTTAATGCTTTGCTGAACTTCTCAGGGAGCTGGAGGAAAATGTAAGGAAGAAGAGAGCAGGATACAGATTTACAATGCTGTTGAAAAGGTGGTCAAAGATTTGCTTCAAGAAGATCTTGGCTGTTGCCCTAGAAGTAGCTTTAAAATATAACCTCCCCCACATAGGAAAGGTGCAGCCTGAACCGTGAACATGCCTCAGTTTTATCAGTCACTGCCCAGATTTCCACAAAAAAAATCATGAAACTAGAAAAGTACTTGATAAATCCAAACTATAGGTCCAGATAACCCCTGAGATTGCATATCATCCATTAAAGGTATGAGCTGCAGGGATAGGAGTATCAAGTGTTTGCATTGCACCACAGTGAGGAATAGGGATTAGAGTACTAGGACACTGGAGATTTATCCTACCTCTCACCTGCTCTTCTCTTAGTCAAGTCTCTCCACTTTTCTGCAAAATAGCAACATGAATAACACATTTTTTTTTAAAACATTAAAATGTTCCAAAGTAATGAAAATATCTGTAATAATAAAAGAACCTTAACAACACCAAGAACGGCAACAATTGCAACAATGACTGCAACAACAGCAAAAACAATAATGATAGTATTAGATTGCACCTATCAGAAAGCAAAATGTGCAGGAACAGAGCAAAAAGTATTTAGCTGGAAACATAGCAGGCAGGAGAAAAGTCTGTGTCATGTGCTGTAAATATGGAAAACAGAATACAAAAGGCCCATTTAATTCACAGGAGATTCCTGATCCCCCATGTTCCATCTTTGGTGTTGATTTATTTGAATTAAGACAGCAAGAAAACCTCCTCTCACTGCTTTTAGTTGGATTTTTAGTTTAGTTTTGTTTTTAATCAAGCTCTTGCTCAAGCCATGTGAGTAAGAACTCAGTAACACATTGTAAATCACAGTTAGCAAGTTCTGTGACTGCAGATGAGATAGTAAAAGATAATACTGTATAATGCACATGTGGCTGTTTTGTCATTCAGGCACCACATGTCAGATTCCCCTTCTGTGCAGCTGAATGTGTGAGAAAAAAAAGTGGTGGAGATTGTAAAGCATATAATTTTAAAATCCTGGTTATTAGAATCCTTTGGTTATTATTGGAGCAATCCAGAATCTCATGCCTAAACCATTGTTTTAAACATCTTAGAGCGAAGTCAATTTAACCATGAAACTGTTTCAGAAGTGTTCACAAAATATAAAAAAACAAATCAAAATATTAAAAAAAAGAAACCAGAAGAAATACACAGTCAGCAACCTGAGTGTCTGACATCCCATCATGATAACAAAAGATTTCTCAAAGCTTCACATCCCAATTAAACATCCCAGTAAAACGTTTTCAACAACGTAACATTTTAAAGGCGTCAGGGATTGTCGCTGACTACAGACCAGACAAGTGGACCAGACATCTATAGCGCATCCATTGTCCTAAATATACTTTGTAGCCTTTGGAGAGAAACAGATGAGTTTCAATTCAAAAGAGCAATTTCTGTGTTATTGCTAAAAAAATCTGTTTGGGAGACTACAGTATAGATGTAAGTCATAGCACTCATGTATATACCATTTATTAAAATGAGGGACTAAATTGTCTAACAATTGACTCATAATACAATGACTAAATGCTGTTCTATAGTCCTACAGGTGTCAGTATGCAAAACAAACATATTCTTTCTCCTGTGCAGCTATAAAGGACTGGTTTCTTCTGATTTCCTATTCTGAAAATACGTGAGCTTCTCATATGGCTCCATTTATATTACCTACCTATTCACTCAACACAAATGCACATTTGCTTAAAAGCCTAAACAGGTCACTGCAGAAGGAAAAGTCCTGGAGTTGTAAGGATATGTCAGTCAGGACAGCCCTTCAAGACAGATACACAGCCAGTCAAGGAATGATCATCCTTTTTTTGCTTGAAGACATCCACATCAATGTCTGCCAAGATATCTCTAGTTGAGTTTTGTCGTGATCACATGAATCACTATCTTGTCAGCTACCAGACAGCTTTATATGAATTCAATTTTTAGCTCAATCTTATATCAAAAAAAGGGCTAGTGCAATCCAAATAAGTATGGTTTTGACTATCAGCAAGCATCTCGCAACCCTGCTTCTTAATTAATTAATTTGATATCTTTGGCCAAAACTTGAAAAACTTGGCCCTATAAAAACTTTGTGGAAATGGGCATCCAGATAAAGGAGAGATGCCCATGAAGTGATCTAACTGAAGGAAGACTGTTATGTATGTCACAGCTTAGCACATCAGAGAACTTAATTTATAAATGCTTCACGCTTCAGTCAGTCAGAGCTCATCTTGTCTTGGACATCAAAATCACAATCAGAGAACAATGCACTTCTAAAGGGAAATGAAATCACTGCTGCTATACTATTAATCTCTCAGCTCTGACTTACACTGAGTGAATACTCCTAAGCCATAGAAGTGGCCACTAGGAAAATCCTGTAAACACGTGATTTTGGTCCCAGAAGGTGCAACAATGATGTTAAAGTTATGAATAAGTTAAAGCTTGAGAATCTCTGACACATAGAGTAACATTAATTCCTTATACAGCTGCTTCTATTTTTCTGGTTTTCAGCCCTTTAGACTCTTTCCAGTTGTTAAAGATGCAGAAAGCTTAAGCAACTTAAAAAAAATGAAAACTGTTGTGTCCTAAATGACAATGGAATGGTCTTCATATCTGTAATATATAGCTAAAGATACGGGTATATCTTTAATATAATTACATACACATTTTATTATGTATTTGTGTGTATATAGTATGCATAAATATGTATATAAAATAACAGGTATTCAATAAAAGCAAGTAAAAGAATAAGAAGTACTGTGTTAGGTACTACTAGAGAAGAGCTTACCTGAAAAAGTATATATGAAAACACATATATATACACTTACCCAGAGCATGCAGAAAGTGTGGTGCCACTATCCTTCCTTTCAAACAGAGAAATGACCAGTTAGGAATTTATGGAGACTTTTAAAAATTATTTCTTCTTTCTAGTGTATTTGGAGTAGAGTATTAACATTTGGAGGTATCATTTGAAGACAAGATTTTTATTAATAATGTAGATGATTCACCACCTGCAGTTTAAGAAGTAACAAAAGTTTGCAAAATTGCTGTACTAAAAAGTGAACTGTAACAAAATCCATCCACAGCTATTGGTCGTCTCTTTCTTCTACTTTTAAAAGAATGTATGATGTCAGTGTCATTTTGTTATGTTTCAGAGGCAAAATCACAGCAGAACAAAATAGTATTACAGGTTTATTAGGTCTCAAAATATAGAAATATATTCCAACAGCATATTTTAAAGAATAATAAAACAATAATCTTCCGTTTCTTATTCTCAAAATGGTACACCATTATTTAAAATATATATTACTTAATGTACCCAAAATGTAGTCTCCATCAAATTCCATCTAGAATAAATTGAGTTCAAAAAGCATATCCACCTACCCCATTTGTACAGAAACCAAGAAATTTTTTGAAGACAACCCAGTAATTTAATGGTTCCAAAATGGTAATTCAGCTGAAGACACTGTATTTTGTTATACACCCTTGTGCATTAACTGCAACTAAATGTAGATATCTAGGTAATGTCAGTATAAAATAGAAATGGAAGTGTAAAGTGAAACTGTTGTGTTGAGGGAGAAGAGTTCTGAAGACTTAAAATCACAACTGTTATTTTTTTCAAAACTGAGTGTATGCATAAAAGATATTCATGTATTACTTCAATAGCAAGATAAAATAAATTAGTTTCTGCAAATAAAGGCAGTTGCACATTTACATGCATACACACAGTCACACGCACATGCTGATATTATCAGTCTGTAATAATACGAGTTTTCTGAAATATGCTTTAAATAACCAGAGAAGTCAGAGTTTATATGAATAAACTGTCTAAGAATAAATTTATATGTCCTATTAATTTTTAACCACTCTCTGGGAACTCTTTAAATGCAGCATTTTTAATCAAGGAAATGTATAACAAAAACATAATTAGTCATGTAATAAGAGAAAGCAGAGTTTCTGTTTTCTCATTTTCATAACACTAAAACAAAGCTGTGTCCAAAGATATTAAATGTGGTTAATTAAAAATAAGCATATGGGTACTGGTGATGGAAATGATAATTTTTAATTAGTTGTGCAATTCACAACCACAGGATTTCATATGGAGCCAAAAATTTAGGGAGTTTAAAAATTATTTATATGGATTTAAGAATTATCAAAATTATAATAGTTAATGATAAAAAAAAAAACCAAGATATCATGATTTAAGCCAATCTCTACCTGAAAGAAAAGCAGATGAGTCAGAAAGAAGGCTGCAAATTACCCAGTAGCTCATTTTGAACAGTTTTTCATCTTTGCCTGAAAATGGCCACCATCAGGGACAAGATTTTTTATTAAAGAGGTGACAACTGCTGAATCCCCTGTACCTTCTCTTGCATACTCAGAAAACACGTCCAAAAGTGGATTGAAATGAAGTAAAGCCCTTCCATGCCTTGTCTTCTGTATATTTTGTATATATAGTAACTTGTGTATATAATGGGAAGGCTTATGTGGTTTTTTTTGTTTGTTTTTACCTTGTGCTGTTATTATAAATGTATTTGCCAGAACAGTGTAGTATATAATAGACTGATATGATTTGAGGTAAAAATGTTGTAGTTCAATTTTTAGTGTTAACTTGGAAAGTCATAGATGGAGTTGAGACTCTGTCTCCACAGAATTCCTGAAGCTTTGAGCAGTTTGCAAACTCTGCAGTTCACAAGCCAAGAAGTAACATACTCCTCCAGTTACAGTCATCTTGTTAAAGAAAACAGTTATAACAATTATGTGTAATCTTTTCACTTCTATTTTCTATCTATTTAATTACTTAAGCACTGTTCAATATTTTACTTTTTCTAATGGAGCGGAACTCCTAAAAGAAAAAAATATGTTTAGCCAAGCAGTTTTGTTTAGTTTGGGGTTTCTTCATGTGCCTTTTTCCTAATAAATACCCCACCACAGTTTTCACTGGCAAAATACGACCAAATATATCTTAGTTCCTTTAACACTATGAAGCAGTTACAGAAGTTTGGAGTTTCTAGCTTTAAAAAAAAAAAAAAAGTCTATACAAGGTTTTTACTTTAAAATACTGAAACGGAATGCAACAGATTCCAGTATGGTCAACTGAAAAATTAGTTTGTGAAGTTCTAATGCATAGTGAGGTGACCCATAAAATAAATGGTTCAGAAATTTTGCTCATACAAAAGAAACTATATACTTTTAAATAAATAAAAGCTACTATATACATTATACTGTACATTTAAATGAGAGATGACATGAAATGGAATAAATTTAGGGCTGCCTTTTCATCCACAAGACTCATATCTTGACTTTATTACAATTCTGAATAAAACCCTCTGCTTTAGATTATTTCTTATTCTAGTGGCAGCCGCATGAACGCACCACCATATTCCTGTATTTTTTTAAAATAACGTTGGAACTGTCATCAAAGTAGAGCACGGAGATTGCATTCAGTTTTGTTGGTGCACAGCATGGCTTTGGTACATGATCAGGGAACATCAAGTGAACCTGAAAGACAGATAAACACATAGTTCATATATCAAACAGAGAGGTACAAGGACAACATCAGTGCAAAACATGTCTGCATTTCAGAGTGTGTTGTGGTCACAGATTTTCCTTCGTTAGCAACTTTAAGGCAGCTTACCTCCAGAACATTGCTGATTTCAATTGCATGGGCAAAGTTATACAATAATAGCAGATGGAAAGATAAATGTGGAAGAGTGGCCAAGACAGAAAGCTGGTTTTCAGATGAAATTTAGGAAAGAGTTGGAGTTAGACGGCTGCTCAGGAAAACATTTAAACATACCGTCAGTACCATCTCTGCTGAGGACAGTGCCTAACATGAAGCACAGGCTCAAGTCCCAGGTCTCACCAGGACCCCAGCACATGCTAAAATGCTTTCCTGTGTGAGGGTCTCAGCCTGGAGGAAAGTCTGTTGCAGACAGCAAAGACTCTGCAGGCAAGGGCTCATAATTAAACTGTTTTCAGCCTATGAAATGGTAAAATGTGGCTTTTCAGGGAGTATGAGTGCATTTTAAGGTCTTATCTAGATATTGGTAGATCCAATTCTACTTCAACTGAAGTCAGTTTCAATCCTTAAAGTGGATGCCACCTGGACAGAAGGTTTAAGGAAAGGGCTGAAGCAGAGAAGCTTATGTTCACTAGGCTAAAATATATCAATGAAAGGTTAAAGAGAAGCAAAACAATTTTGAAAAGCATCCCAGAACAAACGAGATCTAGTGGAAATATCTGAAAAAGGGGGAAATACAAGCTCTTCGTACTTGAAAGAAAGTAGTATGTAATATTCTACATATGCTGAAGACTTGGAAACTGGGGAGGCCAGAAAAAAGGGGGTTGTAATAGAGAGAGCAAGAGATTATTAAGGCCTGGATGAAGACTTCAGCAGTAATAGGTTTCATTTGTATGTTAAGTCTCTGTAAGTCTGTTAGAGCCATCTGTCTTGCAGTGATATAAGCCCGGAGCCCTTGCCAGACAACAGAGAATAGTCTATCAGGAAACAATTTTTACATAACTGTTACCATGAGAAGGTCTTTTGAAATGAGCAATAATAAATCCTGAAGTAGCAGTTCAGTAACGGTTTAGACATACATTTAAAAACAGTTTACTAAATGAATAGCAAAGCACTAGAGAAGAGAATGATTATGCCTTGCCTAGGCAGATGCTTGCCCTGCCATGACCCACCAGCCACTGCCTCCCCAGCTGGAAGCCCCGTGGCTCTGCTAGCCCCACATAACAGCAGTGATCACAGCCTTTTCAAGAGTGAGCCTGGAAGTCAGTGCAAGTCAACCTGCTGATCCACTGGCTCACATGACTAGGAGGTCAACACTAATGCAATTAAATTCAGTCTCCCTTGTATTTATATGTATCTGTATAGTCTCTCTGCTTAAATTCAGTCTCAGAAAAAGGAGAGAGAGAGAGAGAGGTACTGGCCCAACATTTGTCTTATACTTTTTATAAAAGAAAAAATATAGTAAAGTTTGGAAAGGTACCAAGGAACAATCACTTCCCAAACCAAAGAGTGGGCTTTTTTAGAATGGTGTAATCAGTATGGCTGGGAGATGATTACATTTGGATTAGGGTGGGGTGTGTGAATAATTGTTTCCCAAGCCATCCCCATGTGCACACCTTGTGTAAATCTGAATTTTGTATAATTTAAACCAGAAAGCATTCAACTACTGTTATCTCATCTAATTTATGTGCAGCTAAAATTTAATTAGCCTCATGATTTTTTTGGCTGCAAAGCTGAATGCATGTACAGTACATGCAGAGGGAGACACAATTCCAAAAAGCCATAAAAAGGGGGAAAATTTAAGTATCCAATTTAAAAAATAGGACAAACTGCACAAATTTCTTAAAAATTGGAAATTACCCATTTTTGGAAAGCATAGACACAAGAAAAAGTAGCACTGGGCCACTTCTTACTCAACAGCCCATAACTGCAGGAGAGAACTCTAACGTGGGGATCTCACTAATATTGGCAACTTTTCTGGACAATTTTTTGCATTATTCTAAACTATTGCTTTACTGCCTTATTTCATTTCAGTTCAGAACTGTATATATGCTGTTCTTGTCTCCTAGGCTCATTGTTATATGCCTTGCCAACTGGAATTTACTGTTCCCTTTCACCTGAACCCCTTTCCACACTTCTATTTATTTCCAGCCCCTGACATTTTCCCTTCTTTTTGTAAATCTTGCTGACTCAAATTCTGTTATACAGGAATAATGTTGCATTGGTGGCTGGACTTGGAGAAGGTGCATAAATGAAAAGGTGAATGGAAAGGAAAAAGGTCTCAGCTTAAATTTTAAAAATGTCCCTCTCATGAAGACACAACTGGCAATTTTCACAAGCAGATAATTTTTCTTTTTTCTATCAGAAAGAGATTGAACTTTGTTTCTGGGTTGGTTTGTTGTTTTTTTTTGGTGTGGAGTTCTTTTTAGGGGGTGGAGGGTAGTAGCTGCACCCATTTCTGAAGGAGGAGAGGTTTTTCAGACCACATTTTTTATGTCAAAATCAAAAGAAAAAGATCAACATCCAGGGACAGAATCACCAGCACAGTCTGATGGTCAAAATAATTTCCTATCATCATTTTAAAACAGAGGGAGCCTTAAACCCATGTTTCTCTAATTACAGTCGAGTGTCTTGACCTTTCCAAAAACTAATTAAGGATGGCAACCCTTTCCTGTTCTGATTTTGTACTCCCACTCCCTCTTTGTGTAGTATCTCTCATTCCTCTGCTTCTTAATCATTCTGCTAATACTGATGCTGTTCAGGGTCAGTTCTTCAGCTGGCACAGCTGAAAAATCATGACCAGACATCAGACTCACAAAATTACATTCAGCCATAGCCTAAAGGTCTTGGTTTCTGTACCTGAATGCTGCTGAGGTAGAGGAGGCCTAAAGGGCTGCTTCAACTAAGATCATATTTTTGGCTGTTCCAGTTGATGCACAGGACTAACCTAAGAACCAGCAGAAAGCTGGCTCCAAATCCCCTTTTACATGTACCAGGCAGAGCAACAGATCCAGACACACTTATTTATAAACTGCATTTGTTATCCAGGCATGGCTGAACACAATTTTTTACATGAAAATGCATCTGCTTACAAAGCTTCACATTAAGTTACAGTATGAGTATCTCTGCCAACAGCTGACAACAGAGGTCCACATAGTGGCCAAGTGTCAACATTTCTGGAAGGTATAACATGTAGATGTTAATATGGAGCTTCAATAAACTACAATAAACTCTTGGAAGTTGGACTAGGGGCCTCTTTGATTCATGTCTACACAATTCTCCAGTAATATGACACATTCTTCTCATGCGTTATTACATTTGAAATGAAAGGGAAACCTACCACACAGGCCACTCTCACAGCGTTTGTCTTCTCTCCAGCATAATCATCATAGCACATCTCTGAAATGGGTTAGCATTTACCGAGAAATAATCAAAATCCAATAGTGGTAAAGAGAAAGCAAGTGACAGTCCCTGTGCCAAGACACTTAAAACTGCAAAACAGGCAACTAAAACATAGACAGAGGCATACCAGAGTCTGAACAATGGCGTGGTTTGTTGCATTCATGTGAGCATTGAGGGGGAAGGAGCACTCTCCATCACAGTAAAATGCAGCATAACCCTCTGGTGCAATAATCCAATCCTAAAATAAAAACAAATAAACACACTCTTTTTTTTCTCTCACTCGGAGATTTAAAACTATATAGAATAATAGAATCATAGAATAGTTAGGGTTGGAAAGGATCTGAAGATCATCAAGTTCCAACCCCCCTGCCATGGTCAGGGGCACCGCACACTAAACCATATCACCCAAGACTCCATATCAAACTAGCTAAGACTTACCCAAGGATAAAATGAACTTCAGACTGTGGCATGTGAACTTAGATTTTTAAAAAAGGGGAAAGAAGTATTTGCTTTGTTCATGCAAAAATCAGATGAAAGTTAAATTGAAGTTAGAAACCTGTATTGAGTACCTGTAATGAGGCTACAAGGGAAATTAAAGGTCCAAATATGTTTGTTAGAATATTTTTCTTCCCAGACTAAAAATCCTAAGCACTTCTCGATGCAACAAAAGTAATTACAATGCATCTTTTTTCTTCAGCATACTCAATGCCATTAACTATTCTATTGCATGAGACTGAGGGTTGTTAGAGATTATTTATTGGAATGTCACTAAATCATGCATTTTGAGTATCTCTAGCAACACAGCATGGGAAAATATTTTAAAATGTTGATGAAAGCTATGTGTTCAGTTTGGTGAATTCCTCCTTTACTAGGAAAAGGTAACATAGGTGCTGTGGGAAGGACAGAGAGGATCAAGTACCTACTTCATGGGTTTTGTTTCTTTTAATTTTTATCTCATTTCACCCTGAGTTTCACTGATCAACTATTGTACAGTGTAGCTTTGACTTACCAAAAACTTTGAAAACTACCAGAAACTTTGAAATCTTCAAGTTGTCTTTTTTCTTTTGGGGTAGGGGCAAGTTTTTCTTTTTCTATGGCCACCTTGAATGACTGATCTGAGAGCTTTGCATATCTTGGGGCATATCAAAATTTACTGTTTCAGAAAATTAACAAACATGATACCTGGAAAAATCTGTGATCTACAGAGGGAGAATGCCTCACTTGTTCAGTAGCCCAAGTTCAAGTCAATAGCACAAGCCTGCTCTGTGGGTGTGAACAGGGTGATTATGCTCTGCAGTCTTGGGAAAACAGTCTCTGCCTACTTCTTCAGGCTGCTGTGAGGGTAAATATACTGCAAAATATCAGGAAAAGTAACAAGACCATATGAGAATCTGAGCTGGATATGGAAAAGATGAGCTGTCACTAAGGAGACAGTGCACTTGTTCTGTTCATGGAGAATTGTTTTAAAGTATTCAGAGAAATATGAAATGCACAGACAGCCATCTCTGAGTTCTTACCTGCATATGCAATATGTCTAGGTTATAAGTTGCTGATGGCCTTCCTGTTCTTTCTTTATAGAGATATCCTTGCTTTCTGGAAAAAAACCCTAGATTGATCTCTATTTTCTTTTCTCATAATGCCCTGCCTCCGTCTTTAGGACCTTTTACTACAGCTACCTTTTTTTTTTTTTTTTGTTACTGTATGGCAGAATGAGTTTTTCCCAGAAATTATTTAAACTTCCCTATGGTGTTATAAAGACCACTGAACAGTAATCAATTTCTAGTTCCCTACAGACTCTAGCCCACTGAAATTTCTCTAACCTGCAGTAGACAGAACTGAACCAAGGAAAATTCAAGTGCAAATTTCAAAAGTTCCATTGTTCAGTGTACGGATTTTGCTTTTATTTACTGCAGATCTATTAATATCTTAAGTAATAGTTCAGAGTATCTTTATGTGAATGAATCCAGATCATAAAGCCATTAATGTATGCAAAATCTTTGAAAGAAGAGCAGCTAAAAAGGGCAAAGAGATAGTGATAGGAATTCACTGCAAAATGCATTTAAAGAATTTGTCTTTCATCACAGAAATCCCAGTTATCGTAAAAGACCCCAGACTGTAAATAGCAGGGGACTGTAAAATAGATTGTCCCAATTTGAATTAATAGGAAACAATATTTATAAGCATACCTGCCATCCTAAGTCTCGGAAACTCACGTAAAGTTCATGTTTCTTACATGCCTGCTTTTGCTCACTCGTGTTATAATCTACAGCAAGAAAATAATAATAAGTTGTTTAGAAGCATTGCTAGAATCAACAAGGTTTAGCTATTTTTGAGCTCCTGACCAAACTGTATGAAGGAAAAGAACAAACATATTGTCATTTACATTCCTAGGGTTGGTCAGAAAGGGAGTGCATACTTGGAAATGCAGAATCAGCAGTATCATCCTGAGACAATTCGCATACACAGACAAAATGGTGCATATAACATTAGGGGAAAGAGATTTATGTCTTTTCGCTGTTTAGCTAGGTAATAACCCTGATAACATGCACATAGACAATCAAAAGAGAACAAACAAGTTCCCAATCCAACATTTGGGAAAGTCATCTATATACTGGCACGGGTTTAATAGCCAGATAAAGTAAGTAGCCCAATTCAAAAGATAAATTAATGATTAAAAATGTCCTGAAACAATAGAATTTCCAAAAGTCTTTTATTTAAACATTAGCACATTTTGTACTATTTTTTTTGGCCATATTTTCTATAAATATTCACCACTTGAATATTTCTAGAATGGAATCTCTTTAGTTGGTAATATTAAAGTAAACAAATAGACTAACAAATGCTGTTTGAAGGCCTGAATGTTTCTGCATTGTCAGAGACATGTCAGGATAAGAGGAAAGAGACAACCTTCCACACATACTTCTCCAGGACAATGTGGAGAATATTGAGTTCTGAAGAATATCTAGTTCTCTTTCCTTACTGCCCCTGAGTAACAGGAAAGGAAGGGAATAGGGTCATGCCCTCACCACACTAGCACCCCAGAGCTGGTTTATAGTGCTATTCAAGTGATGCCATCAATGAGGCACTCAATGGAGCAGGGAGGACACGCTGTCTCCCCTAGTTTCAATTCAAGAATGCTTAAAGCGGCTTTTTAGGATCAAAATAACAAAACAAAACAAAAAAGCAAACAAACAAACACAACAACAACAAAAAAAAAACCTACAACCAACCAACCAACAAGCAAACAAAAAATAAAAAAAACAACCCACAGAAGAGACTGAAAAATAAACAAAACCTCCATTTTCAGGAACAGATCTCTTTTTTTTAGTAACAGTCTTTTAACATTAAAAGACAAAGAATTGAGGCTGGCATGGGAGGGTCTCTCTTGAAAAATTCCTGCAAAATTAAGAGAGGTCTTTTTCGCATAAAATGAATGGAAAGGAGATCTACATTCTACAGAGTTCTACAGTCTGTGATATAATCCATCGTGTTGCTTCACTGTTCTTGCAGGAAACTCTTCCAAATAGCCAGCCTACAGGAGCTTTCCTGCACATTTATCAAGTCCTCCTTGTCCTCTGTCCTGATCAGTGCTATTGTTGCTTCTCTGAGTTCTCTTCAGTTTCTTTGTGTCTTTCTGAAGATGTGATAACCAAAACTGAGCACAGTGCCAAATAAAGTAAAATAATTATTTCTTATGATTTCAGGATGGTTTTCTAGCAGTATATCCCAGAATACGAGTTCTGGAGCAAAACTACACTGTTAAATGATCAGCTTCAGATCCCTGCCTAGTCACTTTAGGATTATGTTGTATTTATGCAAATCCATGAATAAAGAACAGATTGCTGGTGAGCATGTTAATGAGAACTGCAGCATGATGGGGCTGTAGCATCCATGATACAACAGAATTAAAAGGGTCTGAGAGATGACCAAGATCAACAAGAGCATTGCAACCCTGGACTTCATGAGATCAGTTTTCAACTTTTTCAGAGATCTTCTTTACATGAAGAAGAACCAGGAGAGCTGGTTGATCACCCAGAACAACCCCTGAGAGAAGCACAAGTTCATACTCGTGCAGGTCAAGCAAGTATGCAACTAAGCCACTGTGGCTGAACAGGAAACTCTTGCCTGAGCTCAGATTCAAATAGGAAGTAAAAGTAATGTTGAATTGGGATGAACTACACAGAAATAATATAAATGCATCACCTGAACATGCAGGGGTGGATGATAGGAAAGCCAAAGCTCAGAGGGATGCTGAGATGCAAATCTGTCAACAATTGCCCATCTGTTGTAATAAGTGACAAATATAGATTTTATTTTCTTCATGTTGCCCTTGCATGAATCTTCATAGAACCATAGAATCATAGAATGGTTAGGGTTGGAAAGGACCTTAAGATCATCTAGTTCCAAGCCCCTTGTGATGGGCAGGAACACCTCACACTAAACCATGTCACCCAAGGCTCTGTCCAACCTGGCCTTCAACACCACCAGGGATGGAGCATTCACATCTTCCCAGGCAACCCATTCCAGTGCCTCACAACCCTCACAGTAAAACACTTCCCCCTTATATCCAATCCAAACCTCTCCTGTTTAAGTTTGAGCCCATTACCCCTTGTCCTATCACTACAGTCCCTAATTAAGAGTCCTTCACCAGCATCCCTATAGGCCCTCTTCAGATACTGGAAGGCTGCTATGAGGTCTCCACACAGCCTTCTCTTCTCCAGGCTGAACAGCCCCAAGTTTCTCAGCCTATCTTCATACGGGAGGTGCTCCAGTTCCCTGATCATCCTCGTGGCCCTCCTCTGGGCTTGTTCCAACAGTTCCATTACCTTTTTACGTTGAGGACACCAGAACTGCACACAAAACTCCAAGTGAGGTCTCACAAGAGCAGAGCAGAGGGGCAGGATCACCTCCTTCGACCTGCTGGTCACGCTCCTTTTGATGCAGCCCGGGATACGGTTGGCTTTCTGGGCTGCGAGCGCACACTGAAGCCGGCTCATGTTCATTTTCTCATCAACCAACACCCCCAAGTCCTTCTTCACAGGGCTGCTCTGAATCTCTTCTCTGCCCAACCTGTAGCTGTGCCTGGGATTGCTCTGACCCAGGTGTAGGACCTTGCACTTGTCATGGTTAAACGTCATGAGGTCGGCATCAGCCCACCTCACAAGTGTGTTGAGGTCCCTCTGGATGGCATTCCTTCCCTCCAGCATATCAACCGAACCACACAGCTTGGTGTCATCGGCAAACTTGCTGAGGGCGCACTCAATCCCACTGTCCACGTCAGTGACAAAGATGTTGAACAAGACCGGTCCCAACAGCAATCCCTGAGGGACACCACTCGTTACTGGTCTCCAGCTGGACATTGAGCCATTGACCGCAGCTCTTTGTGTGCGGCCACCCAGCCAGTTCTTTATCCACCGAGTGGTCCATCCATCAAATTGATGTCTCTCCAATTTAGAGACAAGGATGTCGTGTGGGACAGTGTCAAACGCTGTACACAAGTCCAGGTAGATGACATCAACTGCTCTACCCCTGTCCATCAGTTCTGTAGCCCCATCATAGAAGGCCACCAAATTGGTCAGGCAGGATTTCCCCTTAGTGAAGCCATGCTGGCTGTCACCAAGCACCTTGTTGATTTTCATGTGCCTTAGCATGCCTTCCAGGAGAATCTGCTCCAAGATTTTGCCAGGCACAGAGGTGAGACCGACTGGTCTGTAGTTCCCCTGGTCATCCATTTTCCCCTTCTTGAAAATGGGGGTTATATTTCCCTTTTCCAGTCATCGGGAACTTCACCTGACTGCCACAATTTTTCAAATATGATGGCCAGCGACTTAGCAACTTCATTCGCCAGCTCCTTCAGGACCCACGGATGGATTTCATCAGGTCCCATGGACTTGTGTATGTTCAGGTCCTTAAGATGTTCTCAAAACAGATCCTCTTCTACAGTGGGCCTAAGGTTTTCATTCTCACAGTCCCTGTGTCTGCCTTCCATGACTTGGGTGGTGTGGTCAGAGCATTTGCCAGTGAAGACTGAGGCAAAGAAGTCATTCAGAACCTCAGCCTTCTCCAAATCCTGTGTAGCCAGTTCTCCTGATAGTGCCCAAAAAGGGCCTGCATTGTCCCTAGTCTGTCTTTTATTTGCAATGTACCTATAGATATAGAATCTCTTCCTGTTATGTTTCACATTCCTAGTCAAGTTTAATTCTAACTGGGCCTTAGCTTTCCTAACCTGGTCCCTAGCTTCCCAGACAACACCTCTGTTTTCCCCAGGCCACCTGTTCTTGCTTCCACCTTTTATAAGCCTCTTTTTTTTCCCTCGAAGCTTCCTCAGCAGCTCCATATCCATCCAAGGAGGTCTCCTGGCCCTCCTGCTGCACGTACGCCTAGTCAGGACACAACACTCCTGAGCTTGTAGCACGTGATCCTTGAATCCCAAACAGCCTTGTGCTTCCCTGCCCTCTAGGGCTTATCCCATGGAACCTTACTAAACAGGTTCCTGAAGAGGCCAAAGTCTGCTCTTTTGAAGTCCAGGGCAGTGAGCTTGCTGCACACTCTTCTCACTGTCCTGAGGATCTCGAACTCAATCATCTTATGTTCACTGCATCCAAGGCTGCCCTGGAGTGTCACATTTCCAACGAGCCCGTCCCTGTTGGTGAGCACGAGGTCAAGCATGGCCTCCTTGTTGGCTCCTCTATTACTTGCAGAAGGAAGTTGTCTTCCACACTATTGAGGAACCTCCTGTGTTGCTTGTGCTGGGGTGTACCGTCCCTCCAACAGGTATCAGTATGGTTGAAGTCCCTCATGAGAACAAGGGCCTGTGAGCGTGAGGCTGTTTCTGTCTGTCTATATTCATGAATAATTGAAAAATGCCTTGCTTATTGAAAAGGAAGAACTGAATTGCCCAGTCGAGGTTTCTTATCATTGTCCAAGAACTTAGAGAAGAAGGTGGCAAAAGGTAAAAGGCAAAAGACAAAAGACAAAGGGGAAAAGGCAAAAAGAAAATGACAAAAGGCAAGGGCAAAGGGAAGGAGAAAGAGGGGAAAAAATATGGAAAAGAAAGAGGAAAAAAGAAACAGAAAAAGAAAAAAGCAAGGAGAATAGGAAGGCATGACTACAATAAAATTGGGATTGATGTACAAGGAGAAGTATAACCAGAGCCTGTGACATATGGAATCATAGGATGGTTTGGGTTGGAAGGGACCTTAAGATGGTCTAGTTCCACCCCCTGCCATGGACAGGCACACTTCCCATATAGATGACAGTATACCTGTCTGTGTCTGGCTACATAATCTCTGGCTATGTAAATGAGATTTTTCACTGTCAATGTCTGACTTAGATGCTGTAGATAAAAGATTGTGGAAAATCTTATAAAGCAAGGACCTACATCACACAATGACAACTGCTCATTACTTTGTCATTTATGTCAACAGTGCCTTGCGTCAGGAGTGAATGGGTATTGAATACAGTCTATTGACTGCCATGAGAAAGATGATGAGCAGAATTCTTTGGGTTTTTCTGTAGTTTAAGTATGGAGAAATTAATTATTACTGGAAGCTGCAGAGAGCTAGGAGAATCAGCCTTCTCCCACAAGCCTGCAGTACAGTACAATTTTCTTGAACTGCAGTCTTTTTTGAAAGAGATCTGGCATTCATCAACATATATAGTGTTGTACCTCTATGCTTATGCAGATAGAGGCTTAAAGAGTTTAGGAGAAAATACGTCTCATAATGTACATTTCACTAGAGATGTTCTGATTTTCTTCTTTTACAGCAGCTCTGGAGCATGACTGGATTCACAGATGAGGCTGATCAGTGTTTTGAGACATGTAGACAGCTCATGACGATGCAACTTGCTGGCGTTTGTAAAGGTTAAGTTTTTCCCAGGTTAAACCATCAGGGAGCTTGCGTTCAGTTTTCCTGCTATAATCAAGGAGGCTTAAAAAATTGTTCAGTTCTCATTTCCTCATGGACTAGAAACATAGGATTCAACCTGAAAGTATGATATTTATATTCAGCTATGTTGTGTGTACCATGTACTTAGATGATTTTCCCTTCCACCAAAACAATGTGATTCTCAAAATTAGTAGACATTGTTCAGGAAACATGATTTTTTTTTTTTTTTTGGTGGGGGGGTAGGTGTTGGGGTTTTTTTTCGTGTTTTTTTGTTTGTTTGTTTTGGGGTTTTTTTTTGTGCAGAGAGAATATTACTTACCCTTAAGATAAGATACTGCATTTTGGAGTTAATGCAGTTGCACAGATCAAGGTTTACTGTACTAAAAAAAAAAAAAAGTAGGTGGAACAAACAAACAAAAAAAGCTCCAAAAAGCACTCAAAAATGTTCATGTTGTATCATTCAGTCCAAAGCCCTTTTATGAAAACGGGGAAGTGCATCATATGGTACCAGTAAAACAGAAGGAACAGTTTCTGCAAAAAAAAAAGCTGATCATACTAGAATTACACAAAATGACAAAATGCAGACTCAATTCTTGCACTGAAGTAAATGAATTTAGAAAAAAGCACAAGCTAGCAAATTAAACTGAAGTACATGCTTAAACCACATCTAAAAAGCAAGATGCTAAATCAATTTTTAACTTGCATTGTTTCAAAAAAATCTGAAGAACTTTAGGCAGTTAATGAAAAGAGAATGTTTAGTCAATATGGCTCTATAAATAATGAATAATCTTAAAATGCCTTTCTATTATAGATATGTAATCTCCTTTTTTTTCTTTTTTTTTTTTTTTTGCTACTAAAAAGCTAAGATTGCCCAGTTTTGGACTTCTTTCATTATTTATTTGAAACTGCTCCCCTGCAAAATTGACTCATAAGGGATTAGACGTTAATTGTGTAGATGAGCTTTTGTTATACAGTCATACAGAATATCAGAAAATTTTACAAGACCTAAAACACCCCCAATCAATAAACAGTTATAAATAGAGATCCCTGGTGACTTAATATCAGGGGCTTTTCAAAAGCTAGTGTCCCTAGAGGGAACACATGCATTCCTAAGTCACCTAGCTCAGAAAGAGGTATTCTCCAGGTCCTCACTGGAAACTAGGAAAATAACATAATTTTTTTTTCTACCTGTACAATATACACAAAATTAAACCCACTACTGAAGCTGAGATGCAGTTAAAAAAAGAGCCCAAATTCTATCTTTCACTGAGGCTTCCTAGACAAGCAGTTGGGGTGCAGCCCTTCTCTCTACAGTCTCTCTACTTTTCCGTTATGCATAGCAAAGTTTTCATCCAGTTGCCTACTACATAGGACTAGTTTCAAGCTCAGATAATCTTTCCAAAACTACTTGGTCATTTCATCTTCCAAGAGCCCATGGTACATGTAAGTGACCTTACTCACAAGAAGTTTTAAACAAAGCTAGAGGGACAGATAGAAATGGAGTTTCTGACAGTTCAGCCAGAGAGCAGTTGAGCTGCTGTGTTGAGCTTGTTGAGCAGCTGTGACTCCACTGCATTTGGTGCCTGTAACTCCTATAAAGAGGCTAGAAAATCATAGCTTCATCTTACCCCCAACATTTGACATCCTAGAAGACTCCTGATGACTACTGGATTTGTTGCGGTTCTGATTTTTCCTTTTACTGTTGGCTGCTCGAACAGAACGGAAAAGCACTTCACTTGCCTTGAAGAATGCAACCATGAATGGCTGCTTTGACTGAGGCCCATGTCTTCCAATCAGGCCAGCAGATTTAACATTGATACTTCGACCTATAAAGCAATGGAAATTGTAAGTTAAAAGATGGGTTTGTGCCCCTCCTGAAGCCACAGTGGTAGCTCAGCTGCTGACTGACAGATGGCAAGGATTTTGTCCATAATTCCAAATTTACATGATCAAGAATCCTAACCACATTTTGTTGAATAGAACTTTTGTCAAATGGAACTTTTGTCGAAAAGACAAAAAGCATCAACAATTTACAAAAGTTTCAGCAACTTTACAGGTAGTTTCTCACTGCATAAAATCATGTGCCCTATATGTCTTCTTCATTACATAGAGATTTTAGTTCAGCCTTGTGTACACATTTACGGAAATGAAAAGTAACTGAGCCCCATTAAAGTCTATAGCCTATAGAAAGGATAATGTAATACGGTCATTTAATTTTTGCATCTCTTGAATGTGAAATGTGGAACCTTATATCCCCAAAGCAAATTGGTAGCAAATACGAGTGTAGATAATAAATTTACTTCTGCTTTAAAAATAAATATTGTGCAGTGCCACTCAAACTGATGTTAATTCACAAGTAAGAGTAGGAAGGCGTTCGGTCATTCAAGAGAACAGAGTTTGAAATATGGGCATTATTGACTCTGGTTCTGTTCCCAGGGGGTGTGCATATTTCTTTAAAATATTTGGTCAGTCAGGACTGTGTGGTAACCTCACTCTATTATAGGATCTAAACCTCACTAAAAGAAAAGAAAGCAAAACAAGTCACTGAAACAGCATCAGTGACATTTTAGCAAATAAACCCTTGCTCTTAACAGAATTTACTTTGGCAGCATAAACACTTTTGTGTGTATGTGTATTATGCAGAGCCCCTCAACCGTCAGAAAATGAGACAGTGTCATGTGAGGCTGTGCAGCTGTGCTGGGTGGGGGACACAGAGGTCCTTTAAATCGGAAGGTACGGGCACAGGCACTGTGTGAGCTATGCGGCAGTGGGGCGCCTGGGGATTCTTCTAAACTGACTGGAAAAGTTGGCTATGCGGGTGATGAAGGAGCATCTGCCTCACAAAAGTATAATACCGTTAACTCGATCACCCTGAAAAAGAACTCGTAAATACACATAGGAGTAAACCTTACAGAAATAAGCATAGAGGTTTCCTTTTCAAATACAAACTTACAGTGGCTGTACGCCAGAGTCTATATTTCTTAGAAAAACTCTATCACTGGCGTAAATGAAAGAGGCAGTTTGATTTGTGGTTAAAGTAGTTTCCATTCTACTTCCACTGTAACAAATGTATTAATTCAGCTCAGACTTCCTCCTTCTGGCAGCCCTTTTGCAGTAAAAAGAGAAATTAGAAGTTCCAGCCAAATACCATACCTTGAACTGACCCACTTCAATACATAAACACTTTTACAACATGTTTATTCAGGTGTACCACTTTAAATTGGTTTAAGATGTTTCCAGTGACAGGGAGCCCAGCAAAGGCAAGAGAAGAACTGAGAAAGTTAGCAGTTATGGAGCAGGGTAATTGGCAACATATTCTGAACAATTTTGATAATTACTTTTTTGACTGCAAGGGAAAAATGCATTTGTTGAAGCTTCTGATTTCATTTTAAATGCCTTCTTAGTCTTGTGTTTCTTTAATTTTTCTATTCATGTGTTTAAGTTACTATTAAATAATTCAGTAGCATTAATTTCTATATGTTCCAATCTTCTGTTGCAAGTCAGATATGAAAAACTGTACAGACTATTCTCTATTCATCGCAACATGGACAAGCTAGCCTCTTACCACAAAGTTCCAAGTTTCCCGTCATTTCTAGAGGGAATATTTCTACTATTTTTCTTTATTTTTTGTTCCAATGACTTTCAGAATTTTAATTTTATCTGTGAAAGATTAATACCTTACTGGTGGACATTTTAAGAATACTGTTAGATTTATATACTGAGGGCTGTAAAGATGTGTGGAGGATTTCTGAATTTAAATCTATGTTCTCTGAATTTACAATGGTGGATATTGTGTGCGAAGCAAAATATCCTTCAAACCAATGTGAACTCCCTTTAAAATAACTTTTAATATTATTAAGTTTCCTCTGGGTTTCCTTTAGACTTCAGCAATGAGATGGCTATTAAGATTCCACAAGTTAAGGCTTACTTGATTATTCAGGGTACAGAGATATACTATAAAAAAATTAATCCTGAAACCCACAGCCTTTTTATACACAGAAACAGCTTACGTGACTTTATTCCTTTATTTGCTTGACTTTTAAGCTGCCAGCCAGAGTTTTTAGGGTTCATTTGTTCAATTCATCAATGGTATATCCACGAGATCTGCTTCTAGTGCAGTCAACAAGAAAACTTTCATTGAGTTCTGTGGGTTTACCATTAAACATTTCTCTCTCAGTTTATCACATACCTTAGCTTAAATGGAACTTTCAGAAAACAAAGAAATCAAAATATACACTGCCCTTGAGACATTATATTTCTTCTGAGGAGGATCTCTAAACTGTTTGGTTTGGAAATTCAAACCACATATGTTGTCTCCATTTTGTGTTGCTTCTGTGCAAAAGAAGTTTTGCATTTACAGAACTTCTATTATCCTTTTATTTCTAGGAAAAAAAAAAAAAGAAGAAGAAGAAAGTGTGCATGTGGGAGATTTACTTCAATCTAAGAACACAAAGCCTTGCTCCTTCCTGAGCAGGAGATATTTCAAAGTATCCTGCCTACATACATTATAAGCTTTCTGCCACATCTATGTGTGCTGGTCTAGTTAGGTAACTTCACCTTTGTCCATAATGTGGATTTAAGAATACAATAAGAAAAAATCTTACCCTAACCTGAACTGGCTTTTGTATCAAGAAGTATTCATGGGCTCCAGTTTCAGTAAATGGTTTTAGTCTACAATTTCTTGTAGGCATTTTGAAAACTCTTAGCTTCAATCACAATTGAAAATCCAGGTCTCTCCAGCAAGCAGTTTTTCCAAAGGATTATAGAATGGTTTGGGTTGGAAGGGAAATTAAAGCTCATCTAGTTCCAACCCTCTGTCATGGGCAGGGACACCTTCCACTAGACCATGTTGCTCAAATCCCCATCCAACCTGGCCTTGAACACTGCCAGGGATGGGGCAGCCACAGCTTCTCTGGGCAACCTGTGCCAGTGCCTCACTACTCTCACAGTACAGAACTTCTTCCTAATATCTAATCCAAATCTACCCTCTCTCAGTTTAAAGTGGTTACCTCTTGTCATGTCACCACATGCCCTTGTAAAAAGTCCCTCTTCAGCATTTTCTGTGGACCCCTTTCAGGTACTGGAAGGCTACTCTAAGGTGTCCCCTGAGCCTTCTCTTCTTCAGGCTGAATAAGCCCAGCTCTCTCCATCCTGTCTCCATAGGAGAGGTGCTTCCACCCTCTGATCATTTCTGTGGCCCTCCTCTGGACTTGCTCCAACAGGCTGACATCCATCTTGTGCTGGACCCCCAGAACTGCACAAAGTACTTCAGGTGGGTCTCAGAAGAGCAGAGTAGAGAGGGAAAACCCTCTCCCTCAACCTATTGGTCATGCTCCTTTTGGTGCAGCCCAGCACGTGGTTGGCTTTCTGGGCACACTGCCAGCTCACATTGAGCTTCTCATCAAAAACACCTGCAAGTTCTTCTCCTAAGGGCTGCTCCCAATGCATTCTCTGCCCAACCTGTAGTTGTGTTTGGTATTGACCCTGACCCAAGTGCAAGACCTTGTACTTGGCCTTCTTGAACTTCATGAAGTCTGAATAGGCCCACCCCTCAAGCTTGTCAAGGTTTCTCTGCGATGGCATCCTTCCCTCCAGCATGTCGACCACACCACGCAGCTTGATGCTGGCAGACTCGCTGAGGATGCACTCAATACATACTCAATACATACCAATTACCATGGTATTAGAAGCATGTTTTCTAAAATCAGCTGAATGACTCAGGGTGACTTGCTTAATTACACCTTTCCTTGGAGCTTCAGCCGCATGAAACTGTTAAAACCAAAGCAACAGCTGTGTGTCTGTCTGCTTCCCCTGAGTATCACTGAACAAGCATTGAACCTGGTCAAGCTTCTAAAAAATGGGTTTGGTTTTATCCTTCCATTGTATCTTTAATTCTAAGGATTTCAAAGACTTTTCTTCAGACTTCAGGAGAAGAAATTGCAAGAAACTAGCAGTCAGCTAGTGCCTGCTCCACTGAACCTAGCCACTGCAATTGTCCCTACACCTAGAAAAAAAACAAATAAACAACAGATGGACTCCCTCTGTGCAAAGACAGTGCAAAACCTTTGCATTTGTCACATTCTCGCATGTGCTTTTCAATCCTGCTATGATAATTTAGTATCTCTTCTCCATATTAACAGGTATATTTGGAGACAAAGGCTTATTCAAAGCATTATGTTCCAAATCTGCTGAACTCCTTAGTCCTTATTCATGCAATTTTGAGTCTTTGGCAAGATGTATTTGTTTAACTTGGCATTTAAATTTTTTTTTGGCTTTTATTCTCTTTGATAGGAAAGAGCCCTTAGCAGTTTTCATAAAAGCTTGTAAGGAAGTGCTGATTTGACTGACTGAACTGAATGAATATTATTTGCCTTTTCACATTCTGTGCCCTATTAATAAAGGAATTGCTGCTGCAAAAACAACTGTGAAGTTCAGCTTATAAAAAGGTCCTACCCCAATAATCCTGATGAATTTGTTCTTTGTTTGTTTCACCCACAAAATAGGACTAGCACTCAGGATAACTGCAGAACTATTTGTGGTGCCACTACATCTGCTTTTCTGATGTCACATGCAGTCATATCATAAAACTCTTTTAATGAACTGATAAAGTTCCATCTTAAAAGTTTGTTTTCTCCTGCAGCTGCTCCAAATGGAAATGCAAGAGTGCTTCAAGGTTTCAATAACGATCTGTCTTAAAGTCCTGACCTGGAGACATCGCCTTGTTTTTCATGGTATTCAGAAAGTCAACTTTTACTGAGATTGCCAGCATGGATGCCAACGACAGTGGTAAGATTTGTGACTTGGCTGCCTCTCTTCAAGCAATATATATTTTACAAGGCTTTGAGCAGGCACTAATTTTGCAAGAGCTTTCAGCCGTTATGCATCTTGGCCAGATTTACACTGGCAACACATGACAATGAATGATTCCAAGATCCATTATTTTGTCCTGAGTCATCGAACTGCAGCAAACCACTCATTTTGTTATGAAAAACAAGCTCTTTTTTGCTTTCAAAAGTACTCAACAAGCCACAAAACATGTTTTACAGATTAACCACTGCTGCTAGGTCACAGTAGTTATTTTGGTAATAATGTTATATGTTTGTAAATAGAAATGAAAACTTTAGTGATGCTGAGAATTAAAATATTCCTGGTTTGCTGCGAAAAAAAATAAAATCTGATGCCACACCTATGGTTTCCTCCTTGTGGGGAGTGGTATCTGAAATGAATATTGGGAAAGGCCTTTTGGAGAAAAACCCTGAGTATACAATGTCCAATAACATCTAATTATTGAGCAAAAACTATCCTGAGGCCATGAGTCTGAAAGCTCCCAATGTAGTTTTTTAAAATTAGAAAGAAACTTGTGTGGTTTCTCATGCCTGAACAGCACTCTTGAGAGCAATGGGACTTCACATAAACAAACAAATTGAGGTAGGGTTTGGCTACTAAAGCTTACATGAAGGCTTATTAAAAAAAGAATGAGAGAAAGCTTAACAACACAAATGTGATGGTCCACATATAAGACACCATCAACACTCCAAACAGTATTTTATACTGTTTCTATTGTATCATCTACATAAACTGCTATGTGAACTTTTCCTTTGGTGGGCCCATTTATCTGTATCAACATAAAATATGCTTTTGAAACCAGCTTCATGTGTTTTATTAACTCTTCTTCTTCCTGAAGGCTTTAAGGAATTCTGAAAAATGAGTGGTGTTGTATGGTTTGCTCTGCATTTCTTAGGCTTCACAGCTTTAGTCAAAAAAAGAAAGGTTCAACGTTTGTTTGGTTATATTGGTTTTATTTAATTCAGTTGTAGGGCTGTTGTTGTGTTGATTTTGGTATTCATAAAGCTCTCGAAGAAAGCATTTTGAAACGTTAGGAACCATGGTCTGCTGTATGATGTGGCAATACCATGTATGTTTACATAAAAATTCAGATGTAATCATGCACAAATACACTTCCTAAGTGCTTGATTTATCCTGCCAATTTAATGTATTTAAATTGTGAATGGTTTGTGGGTGTCCCAGGGCTTTTCTGCACAGTTAAAAATGTGTTCAGGAAGGCAATAAAACAGAGAGAGATTACATTAATTGGTCATCCACCAAAGAATAAAAAGGATAAAAGTCTTCAGAATGAAATGAAACACAAACGCCAGTATCTCTAAAATACTGGTGCTGACAAGTAGATGTATCTTTCATCTGTCTGGGGAGCAGGATGGAGGGAGATGTGCACAGCTACGTAATCAAGACCACTACACACCAGCATGCAGTGGTGGCAGGAGAAGTGGCAGGAGCCCATCTCACCTCCCTGAAACTCCTGGTTCAAGTGTGCCCTTATTGACAAAGGGTGCATTCACATCTCTTGCTACAAGCAGACACAAGAAAATGCTGGCTGCGTTCCTGACCCAGCTGGAAACAGGAGTTACACCTATCTGAGTAAATTAAAGAGTGCCCGAGATCACACCCGGGTGCTGGAGCTGAGTCATCTGCTCTGCTCAGGGTGGGAGGGTGCTCCTGGTGCACTTAAGTCCTATGCCAACTGCACTGCAGAGTCCCCAGCACCCCAAGGCAGTGTCTGCAGGGACCTCTCCCAGGGGGAGAATACCATGGGGTCATCCTGTTTTGGGGACTGAAAGAGTCATCCCTCCAGCTTGTTTCACACCACAGTATTCCTGGTCAATTTACTAGTGCAACATTGGCCAAAGTCAGCTCTGAACCAGAACTCATGTAGCTGTACTTAGGCAGTGCTTGAGCCCAAGCTAATAAAACCTGCTGAGGGGCAGGATATATTAGCTCGGGTTCAGCGCTGTGTTAACATGGCTATACAGCTTCCAGATGGCTCAGAATTAAGGCAGACATATTGCCTGCCAAGGTCCATATATATATCATTATAAATCCTATATTCCCCTACTCTAAGGATACTAATGAAGGTGAACTCACTTTTGATACTTTGTCTTGTAAATACCAGATGCACCAAGAGACTTCGGTATAACAACCCAGCAGCACCTTCCAGAACACTGATGGCTCTGGAGGCCATTAGATGCCAAGATTGACTGGGGGCAACATTCAGATGAGATTGATAACATTTAGTGTCATAAAGGCGAGGCCACAGCCAATGTAAAGCGTGCAGCCAACTACCTGACGAAGCAAGGGTGCTTCCACAGGTTGCTATGAGTTGAAAACAAGCCAGCCTCCCTCTGCAGTGTAGAGAATGTGGACACGCTGCTTCTCTGAAAGGAGAAGGACCAAGTGACCTTGCAAGGCCAAGGTTGAAAGAAGGAGAGGCTAAAAAAAAGAGAGTGCCTCTTCATGCCTTCCCCATTATCACTGGAGAAGGACCTCACCAGTCCTTCCTGCAGCATGTAGGATTAGGAGCCAAACATCCTTCCAGGTGATACATGCCCAAGTGCACCCATATGAATATGTGCTGGAGAGAGAATTTGCCTTCCCCAGGCTTCACACGTTATCAAGGAACCTACTTCTTTCGTTTCCCTTTGCTCTGAGGAAAAAAAGAAATACCTGAAGTAAGAGTCTCAAAGAGCAGGAAAGCCCAAAGAAACCTTACATAGGACTGTTTGGTAACAGAAATCACCTTAGCAAGCTTGGACTTCTCAAAGTTGCCACCAGTTTCTTCCCATCTGATGTGCAGCTGGATGGAAAATAATTGAAAGCTGCAGTAATATAAGAAAAGGCACAAAACTGCATGGATACAGGGGCTACCCAAGATGTTGTATCAAGAGCTGTGTATTTGGAATATCTTTTATTCTATAGATCAGTAGCCACCGTTACACATTATCTGCCTCTCCAATTTTCGGTAGACAATACTAGGGTCTCTTCAGCAATGATATAAACAGCAAAAGGAATACTTTCGCAGTTATTCATACTCTTTCAGTAAAGCGATGTTTAAACTGTTGCTAACTCCCAATTATAAAAATATTTAATGTTAATACAAAGGTGCTGATTCACTGGAACATGTTTTAAGTCTTAGGAGACATATGTTATATATACAGGAAACGTATTGTGTGGAGCTTTTCAAATTGTTTCTGCATCTGCATTGATTTTATGCTACAATTCATCTAACACCAGCACTTCCATCAGTGTGAAAATGATCACCTCCCATTTGAAACACTAAGGAGAGTTTTGGTGTCAAAAGGAGGGAATCAACCAATAGGGGATGCTGCAGAATGTTGAGGAGACATTAAAAAAGAGAATCAAAAAAACCTGATCCTTAATTTACCACAGCCCTAGGGAAACAGTGCATTATATGTTGACAGCTTCCATATGTGTCATGCAAACCTTTATTCTTACTGTTCAAAATAAAATGTCCCATTAAGAGAAAAAGTCTACATTTCATGCTAAAATGAGACGTATGATATCAAATACTGTCTTAAAGAAAAAACACATTCCAATGTCATGTGGCTTTTTGTACTTTGCAGCATTTTCAAAGGGCGGGGGAATATGAATTACAACAACTAGACGTTCTTCCAGAGTCGTTTTTATCACAGCTGTATTAAATAGTTACAAATTCTTCTATTCCTCATGTAGACATTATTATTATTATTGTTTATACACCATATTCAGGGATGACCAAACAAATCTCTCTACACAAGTAATTGCATGCAAAAAGTCACTGAAAGATAAGTTTAAGAAAGATTATTGTTAATGGTGATGATAACAATATAGTAGAACCCTGGAGTCTCAGTAATTATTGGCAATCCCTTTCAAAGGTTTTGTATGAATAAATATAAAAATTAGTATGTGTTTACAGCACCTGAATACCTAAAACAGGGATCCTCTGACTTAACAGAATCCCGTTTAGTTTAATGATCTGTTGCAATTGAAAGGTTAACAGATCAGGTCTCATCATAAATGTCTCTCCAGTTATGAGGGCATAACTCCTCTACCTCCCATAATCTCAGTGGAGAGCTGGAAGCATGAAGAAATGTTCTTCAGTCCTGTATGGCCTAAAATTCATTTAAGCCAAGGGAAGGATTTTTGACTGATCTGAGTCAGTCTCTGAGCTTACACTGAAAACTGGTTGGAGGGAAGGTGAGTGGGGTTCTCTGGGTTACAGACTGAATCCACTACGTACTGAGTCATGTATAAAAATTCATGTTCTGTCTGTACACAAATGTGTCATTCAAAGGCTGGTGTTTCTAATAGCTTTCAGAAGTAACAGCAACCCAATAAAATAATTAAAGCCTTAAGAGCAAAATTGTAAGAGCATGAAAGGATGACTTCCCTTATGCTAAGCTGAAGTGGTACAGCACAGGTCTTCCCTATAGTTTTGAAAGCATTAGTCCATAGAAGAGCACTCTTCTTGCATGAATAAACTGAAAAGGAAGTGAGGGAAGAGGGGAATTCCCTCCTCACTGGAGCAGCTGTGTTGAAAAATTCAGTGAGGTGCAGAAGGTAAAGCTGCTTGTGGCTTTGGAATTTAAAATAGAAAATTAACTATCACCTTTCTGATCTTGGGAGTAGGACATGGGAAATATTTACATAAACTATTCTTTTACAATTTCTTCAGTGTATTAACCTAAAGGTTTCCTTTTACCCATACAAACTTTTCTGCTGTTTACTGAATGAATATAATTTTGAGGCTAGAACCATCAAATTGCTGGTTCCAAGGTTTCTTAATGAATGCCTTTCATGGATATTTAATTTTCAAGAATTTCTGTATTTGAGTCTCCTGGAAAAAAAGTCAAGGATGAAGTTTATTCTGGAGCAGGAAATCTGGCGAGAAGCCAGTCCACCTAATTTGGATGCCTGATGGAGGTGTCACCTCTCCAGAATTTGAAGAGCTTAAAAATGGCCTCACAAAACCACGCTAACAGAGCTGCTCTGCATACAGCCTAAGCTCAGGTGTGGTGCTTTTGAAGGCTGCTTGAATGCAGCAGCAACGTGATCTACTTTGCATTGCTGCCTCCCTTTCTCACTGACTGCAGTCTGAGAATCTAGGCAGTATTAGATGAAATGGTCATCTGCTCTGGTTCAAGCCCGACAACTCCCTTTTTAAGCATCATGCCTAAAGGAGGGTAGTTTTTGCATAATTCTCCAGCAGCCAGGGCACTTGCTGGAAAAGTATGAGAGGCTTTGTTCACAGCCCAGCTGAGCCTGAGGGAGAATTCAGATCAAAAACAATGAGAAAATGTAGCCAGAACAAAGAAAGAAGAAAAAAATATTAATCCTTACACCAGGGTTTCTTCTGCTACTCATTAACATTATGTCAGCTAAGGTTTAAATTAACTAGCATCATAGATCCCTTGACCTTTGACATAAAAAGCTTTTTGACAAGAAAGAGCTAAATCTGAAAGTTTGCTTGTAAAGTAGTATGGATTAAGTAAACCATCACATAAAAAACAGTATATAAGTCTCTTTTTATTACTTTCTAAAGAAGTCTAAGTAAAGAACATTTCTTCTAAAAATATTATTTTGCATTGAGATGCATTTTCACTTTTTACTGGAGAGCATAACTGTAAATAATGTAGTAGCTCAGTAAATTTGTACTAAAAAACACACAGCTGACTTCAGTTCTGACAGTGTTCTTTCTAATTTTCAGCCAATTAAAATCTTCAAGATTTCAAACTTTTAACCCATTTCAAGATAAGAAAATTAGAATTTTTTTTTCTCCCAAATTATAGCTAACCAATTCTCCCATTACTCCATTGTTAATCTTTCTCCAACAACAGTACCACTGGCCGTGAGATCCCTCCTGAACTGTCCCGAGGTTTTTTTACAGCTTTGTCTGTGATTCAGCCCAGAAAGTTATTTGAAACTTTCTAAAACAAAAATTCTGCAAATCTCCTGAATTTCCTGAATCACCAGCGGAAGAACATTAAAATAGAACTTCATTTTTTTATGTAGGAGATATTATCCAAAATTTCATTTAATTTAATTTGATTCAGTTAGCTTTAGAATTGCCACACTGTACAGAATTAAGAGTAATAGAAAGTTTGCAGACTATAGCTACGGCAGGATAAGACTTGTGTTCTTTGCTTATAAATTCTCAGTAAATTGTCACTCAGACAGGTTAGAAAAAACACCCATCCATAAGAGATTTCTAGGAAGAGATGACAAGAGCACATACAGCTTTACGATCTACAGTTACGATCTTACCGTCCCCAGTTTCAGCGCAGAGTTGCAAGCCCAGATTGTTCTGTGGATTAATCACCCAGTGATTGCTGGTCACAGTAATGTCAAACACAAACCAGCCCACATCAGAAGCTTGAGCCTTTCTTGTATCTAACAGGAACAAGTCTGCATCCCTAAGTTAAAGAAAATAGAGTTAAGGTTTTCAAATATTATTATTTTTTGTCCTTAATTTCCTTGCTGACAATAACTTCCTGGAGTCCAAACGAATAATCCTTTGACATGCTCAGTAAGCTTAAAGGTCTTTTTCAACCTAAAATATTCTCTGGTTCTAAGATTCTATGACATACCCTCACTACACAGTACAGCATGTGCTGTGGCTAACATGTAATTGTTAATAAAATACAGGTATTTCCCATGAGAGGCCTTTCTGAAATGAGTCTCAGCATGTAAAAACTACAGCTCTGGAAAATATGAAAAACCCAGCTTCCTGATATAAATACAAAAAGTATTAATTGAGGCTGTGTACAAAGCATTGATCTTTCAGCATTAGAATGTCTCAGGATGATTAACTTCTATAAGCCATTCAGTGTAAAAGATGTCAAAGTCATGTTCCATTTTCAGCTAAAATTCAAAGTCATAGCATTGCTAAAACAGAAATCTGTTATTAATAACATATGACAGCAGCTATGACAAAACTTGAATAGATTACAGTTCAGACAGTTTCATGTTAGTACAGATGTTTAGAAAATAAGTCTCTGTAACAAAGTAGAAATTTTATACCTATTCAATAATGCAATTATTACATTTTAACCCTCAGTTCCCCAGTATATTCTGAAATTTATTCGCATGAAATATTCCACTAATTCAGAAGGACTGCTCAGGGGAGTGAGTATAATCGTGTTACTAAATGTTTAGCATGGATCATTTATTTGTTCTGTTTTCACATATCTCCTGACACAATTGGTTCCAGAACCACATCTGTAGTACAAATAATTTACTACAATGACGGCACTAAACCCAAGGTATTTAACTCTCATCAGTTTCAGTTTACATGTTTCTACAAAGCAGCATGAATTATTAAAAACTGTTTTCAACATTTAGCTTTTTAAACCTAAATCTAGAGTTATAGAAACCTATTTCTTTTCTGCCATAAATAATAATCAAAACAATAATATACAAGAAAAAATATTATATTCAAAATTTTGATTGTCCATGTCAACTAAAGACAGACTTGGACTATACAGACCTCAGAATAGTATTATTACCTTACAGAGAGAATGAATGTATGCTTAAAGAGGTAAGACAGGAATAATAAGTTTTGCATCTAAAAAGTGTGTTTTAATTTACGATGGTCCTGTCACTGTATTTTTATGCTGCTTAATCACAACAATTGTAGGAAGTTACTGTCTTAGCTAGACTAAACACTGTAAATGCACCTAGAAGGTCTGACACTGAAAGAAACTTCTCATGTAGCTCTTAAAACTGTGGTTGTTCAACACTCAGGTACATAAAACCAAATGAGCTACGACAAGCCCATGTTTACTTACATGTGAGAAGTAGCTGTAGAATTGGGTTACGGAGCTCAGAAAATATAACAGAGTTGGGTTTTTTTTGGTTTGACTTTTAAGAAAATTGAAAGGGCTTTCTTTCAAGTTGCCTTTTTCCTTCTGTTAAAGGATAATCTTTTGGTGGGCTCTTACCACTTCCATTCTAGTAGAACTGTGCTAATGACCACACGAGAAGAAAACATATGTTCTCCCTCTGGAGCTAACATGAAAACAGTCTTACAATTCAAAGGAGCCTGACCTGCTATGCTAGCACTGAACAAATTAACAACGTACCGCAAGCTCATAAATAGTACTCTCTGGAGTCTTAAATGCCAACTTTTTTCTCTAATAAGCAGTTTTATCAGAACTTTAAAGCTGAAAAGTTTAATTCTGAATGTGACAGTTTTTAAAATGCTTATTTATAAATATTTTGTGTATCTATTAGTAGATTTAATAAAAAACTGCAAAATTGTTTGGAATATAAGATAGTATAGTATCACAGTGTTATAATTTCACATTTGTCTTATTTCTTCCTAGGATACAGAATTGTTTTCCCATATAGATCCTTTCAGGTCTAGCTTTTGCTGGGATGGATACAAAATGTTCTCAAAAGTCAGGATGCACAGTGTCTCATATGCCAAATCAGGACGACACACTACTAATGATGCAGTCCAGAAACCTCTATAAAGGACAAGTTTCCTCTGTGGATCTCTTCTTAATGTGACTTTATTACTTTGTACTGTAGCAGAAACTCACACTGCAGTGTCTTTGTCATTGATATGTCAAGCTTGTTGTCTACCTTCCTAGAAACATAGTGACCTAGCTAAGGCAACAGACTAAAAGAGGCAGATGGTTCTTGCCTATTGACTCAGCAAATGAAACAAAAATTAGTTGTGAGTACCTAAAAAAAAACTAGAACCGATTCTTGAGAACACATAGTAGAATAAAGAAAATTTCTCCAATGTTCATGCTTTAGCCCACAGAACTGCAATTTGCTAAAGAAATTCAAACTATTTGTCAGGGAAAAAATATTAAATTCATAATTGATACAAACATGGGGTGAAAACCTGATCCCTGAGGTCAGGTTTCCCTGATTAGCTGGTGTTATTCATATTCATATTCATATTTTGTGATGTTTTTCATTTTAAAATTCTCCTTTATTCTGTGAAAATGAAATGATCACACTTAAAATAAAAAACAGCTGCAAATTTTGGCTCTAATTTTAAAAAATATTTCTATTTAAAAAATAGCCTACAACACATAATAAAAAAGTAAGGCATTATGCCTTAAATAGCCTGAAATGCAACAGTGAACACATTACAACACATAATTTGTTTCTAATTTGAACTGTGAAGAGCTTATGGTCTCCCATCCTGTTCCACTAAGACATTTGCCTCTATATACTCCATATACGAGAGAGACTCTCAAACTCAACAACAGGAGGGAAACAGTTTGTTTATATCTGACGCTTCTGTAGTTCTACTGGTGAAATCAAATGAATGGCATGTCCCCCTATCTAGCATCATGCTTCCACTAGAAGACATGGGTCTTTTATGTTTATAAATGAAAATATAAAACATTTTTAAATTTATGTTTATGTACTGAAAGAAATCAAGAGCATTTTAATGGTTTCTCAGGGACAGCTGTCATTTTAACAAGTGAGATAATATTAAATTGTGATCTTGCTTCAGAGTAGTAAACGGGTATGCTTTCTCTGACAGATAATAGAAACCACCTAGTGTGAAACATTAAAAAAAAAAAGGGGGGGAAAAATACATCAAATGTGTTAGAAAAATGAACTTATCCCATTAGTGCTTTAAAAAAGTCTAAATTTTCAGGTGAAGAGCTTTCATCACCCCGGCCTTGCTCTGTGTTCTTTAAAAAGATATGGTTTATTCCTTCTTGCTTAGTTCCTTCCTCCAAGAAGTTTCTTTTAGAACTTATATCAAAAGAATTTTTGCAAGCTGAAGACAGAGATTAAAATATCCCACAGTTATCTTCATCCCTAAATTTACCAAGAGCACAGAAAGTATTCTGGAAGGAGAGTGCTTTCCCTCCTATTGGTTCCACTCCACTGATATAAAATGACTCCCTGTTTATTGCCATAAATATTTTAATACTTGATGTTCAGAGGTCTCACCTGAAGATACAAGCTCACCTTTCTGTGGGAAGAAAAGATATTTGAACTCTGGCACAGCCTTCAAGCTAACTGGTGATGGGCTTTTCTTTTTTTTCTCCAGAATACTCTGAAAGTTTAGACTGCCATTTGCTTTGCTTTTGTTAAACATGCCTAGGATAGAAATGTTTTATCTGTTCCAACATGAGGGAGAGTTTTTGTTTATTTCAAAACAAAACCTTCCCCCCACACTTTTCTGAGAAAAAACATAAGCTAATCTAATTTCAAAACACAAATTTTGGGTGCATGTAGCTTTTTTAAGAAGTATCTTGGAATTGCTACTAGTTTTCAATGGAAATTTCCAGGTATTTTGTTATTTTGCCTAGCAAAATCTAGGCGTTCACTCAGGTCTTGTAGAGTAGTGGAAATACATCACACACAGAGTTCTGCAAACTCAGATTCAGAGATTTCCTCATCTGTAATATCATATGTGGCTCTTAGGGTCATGGTTTAGTGGTGGACTTCGCAGTGTTAAGTTTATGGTTGGACTCAACGATGTTAAACATCTTTTCCAATCTAAACAATTCTATGATTTATTTCAATTCTCAGTGATGGTGAGCAGCATGTGTGAAGTATGCATATGTCATCTTAAAGTTAGTCATGGCTTTTATCTTTTAATTACATTCTTCAAAATATTAAAGCACATGCAAAAAAGCCATACTCCTCCAAAAGTAAACAAAATTGAATAATCTGTATGCATTTAAGGAGCTAAGTGAATCTTGGCTAATAGTACCTTAAAATACAAATACATTATTTGCTCAGTGCCAGCAAATAGTGCATTTCCCAAATCCAAAAGCTTAAATTGTGCATATGACTCTACCACTGAGAACGTGAACCCTCAACCCCCCTGTTCATGGGTAGATTATTTGGTGAGATTGGACTGTAACTCTCCATAAACCTGGAATAAATTACATTGAAGATAAGTTTTATTCTTGCTCAGTATTTGTTGTCGTTGCTTAGGAATTAATGCTGCACAAGCCACATTGATAGCAATGATGCTTTGTTGAGGGTACACTTATGATCAGTTATCATCTCCCTAGTTAAGATAGAAACATGAGATGCTATTCAACATGTGATATGTTCATGCCAAGAGGTTTACCTGTTTGGATACTCTTTGATGATCTGATATATACTAATCTGAATGGTTTCATTCTCAAAGCGGCTGTTGCTTCGATCTTTATATATCCGGAATTCGGCTGCTGTCACTGCCTCTCCGTGCGGGATCTGAGTAAGGTCAAAGCGAAATTCTTTGTAGTGCCTTCGCTGGTGGGAGAAGTCCTTGTCACTTTCAACTGTGAGAAAAAGAGTTGAACGTAAATTAAAGAGGTGAAGCAAATGCCCATTTCCCATGATTAATGGAGCATTCCCTGTGCTTCAGAGTAAACAAACAGGACAACATAAAAACTGTGCAAATAATAAAACCCCAAGCCCAGACATACTTCCAGTTAAAGGAAATTCCACAAGCCCATTTTCTTCAGTTCAAAAGAAAAAAAAACCCTCAGTGGCTTTTATATAAATTCCAGAAGCTGGAGTGGAAAGAATATCAAAAAAAGGAGAAAGGGGGCATGTTGTAAAATAACTAGAAATATGGACAAGCTAAAAGCTGTGAAATGGTTAAGGACTTCAGTGTAGTCATAAGCACAGCAGTAGTAATGTCAGAGCCATGAATGACTGGAAAACACTAATTGCTGCTAATAACCAGGCAGATGAGAGGAATGCTGCTCATCTCCACTTAATGTAATAAATTCTGAGGTGGTACTATATTGTACTAGGATAATCACATATATAAGAAGCAGTTACATCATATAAATTAACACATGTTGTACTCTAATGGCATAAGCGTCATCTTGCCAGTGGTCAGAAGGAGCCATGAGTCAGGGCTGAGGGGTTGCAGCACCCCAGCAGCAAAGGGAGCACACTCCTGCCTTGAGAAGTCCCCTCAAACCTGCTGTGGATGGGCAGATGTAGCTCCCACTGCTTCTGCCACTGCCACTGTTTAAAATAGAAAAGTTAACCTAGTCATTGCTTAGTTCACAATTGCACAGAATTTTAAGGAGAAATAAACAGGGGATTTTAGTTTATTTTGTTTATTAAACTTCCATAAATTAATTATTTAAGTTTACAGCTGATCTGGGGCTAATTCCACCGCCTGCTGCAGTTCTGGCCCTTCACTGGGGGACTTGTGCAAGTGAATATGTGTTTTGATGTGGCAAGGGAAACTAGATGCCACAGTACTGGTTGATTAGTAACCCCATTTTACAGGATTACTACTTCAGATTTTACGGATGTAGAAAGGAAAATGATCAATGGTTTCCACTGCCACAGTGTAACATATCACTGACCGATGAAGAAGCTGTGCTCTGTGAGAAGAAATTCTCAATTCTGGAGAAGTTCCTCCTGCCTTGTCCAATAGCTGTTTTATTTTATTAATGGTGGACAAAGCGCAGAACACTCCAAGCTGGGGTTCATTTTGGGTGACCAGCTAAATGTGTATGACTGCACCCAGCTCCCCTACATGCTCCCTCCTATAAGCCCTGCTCATTTTATTCCATAAACAGTCTGCAAATCTGAGAGAACAATGCCAGTTCTGAGAAAGCACATATTTAAATTACTAAATATTACATGTATAAATAAGAAAACATGTATGCTATTACAGTATATGTGTATATTTATACTTATATGTTCATGTATATGTGTACAAGCAATTTTGTCTACATACACAGTGTGTATGTGCTTGTGCGTATGACTATATACATGTATTTGCACACGTGTATTATAATGTGTATGCGGTCTTACAAACTAAAAATGCATTAAAAGAAAAAAAATACATTTTGAGCTTGCCAGTTGAGCTTGTACAGTTACAGACATAATAAAGTGAAAGCTATTGAAGGAAGAGTATTTACATTATTTTCAGAGCAGTACTTACTATTTCAGTCACCTGTGGCCATGTAGCTAGTCAGTTACAGTGTAATTCCCTTTCACCCTTTCAAAAATGTGAACTATCCTTGCTTTCACTATCATACATTTTAAAAAAAATTACAAATCTATGCTGCCTTTAAGAACCAAAAAAAAGAAATATATAAGACCACTTTATCTTCAGCGAAAATGAATTTTCTCCTGGCTGACAAAAGGAAAATTGTCTGCTAACTGTGAGGTTTATTTGGCTCAAGTGTGTATTTAGCTTACATGGGTTTGCCATCCTACACTATGTAGAAAAAGTATAGCAGAAAAGAGGCAGAAGCATGTAAACTGGCTGCTCTGTACCTGAAGATGAATGGGCTGCTACTGAAGAGAAACAGGATACAGTCTATTTAGCAGCTCCCCTGCTCAGTTCTAAACTGTGACATATATATGGAGATCTGTCTTGAGGTTTGGGGGTTGTTTTCTTTTTCTTTTTCTTTTTCTTTTTTTTTTTTTAATGCCCATGTAAAACCTTTCATTTTGGAGAGAACTTGGCAGAGATTAGCATATGCAAATGCACTGAACCAGGGAGGATTTTTTCTGGTACAAAGAGTCTGCTGCAAGTTTCTAAGGTTGTAACTGAGCATTTTAAAGCTAACATGGAGCAGATAGGTCAATAATCTTCAAATGAAAAAAATCTATTAAAAGCAGACCTTTAAAAGCAACCCCTTCTGACAGCTTTGGCTAGTATTTATTCAACAACTATTTACCAACATTCATGGGTAACTAAGCATTATTCACTATGAGTAAGCTTTGGAGAATTAGATGCTGAATAAAAGGTTTAAATGCCAGTACTCTCAGCCTGTTTAATTTTTATTTGGGTTTGAGGTATTCTTTTGTCTAGTTTCTTACAAGTACATTCTAATTAGTAACATTAGTTTGGAACCAGCAGTTTTCTCCATGTCTGTTATAGTTTGGATAGAAATCTCTACCATGCTTTGTGATAGCATTGGTGGGGTTCTCTCAGGACTACTCACAACTGCTGAAAGAATACTAATAGTTGCTTCCTGATGGGCCCAAAATTAATTATTACAGCTCAAACAGATAGTACTTATCTGTGTTTCTGTGTATCCCCAAGGAAGAGACAGCACTGCCATTTGAAAGGGACAATAGTTCAAAATTCCCTTGGGCAAGACAGAATTTACAGGCAGGCTAGGACTTGGGAGTGGCAACAGCCTGCAGAAATGAAGGGTTGTAGGAAACAGGCACTAATCACCACAATAAACTGAACAGGGAAGTCCCACTCTCTACAGTGAAGCCAGAATCTTTAACTGCAAATTCCTGTCTGCCAATGTAAAAAACATAAAATCAATTCTTATAAATGCAGACAAGTTAAGATCTTACATTATAAAGTAGACTGTTAAAAAAAAGCAGTGATGGTGATGTTACAGTAATGACTAATGGCTAGAATGATAGCCAAGTTATAAAAGAGAAATGTTATTTCATGATTTTGAGTATTTTGATACACAAATACTACACAAGTCTTGATCACTTCTGCATCTAATAAATGCCTTGTCAGGGAAAACTGTGAATGCTCAGCAGGATATGTCTCAGGTCCTTTGTCCTGCTGAAAGGGTATGAAGTATAAGGGGCACCATGCCTCAAATATTTTTATTTCCCCTACAAGAACTTTTTAACACTAGCAGCCAAAAAAATACAGGATAAGATTTTTAAGGATTCAGTTCTTCCAGAGTGTTCTCATGTCATTCCAGCTTTGCCCAGTTCATCTGCCAAAATTCATCTCTATAGGACTGATCACAGCATCTAAAAACTGGTAGACCAGAAAAATCTGGAAATCCTTCTTCAGTCATTGGAGGAATATAATTTTTTTTAGGTAAAAAAAGAATACTCTTCATTTGTTCTCGTTGATCAGGATTCTCAGCATCATCTTTCTAAAATGTTGTTCTTTATACCACCTGAAACTAATATATGCAGCACTGTGGTTACATCAGACAAATCGTGGCTCAAGGGAATATAACAAGCACCAGTGTGTAAAATGGGAAAGAATTATATTTTCCACCAATGTGGCAAACTGATGAAATATTCATGTTGTAGTAACACTAAGCCCAACTCTAAGAATGAAGACAAGTCTACCTCAAAAACATGCTTTGGAAAAGGAGCTGTTTTAAATCAAGAAAAAATTTCATGCACTATTTTTTATTGATGAAAGTGCTTGTCTTCTGGAGAAAAATACAATGCACAAAAAAAAGTGCTGGCAATATGTTTAGGTCATAGTGCATGAAGTACTATCAGTCATGCTCTTTCATTAGTGATTAGCTCCCCACTGACGTGTGCTTTGCTTTTCCTGAAGAGGTTGGTATGTGGTGACACATAGAGAAAGTGAAAGCTTCTTTGGCAAACCAGGGAACAAACTAAAGATATGCCGTAATAAGCTGATTTTACAGCGCAAGATCCCAGGATCCAAATGGATTCACAAATAGTGAAGCCTCAGTAATCAACTTAATGTCATAGTTTAACTACTAAACGGTTTGCCAAGGCAAAACAGAGGGTCTTAACAGACCACACATAACTATCAGGGACCATTTACACTAATCTCACTGAATTTCACTGTTTGAATTCTTTGTATGAGCACTAAGTAAACTAGTCAGTTTTAAACACTTCAAGGTGATAAAGGTTACAGTAAGCTGATACACTACAAACGACAGTCATTTACATCTTGAATATAATGAAATGATAGTTTATCTACAGTGAACACTTGTGGTTATCTGACAAAAACAGGTCAAAGGTTCCAGGCGTTTTCTTCTGAAATTACTCAGTGCTGCCCCTAATGACTGATAATTGAAAGCAGAGGCTGGAAATATCAGATGTGGTAGGTGACAGATAAGCAACAGATTAATGCAAGTACTATGTTACAGGACACTAAAAGGTCAGAGGCCCTAGGAATTAGCTATTGTGCTACTGTGAAAAGACAGACACCGAATAGCTGTTTACCTCATTCTTGCTCTTCTCTCCAGCATTCAAATTCTAGAAACAAGCTCTCTTCCACTATTAAACGACTGAAAATAGTTCATTTTTTACAAATAAGGCAGCAAAGGTTTTGTAGGGCATGTGGATAGTAGAAAATATGTGATCCTAGAGCAGAATTAAGGATTTATGTTTTTTTACAGCTGTTTGAGGTATGAATATTTTAATGAAGTACAACAGAGAGAAGTTAAGAAGCACATTCATCAGAACATCATTCTCAGTTGAGGAGACCAGATAACAGACTTTTAAAAATGTGTTTTAAAACTTTGTAACTTTGTTTAGGCTTTTACAGTATAGAAAATGAATATTAGCTACTTAGCCTAAGCTTAGCAAGTATCTCTTTCATCTTTTTACCCTAGAAGTCCTCAAAACACAAAATCTAATTCAAAGATTTTTTGAAGTAAATGACAGCCTTTTCATTCTGCCCACTGGCCTTTGAATGAGAACTGCAATCTTCTTAAAAAGCTTTTAAATCAAGTGTATTTTTAAACTCCAGGTGTGATGAAAAATACTTTGCCAAAGTCATTATTTATAAAAAAAAAGCAGAAAATATAAATACTTGGGTAAGCTCTACTGCTTTTATAGGTTTAATCTGGTTCACAGAATGGTAAGAATCCTGATCTGGACTCAGGAAGTCTATTTTGAGTTAGGCATTGAAATTGATAAAAATAGTTGCCTGTCCTTAAAGGATTGTTTCAGACACCAGAGGTGATTGCCTGATACAGTCAGTGGAGAGACACTTCTGTTTGTTAAAGGTCAACTGTCTTGCACATACAGTAAGAAAAACAGAAGAGTTTATCTACGTTTCCCCTTTACTCATCTGCAGCTGCAGAGAACAGGACTAAGAGATAGCTCTTGCTTGGTCAAAGGACATTTCAAACCTTACCATCTGCTCTCAGTGACCATATCTTAAATGCCAAGATCCTGAATAGCCCAGCAGTGTGACATCTTGGGCCACTGAACAGAAGAAATGCAGGGGTTGGGGGTCAAAATTAAATTAAATGAGCTTCTGTTCCCATATCTCTTTTTTTTTTTTTTTTTAATTCATTTAACATTAGGCACTTACTAGATAACAATTCACCTGAGTATTTTAATTACAAAGCTTCAGAGTCATACACTCACTTGCTTGTTCTCCTTTTAGTACCAAGTCTTCTGCATTTCTTTTTACCCATTTTCATCATTAGCATGAGGGGGGCTGGTGCCCCCATGCATATTCTGTAGCCAGTAGTAAGGGGATGTATGTGATTTAGTAACCCTCCCCTTCCCTACTCGTTTCTCTCCCCAGGTTGAGGTGTGGGGTTGCACAAGCTTACATAGCGCAAGCTTCAGTCATGTCTGCCCACGTGTCTTGGGGATATTCAGAATTTACCTTCTGAACTGAGATCTTTTGTGAACTCATCTCTGATCAAAGTGGATCAGCCTGTAATCAAAGCCCAAGAGCAGACATATAAGGATCCAACAGAAAACCCTGGCTTTTCTAAGCTCTGCACCCACCATGATGGATGGAGCTGCCCAGGTAGAGCTCCAGTGAGAACATGCTGCCACCCAGAAGCCAGATGCCAGCTGTGCCCCACTCTTACACTGGTATTACATGGCAACAGTAAGCAGACCTGTTGGAGGTGTGTCCAGGTTGAGGACCACCTCTGCTTGGTGGCAAAGCATGGGTTGGTCTACATGACACCAAGTCTGCTGGAGACAGATGGGGAAGGTGCGGTTCACCTGACACAAAGAGGGAAAAGGATCTTTGCACAGGAGTCCACAGGGCTCATTGGAAGAGCTTTAAACTAGACTTGAAGGGGGGAAAGGGATAAAACCAGGCTTGCTGAAGATAAGCCTGGAACAGCATGCCAGTGTTTGAGAAAGGGTGCACTAGTGTTCATGTGTTAGAAACAGTGAAGCACCTGAGAATGGTCATGAAGGAATTGGGGCTTGTGTCCTCTCCCCCACCCCCCAAAAGGTGGCATAATCAATAGACCAACTGAAGTACATCTACACCAATGTACGCAGAAAGCAGCAAACAAGATAAGCTGGAAACCATTGTGCAGCAGGAAAGCCATGACATGTTTGCTATCACAGAGACGTGACGAGATGACATGCACAACTGGAGTGCTGCAATGGATAGCTACAAACTCTTCAGAAGGGATAGACAAGGAAGGAGAGGTGGTGGAGCATCCCTGTATGTTAGGGAGTATTTTGATTGTCTAGAGCTTGATGATGGTGACAATAGGGTTGAGTACTTATAGGTAAGAATCAGGGGGAAGGCCAACAAGGCTTGACTAACCTGATCTCCTTCTGTGATAAGGTGGCTTGCTTAGTGGATGAGAGAAAGGTTGTGGATGTTGTCTAGCTAGACTTCAGTAAAGCTTTAACACCATTTCCCACAGCATTCTCCTGGAGAAACTGGCTACTCATAGTTTGGACAGGCACACTCTTTGCGGGCTAAAAAACTGTCTGGATGGCCAAGCCCAAACTGTGGTGGTGAATGGAGTTAAATCCAGTAGGCTACTGGTCACAAGTAGTGTTCCCCAGGACTCAGTACTGGGGCCAGTTTTATTTAGTATCTTTACCAATGCTCTGGATGAGGGGATGGAGTGCACCGTCAGTCAGTTTGCCGACAACACCAAGATGGGTGGGAGTGTTGATCTGCTGGAGGGTAGGAAGGCTCTGCAGAGGGATCTACACAGGCTGGATTGATGGGCCAAAGCCAATTGTATGAGGTTTAACAAGGCAAAGTACTAAGTCCTGCATTTGAGTCACAAGAACAGAAGGAAGAGTGGCTGGAAAGCTGCCTGGTGGAAAAGGATCTGGGGATGTTGGTGAACAGCAGGCTGAACATGAGCCAGCTTGTGCCCAGGTAGACAATAAGGCCAAGAGCTTCCAGGCCTGCATCAGAAATAGTGCGGCCAGCAGAACTAGGGAAATCATCATCATCATGTGCTTGGCACTGGTGAGGCTGCACCTTGAATACTGTGTTCAGTTCTGGGCCCTTCACTACAAGAGAGATACTGAGTTGCTGGAGTGGGTCTAGAGAAGGGCAATGAAGCTGGTGAATGGTCTGGAAAACAAGTCTTATGAGAAACAGCTGAGAGAACTGGGGCTATTTAGTCTGGAAAAGAGAAGTTTTAGGGGAGATTTTATTGCTCTCTACAATTACCTGAAAAGAGGTTGTAGTGAGGTGGGTCTTGGTCTGTTCTCCTACAAGCGATAGGAAGAGAGGAAATGGCCTCAAGTTGCACCAGGAGAGGTTTATATTTGATATTAGGAAAAATTTCTTCACTGAAAGGTTTGTCAAACATTGGAACAGGCTGCCCAGGGCTGTGGTTGAGACACCATCCCTCGAGGTATTTAAAAGATATGTAGATGTGGCACTTAGGGACATGGTTTAGTGGTGGACTTGGCAGTTCTAGGTTAATGATTGAACTCCATGCTCTTCAAGGTCTTTTCCATCCTAAACAATTCTAAGATTCTACGATCCCTTAAGAAAAAATGTAGGCAGGGATTGAAAATAGGTGTCCCCAAAATTACATTCCACACATATCCTAGCTAAACACAAAAGACCTTGTCAGAAGTTTAATCAAAATTCTGATCCCCTTCCCACTGGGGCAAAACTATTTCCTTAATCACTGAGAATGTTGCTTAATTAGGAAGGGTGAGTCCACAGAAACTTTACTATTTTCATTGCAACAATTCTCTTTCTTAAGAACTGCTTTATTGCAGTACTGTGTATTTGAGTTTCTCTGTATTTATTATTATTAAACTGGTTGTATTTAAAGTAATTATAGATTTATAGATGTGGGTTTGAAAAAATGGTATAAATTTCTTTTACTTAAAATATACTTTCTTATTAAAACACAAAGCAGAAAGCTTGATAGGTCATATTCTGAAGCAAGTTACACAGCTGTGAATTTAGAGCTATTTCACTAAATTCTCTATTGTCAGGTCAGCTACCGACATCAATGAGCAATGTTTGGCTATTTTGCTTAACTAAATTAGGAACAGTTTGAATATTTAAAGACTGTGCAGGTAGTGGCAGTTTCAATAAAAGAAAAATCATCTATTGTTTATTGAATGCAGACTTTTAATGGCCGAACATCCTCTCGATAACTGCACAGAATTACTGAAATGTATGAATTCCGTAGTAATTCAAGTCCAGATAAAGTTAATGAAGAAAACCTTAAGCAACTCTAATGGAATCTCAAACAAGAATGAAAAGGAAAACCATTGTTAAATTATTTTTGCAAGCACATATTGGTTTCCTTTCTTTATGTCCCACAGCAGAAATGTATTTCAATATCCCATCCTTATATGAAAAAAAGTTAAAATATTCATATATCTTGCCAACTCTTTTAGAATTATTTCTTCTGAGAATGACCGGGAAAGCACTGTTCTATCACTAAAATTTTAAATTCTTAATATTTTTGTTGTCAGTAAGATCTGGTAGATTCTTACCAATTAACAAAGCAAACATTTGAAAAAGTCAAAATAGTTTAAAACAATTATTAAGGTGGACTTTGAAAACATGTGATTTCTGCTTTCTAATCCCCTCAGAATGTACAGGCAATGTATTTAACTTTACTAAGTGGTAGGCAGCAACTAGGCAAATAATGGAAATTACAAAAACATGGTAGAATATAAGTGAATATGTAAAAGGATAATTGTTTTTTTCATGAATTATTTTAACAATCACAGCTCAGATAATAATTAAAAGCTTTCAGCCTTCACCCTGAGCAGGAAAGAGTTCCCAGGAACTGTATAACAGTGCCTGCCAGCAACTTTTAGACAAACAGACCTAAAGAAATGCCTCAACCAAAGAGGCATATTGTGCTTGGTTTTTCATGAATAATCTCCCAGGTGTTCTGTACAGTGTGAGATTACCTATGATGCTTTCTTACTACTTCACACTAAAATATGGGATAAAATAAATGTTTTAATGAAATTGCTGGTCTTCATTCAATAGCCAGTGTTGTGTTGAAAAATTCATATGTAAACATGTGTTATTAATTCAGTTTACTCTTCTTCTAAGTCAAATGCACTTGCTCAACAAGTCAAAACAAGTGTTACACTGCAGCTGCTCCAGTAATAATAATTACATGCTGGAAGGCTTTCAGTTTTTGATACAGAGTAAGTGGAAAAGCAACACCCTGCTTTTCTTATGTTGGTTTGATCCTGGCTAATGCAAGACTAGGAGTAAGTAACCAGAATAAAGAGACTGAGTTTTGGAAGTGAAAAGAATTACGATAGTTTAAGTCTGGGTATTATCAAGATCCTAATATAAAAGATAGTTGACAAAGTGACTCCTCAAAATCTGGTTTTGCTTCTGCTTTGAACAGTATAATGCACTATATCCTTTAACCTCCCAAATGTAAAACTTTCACTCCAGTTCTTTGGCTGTAGCATGAAGCACAACAGAAGATACACTGCATATATGTGGAATTTTTTAATTCTGTTAACAGTGGTAAAATGAATCTCAGAGGAATGTTCTTTCATAAATTTTAAAGCTGAAAGCCCCACTTGTCACAGCTTCTGGGATTAACAGCAACAGGTCATATTTGAACCTATTTTGTGTTGTCAGTAGTAACATGTGCCAAAAGAGGTAAACATCACAACCAGGATGCCTCTGGCAGGAGGCAGTGAAGAGAAAATTCACATGCAGTTTGCTATTTTAGATGTAATAAATAAGAACCCTGTGATTTCTCAATTGGTTTAAGTCACACTGTATTGAAAAGGCACTCCAATCACAAATACTTATGTTAAAAATACATACCTACTGTATTTTGATTGTGTTTATTTTCATCTCTGATGAATCTTTACTTGAAAGAATCAAGCAGACCAGAGAAAAGGTCACTCTGTTACTTAGTTCTGAGCTAATGCATAGACAAATTAGCCAGTCCTCACACCACGATACCTGACATTGTTAATTCAATGGTGTCTATTTTCCCTGGGCTTTGGCAGAGCCAGTATATTTTGGTAGCATCTGTCAATAGACTTCCATTTTTTCTCATATTTAATTTTGTTTTTTCTCTAGTCACAGGTTGTCACAAAGAAAACTAACAATTATTCCCAGGTTTCTGACTGTGTGTGAAAGTCAGGATGTCAGATCAACACAACCTCAAGGTTAACAAATGACAGAAAAAAAGATCTCTCTTGGGTTCAGCTGCAACTGAATAAGAACAAAAGTTATACCTCTGGGATCCAATGGTCAGAAAATAGGTGTAAGTTATAACTGTTTTGACACTGTAAAAGTATACAGATGGAACATAACTTCTAAGGAGGGTGAAAGGGCATATATCATCACAGGACAACTGGCAGGGGAGTAAAAGCCAAACATTAAAGCCCACTCTGTCTTCTCACATCTCCTTAGTTCCTGCTCATGTTAACCCTCTGCTCACTTCCACCCAGAGGTGGCAACTCACTCCACTATTTACCGTTCACACATGTCATCTAATAAACTCCCATTTCACACTTTGGAATTTGTTGGAAAAGCTTCCATGGGAGCTGTGTCTGCATGCCAAACTGGATAGGCACTATTTTCTGCTTACCCTGTGCACACATCTGAGTATTTTAATATTATCCAGATCCATTAACACTGACCAAAGAATCCAGCTGGAACATCAATGGGGAAGGAAACCACCAAGGACATCTCATTCAGAGAATAGAAGAGTGTAAATTTAAACATTATTTTATATGCAATATTATAGATAAGATATTAAACACATCAGAAAAAAAAATAGCTGATCACAGGCTATTTGCTTAGATAGAATGCCAGCATGGCTCAAATGAATTCAGAGTTCCTCAGATTTGTGTGTGCAAATGTATAGTGGGGTAATTGCTGTACTTAGTCATCACCTTAAATATGTAAAGACTTGAATTTCATCTTTAATAAATTACTAGACCTCATTTTGAAGGTGTGTCCCATGCATGCTTGCTACTGACCAACACCAAGGCCCCACCTAGAACTGAAGCAGTCCTGCCAAGAAAGTGTTATGGGGCCAGAAGTACAGCAGCCACCAGGAATTACACCCAGGGGCAAATAGGAGGAAGATGAGGAGGAAGAGCACTCAGGAGACTGGGCAGCAGTGGTGAGGAGTGGCATTTTCAGACAGCAGGTTTTAACAGCCAGCTTGGGAGCTGGCTGTGATTTTAACAGTTTTTTATACTGATTCAAACTACACCTTCTCCTCTGCAGCTCTGGTAATCTAATCTGATCATGATTTATTCTTGCAAAGAGGTAATTTCACCCACACATAGCCCCTCATATGGAATAAGTCCCATCAACAAGAAGGAAAAGCCACCTGGACTTTTTTTTTTTCCTGAAAGAAACTTGAATCTTACCGAAGTTAATAAACATTTCAACCCTGTTTCAGGGCAGAAACTCACTGACTCTTAGTGAATTAAAAGATCTCTGCATTGGCCATCCAGCATTGCACTACCTGCACTGCCAGAGGCAAGGAAAACCAATCTTCACAAAAAAATATTTGTACCATGAAACAGCTCAGATTAACTCCAGGTAACATGACAATAGGTGGAGATCCCTAGCATAGCTTTGGTCAGACTGGGAAGAGAGACACAGGAGTCTCAAAAATGACATAAAAAGCAAGAAAATAATTTCTGAAGTAGAAAGAAAAAGCATGACACTTTGAGCACACAGACCTGCTCATCCAACAGTTACCTGAGCAAGAGCATAAGTCCACTCAAAAAAAAGTACGAATGATTGATGTCCATGCGTAAGACAAAAGTAAGATCCCCTTTCTCTGTAGCCACTATCACAGAGTTACAGAACAGCTGAGGCTGGAAGGGACCTCAGCAGGTCACCTGCTCCAATATCCTCCTCAGGCAAGGACACCTAGAGCTTGTTGCCCAGGACCATAGACGTGCTTATATCATTTCTGCATTTTCACCGTTATTCCACCTGGGACTGCATTTCTTATGTTCTATGCCAAGTTACCTACAAACTCAATACCCAGCCTGATTTGTAGAGGTATCTATAGGTGTTACACATCTCTGGAACAGCAGAGACGATCTCCTATAGCTCATATTAGGTAATATAACACTGATTTAACTCTTAGTAGTTGAGCTGATGTACCTCAGGCAAAACATGTGTATCTTTCTGAGCAGAGCATAAACAAATGAGCAAGTAGTGGGAAACTGACCACTAACATAGTGCTTTTATTTCAAAAGCAATACTTTTTGTACAATGCCATTAAGAATATTTGGCAAGCATTTTACACCATCTGATCAGCCTTTGCCTTCATAGATGCATGCGCTAAACCTTGTTTCTACTACAGCTAGAAGTGACTACTGCTCTAATCTTTGGTCATAGACTTGGTTTTCTTTTTCAAGTAATTTAGAACCATCCATTGCCCATCTCCAAAACTGGAAGCATCACAGTCTTCTTTTAGGCACTTGCTTTCATTCCCATTTTGATGACAGCACACTCCCTACCAGTAGACAAGCTGAAGCAGCATGGTTAAATGGAGTCCATTGTAGATCTCATTGACCCAAGGTGATATAGTATTAATGAATGAGGCTTAATTCCTATATAACAGTAGATGCTAAAGTAAATACAGGATGAACAGGTCATAACTTATTCAGGAGCTGTGCCCATGGAGCCAGTTTTAAGCTCATGCATGTGCTTGTTTCATTGCTTCCAGTCCTGTGATGATCCCCTTTTATGTTAGGCCTCTTCTGTACACACACATATACTAGTTAACACATCCTTTGCATTTTTCCATTTCTAAGGAATAATAATTTTCCATTACTCTCTCTATATAAGCATATATATATGAAATAGGTACATGCATTTTATAAGTTATTTAAAATATATTTACTTAAATAAAAAAATTATATATAAAAATTCAGCTCCTTTAAATGTGATCTCATTGGGATATACAGCCCCAGAAAATATGATTATTGATTCAATAGTTTAAGAAGTGAGGAAAAAAATATTACTTTTTGAAGACGCAGTTGACAGCTACAAGATGACATTGATAAAGGAGCACACAGAGGAATCAGAAAAAAGAAACAACTTTATTCTGAAATAATACCTAATTTTAAACTACTTTGATAAACAGCGTTATTTAGTGTCATAGTATATGCTCCTCTCAATATTCTGAAAAATTAACCAGCCCTCCCTCAAAGTAAGCATGTTTAAATGTATGATTTCACTTATGCTTACTATTGTTAAACACCAAAGAGAATTTAAATACTGTGATCTTCTGAATAGCTTACTATGATTTTCAGCAAGTTTTGTATTTAATCATATAAGCTTGTAAATTAAATCAACTTTCAAAAAACTTTTAACTGTCTAAATGCAACTGTGTGTAGTTGAACTGTAGATTTAATCCTTGCTACCTGACAGACTTTGGACAGACTTAGCTTTCACAGCAGTACTGTTCAGATCATGGTGATAATCAAGGGCAGCAGTGTGCCAGCCCAGTCTCACAGCACAGCACTAAGTAACTCATCTTTTTAATCTAGAATATGACCCATGATGGGTGATAAACCTTTTAGAGTAACACCATAATTATGTGTAGTTTACTACTACATACAATTCATTATTTTGGGGACTTCATTGACTTCATTCTCCAATAAGTGTAATTATCAGTGTTTTAATAAAATAAAATTGAAGGTTTATTCTTTTGCCTTATAATCCTTAAGGACCTGGAAGTAGATTTTCACTTGATATTAATCATTTTATAGCTTCTATTTCTTTTTGTCTTCATTCATTTGAGGAACTCCAGTTTACTATAATCTTATAAATCAAGTTTTTGGAAGGTGAGCTATGGAACAACAACAGCAGAGGAAGGATATACATGTACGTATTAAATATATATCTTGTCTTTAGTGATAAGAGAAGAAATATGGTTAACCCCATGTGTTTCAAAAGCCATCCGCTCTATGAAAAGCATTATAAAATAAGAAGTGTTTGAAGTTGTTTTCTGAGTCTTTAGAGTGCCCATTTTCAAGAACTGCATCTGTGTCTGGATATTGATTTGTTTTCATTTTTATTTTTCTGCAACTACAGAGGATAATTGTCTCTTTAGTGAAACCTTACATGTGCCCATAAATCATCAATGTACAGACAATCTTGTAGCAAACATTATAGAAATCTCAAAAAGTTCATGGGAATTGGGAAAGGAACTCTGGAAAAGTATATGTATACTTTTAGGATATGTGATATAGGAAAGCAGAAGTAACTCTGAAGTTTTGGAAAACCACAGAGACATCACTTGTGGCGACAGATGCTTGTCTCTTTGTATCAGCGTATGTGAACTTCAGCCTTTGCAGTACTGTTGATAGGCCTCTCACTCCTTCCTTGATCTCTTTGGAAAAAGCTCCAAGCTGAAAATCAGAGCAAAGCCCTCCTCAGAACAAAGAAAACTGTGTGATTTTATTCCTGAATGGAAAAGGAATGGTTTAAGAATCCAGTTTTGCAATCAGCTGGATAAAGCACAGCTCTTATTGACCTAACTGTGGGATTACTTGGCACCTCATACTACTGAATTCTGCTGCCGTTTTAGTCTTCAGCTCTTTGGAGCAGATCCATAAACTCTCCTCATTTCAGAATGTTACAACAGGATGTAATTAAGTACAATTAACAAGGAGGTCAAATGGTCATCTGATAAACACTGGCACAAACAGGCAGCTTGAAAGGTCAGGGCTGCTAAAGCCACATAGTATTGATGGGAAAGAATATTATGATTTAAGGCAGAAAAAATCCCAATGACTAAAACTGAAGAGATTTACATGCTTTCTATATTACATATACAAAGCCATGCACACAGACTGATAGTGCATGCACACATGCCTCAGAAAGGCACAAATCTATATTCTGAGAACAAGAGCTAAACTAGCCACACATCCTTTTTCCATTACACCAGATCATAAATCTCAGTTTTGGTGCTTTAGTTTCCAGTGTTTCTTTTTCTTTTTCATTATTTTGTAAGACTGTCTGGTTTAAGAACAATAAATGGACTTGTTACCCTTACAGAAGAGCTTTTTTTAGCCCTTTCTGAAATAATTCTTGAGATCACCATGAGGACACGCAAGGTGTTACAAAGCTGTTAGGAGTGAAGTCTTTTAAAGTGCACATAACCAGAGTAAAAAGATGCTTCATAAGAAGAAAGCTATTTCAGTACTCTGGAAGGTCAAAGAACAAGAGTGCACAGAAGTGAAAATTAACACAGGATTATTTGTCCATCCTCATTTTATGGACTGGAAAACTGAGGCATGATGTTTTCATTCTCTATCTGAGGTTATTCAGGATTTTCCTATTTGTCTTCTCAGACATTTCTCTCTGTGACTTTCAGGTTAGGCTAGGCTGGGGCCAGGATGGATGCACTGCAAAATATTTTCACGTATTTCATATATGAGGCAGCAAGGTAACCTGGTCAGGAGTAGCAAATTAACCTTTGGGATCACTAGCATGTTATAACTTGTAGTTATCAACAGATACTCCAGCAGAGGTAACCTTGGGAACAATCTTCCCAGAGCTATGCTCCTACTGGATCTCAGCCATCATAAATCACCAGAAAGAATATAACTGTCATGGGGTTGTATGCTGGGCTTGCTCCCTTGGCTTTATCATCCACACTACTGTTTTCCCAATCTTGATTTCTCATCTAATGTTTTTACAAACCATACCACTAGAATCCCATGGCTCAGGCATCAGGTGCCATCAGGTGCTATCTGCCCACTGCTCCAAAGTCCGGCTCACAAATTATTTGTTGTCCCTACTTTTTCCTCTTCTGCAGTCTCTGTTTGTCAGGAGAGAACTCAACATCTGCCTCCAAAGCTGATGCCATCCATAGCATAAAAGTTGTATTGGACTTTCAAAACTTGTAAAAGTTTCTCTTTGAAATTATTTTGCAGTATGTTATTGTTGGAATACCCCACTTATATTTCCCCTTCACTTTAAAAAAAGGGACGTTTTAAATGGATATGCCTAGCAAATTGTTCTTAATTTATAATGATTAGTCTGTATTAGGGATACAGCTTTTCCAGATAATATGAATATATATATTTTCATTAATTTGACTACAGTCAAATACATGAGAATTAGAACAATAATTTAATTGACACAGTCTACAAAGGTATAAAATTACAGAATCATGGAGGTTGGAAAAAACCCTTAGGTTGTCCTGGGATCTGAATGGGTAATATTGCTAAGTCAGATAAAGATAATCCGAGCAGAAATTTCAGCTATTCAAATTCCTACCTCCTCCAGACTTTCTCCAAAAAGAGAATTAGATGGAATTTTGCTTCTGCAAAGCCACTGGTTGTCAGTTATGAGTATATATAATGTAGCAGCACTAGCTGTCCTTGGTTTTCTAGGCTCTGACTAATTATTAATTGTTGTTTCAGTTTGCCCTGAATTACAGTGGGGAAAAACAAAGCAAAGCCACTTTCTGGCAAGGTACCATACGTGCTGTTGAGTTGCATAATAGTGGTCGATGAAGCCAAGTTCTCAATCTGTTGCACTTGCTCAAAAAAAGCTGTGAACTAATTTAGATTCACCTTTTGGAGCATCTCTCAGTAATAGCATGAAGTTTCTGAGTGGAGGGCTGGGCTGTAAACCCTCTCCTTTTCTGCTTGTTTTTCAGTAATTTTCATATAGAAACAAATTTGGAATTCAATACAAAGCATAAATCACCTCCTGCTTCATGTACCCCACCCACAAACTTAAATAATGTAGTTGTCAGGGTTGACAAATTCTGCCTGCTGTAGCATTTCTGTGTTTTATAGGAAATTTTAACCAAGGGTGTTATTTTAAGAGATGAGCAAATGGGGAAACCCCATGGCCTAGCCAATAAATATGAACTTTAGGTGCAATGGAGCACTCATAAATATGACTCAGAACAAGGGGATTCATTGTTTCTCCTGACCCTTTTAGCTGCTTCTCTGATCTCAGCCTCTCTGTGTGCGTCATGGCAGCCCTCATCCTTTAACCTGCGGTTTTTAAAAGCTAGCTTCTACGTTATTTATGGCTGCAAATGTTAGTAGCCTGTCTGTGTGCTCCTTGCACACATATACTGAAGGGTGGGATAGCTGCATTTTATTTTGCAAAGACAAAAAGTTTTGCCCAGGGAGCCAGTACCTGGAGAGGTTGAGGTAGCTCCTCTGCCACGAACAATTAAGAAAACTGCTCCCTTCATCTGCAAAGCTTACTAGGAGAATAAACCTATGCCCGGGTTCATTTTCTCTTTCCTTTGCACATCATCTATCTTTATCATGTTCTTTCCCCTTTCTCTGCCTTCATGCACCTTCTTCACCTTCATGGCAAACCTCCCTCCACTTTTCTAACTCCACTGGCAAGGGAAATGCTCTCAGTGCTACAACATCACACCCCATGTGAGGCACAGAGGAGCAGGACTAGCTCTCCCAGTAATACCAGTTCCTGCAAAGGCTGTTTCTCTGTTGTGAACCGTTCCCATGCCCAGCAGGTCTGTGTCCACACCTGCACATTAGCTGTTGCCTACTAAGAAGAGGGCTGTTCTCCCTGTAAAGCTTGGCCTGTGTTTTGCCATTTTTCTCTTATGCCTGCTCTCATTCCTTCCCTATCCATGTCCTGCTCTGTCACCTAGTCTCACCGCTTCTCGGCCTTTAATCACTTCTGCAGCCAAATGCCACTGACATAAAACTAAAGTTCAGGAACCCTGCCTGGATGGCAGGGGTTAGAGACAAGGGAAAGGACAAAAAGGAGAGGATGGAGAAAAGTGTGGGAAATAATTATAGTCTGGTAGCAGCCAGAGCTCTCCTGAAGCCCTGGGGAGCCTTTCTTTAGCTGGAGGCTGCAATTGGCACTTCATAAACTGTTCATTCTCAGCTATGTGGAAACACCAGACAACACCTAGAATGATCAGACTGTAATCAATCAATTTTCTGCAAAACTCTATTAGTTTGCAGGCCTATGAAAGCAAGCTGAAAGGAACTGCTGTGGCTAAAAAGAGAAGAAAAAGGAACTGCCCAAGTCATAATTACCTCCATAACTCAGGCAGTAAGTAGGCAAGTAGCCATGGTAAAATTATTTGCATAATTTAACATTCAGAGAAAATAGTAACAGCAGCAGTAAGTGTGGGAGATCCCATATGTGCTGAAGTTGTCCCCTGTTATCTAAGCGAGGTTCTCCATTAATTCCAAGGCAGGCTGATTCCTCCCTTAATACACTCCACACAGAGGCATCTCCACAAGCCTCCCTCTTTCTCTTTCATGGCTAGCCAAAGTCACTCCAAGATTGTGTTTTCCTGGGAAAATATGTACTGTACAATACATACAATCCCCACAACCCCACCCAAAGTCTGTGTTTAGTCTGGAAAGGAGCACTTTCTGAAGAAGAAGCGGAACTGGGTCAGCCGTTCTTCCCAATGGGAAAAATATTAATAATAATATATATTTATATATATCCATACACATATATAGCTTTTCACCATGCACGTCTAACCATATGCTAAATCAGTTTCTCTTCAGTTATCTGCAATTTCTTTCAAATCTGTCGGCAAGGAAAGTCAGACAGTTTTATACCCCAGTTAATGGAGAGCTTGACATTTTTTTGGCTGGGTAGATACAATAATTTACGTGGATTCAAAGTGTTAACTTTGGCAAAAAAAATAATTGACAGTTATAAAAACATTATTTTGTTAGATGATATTTATGGATCACACACAAACCTATTTTGAAGTAGAGCTGTGTAGTTCATAAGGTTCATGTAACATAAGAGATTTCAAAAGACATAAAATATTTCACTATAAAACAACAAACGTAGTGTAATTACAAAAATGAATACAGAGAATATTTCTTGCTCAAAATCAAAACCAATCCCTAACAACCATCTCTGTCATCACACAAAAATTGTTTTAAACTACCTAATGAATTGTAATGTTAGGGTGAGGATTTTTAGGGAATGTCATATCACGGGCAAAGTTCTATTGTTCTAGAAATAAATAAACCTATTTTGCAAAAAGCTGTCTTAATGTTTAATTTGATCATATAATTTTATTTTATAATTAATAGTTATTTCTGATGCATACTTAGGTCACAAAATATTAGTTCAACTCACTGATTAGCTAACAAAATCTTATGAGGGAAAAAAATTCTTAGGATTTCAACATACCAAGTGTGGTCTACTGTGGATGAAGATAAAATGAGACCCCTTGATCTAATTTGCTTTAAACTTTATGTAAAAGAGTGAAAAATATCATCTTACTGACTTTGGGTTGCCATTTGAAAAAACTTCACAAATGCTTTCTCATTTTCTCTCAGTATTGATCCACTTCCACAATTTAAAGACATGGGGTCTATTTGTTATTTAACAAGTTTTATTTCTGTAATAGCATCCCCCCGTTCAAGGCAAGATAATAGCATGATTTCTGTCACCTCAGTTAAGGCTGTGTCAATATTTTCACTAGAAGCATGCATTTTACGCACTAGAACTGAACCACAGCCAAAGAAATTCACGTAAGGTTAAAATTAAGACAGCAACATCTGAAATCCAGTGGAAAGAAAGAAAGTGTGTTCATTCCTAGGATTAGAGAGAAGTTAATGATCCTGAAGCTTTTTTGAGTGTATCCTTCAAACCCAGCTGCCCTTCCACAGATCCTGGCATTTTAAAGCTTAGTACTCCATATCCCTTGCTGATGATATGTTAGCTGTGAGTGGAAGGTTGTAGGAGCTGAATTAGCTTAAATTAAGAAAATAGCTACTATATATGCTCGAGATCTGATTGCAGTTATGAATCCTTTCATTTTTGTGTAATGAAAATTTGTAAATTTTACCCTGCTCTTGCAGGGGGATTGGACTAGATGATCTTTTGAGGTCCCTTCCAACCCTTGGGATTCTGTGATTCTGTGAAAGTTATTTGATGTGGACTGAAGTACTCTAGGTTTCTCAAAGTAATTGTTTAAAAGTGCCAGCCATGTTAACATTTTCTGATGAATACGATGGGCTGTAAATCTCATAAATGTATGTATTTGCTTGGTTTTAAAGAAGACCATAATCTTCAAGTCTGTGTACAAACTCTGAGTAAAGATGCTGGAGAAATATGAACAGTCCTCTGTCTCAAACAGGCAACATTTCCTTTGATTTCAACATCTTTCAGCATCTGATTTAAGAACTGATCACAGCACATGTGGTTTAAGGATTATGGTAATTCAGATTGTGGAATCACATTGTTTATGAAGTAAAAAAAGAAAAAAAGAAAAGTCTTTCTGGGGTGTCTCAGTTACTTTAAAAATCTCCATAATATTTTTTCTTCTTTAAATAACCATGTGTATAGGTCCCGGTAATAAATTTTATAGTGATCTTCACATTTAAGTTTTTGAAACTAATTTTGTATGCTGAGAAAGAAAACATAGCATAAAACCACAGAATTAACATATATTTATTGACTGTGTTACAAAAAGTTTATATCAATCCACAGAAACACAGAGAAAGAGAACAGAGTTTCTTAGGAAATGCAGCTCTCTGTTTAGAGAAAAAATTACAGATACGTTGTAAACACATGAAAGTAGAAATGATTTGAATTCCATGATGAGGAATGCTTAAGTACAGTGAATTTAATGATCATTTTAATGTTGATGGAAAATTCAGCCCTTGAGATGTTTACATGTAGTTTATAAAGAGTGCTGCTGTTTCTCCAAGCCTCAGTCACATACATATTTTTTTATTCAATCTTCCTCTTTTGGTGAGAGGTGAAGAGTGAGAACACTAACATTTATCTTAAAAAGTCCTTCCCTAACTAAATTTTGAGTGAGCAGAAAAGTGAGTAGGACTACATGAGTATTATTTGTCTGTTCTCTGAGGAGCAGGGTATCCTATATATATGTCATTTTGGGAGACAGGCCAAAAAGAAGATGCCAAAACTCAAAACAGTCAGGGCTTTGCAACAATATAGCAAAATATAACAACAGGATAAAAAAACACCCAGTGAGGAAAACAAAGTACTGAACTTGTAGGTGATATAATCAGATCTCTGAAAACCCCAGTGTATTTAGTGGAGGATTTATTCTTTAACTGCTGGACCAACCCCAGTTAATTCTTCTGTTACACTCATCAATATTTATGGAGAGCTGCCAACACACACAGTCTTATACAAAATACAGGACAAGACATAGACTCTGTTGTGTCGTATCTTTCAAGAAAGAAAAAAGATAGAAATTCTGGTATAAATTCCAATATAAAGAGCAGGTGTTTACAATTTTAACTTCAGCAGAAGAAAATGCTGTTTGTCTTGTTTTCCTCCCTACTTGCTTGACAGAATTATAATTGTGTTTCCCTTGATGATTATTTTGTAAATTTGTTACTGAAAGTGAAGCATTTGCAGCTCTGACAGGGTGATTTTTATTAAAATAAGCATATAATTTTCATTTTTAATTCTTTAATATAAAATAATTTGTCCTTGTCTATATTTTACTTTATTTTTTTAATCCTATTCAGCCTTTTCAATTTTAGACTTAATAATTCTAACCTACCATTGTAGCTACATATTTCTTGTTTTAATATACATATTTTAAATTATTATATCTGGCTACAACTATATAAAAAAGTTCCAATTTAAAATATCATGATGATTAATAAAGCTTTATAATTGCATCTTATGTAATTAATGGTGTGCAAGTATGAACAAGGTGAATACTATTTCCAGAGCAGATTAACTTGATACAAGTTGACTGAGGCTTCAAATCTAAACCCAGTTGAGTTATTACTGTGCTGCATCAGCATTTATTGATTTTAAGGTACAGCGTTAGCATTCACTTATCACTGCATATTTTTCCCCATTGTACATTAAAAGAGCTTGCCCTCATCTGTCACGATATTATATTGCATAAATCACACAGAATGGTTACCCGTTTCCATGATTTATTTCATTTTTATGTTAATTATACTGAAACATAGGATTGTTTAATAAAAATGTTGAAGCTAATCTATACTGGTCATCAATATTTCTTACACACATTACGTGGTGGAATGTGTGATAAACCACAGTATCCAACACGTATGGAAGGGCATTTAAAGTGACAAGGGTATTTAGGGTTTAGACTCACTTAGAGCTGAGACACATTTTAATTTTACAAAGGCCAAACAAAACCTGGCATTTACACAGTATTATTTTTTTTATATAAGTTAATGGTGCCTATTAATCATAATCACTAGAAAAATAAAACATTTATCCTCCAGTTTTCACAGTTTAGAAATATAATATATGCTCAGAGTTACTTTCTTAAGGAAACACTGGCTTCTCAACAAAATGAGACAAATATTAGAAACTTCCAAGTCAAGGTAAGACACTCAGTGGAAACTTGTGTTCTTCTAATACAGGGTTTTTGTCGGGGGAAGTGTGGCAAGATCAGGCTACGATATATCTGAGACTGAACCCTCAAAGACTTCTACTTATACACTATAAGTCCTCCTGAAATCAAAGACATTTCATGAAATCAAAACCTAGATCCCATGTAAATAGTCTTCAGGGTCACTGATGAAATGGTCTGCAGCATATTTATTGAAGGTATTTCTCAGGACACATGAGCAAAATCTTTGTGGGATCAGAGCCTTGACTAAAGCTGAGGAGATCAGACCGTTTCTTATTTTCCTTTATTACCATTTCAAATTCAGCAGACTCCAAGTATGCTGGGTAAATTGAGGCATACAATGATAATTTAAAAGTAATACGTGGATAATATGTAACTTTTTCTTAAGGACTCAAAAACCAAAGATTTAATTTTTCTCTAGTCTGCTATTTCAGGAGCAAGAGCAACAAGAAAATATATTCAGAGTTGTGGACATATGCTACTCTTGCGGAAAAAGATCTCAGAATTGGACACCTACTTATCTGCCAAATAATTAATGAAAAGTAATTATATCATTGCAAAAAATAAACTGTAGAAACATGAGGGTATCATTTTCCTAGAAATTCTAGTTGTTAAGGATTTTAGTGTTTGGAAACTTTTTTAATCCTGCAGCAAAAGATTAAAGACCTGTTTGACATAAAAGGTACAAAATGCGTGATAATCTGAAAGTATTTCAGAAGATGTGCCACTGTTTAAAAAGTTTCTACAGAAAGTATTATCCTTGAAAATGAGAGTTCATCAGATTTTGTACCAGCTTATTGAGAAACTCCAAGTTTTCAATTAAATCTCTTGCTTTTCAGGTCACACAAAAACGGGGGGGGGGGGGGGGGGGGGGGGGGGGGGGGGGGGGGTTAGATGACTTTATGAGTCCTGTAGAATTTAAATACTTATAAAAATAATGAATACATTTCATAAATTGTTTGCAGCTTTCGTAATGAGATTTAAGTTGCCTTCTATTAAAGAAATCTGTTACTGCTTTTTTTAACCACAACGTAACTGGTAAGCATGTTTATTATACTCAGAAGCTAATATAATCTAGTTTTATCAGTGTCTGAATTGATATCATTTTCAAAAGCATTCTTTTCTTGCATGTTTCTGGTGTTTAATACTCTACTTGTTATTTAATTTATTTATGACACAGAAAATAAGAAACATTGCAGACTCTAAGCACCACAGCAGTATAATAAAACACAAGTCTGTGGTTATTAAATAGAAATAACAAAGAAACAGCAACAGATTATTTAAAATCCAGCCATCCAGCTGAAAAGATAAATAAAATTCTGACACTTACCAACAGAAAAAAATACAGCAACTAAATAACCTAAGAAATTTCTTTCTTTCTTTCTTTTTTTTTTTTAATGTCTTAGCTTTTCACTTTTCATAAGTTTCTAAGCTTTAAAATTTTAACAACCGACTTTTGTTTGTGTCTGAGCTTTAAGCAAAACAGTGAGGGAAATAGCCAAGCAATAGACATAAGTGTTTGATTTTTTGAGATTTAAAGAAAAAAAAAAAGAAAAAGGAGTTAGTTGGCCTAAGGCTAGAATTTTCATTACATCAATGAAAGAAAGAAAACAGAAGCCAGCAGAGGGGAGTTATAGAAACTGACTTTATATAAACAGTGAGAAAAATCTTTTTCCATGGCCACCTACAATGTAGCTACTTTACCATCAGTACTTTTCTTTTACTGGTGGCACAGCAGCCAGGACCTGACATTTTACAGCAGGTTACAGTCCAGCCAAGAGGTTTGCCCCTAGCAGGACGAGGCTAACAGTCTGTCAGAGAGAACAGAAACAAAAAAAATTTCCACATACCTAAATTGACAAAGCTCATGACCATGTCAGCATCATTCAGAAAGTTGGTGTCGTGCAGGCTGGCTAAGGGAGGATTCTGTGTTGTTAGGGGGGTCATGCGAGATAATTGCATTCTCCGCGAATATCCATTTGGGGAGGCAGAGTATCCTTTCCGTATCCCTCTGCTTTCCCCTGCCATTGATCCCTTTAGTGAATACTCCAGCTCCTCAGTATCCTCTTCATTTGTCATAGCATTATACAGGTCCAGCATAAAGAGGGGTGCAGAAGAAGCCTGCTTTCCTGGTGAAAATGGTCTGGGTCTGTGAGGTAAACCCAGGATAGAAAGAATCTCTCTCTGAATCTCCCTTCTTTCATGGTTCCGCAGCCTCCTGTAAATAAAGCTTGAATGGACATGGTTGTCTCCTAAACCTCCCTGTGCGTGACCCACCAGAACCCAGCAATTCCAGAGCAAGCCCACGAAAGCTTTGAGCACAGTTGTGTTCATCTTTGAAAAGGAAAAGGAAAAAAAAAAAAATAAATAAAAAATCTTTTCTCCTACTTGTTCTGAGTTCCTATGAGGTCTGCTTTTCCAGTGGCTGAAAAACAAAATTTACCTATTCTTCATGTCAATGTCATCTCTAAACGTAACATCTTTGGTGATTTCTCTCCCCCCACCCTGTTTAAATATTATGGAATGTGTCAGGTTGCAGTTATTTCTAAGAAAGCTGAAATTCAGACTTCCAATTTTCCACTGTTGTTATCGTTTTTTCTGCATTTATGGAGCAGAAGACCAGTATTTTGTCAGCTGACCTAGGCATTCCTATATAAACCTTAGATAACCAGGTCTTTGATGGGGAGCTGTGTTAGCAAGAGCTGTTCTTCTGACACATTGTAGTTCCCAGAGTTATCTTCCCTTGTTATTCTGAGTTCTTCGTACACCTTGCGCTCTTCCCAAGATAAAATCCTGAGTCACAGATTTGTCTTGATCTGTACCTTGGTGATGTAACACATATTTGTCCAGCAGCCTGGTGATAACTTTAACATCTTTTGAATCGCTTGAGTGTAAAGTAATTCTAAAGCATGTACCAATCAAATGAATGTGTTGCCATGAATTTACTCGCAAAAAATAACCTTCTGTAAATCCATTCAACCCTTTTCAGCTTCTGAACTGTTATTTCCAACTCTAGCAGGCACAAATATAACAGCTCTCTTCAAGAGAGATCTAAAGACTAATGTAAGCACAACCCTGCTGGGAAAGAAGAGGCTTCTCATTGTAATTTGAAACGGGTATAGCAAAAAAGTCTTTAACCCTTCTCTTGCCAGACAGAGGTTTAAAAACCTCTCCCCCCTCAATTTACAGTAATATACCTAATTTTGGCTATCGTCTGTTTTTTGTCCTAACAGCTTGCAGAATTAATTTTAACTTTAACAATTTTAGGATGTGTAGATAGCTGAAGGCATGGCATAATGTGGAAGCCCTTTTGAGTTCCCTTATGAGTCCATGGTTTAGTAAACTTGAATAGGAAACTCATAACAGACTAAAACAGCATCTCACTAACTCAAGAAATGTTTATATTTTAGGTAAGTTTAGCAATTGAAGCTGACCTTTTTAATAAACTCTGCAGGAAATTTTGTCTCATTTCTAAAAATGTCGGGAATGCAGTCCGAATGAAAACAAATTTATTCAGCAAGTGAGATTTCAAGTTGTGCATAGCCAATGGTGTAATTATGGTTACAGTCGCAACTTTCATAAACTGTAATTTGCAATGATAATTTATTCAAAGTACATTTTGACTTATAAATCTCTATACTACGTTTCCCAGTGAATATCAAAAGCTACGATTTAATCCCACAGCCTATTATTAACTGGAGAAAGAAGCTGCTTAACTAAAGAAATAAGAAGTATTAAATAGATTTTAAAGCTGTTGCCCATGAAGTTAAGGTTCAGTTTAGAATTTCTGACAGCCAGCAACTGGTGTTTTCTTTCACTAAAAAAAAAAAAAATCACAGTGTTAAATTTCATATTGCTCAGATTATTGCTAGTCATTTTACACACTGCTATGAGTTGCCTTTGGTTAAGAGGGCATTTTCTTTTGATGAAAGGGAGAATAAAAGGACAAAAAAGGGTTGGGTTTTTTTTGTGTCAATATGATGTTGAGGAATAAACCAGGTATATAAAACTCATCCCCTCAGGTTTTCCTCTGCATGACTAGCACCTACTCAGAGAATCATGCAGTTCTTGAGTAAACTTGGGAGTGTGACAGCAAGCATAGTCACAACCTACAAAGCCAGGAATAATTTATCTAGGATATTAAGAACAAACAAGCTCTTCTCATATATTGTGAGTCCTAGTCTATATTTACAGTCTAGTCCAGCTATCATTAAAATGTAGCTGATTCTCTCTCATAAATCAGCACACGTAATGGACAATGCTTCTCCCAAGGAAGGATTTATCTCATACTAGACCTACTGAATTAACACTAAAATTAATTATGAAGGTATTGAGTAAAATTCCTATTTTTAGCAGAAGAACAGTCAGAATAAGAATATGTTTTCTCTCCTCATTTAGATTTTCCCTCAAAATTCATTTGTTATAAGAAAAATATTATTTCCTGGTTTTGTTTTGCTTTCACTTGTTCTGCTCAGACAGTTGCAATGATACATTAGACTTTACCATACATATATCTTCTTTTGAATTTGGCCATCTCGTATCCTGCAACAAGGTTTATTTCTCTTTTCCAGCAATATATTTCCTTTTTTTCCCTAAGCATTCATAAAAGCCATTGGATTGATTGCTCGGTGGATTTAAGTCCTCAGCCCACCAGTATGTCCAGCAATAGAAACTTCCTGTATTATCCCACTAGAGTGTCTGGAGTTCCACATTTAGTTAATCCTTTCCCATTTAAAAAACAAAAAAGCCCTCAAGTTTGAGGATGCTTTTATGTAATAAACATTTTTCTAGACAGAACTAGAATCATATGTTTGACAAAAACAGCTCCTGTTATTTTCAGATAGAGCCACAGCCAAACATGTAACCTAAATACAAAGGATTTATTGTACGTTAACCTACCCTACACTGAGGCACCAAGCATCCTTGGCCAGAACACAAAAATAAAAATAAAAATATTTTTTGTTAAAATAAGCACAATGTCCTTTTGTAATAAACCTGTGTTCCACGACAGCTCTAAAAATGAAAGCCTTTGCTAAAGTAATGAAAGAGATCTGTAATAGCTGATAGGTCCCATTTCATATTTCCAATATGTACAAATTCTGAAAAAAAAAGCCCAAACCACATAAGATTTCAAAGTCAAGATATTTTATTTGATAATATATAAAAATAGATTGACACAGATACACAGATATCTGGATGTAGTTTAGGTTAGGGTTCAGTTTCAATGTCACCTGAGATCTGAGTTTCAAGTTTTACAACAAGAAATTATTCTGAGCTGGTTGCATAATATTGAAACTTAAGAGAAATGTCATGTTCACACCATTTTTAGATGCACTCAAATATAAATAACAGTTGAGGTCAGTATAAAGTACTGATCAAAGTTCAAAACAAGGTTTGACCAAGGTGCCCATAGATTCCAGTTTTACCCTATATCTAAAACTGAAATTTTGAAATATAAAACCTACACACAGATAGCCCTTCTTTCTTCCCTAGATGCTGAAAGACAAGCAAGACAAGAAATCACCTGACCCACCCTTATCCAGTCCTTTAAAAATAAAAGGAAATCTAAAATTACTCCAAAAGTAAACTCCCATTAGGGATAGATGTCTGACAGAAGCACATGTAACCAGTGGAGCACCGGGAGAGCAAGGTCTCAGAGGCAGAACAGCAGAGAGCACTGTGCAGGCACCCCTGGCGGTGTGAAGGTAGGAAGCAGTTCCATGAATTTGTTAAAAAATGTGGCACATATTTACATAATGAATTAATTCAGAGCTCATTACATTTGTACTAACCTAAGCAATGTTAGAACAAATATCATAAAGAATGTAACGAAACCCATTAATACAGATCTCATATTCCAATGAATTCTAACACTGCAACAGTGAAAAAAAAATATTACTACCCAGCAGGTCACTGCAATCATTGAGGGTGTAATTGTTTTTATGGGCAATGCCCACTACTCAAAGCCATATAAAATCGGTGGATTGCTACCGAATGCAGAATCTGTGCTCTCAAGATCATATTAACTGAGAGTCTTTTTGCACTGCAATGGTTCTCTGTAACTGATAAAATAGACCAAAATGCAGACCCTCTCCAGGACATTTGCAGTCTAAATCTAAAACCTATGCATGCATGCTGAATTATTCTGCTGGCTTTTACCCTCTGAATTAATGACCAGTTAATTCAGCATTCAGACCAATATTGTGCATAAATAGGTAAGCCAACATTAATGCTTAATGCTTAGTTGTTTAAGTATATCCTTGTTATTTCTTTGCAAGACTATTGTTGCAAAAGTTACGGGGGAAAGGTTTCATAAAAGCAAGAAAATCATTACAGGTTTAAACTACTGATTCGCCAGCAAAAAGAAAACAAGTTATCTGGACTCTTCCCAGGACTGAAACATTCTACAGTCACCACAGTTGGCCGTACCTGTTATACTACCTGTATCTAAATTGAATTTACAATGATATGGTCTCCATGAGGCCTACATTCAAGCCTTTGGATGTAAGTATGCATATATTCATAAGTTCCAAACATCCAATCGACATCTCCCACTCAGTTTTTTTTATCAAGTTGGATTTTGTATGACACTTCTATTCTTATCCTGCAAACAGAAAAAAAGAATGACGCATGTAGTTTTTGTATTAATGAAAGATATGTCTCCTAATACAAAGGATATTCCATTTGTAATGGACACTATGAATATTGGTAAATTAAGCTGCAGAAATTGGCAGTTGAGACATAAGTGGAGTATGATATTTGTAAATGTTGCATAATGATATGAACCCTTTTTATTCTGAATAATCTCACAGCATTTGCTAATGACAGACAGGAATCATGTCAGATGCAGAAACACTACCATTTTTGGAACAGAAAATATGTTCAATATTATTAATTTATTTAATTTCATATCAGGATGAAAAGATAGCTGTCCTGAACCACAAAGAAAACTGTGTTTCTCAACCATCGGGGAATTTTAGGATAATCACAGGGGTTTTATCCAAAGTCTGTACACTTTACACATATTCCTTGGGATCCGTAAGCATTAAATAAAGTACGTCCATTTTATGCTGTAGGCAGAAAAATGCATTTCAAAATAAGTCTTGCTATGTGGAATTGTTCAATATTTAGATTATAGTGTTATTTATTCAGTTATCAAACAGTTTCTTGTAGCAAAAGTTTTTCATTCAGGATTTCAAAAGCTCAGGCAAAATCAAAAATCAGCTTAGGAGGTAAGTCATCAAGCATTATATAGATGGCATTTAATAGAATACTTCGTTTACAGAAAGACTTCCAGCTTTAAGTATAATCATCTGTGAAGTTTGTTGCATTCATAGTACATGTATAATGTTGTAAAGCTATCAGGACAGAATAATCTGAGCACTGAAAAATACTTTTCTTCAACATTAAGAAAATGGAGAAAAATTATTTCATAATCTGCCTGAAGACTTTTTTTTTTAAACTTACTATGTTCAAAGACTGGAAAAACAAAGAGAAACTTGTTTCACACACAACACTCCTCAGAATATGTGAACCACAAAATATATAATTAATACTATGATCCAACATCAGAGTGCTGCCATTTGCATAATTTTCAAACCCAAATAGCTCCCAGAAATCCCCTTTGGTTTACAATAAGCCTCTAATTAGTTTGTGTTTTGTTTTTTTTTTAGGGCAAAAAAGGAACTGCACTGAGGCAAACACAAAACACTTGGACAAGAGCGACATTTGGAAGTAGCAAAGCATAGCACTTTTTAAGAAAATTATTCTTGGCTCAGCTCGTAGAAGGGTTTTATTGTGCCCCAGCTGCAGACTGGTACCTGCTGGTCTTCTTGTTCTCTGGCTGCAGCACAGCCATAAATATTTTGTGGTGTTTCCAGGCTGGCCCCACCACCTTTTCAGGGAACCTCTTCTGCCTCTTCCTGGTGGTCTTTTTGTTTCCAACTACAGATATGTATAGAAATCCATTCCTAAATGGCTGCTCTCTAGGTACCCACACTGCATTGTTGTTCCTATCATGAAGTATTCTACCTGTCTAAATACTAGAGTTATTTCTTCCCTGGAGCATTTTGTTACCAAGCTCTACAACCATGACTTTAGCTCCTCTACTGGCAGTTGGATGATGCAGCAGCCTCTCAATCTCTTAAATGAGTTGAGAGGGGGTTATGTCTTTTTCTTGTGCTTTGTTTTAAATTTACTCTCCTTCTCTTTCCTATACTTCCCATTATGTCTCTCTACATTTAAGTTACCACTTGGATATGCTGCCCACATGTATTTTCAGCTTTTTTAACTTCAAAGCATTCTTCCCCTACTGTCTCTATTTTCACATTTCTTCTTTCCCTCCCCAAGTATCTGTAGACAGATGTTAATTTCTTCTTTAAAATGACTTCACTTATTTAACAGTTTCCCCTTTTGTGAGAGATTAGGTGGCCTCTTCAAGCAGTAGAAGAGTTGCTGCTGCACTAGTACTTTCAATTAAGTGAGCACTTACTAATCATGAAGTCCTTGAGAGACCAGTCATCTGTTGCTGTTGGAGGAGGATTGCGAAAGAAAAAGATGTGCATCATGGGACCACTGCTAGACTACTCACACACTAAAATGTTTGATATGTGCTGACTGATCTTTTTACGTATAATCATACAACGGTTTAGGCTGGAAAAGACCTTGAAGATCATTGATACCCAACCGTTAACCTAACGCTGTCAAGGCCACCACTAAATCACATATCTAAGTACCATATCAATACACCTTTTAAATACTTCCAGAGATGGTCATTCAACCACATCCCTGTGCAGCCTGTTCCAATGCTGGAAAACCCTTTCCATAAAGAAATTTTTCTTAATATCTAATCTGAACATGGCACCACTTGAGGCCATTTCCTCTTGTCTTATCACTTATTACCTGTGAAAAGAGACTGACTCCCAGCTCACTACAACCTCCTTTCAGGTAGCTGTAGAGACTGATAAGGTCCCCCTTAGCCTCCTTTTCCCCAGGCTAAACAACCCCCATTCCCTCAGCCATTCCTCATCAGACTTGAGCTCCAGACCCTTCACCAGCTTTGTTGCCCTTCTTTGGACAGGCTTCAGCACCTCAATGTCTTTCTTGTAGTGAGAGAGTTTCCCGAGCACCAAGGTCAGGCTGACAGGCCTGTAGTTCCCCAGATTCTCCTTCTGGCCCTTCCTGTAGATGGGCATCACATATGTTAAACTCCAGTCAACTAGTCCCTCCCCAGTTAACCAGGACTGCTGATAAATGATGGAAATTGGCTCAGTGAGCACTTCTGCCAGCTCCCTCAGTACTCTTGGATAGATCCCATCCAGCCAAAGTTTTGAGTGTGTCTAAGTGGTGTAGCAGGTTGCTCCCCTTGGATTTTGGGGGCTTCATTCTGCTCTCTATCCTTGTCTTCCAGTTCAGGCTGGTGGTACACAGAAAACAACCGGTCTTACTATTAAAAACTGAGGCAAGAAGGCATTAAGTACCTCAGCCTTTTCATTATCCTTTGTCACTATGTTTCCCCACACATCCAATAAAGGGTGGAGAGTCTCCTTAGCCCTCCTTTTTTTGCTAACATATTTATAGAAAACATTTTTATTGTCTTGTCTGGCAGATTAAGTTCTAGTTGGGCTTTGACGTTTCTAATTTTCTCCCTGCATAACCTCACAACCTCCTTGTACTCCTCCTGAGTTGCCTGCCCCTTTTTCCAAAGGTCATAAACTCTCTTGGTTTTTTTCCTCAGTTCCAGCCAGCCAAAACTTTCATTCAGCCAGGCCAATCTTCTTTCCTGGTGGGTCATCTTTCAGCTCATGGGAATGGCCTGCTGCTGCTCTTTGAAGATTTCCTTCTTGAAGAATGTCCAACCTTCCTGGACTCCTTTGTCCTTCAAGACTGTCTCCTAAGTGATTCTGTCAGCCAGGTCCCTAAACAGACTAAAGTCTGCCCTCTGGAAGTCCTAGGTAGCAGTTCTGCTGACCCCTCCATACACAGGCTTTTTCAGGTGTGGGGATCCATCAGAGAGGCAGGCCAGACCCAGCTAAGGGACTGGCAACAGCCCAGCTACAAAATGTTGTAAGGTTTTCATAACAATGGCATTTTCATGAAAACAGACATTGTCAGAGTCAGGTAAGAATCATCAGTACAATATCAGAGATTTTGTGAATTGTCCAGTAATATTAACAAATTGTGTTCTGCTGGCACTTTTTCCATACTAGCTCAGTCAAAAAGGACATTATTTGTATCCTGTGTGTTTATACTAAATTATCATTGTAAGAACCCTAGAGATGGTAGCAACCAAGCTGCCCTGAGACAGGCAAGTGTCTGAACACAAGGCAGAAACTATTTAAATTCTCCAGGTTGGGTCTATTTCATTAGCCAACGTGCAGTAGCAGTGTGGTGGCAATGGCCATAACACAGGTCCAGAAAAGTCTTTAAAATGAAATATTTGTTTCGTGAATTTCTCTCATTAGACCATACTCCCTCCTAGCAAGTAGCACTTTTACCTGGCAAAATGATTACTATTGGCCACAGTTGATGGAATTTATTTAATCAACAATGGCTAATCATTGCAAAAATTTACTACAACAGTCTGTTTAAGCCAGAATTTTTTAAGCTGGCAAAGCAAAGTAATAAAGCAGAACACCCGTTTGTGCTGCTGGCCTAGAAAACCCACTTGTTTTCCTCAGAGCTTTATTACAGTGGTTGTGATAAACTGAAATACTGGAGAAGATATATACCTACTTTGCACTAATATCTATACATTAGAGTTGAAAGATCAGCTGCTAAACTTTACTTTCTGTAGCCAGAGGTCTGAAAACATGATCTGCATCATGTTAATTTGAGTAATCTATGTCCCTCATGAACGAGACTTAGGCAAGAGAATCATGATTTATATTGCAACCTTTGCATCTGAAACTGCACTGTAATCTAAACATGATACAGACACATAAGCAGTCCTTCATTTCTGCTTCTTTAGCTTTACTGCCTTTAGTGCTCCTTCCTTAGCATTCAGACATTTAATCTGGAGCAAATGTTATTTCCTGAAGGAATTCTAGTTAAGCCATGAAAATTATAAAACAGCTACAAATGCAGAACAGTCATTTCCTCTGGGAAGTGGATTCACAATTATATTTTCATAAGTGTTACTATTTGTTGTTAAGTGCTTTTTCAGTTAATTTTTTGATGAGTAGCACTTCCTCTCTAGAAACTCAGCATTGAATGATAAAAAGAAACTGGATTTTATTCATTCATAGCTTAGATTAGGATGACATATGGGGAACCTCTTTAGTTTACTCAGTTGTTATATCAGTAGTTGTCAGTAGGTATGGCTTCCTTCCACACAGCCTAAGCACACAGGTGTATCTTCACACAGTGATTTCTCAGAGGAGATGCCCAATATTTTCTGTGCTAATTTTCTCCTCTTCATCACACTTTGGCAATAAAATGTGCACTGGGACAAATTAATAAGAATTTTGTATGACTTTCTGGCAGACTTTTTCTGCATGCTCCTGTGAGCATCACTAGAAGCAGACACAATGAGCTGCTGGGAAAGCTTCGGCCTCATCTTCGAGATGCTGTTGCTTCCAGCTCCGACCACATCTTCCTCTGGCATGAGAAGGGGGCTGGAAAGGAGAGGTCAGTCTCATGGCAGAAACATTTTGCAATGATCTATTCTGAGGCCCAGGGTTAATTAATTTCAATTTGTTCTTATTTCTTCCTTGTAATTCAAAGTTAATCAGTCTTCACTATTTCTGTAAAGAATTGTGAAGTTTGTTTTCCTGTATTTGTGGACCTTCTAAGAACTAAAATCCTCTGCTTCCAATCAGTGAAGGATCCTTTTTATGCAGATGAAAAAAGGAACTATGTTTATACTAAAGGATGGCCAGAAAGCTTCAAAACCATAAAACTTCTGGCTTGTTTAGTGCTTTCCTAAAAAATATAAAGATGACCAAACAGATTATTTGTACCAAAAAAAAAAAAAAAGAACAAATCTTTTCTGTCTAATAATTTCTTTGCCAAGTTTCAGTCTAAAATTATTTTTTATGGATACATTATAAATTGCTTAAAAATGGAGTTTATAATGGAAATGGTGACAGACTTAACTATGGCGGCACTAGCAGGCGCCAGTGTAATTACAGTTCTCTCAAGACATAACTTATTGCAGGCTACACTGCAGAGCCAGTATTTTGTATTTTAATTAAGAAACCTGGATTTTGTTTGTAATAATTGACTGTTATGCTGCCCCTTTTGCCAGGACACTCTTGTAAAAGAGACTCTTGCCTCTAGTAGTCTTTCTTTGTTAAATATTTTAAATACATGTTATATTATTGACTGGAAGATTGCATGCATTTTATAGGTCATTATTAACTGTCTTTTGGTGACTTCAGTCGTTCTATAGTTTTTAATGGAGATTTTTGCTCCTCTCATCAGTGACCAGAAAAGGTTTACAGTTTAGGGCTTTCAGAAGTGTAATAGAATGACAAAATCATAGTATGGTTTGGGTTGGAAGGGGCCTTAAAGATCACCTAGTTCCAACCTCCTTGCCATGGGCAAGGATACATTCCACTAGGCCAGGTTGCTTAAAGCCCTGTCTAACCTGGCCTTGAGCACTTCCAGGGGTGGGAAGATACCATAGCATCTCTGTTATCTGCCTTAATCTGTACCATGCAGGCCTTCCATAAGAAAGCATGTTCTTTGGCTATGCTCTCCTAATGCCCTTGGCAAGAACTTGAGATTCTCACACAGTGACACAGAAACACTTGGACCTTCTCCATGCTGCCCTGCCAAGGGCATCCCCGCAGCTCGAAACGCGTGGCATCTCTGCTGAGCAGCTACAGAACATCTCAGTTCCTGAACACCGAGCCGTGTTTACATTTTGCATACAAGCTCTTTTTGTTAGATGCCGTCGGAATGACAAACAGGGCAGGCAGCAGCCCTAGAAGCACAGGCGGGTCTGGGAACCGGACGAGAGGCGGGCGATGCCGCATGGGATGCTGCCACCTCCCGGCACCGCCTTGCCCTCGCCCTTTCCTCCGCAGCAGCAGTTACTGCTACTGCAAGCATCCTCCTTCGGGTTTCGGGATTTACCTTTGTTCCTTGGTTTCTTTTCAGCTCTTCTTCATATTGCTGGAGTGTGTGTCCTCCCATAGCCAGCAGTGACAAATGGCATCGCCTGTACAGCCCACAAGCTCTCGGTGCCTAATTTTGACACGAAAACTGAGGAGGTATTCAAAAAAGAAGGACATTGATATGCACAAAATTAAGTAGGCCACACCAGCACATGTGTAATTTTATGTGCTGTAATAGTAGTACCACACAGACACATATACAAACGAGACTGATATAAATGGTTAACATTTTTAACTGAAAAACAAAAAAAAAAGTTGCAGGACTCCAGGAATAAATATGCTTTACAATTATTTTTTTAATTTTTATTTTTTCTATGTCTGACTAGCACTGGGTATAGCAAAGATTTGACTAAAAACATTCTTCACAGCCCCTTTCTTTCTCTCTGTTTGGCCCCAGAACGATGCTGTTCTAACAAACACTATTCAGTCATTTTCCCCCAGGACTATCTACCAACCAGAGAGATTACCAGTTAATTATGTCACTTCCTTTCTTTTCTCCAGCACGCTCACAGGCTACGAAAAGAGATAAAGGAGTCAGCCTTACCAGCAGATCTCTCCCCAGTTCCTCCTGCCCAGAGGACCTTATAGCAAGTCCGTGATGCCTTTGGATCTTCCAAGTGGAGTACAGGGAAAAGAGCATAGGAGATAAAATACCATTACATGGTTTGGGAAAAAAAGCTCATAACAACAACAAAAAAATTATGGCATTGTCTCATAATTTTCTTTTGGGTCCTGAAACAGCTACTGGTATTACATTAACAAAGAGTTATTATTATGGCCAAACAGCTGAACAAAATGGAAATACATTATTTGTTTATATTTTGTGTCCTTGGAGAACAAATGCAAAGTGAAAAGAAATTTAAGGGAGAAATACACATCAAGAAAACCAATAGAAAATGCACAGAAATTATGTCACAGGCCTTTCTCAGATACCTATATTTGAGGTTTCAAATGTCTCGAATATCACTCTTCACCAACTATTTATTAGGTGGCATTGATTTCAACTGTGTGATGGAAAAAAAAAGATGGAAAATATGCCCAGGCAGAAAAACTGGTGAATAAGCAATAATCTGTAGGGTGACCGGAAAGACTGGAGTCTGAGTACAGTATGCCCACATCTAGCCAAGGTCCAGTGAGGTCCCTGGGAACAGTGATGAAATCCAACTGATACAGTGGTGGATCATTTTCTGGCCATGGACTTATACTCTGCTTGCAATCATGAGAAAGAAGGAAGCTTTTAAGGTGAGATTTCAAGCACATTTCAATTAGCTGGTGCTATGCTATGTGACTCCCATCTATACATCTTTGGATGGATTGTCCTGGGAGAGGCTCCCAGTGCCACCTGAGCAGGGTTGCGGAGGTGAGAGCAAGGAAGCAGGGTGGGATGAGACTATGGGGATTTAGAAAAGCCAGTAGCTTTGAGGACCTATAATGAAGAATTATTGCAGTAAGCGCTACTCTAGGTTCTGTTGCATATTTTTTTCTTCACTTGGCTATTGTTAAAACAACTCTTTATCTGATCCTCTAAATACAGCTCAAGCAATATTTCATCCCACAGGAAATGAGAGGGACCAACAAACAGACTGTGTGACAATGAAAAAGAAAGAAAACACCAGCCCATTATCTGACTCCTTTATCCAAACTGACTAGACTGATTGCCTTGACATCATGTTTATCAATTCCACATGGGTTTTTTGGGCCATTTTCTAATTCCCAGAAAAGGATGCTTACAAAGGTGAAAGCAGAAACCAGTAGAGTCCATCTCCTAGGAGTATGTATTTGACTGCAGTACTTTGTTATTTTGTGCTATAGAAGGAAAATTAATAGGCCTTTTAAAAACAGCAAAATATGTGAAAAGGAAGATGTATTACAGAAATAAAATTTATGAAAAAGGTGTGACAGCAAAAGCAAATTAATGGGGATATTTCTGCCTTCTATAGTCAAAAGGAGGACAGCTGCAGACATAGAAGTCCTTGAAAACCAGCAGCTTTTCTTTGAAGCATTTGTAATGTGAATCTGAGTTATGGTCAAGATTTAGGCTATTGAGTAAGAAAAGAGAGATAACAAGAAAACTATGGGGAGTAATTTCTAGAAACCAGAATTAGGTATCAGTCTCACAATGATACACAAGTAGGAAACCAATGAAATTAAATCTTTGCCACCAGTTATCAATAATATATATAAAAAAAAGTCGAATAAAGATTACAGGCTTTTATTGGAAATAAACCACTATTTTTACAGGATTTGTAACTTTTATACTTCCTATACAAAATGTACAAGAGCTAAGAGCAAAACCTTCATTTTTTTCCTAACAGGAAACCTGTTTTGTCTCATGTCACTGTATAAACAGAAGGGTCATTAGATCAGTGAGCTCAACAGGAGCTGAGCAACAGGATTATGTATTATTATTAGATATTGTCAATTCATGTGCAGGTTCTGTGGCCATCCTCCATTTTTTCTCCAAACAAAGTGTGAAGCATGACTGCTTCTCAGCTGGAATTGTTCTGGTAACTTCTGTCATAACACTGGAATGATAGGAAATGTTGGCCAAATCATGCAGGCTTTAGTCAGGCAGTGCACCTAATTAAGTCAGTGGGAGATTTTTCCTTCATGGAAACTGTGGAAATGGGCCTGGTTCCTTTATTCATTTGAGGATCATGATTGTTATACTTTTTAATTTATTTTGTGAGGCACTGGAGGATGATTTAAACTCTATCAGGCTGTTTAATGCAATAACAATAACAGTCCATCATGTACCAACTCCATCCCATGTAGGGATGGAGTCAGATTTGAAGGTGTGTGTTACAGTGCGTGAGCAAACTCATTCTAGCTAGCAGTAAAATGTACTCTGGACCCATTCCAGCAAAGCACTTAATCATGTGCTTATCAGCTAAAAGGATGACTCAAATACTTCAAATTATGAACATCCTTTTATGCCTTGCTGCATCACACCCAGAATATTTGCACCATTAGCCCAGATTAATATTAACCAGAGACTGAAAAAGATGAAATGAGAAAGAGGTTTAGAGTGAACTGACATTCCAAGCGCTGCAACACACAACTGTGATATTTTGATCCTGCAAATATTTTTCAAATGGCTGGTACAACCACCTGCTTAACAGATGAGATCTCTGATTAGAAACTTAAGTCTCTGATCTTCAGGAGTACTAATTTAAAGAAAAATAACCTTGTTTTTGAGTCATTCTTAAACCATCCCACTTGTTTTTAATTTGGTGTCATGGGTATTCCAGCCTCCTGAGCTGAGAATGTCCTGAGGTCTTTCCTTTTCTTAGAAATATTTCTGCAGATGACAGAGCATCCAAAAAATCAGAAGCTCCCATGGTTGCATAACACAGTCACAGCTGTCTGGGCCTGATGACCAAGTGAGGTTACCAATAACAGTACTGATCAAACTCCAGTCTGGCAAAGCTGCTTTTTTGCAGCCACGTGCACCTATTGCCTTATGAACCACTGGCTTGCTCTGCTTTTACCCACTGGCCTGCTTCTAATGAAGCAATATAAGAAAGCTGAGAAAGATATGAATGATAAAGCAGCAAAGAAATGAGTGCTTTGAATGGATGATAAAAAATAAGTTGATTTTAGTTACTGTGTTGTTTGATAAAAGGTAATAAAAGTAATGTATCAAACCAGATAGCTTCAGACATTAAGAGTTAAAAGGCAGTGGCTACAGACAGTTCCTGTTGCACAAATGCATACACAAACAATAAATAATGATAACTACTTGGAAAATTACATCAAATGGGAGAGAATCAGAAGTCTGTTAAATGCAAAAGTAGGAAAGCAAAAAAGGAGGGTGACTCCAAGGACACCTTAACAAGAAGATGATATTGTATAGAAAGTTTTTCATTGTAACTCAAGAAGATACACAGAAAGTCTGTGTAAATAATTGTTCAGTGTAAATTTCTCAGAAAAAAATAAAATTAAAAAAAATAATCACAGTTGATATTTTGGTCCAAAACTTTGTAGTTTCTAATACTCTGTAAATATGTCATCTTTGGGTTACAAACTGACTTTTTTTTACACCCTTGAAAGAAAGGTAGCAATAACCTGTAAAAGCAAGTCCCCATCACTTTTAATCATCGTATGAGGCAGAGACTAATGAGAGTGTTCACTCCCATGCTCACTAGAGGTATTTATCAAAAGAACCAAGAGTAAAAGCAAAGACGTCCACACACAATCCTAATTAACAAAACAAATGAGAAGTGAAAAAGTAGCAGTTGACTATTACATGACATTTGTACTTGTGAATGAAGCTTGCACAGACACCATCATTTATTTTTCTTATTTCACCTCCCAGTTACAGCAATGACAATTACCTGCCATTTTATTTAGATTTTTACTAGCTAAACAAAACAATCTACAGATGTCATCCTTTACTTATATCTCCTCTTATTTCCCATGGAGGTGGCCTAAAGAACTGGAAACTGATCTCTGTTATTTTTTGCCTTAACTTCGCTGTTACAGCTCCCAATTTGGTTTGACAGAAACAGCCCAGTTCCCTGTTGGTGACTATTTTGGGAACTTTGTAGGACAGACAGCAATGCCCACTGCTTGATCACCTGGGGGAAGGGTGATTCCTCTCACTGGGCAACCACCTCTCTGAAGGGGTCATGGGGTCATATCCATCCTGCCTAATGGCAAGCACTGCATAAGGCTCCAAATCCTGGTCATCACAAGGCTAAGCTCTTCATATTCAAAGGAGAAAAACGGGTCAAGCCAGGATACATTTCATACCTTGGGCACCCTCACCTTTCTCAAGAAATTACAAGCCACAAGAATTCTGTGCTTTGTAATTCTCTTGCAAAAATCAGCACTGCCCCTCAAATACTCTTCAGCTTTTTTAACAGGAGGTAGGTGTGTGTATGATTACATTTAAGACAATTGTGCATGGATTTCTACCATGTAATTCTTCCATAAATAGAAATAAAAGGGAGCTACAGAAAAATACCATGCCAACAATCTGCAGTAACAAAAATCATCTATCTGTCTGACTTTATCCAATACAACTAGAGGTCATTTTCAACACACATGTGCCATTTATTGCTCACAGTACAAGTATCAATACATCACTCTTAGTTAAAATAACTGGTACACTTACAAACTGGATATGTCTAGAAGGCAGAATAATACTGAAAATTAACAATCTCTCATAAAAGTCACTGACATTTTGATGAAACTAATTGAGGAAACTATTTACTAAATATCTCAGTGAATTATTAAACATACATTGAGTATCTAAAATCTATAAATAAGGAATTTTAAATCTGTCAGAGTATAGGTTAAATATATTACATGATAAATATTATTCAGTTCCACTAATAAATTTTCTTAAACAATCTTAATCCTGCTTGCTGGTTTATGCTAGAGTAATATATTGCAAGCACTGGGGTTTCCCTTAGAGCTTGGTTTTGTATAATAACAGAACTCAACTTTTTGGAGAACCAGAGATTTACTATCAAGGAGACAGCTATATGACAATCTTGATAGAGAAACTGGTCATACTGTGGGCAAATTTAATAAAGAAATAAATCAAACATTAAAATAATTCTCTGAGGAAACTTACTTCATTTGAGGGGAGAAATAAAGGTTCACCAGTAACCATAGTGAGTTCATATTATTGCCATTGTTTTTATAAGTTGTTGCCATGACTTTTTTGACTTTTGGGCTAGATTGGACTTAAAACACAACAGATGGCTACAATTATGTGTCTGTAACTTTTTTTTTTAAATAACTAAACAGAGCACAATAAAATAAACAGGGTTATATTCCAAAGAGACTGTCACAGTTTGAGAGAGCTATACACAGTTATTAAGAAAAAAAAAAAAGAAACCAAACAAACTCTCAAGACTTTCTGTACAATAGCAATAAAACATAAATGAGAACTTAGCTTCACAAATGTGCTGAATTCAGTAAGTGTATGATTCATTCCTATAATCTAATTTCTTCAACTAGCAATTTCAGGAGCACTGAATAAAATGAAATCACATTATAATTTTGTGATTATTTGGGGTCCAAGCATGCACTCCTTTCAACAGCATAGCTTCCACTGGATTTTGTCTCAACAAGAAGTGGTCTTGCTAGGGTAGTTTTTAAATAAGTACAGCTTAATTGTAATATGTATTATCTAGAATAATGTTGAAGAAGACTTTGGAGCAACTGCTTTTTAGAAAAGAAGAAACTGATTTGTGTAGACCAGTACACTTCGTAAAGGGCAAAAAGAGACTTTAAAAAGGAGAAGGAAAAAGTTGTGGGAAGGAAGAGAGTACTGACTAAACACCTCACTAAATCAACAACATATTGTGAGGTAAGTATTGTATCTTCAAGGCTTTGTTATGTAACATAGATTACTTTAATACAATATACTTTGAAGAGCATAAATGGCCTTAACTACTGCAAAAAGTAGGGCATATATGACATGGAACATCAGCTTAACCTTTGTACTTTCTAGATTTATTTTTTTGTTGTTGATGTTATTTTCGAATGAGGCTGTTTATTCACTACAATTTTTCAAGTTACTAGGCATTTATAATCGTATATTTTGGATGCATGTAAATTTCTTGGGACTTCTGATGCTACTAGCAGTGTCTTGGTCATGTTCTGGCTGTGCAGGTCAGCAAGGAAACAGCCATGGCACAGGAATAAGCTTTCTGCTCCTTTCACACCTCAGGCTGCACCCATACAGCACAATCCCACAGTTCAATTGACCATCTATGGCTGAAACAGAAAATGTTTTTTGGGGTTTGGCATTTTTTTTAAGAAGCCATTGTAGTGTCTTCAGTGACTACACGACCGCACCTGCAAGAGTGACATGTCAAGCTGAAGTTTTGCAACCTAAATTCAACAGCATTGCCCCCCTTAACAGCATAGTCCAGCTAACCTGTGAATCCTGTAGACATGCAGAGCAGCAGAGACAGATCAATCTGAAGCGTCTGTTTGTGAAATCTTCTATTTCTCCTATGAAAAGCAGCCATAACTTGCCCAAGAAGAGTTCTGTGAGGGTCTGGATCTCTCATGGCGCAATGTCTTCATTTCTGCATGTCCTTGGGACTCTATCCTCATCCCTGAGCACATTTAGCACATTTCCAAAATCATCAAATAACCTTCAAATAGACCACACTGGAGAGTTTTTGACATGATGGTGGCAGCCTACTGAAGGATGAAGACAGTTTCTTGTAAAATGTCCCCTTACCTCAGAAGATAAGAAAGTATTTTTTTTATTTTGGTCCTGTTGACTCAATAGTTCTGATTGTTTTTCTCATCCTTTTTTCTTGACCCTGATGTACACAGCTTCCATGGAACGTTTTTGCTTTGAAAGTGAAATTTTACTACTTACCAAGAGGAAAGAGAATTTTTAAAGTAAGGAATTATCTAAACTGTGAAAGCAAAGGTGACAAGCATGGGAAACTTAGTGTAATAAAAGCATGATAAATCACAAAACACAAGCAAGATGTCTAGCTCAGCAAAGCCTTCCAGCATATGCTAACCTTTAAACACATGCTGAAATTCACTGAAGCCAATTCCTCTTAGAGTACTTTATTGGATCCAGGATAAGTTGTAGAATACAGTAAGTAACAAAAAAGACCAACAGGCATGTCATATTTGTCAAGATTTATTTCTACACATCTACCAAAACTGTATACAAAAGAAGGTATTTTTGCCTTCATGGTGTCCACAACTTTGAATTTATTATAATATCAAACATTTGCTGTAGCTCTCTTAGTCAGAGTAAAATTCTTGGTAAATCTAAACATAGGCAATTTATACAATCTGGCTACATATATATTCAAAAATGCCAAGGAAAATTGGAAAAACATATCTGCTGTACCAATGACATTTGTTTCAGAGGTGTCGTGGAAAACTACAAAACGTGAGAGGAAATAGTACTTTTTAAGGCCAGCTAGACCAAGACTGAGATGGACACAGATTAAATTTAGTCACCAATAAACTTCAAAATTCTTGAATTTTGGAATTTGACTGACATGTTGCGATCATTGTTCATAGAAATCTTTGCTGAAGGATATTCACGTACACTGCAAAGTCATTTTCTGTATTTGGTGCTCCTTGACTTATAAGTATAGCTTTTGCTTAGTTTGGTTCATTTTCAGTTTAATAATGATTTTTAATGTATGGAACATGTTTTGTTCCTTACTTCAACAGTTCCTTTAAAGTCATCTCTTCGTTTTAACTCTGGCTAGTTAAATGTTTCCTAAGAGTCTTTATAAGTGGTTGAGGACTACATGTAAAAACAGTGAGGACGCCACATGAAAAGGAAAACTCTACTTCAGTTCTTTCAAACCAAATTCCATCAGCTTGTGTTGAAATCATGAACTCACCACTTTCTTTATGAGAGTAAAGCTGACACTCATGAACCCAAACACTCTCCAGAAGTTTCATTTTATAAGATCTGATGAAGGATGAAACAGTGAGGTCTAGATTTGTTTAATAGGTGCAGAGATATGACCACACCAAAGTGTAAATGGGAATTGCCAGGTTGGTGCAAAGACTTTGAGTTTAGTCTTCCACTGCTATTTATATGAGACTACTCTCTCCTACAAGAAAACTGATGGGGGAAGTTTTCTACAACTTGCTCAAACACTTCATGGAAAGGAGATTAGTTTGGCTTTAATTTAACCAACTAAATTGAGTGTTATTACTGGAAACAGCTCTAAGCTTTTCAATTCCCCTAATGAGGTCCAAACTTCTATGGATGCTATCACCTGAGACTACTGTAATATTTTATTTGGATTTAAATCTTTAACTTGGCAGCACTGCTGCGTCTCCGTGGACACCTCTCATTTTAGTTTTATATTCTCCCAGGTGGTTGATTACTTATCCCCGTAACAGGATTCCTTTTCATATCGAGGAAGCTCTGACCTCCATTCCAGCACTGTACTGAAATTTTAGCAGACACAGTATGTTGTTTTTATTTGTTTTGCTTCACTATCAAGACCAAACAATCCATTATATTGAATTTGACAGATTTTTCAAGGCACCTTAATTTGTTGAGCTTCTTTGATTCTTAATGTCATTTGGAACTAATCTCTTCTGCTAAAATAAAAGCAATCTAAGAGCCAAGATTTTTATGGGAGACAGGAAACGTATATTTAAAGGAGTGCTGTGTTATCTTTTACCGCAACAACAAAGGGAATATAGACCCAAATATACCCCCAAATGACACAGCTGATTTTCTAACTGGTTTCAAGTGTAAGTCTTCTTGGAATATTTATATGGTATCAGTGAAAGCCTTAAAACCTGCTTAGAACCACAACCACAAAGCAGCATTACCAGCTGCCCTAACCTGCCCAAAACTCCAGCAGGTTTCAGATCAGTTGGAAATGACATCAAAGGAATCCGTTTCACAGAAGGATGTCCCTTTGTTTAATACTTCCCTTCTGCTTTATGTTTAGCGATAGAAAAAAAATCATGTAGGCAATAATTTCAAGAAAACTCTTTATATGTCTTAAAACAGCTTCTCATACAGGCTATTTCTAGATCATTCTGTGTGGCAGACCCCTGTGAAATACTTCTCTAAAGCAGTCTAGAGAAAAGCAGTATAATACTGTCCAGAGAATCTTCTTCCAGCTTTGGAATAAAATAGGTTTATTTAGCCTAATTTGTCTCTATGAAATGCTGATGACAAGTCAATTTCTACAGTGCTATTAAGATATTGATATAATATCTTGAGATGCATGGTTTGTGAAACAATAGACCTGAAAATGCTAGCTGAGAAGGCAAGGTTGAGCTCGCTTAAGAACAGACAGCATATTGCTTCTACACAAGAGAAAATACATCAGTTAAAACAAGGGGGAAACTGTTTGACAATGTTTATATTTTCTGCCTTATAAAAGGATAAAGAAATGAGAGCATAAAAAGTAAAAGAAAGATCCAAAACAAAGGGTGACTTCTAAGAAGTTCCGAAATAATCTGTATCAGCAAACTGTTTTGGTAGTTTAGAGTAATACAATGGACTTCTTCAAACTACAGAGTAGACGGAAAGGTGTCCTTTGAAAAAAACATTTGTGTTTTGTTCCTCCTTAAGCAAGGTAAGAATTTAGAAGTTTTGGGGTAGTGCTAGAATAGTTTTCTCAGGCTTCACTCTGCATGAGACAATTCTTGCAAGAACACATTCTCCTTCTTAAGTATCACAACAAGCTGGAGAGGAAAACAGCTTAGTTAAATTCCAGCAACATATCACTGTCCTGTCTTTTGGTAAGGTTTTTTTTTTTCATCCAAATGAATGCTTAACCCTTAACAGAATAAAAGAGATTTCTTCCATTCTCAAACATTTGTGGTAGCTTGAGTTCTTAAAGAACACCAAATTCTCATTGAACGACCAGTACTCTCTAAGCAAACTGCCTTTTTCAGGAACTGGGGACACGATTGTCACAAAACTGCAGGAGCTATTCTGGGGGCTGGGACTGATGCCAAAAGTATAGAGATGCTTTTGGGTACTGTTAAAAAATCTCCTTTGTCATACGAAACAAAGTACCTGAAACCAATTGATGCTGAAAATAAGCACCCTCTTTATGCTCAGCCAGCCCCAGTTTCCTTCTCCAGAAATGCATACCTGATTCTCTCACTGGAATCGTCAGATCAGGTTCATCCAGGTTAGAAATATATGTATTGAGATAGGCTATCCCACCCAGTGGCAGCAGCGTTTGAAAGAGATCATGTGGATTGTGCCTAAGAAAGCAGATACAGGGAGCAGTATGCAGAGGCTGACCCAGATCCAGATATCTGAAATGGGGAGTGATGAATCCACCCTGCTTCTTTCCCATCTCTGGCTCAGTCCTGTGGACTGGTTGCCTGTGACATATTACATGGACCAACCTGACACACTCACAAGTGGTGATGAAGGGCAGCGTTCTCACGCATGATGAGTGCCCTCTCTGACAGACCTGCACTGCAGACGTTCACCATGAAAACCAAGGGAGATTATGCAACGTGTTTAGAAGGAGCGATTTTCCAAAGGCCTGTAACAGATTTTCTCATGAGTAACAAAGGTCATATTCTGTCTCTAAACCACCTTCTCTTACCATTTCTCCTCAGTGTAACTTCAAATCCTAACTTCAGAGCACCAGACAGTAAGAGTCATTCAAAGAAAAGATCCCAGATTATTTTTTTAAACATGGAATAAATAACTCATTTTCCCTAAGCTTTCTTGGAAATGGCTGAAGCTTCTTAGCCAAAAATTTTCCCTAAAGTTCAGCCTGAGGCACAGCCAGGATATAAAATACTACCCTGAAGAAGTGTTACAGTTCAGAAAATTGTAAGAGGCTGAAAAATGGGTGTTTGAATTAGCAATATCAAATGTATGTGTGATTCTATTAATCTCAATAATATACAATTTACATAATATCTAGGAAATGCTTTTATTCACAAGGACAAATTAACTAAGTATCAACTAATTAAAGCAAACTGAGGTCCAAGTGTTTTTCTATTTGGAAACTTTCACTGATATTCAGCAGTTCATCTGTTCTGTGGTTATAAAACAATAGGGTAAATTTTGCTGGAGTTAAGGTCTTTGACACCCTTTCCACTGAAAAAAAACCCAGGTAGCTGTTTTTTTCTCAGTATTTCCAGCCTGCAGATGTTATTGAAGCCGAACTTGTATGGAAAACATTCACAATGAACAATGGCATTAGCAACTGCAATGTTTGCCTGATGGTCAGAGAAGCACTTATGGAAAAATAAGTCAAAGCATAAATACATATTTACATACATATATGACTACTAGAGAGAAATGGACTTCTGTGTAGATGTGCAGTGCATATTTGCTGCATTATTCAGTGAAGATTCCAGCTGCTGCAACTGCAAATGCTTTAGGAAGACTGGCAAAACCAGGATGACTGCTTTGTCCTAGTGCTAAAGTACTAAAACCACCTTAAATTGAACATCTGTGAAAATGCTAGTGAAAATTGTTACTGGGTAAAAAGCTTGATGTATAGCAACTCAATACGCTACATAATATAAAGCAGTTAAAATACATACAGTATATTATGCGTACACTCCCAAAACATGATACACATAATGGAAACATTATCAAGATAATACTTGCATCAGTTTCATTGCACCCTTTCAGCTGTTTTGGATAAGTAAATTTTCTATGTATTTATGTCATAAAGAAATTTCTATAACCCATTTCTGATTTCAATGCTACATAAGTACAAGAGAATTTTGTAATCAAAACTTTGCAATTAAATTTTAACATTTATCTGCAGAGGGAGCGGGCCTATGTACTCAGAGGAATCTGGATAATGCATGACTAGAGATACTTCTAATAAATAAAATCTCTGCAGCTGTGGGCAAACCCCAGGATTTAAATCCTGTAATTGTAATTTTAGTATAAATTGCTGAATATTCTGGTCCAAAGTATCTTCTGCCATCTAGTGGGCAAAATGTCTCATAGACTGTCTTTAGGCAAGGCTCTTCCATGCTGCTCTGGGAAGCAGAAGGTAAAAAATACTTGCACTGATTGGAAAAACAATTGTGGCTGTTATGAAATTAGCAACAAAGCAGGTTCACTTCTAAAATTCTTTGTTAATATATATATATGTCTCCAGAAATTGTTTTCATTAATATTGGATTCTATGGATAAACTATTTAAACATCAGTTTTTTTTAATACCATTAATCTCTGGAACTACTGCTGAAATACTCAAAGTGTATCAGGTACATACCAAAGACAGAAGTGCTATATCAGGCAATCTGAACGAGGAATCTGAAGCAGTAGTTTCAGTTTCAAGGAAAACCTGAGACGGTTTTCTGTCAAAAGGCAAAGGACTAAAAGATGGTGCACCTATATACTGGCTAAAACCTCTTCTAAATAATAATACAGTGATGTCAGGAAATCCTCCCAGTTACTTGTAGACTACTACATTCAGCATGCCCCACTTAAAGGGTATTTACTTCGGTATATAATGAGAAGATAATTTTACAATATTTAGTGCAAATAAAACCAGAAGACATCATAAGAGGACCATAGCTGATCATTAGTTTTCCCCTTAGGGGTTTCAAAGGAATTTAATACCTAATATAAGCAAATCAGAACTGTCAGTCCTAAAATGCAATATAGTACTGTATTTACAGACACAGTCACAATCCTCACCTTGAAGTGTATCTGGGAAAGTTGTACTGGGACTTTTGCTGAAGGAAAGTGACAGGGATCCAAGAGAGCTCCTGCAACATACCTCCACATTCCCACAGTCAAGCAGGAAAATTACAGTAAAAATCCACAAAGACTGTGCACAGAGAAAGGCCAACTGTTGATTCAGGAGCCCTGAATTCAGCAGGGAAGATGTCATTCTGATCCACATCTGAATACAAAAAATCACAGTGCAGGCCTATCCAAATTGCACATTTTATCTTCACTATGTGCCATTGTCTAGGTAGGCATTATTCCTCTGAAATATCTCACTGACAAAAGAACTGGGTCAAATTCTGGCCATGAGGTTTCATCTTCAGGATCAAGGTGCAAGAGACCCTTAAAGTCTCATAATAATAGCCATTAGGAAAGAGTTTGTGTGGTGGATTGTCCCCAGCACCCACACAGACACTCATTCATTCATTCACACACCCTCAACCTGCCAGTGGGATCAGGGAGAAAACAGCATGAAGAGGAGTGGGTTGAGATGAAGACAGGGAGATCTTACCGAATACTGTCATCAGCAAAAAAAAACTGAATGTGGGGAACTTAATTTATTGACAATTAAAATAAACATTTAATTACTGATCCAGGTGTTAGGAAACAAAAAAGACAAACATCAAAGCACTTGGAGGAAATAAACCTCCTCCTCCTTTCCCAGGCTCAACTTCACTTCAGGCACCTCTCCTCCTCACATCTGGTCTCTACTCCTTTCCCTCCAGTTACTTCTCCTCCCTCCTTGTTCTTGCCACAGGTCACACTCAGTTCCTTTGGTGAGGCACAGGGGAAGGGGGTCAATACATAGTGGTTCCTCTCTGCCACTCCTTCTTTCTCTCACTTTACCCATGCTCTAGCCTGTGATCTCCATGGGCTGCAGTCTCTCTGGGGGTGTGCCTGCTCTGCCATGGAGCAAATCCTGCTTCTCTGACCTGTTCCCTCTGTTCTTCCTTTATTGGTTTCCTCCAACTCTCTCCCTTCTCTCTCTTCCCCTGTGTGTCCATCACACGCAAGTTTTTTCCCTTTCCTAAGTACATTCCCCAGAGAAATGACCACCTTGGCTGCAGGGTTCAGATATGCCCTGCAGTAGGTTGATCTGACTAGAACCACAAGACAGTATCTAGGATAGCATCAGCCTCTCCTCACAGAAGCCACCACTGCAGCCACCACTGCCAGCACCTGGACACCTACTCCCAGTACATCTTGGGGTCTAGAGGAGCTGATTAGTAGTAACCTAGGTTTTAATTAGTTATTTTTTAGAATACTGAAATTAGAAGAAATCATACATCGGACATTGGAAGGTTATTTATTACAATAAAAAAAAATTAATGCTAGAGTATGTTAATGCATTTGATGTCATCTACCTGGACTTGTGCAAAGCATTTGACACTGTCCCTCACGACATCCTTGTCTCTAAATTGGAGAGACATCAATTTGATGGATGGACCACTCAGTGGATAAAGAACTGGCTGGATGGCCACACACAAAGAGTTGTGGTCAATGGCTCAATGTCCAGCTGGAGACCAGTAATGAGTGGTGTCCCTCAGGGATCGGTGTTGGGACCGGTCTTGTTTAACATCTTCGTCACCGACATGGACAGTGGGATTGAGTGCACCCTCAGCAAGTTTGCCAATGACACCAAGCTGTGTGGTTCGGTTGATACATTGGAGGGAAGGAATGCCATCCAGAGGGACCTCGACACGCTTGTGAGGTGGGCTGATGCCAACCTTATGGAGTTTAACCATGACAAGGGCAAGGTCCTACACCTGGGTCGGAGCAATCCCAGGCACAGCTACAGGTTGGGCAGAGAAGAGATTCAGAGCAGCCCTGCGGAGAAGGACTTAGGGGTGTTGGTTGATGAGAAAATGAACTTCAGTGTGTGTTGGCTTCAGTGAGTACTTGCAGCCCAGAAAGCCAACCATACCCTGGGCTGCATCAAAAGGAGCGTGACCAGCAGGTCAAAGGAGGTGATCCTGCCCTTCTACTCTGCTCTTGGGGGACCTCACTTAGAGTATTGTGTGCAGTTCTGGTGTCCTCAACATAAAAAGGACATGGAGCTGTTGGAACAAGTCCAGAGGAGGGCCATGAGGATGATGAGGGGGCTGGAGCGCCTCCTGTATGAAGACAGGCTGAGGAAGTTGGGGCTGTTCAGCCTGGAGAAGAGAAGGCTGCGTGGAGACCTCATAGCAGCCTCCCAGTATCTGAAGGGGGCCTACAGGGATGCTGGGGAGGGACTCTTCATTAGGGACTGTAGTGACAGGACAAGTGGTAATGGGCTAAAACTTAAACAGGGGAAGTTTAGATCGGATATAAGGAGGAAGTTCTTTACTGTGAGGGTGGTGAGGCACTGGAATGGTTTGCCCAAGGAAGCTGTGAATGCTCCATCCCTGTCACTGTTCAAGGCCAGGTTGTACGAAGCCTTGGGTGGCATGGTTTAGTGTGAGATGTCCCTGCCCATGGCAGGTGGTTGGAACTAGGCGATCATAAGGTCCTTTCCAACCCTAACTATTCTACGATTCTAAGGTTAACCACGCGTGTCTTTGTTGCAGTATTTGTTTTCCTTCCAAAGGGTCCTTAGTAACTGAAAGCACAAGGGAAATATTTATTTACTGTTCCTCTGGCTCAATCCCACCTTTTCTCAAGTGACACAATGGTCTAAACATTTGCACTAAATCTAGCAAACAAATTTGAAAACAACAACAAAATCATATACACTCACTGAACTAATTCTTGCTGGGTGATAAAGTATCTCTGCTTTGGGTACAAAAGCAGTATTCAGCCTTCTCCTCTGCGGTCATGCTGTGAAATCTCTCTAATCCTGAAACACAGACAAGAAAAACACCTGAAACTCCCATTTCCTAACTTTTTTCTTTACATCACTGTATAAGCTACTGCTGTTCCTTCCAGGAGCAATCCTGTTTCAGGTGGCCAAATAGGGCTGCAAGGCAAGCAGATTCACTGAATTTGGCTTTGGTTAGCATCAATACTACAGTTAACATTCAGATGAGGATTAGCCAACTGCCCTGCATGCCAAATGGAAAAAAAAAAAAAGAGATGAAACAAACTGTTCTATATTCACATTTGAGCTTTACATCATATATTTCTTACAACAGAAAGAGAGCAGAAGAGAAAGGAGGGGACAGCCAAAGTTGCATTAGCTTAGGTCTCAAAGCTGCAGTCCTCTTGAGTCACACAGGAAGGTACACTTTCCACTATGGAGCTTCTCAGGCAATTTACAGTTACTGTCATTTACAGATGTAACATTATAGAAAACACTCAATTTTTTAGAGGAGCTCAAACCTACAGACTTGTTCAGAGCATACTTACAGCCAAAGGTCAGCACAGAAATATTTGGGAGATTCTTCTGGCGTGTGAATACCTGCTACAGCTGGTACAGCTCATGCTTGATTTAGAGCAGAGACTCAACTGCCCATCTTCCCCATCCACAGTGAGTGTTTACTACTATTTGCTATTTTTCACTGGCTGAAAGAAACCCTACACATTAGCTACCTAAGCAGCTGGCCCGAATTAGGTTTTTAACTCCAGCAGAAGAAATATAGAGGAGAGATCTAGACCTGGCACAAGCACGTCAGATTAGGAACAGCACTGTAATGTTACAGTTCTTTAAAAACACAGACCAAGATGAAATCGCAGCAGCTAACTCTACTAGCAAAACACAAAAGGGAATCTATGTTTAGCATTTAGCCTGCAGAAAAATTACTATTCCTTTTAATATTATTGAACTCATTAAGCCTTTTATTTGGTTGAAAATCCAAACACAAATGAACTGAAATATCTTGCCAAAAATCTTTTTCAGGGAAGCACAAATAGCTGCTATTCACAGATAACATAACAAAGCAAGTAGATTAGAAATATATTTCTCCCAGAAAAAAAAAAACTCTATGTAGGAACAAAATAATAACAAAATAACAAAAAAAAAAGCCCAGTTTATTCCAAGATCTGGAATTTTTTTCAATGTATGCAACAAGATGGACGTGTGCAAACAGAAATCAAGACTTCATGGCTTCCAGTCTTAGCCTCTATCCCAGATGAAAAGGCAGTTCAGTGAGAAAACAAAATGCATCAGTTTATCCCTTGATTAACTCTCTCTGATTACGTGGGTATATTGGAAAAACACAGATTGCTGTCTTATTTAAAAATTATAATGTGATCACTGAATTAGAGATAATATTGCAAATCATCCTGATGAAGAAGAAGAAATGAAGGTTTACATTTGATTTTAAACCTGACATTTTTTCTTGATTCTTTCACCTAGTCAGACAGCTTTAGCTCTTTCCTATGTAGATTTATAATTAACAACTCTGTAATTTGCAGCATGGTATTTTCCTTATTTTTCTTACTCACCAGGACTCATATGCAAAGCATAGTATATTAGGGATAAGATAAAGTGGGGATCTAGGGACTCTTTTCATTAGGAGGTGCAAACATTCAGTGTCTTCCCACACCTGTGCAACTACATCTTTAAACACAGCAGACACCAGCTTGCCTTGAAGTATTAATTATCCCAAAACAGAAAGCAGAAAAATCAAAGCACCTCTAGCTTTCTGCAGCATGTGCCAAAACATTTCCCTGTGTTGAAAATTACTGTCTTTGTAAGGGTCAGTTTTCTTCTGCAAGTTTTAACCTGACTGCAACAAGCTACTTCAGGATGAAAACTCGAAGAGTTTTTAAATGCAATTCATTAGAAGTTTACTTTAGACAGTATTTTTTGTAAAAGGACTGCAAAGTCATTTTGTAGGGGTTTTTATTTGCGCAGTGCTTACTCTAGCATACATACGTAATAAACCACTATAAGCAATGGCATAGACTGACCTTTAAGCTTCACAAGAGTCATACTGAACAAGAGCTGTTCATAACTGTACTTTTAATTATATTCCCTTTTTAATTACCATTTAATCAAACAAATGTCCTTTATAATGCTGCCCACATCCTCTTAGGCAATCAGTGCACTTTTTTATATATACAACTTTACCAAAAAGGTCACAACAAAAGTAAGCCATTAAGTTATCACAGATAAGCCTGGAAGTAATTATGTAAAGCCAAACAAATCCTGACAGATGAATTAAACAAATCAAAGTTCTTTGTTAGAAGGACTAGAGCCTGACCTAGTAACCCCCTGTGTTTGTTCCTCAGATTCCCTGAGAAGAGAAAAAGAGGTCCTCAGAAATCCAAGATAAGAAAGATTAGTATTAAATATGTTTATTAGCATGGCAGTCCTTCATGATCAACGAGCGTTGGACCCTATCATACTAGACACTGTAGAGCCAGAAAGCAACAAGTATACTGTCATTGTCAGAAAGCCACACTACTAGCTCACTTAAAATTTACCCAAACTAGAAAGTATCTGTTAAAAATGGCATCTTTTAAAAACTTCATTAGGATAACTTAAAAAATTATTTACACAGAAATTATTTCCATTGCATGAACTCACAAATGTTCAGAAAACCTTTGCAACACACCTGCACTGAAAGGTACAATAGGTTTTAGTTTGTTTAGATCACTAAGTTGATTCCAGAAGTTAGTTTCAAATGATGGAAGATTTTCTGCTTAAGGACGTTAGATTTTAAATAGTAAAGACAAAAATAAAATCAAAATTTTGTACACCAGATGGCAATGTATTCTTAAAAATGGCTGAATAAACTTTTTCATGGAGATCATTAGATCATTGCTGCCTTTTTCCAGTACTAACCTGTCACTGGGAAAAGAGATCAACCAAGAAGACATTGATCCAACTGCATTGTTGAACAGATTAGACTCTCCACCTGAAACTCTCAGCAGAGACCTTTTTTTTTCCAACAGGGTAGAATTCAACTTCCTTTTTCTAAAGGGCAATTTTTAGTATTATATACTCCAATTGCTTAGGGTGAGATTTTGGATATATATGAGCCATTGTATTGCAGGGACTTTTTTTGAGAATTTTTAGAACAGTCCAATGAAAAAGGATGCTCAGAACAAAAACAGCATTAGTGTTCAGATGCAAGCCAGCAAGTCTACAGGGGTTCATCTAACAACATTCAACCTTGTATTAAACCCTGTTATCTCTAAAAATTTATGAAAGGAAGGTAAAAGCCTAAAAATCTCCTTCTATGTAAAATAAGAAAAATAAAACTTGCATGTGTTTCTTAGATTTTTCTTCTTAGCAGTGACATATCTAACAGCTAAGCCACACTGGCACAAACTTGCATGGTAACTGTGTTCCATAACCCTAGAAGTAGTGGCTTTAACCTAAATTCATACAAGTATTTAACATACTAGCATAATGACTAGAACTGTTTCTCACAGAAATTCCTTTCTCCATCTCTATGCAGTGAATTGTTTTTAATTTTGTTCCTTCAATGGGGAAGAAAACTGAAATGAGTCTTCAAACATATTAATGAGAACTATGCCATTCCCCATGGAGAGAAATCCAAACAAATGTGTTCCAGCAACTGAAATTTCACCATCTCCAGGCACAAACATTCCCTTACAGTTCATATGATCTTTGTCCCTCAGTAGCAGGGACTTATGTGTCATCAGACATTCAGCATGAATCCAAGCTTTTTTCCAAGGCCTTGATCAGATACGAGCTTTCTACAGTGGTGTCTGGGAAACTTTCCGACTGCCTCTTCTAAAGGTCCCATCTTAGTCACCCTCCTGGAAGCCAGTATTAATTCAGCTTATCACAACAGCTCTGTTGAGTGTGTGGATTCCTGTTTTTCACCTTTCATCAGTTCCACCCAGCTAGACCATAGACCCACTTGCTACAGATTTGTAACCTGACACATATCAGGGTCTCATTCCAGGAGAAATCAGAATCCCTGCTTTTTCCTTAGGGTATCATTGCTCAGTGTCTTGTCTCCCTGGTGTTATCCTGAGTCACAGCACATTCCACTCTTTCATTGAGGAGCTGCAGGTCTCATTTTCTTTCTAACTTATACACAACAAGCATGGGGTTTATTGCTACTTCTGCTTCTTCAGGGATGCATTGCTTTCTGGTTATTTCAGCTTCACATAAAAATAAATCTTTTCTACAAGAAAGCCTTTGCAGGGCACTATGTCCAAAAATTCTTCATACACTTGGGAATGTAACGGACAATTGTAGGCTACACTCATTTACCTTAACTATGGACAAGACAGGAAAGGCCATCTGAGGCTCTCAAAGGATTTTAGGTGACGTGATTTGCTTCTGAAACTGCTTTACTAGTAATCAGCATCTCTTCTATACGTATTGCAGTTTAAACCCAGTCAGCACCTGAGTACCACACAGCTGCTTGCTCACTGCCTCCCTGCCCCAGGTGGGATGAGGAGGAGTCAAAAAAAATAATACAGAAAAGGTAAAACCCATGGGTTGAGATAGGAGCAGTTTAATAATTGAAATAAGGTAAAATATAATAACAATGGTAAAAACCTTAACGAGAGAGAGAGGAATAAAACAAGTAAACCAATAAACCAACAACAAGTGATACACAATACAATTACTCACCACCCACCAACTGATACCCAGCTGGACCTGAGCACCGATTGGTCCCTTCCAGGTAACTGCCCCCACTTCATATACCGGGCATGATGTGCTGTGGTATGGAATACCCCTTTGGATAGTTTGGGTCAGGTGTCCTGTCTCTGCTTCCTCCTGGTTTCTTGTGCTCCTCCTCACTGCAGAGCATGAGACTCGAAGTCCTTGATCAGGGTAAGTGCTACTCAGCAACAACTAAAACATCTGTGTGTTATCAGCATTGTTCTCAGACTAAAGCCAAAACACAGCACTGCATCAGCTACTGGAAAGAAAATTAACGTTATCCCAGCAGAAGCCAGGACAATCTAAGAGTGTATACTTACCTCTTTTCCAAAATTCCTGAGAAATATGTATAATTTGAAAGTAAATAGTAATGGCTATAAGGGAAAAAATAAATCAGGCAAAGAACTGTGAACCTTTCACTCACTTGAAAGATCAGATGGTGAACAACTCCCTCCTGCAAAAGTCTAGAAAATTAAAATCTCACCAGCAACTGAAGTGCTCAGCTATTTACAGTTAGTTTGAAAGTGTCTAGCCATATAAAAGACAAACTATATGAGTAACCACTGGTTTTGATTCAGCAGATGAGCGCTTCCCCACAGCGATACATACAGAGATGTGTACACCACCTGTTTTGGTTAACTCCCCATTTTGTTATGGGGTTTTCTCCATGTTGCCCACACAGTTTACAAGTTATCTTGCTCCTGACATGCCCTTAGGTGATAACCAACCAGACCCCCTTGCTCCTCCAGATCCTTTTGGCAGAGTGAAAGTCATTCTAGAGATGCTGCAACAGACTGCATGGGTAGGATCTCAGCAGCTCTTTCTCTCTGTGTGTATTCTAGTTCCAGGTCATGTGAAACTACAGCAAATAATTGTAAAATAAATCTGCTAAGAATGACAATGTAACGTTCAGAATACGTCAGGCACTCTCCAAATGTAATAATCCTGAGACTAAGTTAGGAGTGATTGCCTCTTTAAACTCATCTTCCTTTCAGAACTAGTGCATTCCACGAGCCATATATCAGGAACTATTGTTAAGCTCATGATGTACCTCTCTCAAGTCATGGCACACATGCAGGAGCCACAGGTACACACAAAGATAATCCTTTTATAAAAAAAAGAAATCAAACAAAAAAAATCCATACCCAAATAAAACCTTATGATTTCAAAAACATGCACATTTTCCTCCATTTTTAGCATATATTAACAAACATGTTTTGGGTTTTATTTCCTGTTTCTCCCTCAGAATATCACTCACATTTATTTAAAAATTGGGCCCAAAGTGAGTTGTATGGGATGCCACCTCAGTTTTGCTAACACAAAGGCTAATTCTTCCTGCTTACTTCAGTCAATAAACAAATAACTTTGGGTTCCATTGGTATGAGGAATTATGTCTTACAATTATTGGCCCAAAAATGCATTTAAAGAATAAATTTTATGTGCCTTGATAGTGGAAACTACATATTGTTTTCAACTAATTTATTCATATGTTGACCATATGGCTAGAAGTTTTAAACCTGTCCTGGGCACTTACAAATATTTTTCAATAAATCCTCAATATTATTCACCCTCTCTACTCTCCCAAATACTGGGATTTCTTGATTTTTATTTAAAAGTTAAATATTTTTAAAGTGTCAGTTATACATACCATTCCCTCTGTGCTACAATAATCTTAAGGGATTTTGGATATATTTTTGTCTTTAGATGTGCATTCAGAAACCTACCAAGCCTCAAAGGGAGTTTAACTTCTGTTTTCAGAGAATAACAAATTAAATTGTTCATATATTTGATTTTAACTGAACAATATGCATTGTAAGATGTATTTATCTTCTAGGTTATTTTTCAAATAGGGAAATACACATCTATTAACAGAAATTTGAAAAAACAAGGTACACAGTAAGCATTGTGTGCAAATTCAATGCAATTCCACTGATTGTGAAGGACATACAAAGAGTCTAGGTCAAAGAAATAAAAGCTGAGCCTATTTTTAACCCAGCTCTTACTACTTTGTCCTTATATACTTGTAGCAGTCCCAAATAAAATCTGACTACTTACATAAAAGGGCCAGAGTCCAAACCAGTATTTTCCTCCTATTCTGAAACATTTCTGACCCCGTAACTTGCTTCATAAAGCCCTAACAAGCATAACCAATGCTACAGGTCTATTAAGATGAAAGTACTGTATAACACACAGTGTATTTTCATTACAGCTACCTGTGCAGCTGTAGGAAGGATATTCCTGAATCTTAATCTAATCCACTCAGGTACTCATTACAGTCCAACTATAATGACAAGAGAACTTAATTTAGATGGCAAAATCTAGCTGGGAACCTGTTTAAAACTGTTGGAAGTTGATTAATACTGCATTCACTGTGGCTAAGGCCATTGACCCAAGCCAATTAGTCTAAGCAAGCTCAGCTGTGCCTGCACAAGCAGTGTTACATCTTAATTGCATGAGGATTTTTAATAGTTTGATCATCTGTTTGAAAAGTACTGGGGAATAACTGAAGCAATTTCTGAATGAAATTCAGAAAGCTAAGAGTGACAGGTTTATATTTGTTATAGCATTTCTCCTTTTTGAATTTCATTTTTTTACCCTCAGGCCTCCTCCGGGTAACTCTTCTCAGTGAGCAGACTTTGCCAGAAAAAGAAAAGTAATCTGACAAAGAAACTTGTGTGCTGCCATTATTAAAGTGGGTCATGGCTCAGGTAACATCCATTCAGAATAACTAAAGCGGAGTATCATAAGGTGACCCTATTTTCAGAAATTTCATGCAGTCACCCAATCCTCCCATTGCAAGTCCATCTTTTCAAGGGTCTGAAATTGCTTATGAAAGATTATAACTCACTGTTGAGGATGTGGGCCTTTTGTATCAGGTCCTCCCAAATGGAGACTCTGTAGAAGACGTAGAACCTGCACCTTCATAACCTGCCTATATTTTCATTTTATAGCACATGGTAATTAGTCTGTAACAAAGAAATTACCGTCATCTGTAATTTACTTCACCTTATGATGATCAGGTGCATTTGGTAGAAAGAGAAAACTGTGTACTACTGAAATACATTATTTTAATACTGTAGTGAAACTGTTTATCATGAGGTAAATAGACAGATCCAAGCACACAATGGCAGTTCTGGAATATGGTATTCAGCAATTTCCATTTAAATAAAACAATGTAACATTTCCTAACTAAGGGACAAGGTTTTCTTTATTTCAGAAAGCAGATGTTCAAGAGAGATGATGTGATGTATTTAACACTAAAAAAACCTGTTGCTTTCCCAGTAGATTTTAGGAAATGATTTAAGGACTATACTGTACTACACTGTTTATTGTAGTTCATCTATCCTGATTCCTCTGACCACTGTGTTTTTGAGAAGATCTGAATGCCAGGCTGTAAACAGCTGTTTATTCTATAAACAACTGATTTTATAGAAGAGTAGTCTTCTTTGCTAGTATTCTTTGAAGCAAAAGAAGAAAAAAATTAACTGGAAATTATTTTATATCTGAAATTTAAGTTAAATGGTACTGACTAGTTATTGCACTCTCACCTCCTAAGTCCGCAGTAAATCATGGCTTTACATTCAAATGCTTGAAAAACTTCTAGAAGGAAGTGCAATTTCTTATTAACTGAATCTCACAGTCCATGTGAATGCTGTAATTTCCCCTCTTGTCATTTCTATACTATTCTGAGCTCCCTTAGCACCTGCAAAATAGTTCATAATGCTTCCCTGAACTGAGACCTGCAGGGAGGAAATTCACATCACCAAAATTCAAGCAAATGGCTTTGTTTTGCTAACATCTGTATACAGCGAATAGAGAGAAACAGGCACCCCCAAAGGGCAATTCTGAATAGGAGCAATGGATAATCTCCTATAGTTGTGTCTCTCTTTGGCACAGGAGTCAAATTTAAGCTTCTCTTTGAATACTTTTTTTTCTCTTACGGTTTCCTAGGTATGGGAGACAGCACTCTAACTTAGGGATATGCCTGCAGTTGACAGAATGAGCCATATGTCACCTTTCAAAGGATATTCTAGTAATATAGATTATATTGCATTTTCATGGCTTCAGGTCAAGATACTTTCACTGTTGAGCGATATTATAACAGTCTTTGTCACCACCATGTAAAACAATATCTCATTTTTCTTTACAAATAAAATAAGGTGTTTCTTTAGGCACTTTTTTTTTACATTGATTGTTAAATAAGTGTTCAATTTAATGAAAATTGAAAGAGGGTATCACATTATAATGCAGCCAATTTCATTCTAGTCTTCAAAACCCAGGTGAAAAGAATGACCTTTGTCTACTGCTACAATAACACTAGTTCTTGAATCTTTCTCTAAAAAATGTGTAGGATTGCTCTGCAGATATAAGTTCAAACAACAAACGACTTCATATAATTCAAATCAACTTGTGGTGGTAGGGGGTGGGGGAATCAAAAACCTGTATTTGTCCAAATCTTTTGGGACATTCCTGACACGAATAAGAGGATCTAGCTCATCGAAATTTTTCCCACCTATCAGGCACTGATTTCTTTATTAATGTGGGGTTACAGTTCCCTATATCCTTATTGTGCTGCATAAGTAAAAAGCCGAAGTTCTCAGCAATCAGCAATTCCACTGAAGTCAGCTTACCTGGGAAAACTTTTATTACCAAATAAAACATTCTAAGTAACAAAAGTATTGATCCTGATGCTCAGGGGCATGGTTTGCTAATGACACCCTGTGACACAGCTGTTAGTTCTGAGCTTTAGGCCAGAAAAAGTGATCCTGAAATCTGTCACATTAAGTACATCACGTGGGTCAGACAACATTTCTATGCTGCAAATGCAAGTGTTTAGTGCATAATACATTAACTATACATTGTTAAACACAGAGCAATGGAAACTTGCAGTTCATTTGCAAAGTAAGGGAAGAGGAAGAGCCTACAATAAACACTTGTCCACTTTGTTGAACATCATCAATAAATGACCCAGCAGTGCAGTTCCTATTTAAGAGTATAATGTTCTAACATACAGTCTCATGACAGAACAAGTCAAATAAACTAGGGGCCACTACACACTTCTCTTGTCTCCTGTCACTCTTCTCACTGGCGTTCGCATATAACCATACAGGCCTACTGCTGGGAACACCTATTGTCCAGGGTGTGATCACTTCCCAGGGCAGTAAAGAAATTAGTGTTATCACTCAGCAGAGAACGTGTTTTGCCCATAACAAGTATTTAAGAACCAATAAAAGGAAGTACTTTTTCACACAACACGTAATTACATTTTGGAACTCATTGCCACAGGATGTTGTTATGGCCAAAAGCATAAATGGAGTTAAAGAAGAGATTAGACAAATTCGTAGAGAAAGGGTCCACCAGTGGCTATTAAAATACGATGGTCCAGATGCTGCCTCTATCTCAGGAAATCCCTAAGCCATTGATTGCCAAAAGCTGAAGAGAGAGGAAGGGACATATAACAGCCAGATAAGGCTCAGTACTGGTGTTATTCTTTTGTCTGGATATTTGTGAAGGGAAAAAAAATCCATCTAATATAGTGTACTATCAGTCCTACTCAGAGACTTTTGACTGGGAGGTGTCCAAAGTTAAGCAAATTTGACAAAGATCTCACTGAGTTGGTAGAAACAGGCAGATCAACAGAAGACAGATTTTTTAAATGCCTCAAAGCTGCAGCATCAGCTCAGCTTTTGTTAAATATCTACCCAAGACACAGACATGTAGGAGATCCAGCTGCATTGAGGCTCTTCACCGAGCTATGTGCAATTATAATTTTTAAATACTGCATGACCTATTAAAATAGTAATGAAGCATATAATGAATACTCAACACTCAATGCAGATTGAAGATCACGTAAAAACCCTAAATAATCCAAAACCCAGAGTCAATCCAGCTGCTGAAGTGCAATCAATATATACCATGAAAAAAAAGGAGAAAACACACTCTTTAAAACAGTAAGAAAGAAGCTGTTTATATTTGAAAGTCAAAATATACATTTTGCATTACCATTCATTTGCAGTCACATGCCATAAAGTCACATCTGCACCAAATGTTCTATTCCTTCTCTTTGAACTCTTTTGAAATGTTTCCTTCGTCTTTTTAAAGGAGTGTAAAAGTGGACTCAGACAACCAATTCAAGATCTGTTTTGTTTCTTGCCAAGATTGCCTTCCAGATTATTAAGAGGGCCTCAAAAGTTAGCTAAACAAAATAATAAGTGTTGAGGGGAAAAAAAAAAGTGATTCATGTAAAAAAACATGCTTCTTGGCAAAAAGGAAGGGAAACTAATAGGAGACAAAGGCAATAACTGAATTACATCCTTATAGAAATAAGCATGCATGAATGTCAACACTGATTCCTTGTAGTCAGCACATATGATGTGAAATTGTATTAACTCTTTGTGTGTTGTACAGTATACATGGCAGACCACTACAGACAAAACCATTTGAAAAAGTCAATGCTGGTTCACAACTTCACCTTTTATCTAGCAAAACATCTTCATGCCATTCACGAGACAGCTGGAGAGTCTATAAACAATAGAAATAAAAATCTGCCTTGTTAGAAGTTATTGCCTGTTGGGGAAACTCTAAACCTGAAAACAAAGAATCAGTATAGAAAGACTACAATATTTGGGCAGGAAACTACCAAGCCTATGGGATCACTTTCTGGATTGACTTTGACTTCAGTACATTTATTTCTGAATCTGTGAGCTATTCCCCACTGGCCATACTGAAGTCGGCACTAATTCATGTCTTCAGACACAAAGGAGGTAAGGACTCTGGATGCTAACCTGACATTCAGGGAATAGAGAATGCCAAGACTTGAGATAGTAAACTTTTTTTTTGTAACAAAATAATAAGATTTACATCTACAATTGTCTGTCAGACAATCTATTTGTCAATACAAAGAAAGCTTTCTTAGTGGAAATGTAATACTGAAACCGTATTAAGAATATAACCATTCCAGTGCCTGGAGGGTTCAGTGAGTGTGTCACTATATGTGCACAAGACAGACAGCTGCAGTTTCATGCCAGTGCCAATTTTCTTGCACTTCTACACTACAAAGCTTACATACCACTCCAACTCAGAAGGAAGTGTCTGATTAAGACTCGAGTCCTTAATATTCAGCAATAGCAGTACTTAGGGGAAACCACAAATATGTCACTAAGATGAATATCTGCTAAGATACTCTCGTATCATTTTACATTGATTTCAAAAGAATTTCTACTTAAAGTAAAAGCCCATCAATTTCCAGTTCTCCAGCAATCATATAATTGCCTGATGTAAGCCCACTGGAGTCTACTGGAGTCTTTCCAACTGCTTTAATATGTCTGGGGATGAAACATATCAACTGAACTGACTAGGTAATGCTAGAGCAGATTGCCTATGATTCCAGATGAGCTTCCTGTCAGTTTCCCACAACTCTTCTCCCCAAACAGCTCTCTGATTAGGAAACAGCAACAGCTATACTCTGCTGACTTTGTAAAAAGCAATAAGGCTGTGACTACTTGCATATTCTGCAAGTTGAAGGCTTTGTTTTGATAAGTGTTTGAAGGATAGCAGCTTAATTATTTTCCAGGGGCTTATGTTATGAAATGTAAGATTAAAATATTTAAGTCAAAAAACAAATGTGGTTTACATTATTCTGTTTCTTAAATAAGACATGTCTCTAAATAAAGGAAAACGTTTTCGTTCTTTTCATTAATACGAATAGGTCAATTCAGTTGTCTTCATAGGCATCTAGTGCATATTCAGAAGTCACTGCATGGTCTTGGAAGCAGAGAATTCTTTCTTTTGGAATAAATAATTCATTTAAGATAGTGAAATTCTGAACTACAAAGAACAAATGCCAGAATAAAGTTTAAGTAAGTAACATTATCAGAATAGGTAATCTCATCATAAGCACCATTAATTTAATACTGACATTCCTGAGTCACGTGCTGGATAAAAACTGAAGTACCAGCTACCTATTCCAGAATATTAGCAGAGGTGATTTTGTAAACTATGTTTTCTCCCACTGAGCTTATCTGTTCAAATATTAATTTTACTTAAGTAATCTCTGTATTCATATAAATCAGCAGATCAGGCAGCACCTTCAACAATTACATTTTAATTGCACCCTCAAGAAATCTTCCATTAATTACAGAGGGCTCATTTTTATGACTAAATATATGACCAAAGGTACAGTTTGGGTGTGAATATGTGAATAACAAGGTAAAGTCAACTCCACCAATGGGGAAAAAATGCAAATTACGAGCTCTTCAGCCTAATAGGATTCCATACAAATATTCAAGCCTGTATACATCCCTGTATGCATCTGTAAACCTCTCAAAATCTGTTCTAATAAGATGAAATGCCGTTGGATTTCAGGCTTCTAAAAACTTATGTCCCACTTGTAAGGAAATTTCAACTGTGCTTGCATTCAGTTTTTTTAGTTTGCATCCCAAAGATTGACTTTAAATAAGTATAGAACACTGATTGAAAGCATTTATTGATTACAACCCCAAATCCTCGAAATCCAATTATATGTTTTCAAAGAGACAGACATCATCCTCGATTTAAACTGAAGCAGCTTTCAGTATCACACACTGTAATCATTCTCACAGAAGCTACCTATCAACATTACAAAGTTACTAAAGAAATACTGCATCTACATCTAAGAAGTTTTTCGCAAGCAACTCACAAAGCAAACTTAGAACGTTCACGTTAAAAAAAATTTGAGAAATTTCCATTGTCTTCTGTTTCTGAATTAAACTATGCCAAGTCAAAGATGCCTCATCCTAACTGACTTAAACTGGCAGACAAGAATTATCACTTATGTCTATACTACCTTCATGATCTGTATGTCTACTACCTTCATGATCCTTTACGTGTCCCTTGGACCAGCTAAGGTCTTCCCTCTACGCTAGCAGCACCCTCCAGTGCATACTTGCCCCGGTTCCACAGGTCCTTGCGCCTGCTCACATGCAAGCCTTTCTACTCACTCACACTAGACACATCATGGACTTTTACACAGACTACATTTTAGACTTTTGGGGTTTATTTTTTATTTCAGGAAGTGTTTTCAGGCTGAGCTGAAAGTCTCCAGTGAGAAGTCACCCAGCAACATACCCATGGGGACAGTATTGTGGACTTCCCAATTGCACATGCTGCCTCAGATGTAGGTCTTCAGTCAAACTGTCTTTTGCTGGTTTATGTGACCACTCTCTGAGCAAGAAACATTTTAACATGCCAGAGGTAAACCATTCCAAATGCTGCGTACGAGAGAACTGCATGTTCCACTCCAAAATAGATCTCAGATGTTTTCTAGCATGTGTGCTGTGCTACATTGTTTCTAGCTAATGTAAGAGGATCATGGGTAAATTCATACTGACAGGGTAGGTGTACAATATATATGCTTGCCCGTATAGGCACAGGACAATTTCAGATCACAGGGAGATCCTATTAGCACATCATCTCAGTTTGACATTAAACTATTACGTTGCAATGAATCCCTGAACCTTGTTAATTTTACAATGCAGAATGGAAGAAAATTACTCTTCAAACTCTTTGCTTCACAGAAATACGCAAAACCAGCTCTTACTTTTAGTTAAGATAAGCATTTTTTAAACCTTTTTTTTTTTCCCCCATAGTATACGCATTAATCAGCTTCAGATTCCAGTTACATAGATCCATTCTAATAGGATATAAAATTAGGAAAAAACCCTCACACAAGTCCACCAAATTCTGGCTGAATCAAAGTAAGTTTTATATAAATACTGTCCCAAACTATAAATTATTCTAAGGCTTGAGCCAACTCTAGTTTCCAGAGTACTTAAAACTTGGCCTCAACTTCGTGGAATATGACCAAGAATCACCAAAAGATTGGCAAAACCTAGGGAGCCTGGCCTGAGAATATAACAAAAGCCGAAGTCCAGAGTGGTTCACACTGACAAGGTGTCAGTGCATTTTAATGTTACCCCGAGTGACTTCCTCCCCACATACTTGCTTCTTTATCAGATTTTAAGTTGTATACACCTGAAAAACATTACTGGAAAATGATCACAGAATGGTGTCATAAAATACAATGTTTAATCAAAGTAGGGTAAAAGCCTTCATATGACAAAAATAGGGCTTGTTGCAATTATGATTATTTTGGTTACAAATGAAAGTGTCATGTTTAGAAATACCAGAAAACACAGCACATCTGGGATCTGAGTTTCTTCTCTGTGCACGGCACTTTTAATATTTCTCATTCCATGATTTCCCACAACTCCTTCTGAGCATACCTGACTGACAGTGATGCACGAAGAGGCAACCTGCTGCACATCAGGTGATTCAAGCAGATTTGCTGTGTGATACAAAGTAGATGGACGTGTAAAACCATCTGTTAATCAAGTACTTGCATTACTAAGGTATTAATATCTAAGCAGGTCATTAAGACATACTGTAGCTTTAGCATTGACCAGGTCAGACAATGTCTAGAATATCTAGCAATTAGATGGCACTTTTTAATTCTTAGGTTAGAAAAAAATCATACATAAATACACTGATTTTAGACTGTAGAGAAGAAAGTGAAGGTGACAACGTAATTCCAGAGTGGAAATTTAAACTCTGAAGTTCATAATGCACTAGTCATGGGAATTGTTTAGTTAGGGGCACATTGAGAAAAGAACACATATAAGCAAAGATTCACTTAAAATAGGCCAGTGGTCAGGACTGGCTGACAAAAAGTCCCACTAATTTGGAAAAGGAATGGAGTCACAGTCATTTTAGTGTGAGTTATTATCATAAAGAGCATCGTCACCTTCACTGTTCCATCATTATGTACCCTTCCATATCTTTGAAAAAAGATATGAAGTAATTTTAATGAAAAAAGAGATTACATAGTCTCTTCAGTTTGGACAGAGATAACAAAAGGGAGATATGTTAAAGGTCCATAGAAACATGAAATATGTGGAGAAGTTGAATAGAGAAGCACCATTCACTGTTTTTCTTAGTATAATAATCAAGGAGTACCCAATTTATTTACCAGCCAGAAAGTTTAAAGCAAACAAAGGAAGTAATTTTTAACACATAATTAAATCTCATGCAAAATTAAATTGTGGAACCCTTTATCACAGGACGCTGTGGAGGTCAAAAGTCCAGAAGCTTACAAAAGGCATTAAAAAATCCTCATGTAGAATAGATCCATCAGAGGCTACATAGCATGATAGTCCAGAGGAGACCCACAGTTCAGGAAATGCTTACAACCACTGGTTGTCATAAATGAAGAATTTGTTACAGGGCACTGAAGAGGTTAAGCATACTCTTATCTATAAAGAATCTGCTACTGGTCACTGCAAGGCACAAAGTAACAGGCATGATGGACAGATGATCTAACTCAGTATGGCATTACTTATGCTCCTTTCTGCTTGTTATTTATATAAATGAAAAGTAAATACTGAGTAATTGCCATTTTGACTTGACAGAATCTTAAAAATGAATTGGATGAAAGGCCATACAAGATGCACAATAATGATCAGATTCTCTCTGGAGCACCAAGGCCTTAAAAGTGAATAGTTCCCTTTTTCTTCTTGGTTACAGTTTTCTTCTTGGTTAAGAACTCAAGAGGAAAAAGCTATGTTCCTTTTATGCTCCTCAAAAGCAGCACATTTTGAATGAGCTATGTATTTCTCTGCCTAATTCACATAATCAACTTCCAAAAGTAATTTTTGTGTTTTTCACTCTAGTAGTAAGGATTTGACTAGTTATCTACATCATTGTGGATTGCAGCATCTAAATAATTTTCTTTAAAAGCAGGTTTTCCTCAAAGAACCCAATGACAAGTCTGAAATACTGATACATGTTGGAGAGTGCCAAAGAAACAGACTATGCTGCATCTTGCCATTATTGCAGGGAGCATTTCAACTGCAAAGCAGAATATTTATAATTACATGTTTAAAATAGACATTATAAATGAACTTAGAGCACATAATGTTAAAATACAGCCCAAGGCTATAATGAAGTATCTTAGTAAGGAAATTTCCAGTTCTCCTTACCATGTTTACAGAAAGAAGTGCTATGTTTTAGTATTAGGCAGAAAAGTAAGTTTCCACAGGCAATGACTACAGCAACAAGTAACAAGATGCATTTTGGTAGCCAAAGCATGTGGTAGTTCTATTAGCTCGGAGTTTTCAAATAAGAATCCCCAGAGATCAGCTGCACACAGGAGCTGCTTAATTTGTGTAAGTTACATGTACTTTTTTCCAATTCAGCAAACTGTGCAAATAATTTGGCTAGAAATTAGATGGTTCCTGGCAATTTTAAGTGCTTGGAAGGACATATGCTAAGTAACTTTTTAGTTTGTTTTGCCCTTAACGTATTTGAACGTTTAAATGGAAAAAAAAAAAAAAAGAGAGAGGAAAAAAAAAGATAAAAAGTAGCAAATATTAGAGTACATTACAATAAAATAATTTTCAGTGTAATAGCTAATAACCAATTCTGATCAATAAGGTTATTTGCAAGTTCTGAGGACTTCAATGACTATAACGGTGTTCTGAGATCACCTTTTGATTTTGATAGACTGATGACATTGCTTTGTTCCTTCATGGTTAATTTGGAATATTCTATGATGAAACTACACTATGATGTAAATTCTTGAAGATTAGGTAGGATACATTTTGGTTAATAATTAAAGGTATCAAAAACCAAACCAGAAACTAAAGATTTTTGCTTCTTTGTCACCTGCAAATAGTTTTACTATTAGGATACTAGCTATTGCTTTGGACAACAGTGGCTATTAGTGTCACAAGTAGATCTGAGTGTTCATGATATTTTCACTTGATGTCCTGATCTGGCAGCAGCAAAGCTAAAGTAGAAGGGCACTAAATGTAGAGAATTCAATGCAAACAAAAGCACAACTGGTTTAACCAGCATCAAACATGAACATGTTCTAAAATGGGTTTGTACAAGCTCACAAAACACAGATATTTGTAGCAGATCGCATACCCCAATCCACATTTTGTACAGGAATGTGTGGTGTCTATGGAATCCTTCCAGTACATCTATTAGTTGCTCAGGGCTAGGCTTAGTCTATTTTCCTCTTCTCTCCTCTTCCTCAAGAATACCACAGCTAGAAAATTAGATTTGTGTGAAGGAATTGTGCCCTCCAACAATGTAAAAGGTCAATAAAGGGAAGTGTTTCTAACCTATCAACTCCATTACCTCTGCCTTGATTAATGCACTGGTGATGAGTGGGTTTATAGCAATAACTCAGATTTCTGTTCCTACCCTTGCCTGTTGCTCTTGGGCATCTTCTCTGCTTTGATTTCTTGTCCCCTCTACATCATGCCTTTAACATAACCAATATTGCAGCCACTTCATCAAACGATAAGAATCTATAAAACATCTATAAAAATACACTTTTTAGGTGCAGATTAATAGAAAATAATAGCTGCTGCCATCACATGAGATAGAAAGTACTGTCCATAACTGAATGGCCCTAATAATGATTTTGATCTAACTTCAAAGTTAATCTAACTTGTTCTAATTTCAAAGTTGGACCTCCTTTGACTAGAGAGACCAGATGACTTCTAGAGGTCCTTTCTAACCTAAATTATTCTATGTTTCTCTGTCCTGTAAAGAGATTGTGGCTACTAACATTCACTAAAACTCCCAAAGGAGAGATCCATTTATATTAACCACTTGTTTGTACATATTTCCATAATCACTATTTTTTTAGGAACATACTGTAGGTTCCAATGAGCATTTCCTTCTCTGAAACCACCTAAAGAAAGCCGTGGAAAAAGAAAGAAAGAGAAGAAGCAGCTGCAGAGGAGTTTCCTGTCAGAGTTATGGAACAGGAAAATGAAGATCACAATAATATGCTAGGACAAAACTGATGTAACCTCAGTGTTTCATTGCAGGCACCTCTTTGGCAAATCTTCCACTACTTTTATGAAAGCTGTGTGCAAACAGGGATTCCAATAAATCTAAGCATGTACTGATCAGGGTATTTTAAAGACTGGGTCTTCTATCCACTGAAGTTAGGAAGGAAAGGGAAATAAAAACATCCATTACAAGAGTTGCTATTCGTATACCCTCAAAGCTTGAGAAGGAAGGGGGCAGACTGAAACATGAGAAATATACATTTGCATGAAGCAGAAAAGATCTGGAAATGTGAAGGCTCTAGGTTATCTGGGGAATCTGAAGCAACTCCATCAGGAGAGAAGGAATGTGGCTGCTTCTTGGGCAGGAAATACTGCTTGCTTAGCCCCATCAGCCAGTGCCAGTAACTGATGGCTATCTTGGTGACCGATAAGGAATCTACCCTACTGATTTAAAAAAAAAAAAAACCACACCAAAATGCCTTAAGGACTCTGCTGTTTCTTTGTAGTGGTGCTTATACATTTCAAAGAGCATCGCTTCTGGGACTCAGCACTGAGGAAGCTGGAAGACTGGATCTGCTGACTTGTGAAGTATCAAAGCATGCAAAGGGCCCCAAATCCACTACAGAAAAGCTGCCAGGGCTCATCTGAATCACAGACTACTCCAACACATTACTAACCCACACAGGCACTAATGGTTCCTCTGGGACTAAAAGTGAGCAGATCAGAAGTTACTAGTGCCAGAGGCTCAGATTATAATCTCCTCAACTCTTTGATATCTATAAAAAAACTTAGACAATGACTGACCTCTTTTGGATAATACGATATATACACATGCTTTCAGGGACAGGACAAAATAAGAGGACTTAGCAGAGAGAAGAGAAAATATATCCTGTTTATGTGTATACCTATTCTGGTGGCACTCTGGCTTCATTCTCTATGCTGCAAAGAAACTGCTACATAGAGATGATGTGACACCCAAAAGCAAAGGAAAGAAACTCTTTTGATACAGTCATCTGAATCTCTTGAAGAAATTTCAGCCATTGCTGATTATTGATTAAGGTGGCATGAAATTCAGAAGGAAAAAAAAAAAAAGGTCACTTGTCAAGTTCCTGAAGGTCTCTGGGAGTGTTTTCACTTCTGAACTGTGCCTGGCAATTCTTTGGAAGAATATCACTAGTCATGCCAGGGAATTTTCCAGCAATTCACTGACACAAAAACATTCACTAACAGTGCTTAACTTTCCAGTGCAGATTCAGCTGGAGAGAAGGATTCATCTTTCCTGCTTTTAATATACCTCCAGTGTAGATGCTACTCCCAACAACAGTAATCCTTAGTACTCAGTAAACAAAACCAAGCACTTTTAGAGAGGATTTAATCTAACATAATTTGGTTATTTACTTCAAAATGAGAAAAAATCACAGCCTATTTCTCTCTCCTGACTAAAGATGATTACAAGTTCAGCTACAAATATCTGTAATGTTTACGTCTGCATACGGTCAGATGGATTTCACATGAAAAACAATCTAAGTGTGATAAGCAAATCTTGAATACCATGGAGACTGACTCTTATATTGGATTCCCAAAACTTAAGGCATAAGTAAGTCAATGAAGAGGATCTAGAAAGCAATTGTGGTTAGGGTGACCATGAAGATACCAAGTCATTACTCCCTGTATTGATTTCAGACCATTCCTGCAATTTAGCAATGCCATTTTGAATTACAGTCATAATTTTTCTAACCTCTGCCAGTTGCCTGTCTTCTGCAAACATCTTGTTTTTTCTCCAGTGCCAAGTACATGTCACACATGAAAGGTTAGAAAGGCCAGCGCCAGAGGAAGCTGGTTTCACCTCACTGAGACATCACCTTAAGAGCCAGCTACCAGAAATACTTCACTGATTCTAGGTTTCTGTACAAGTGTTGTATCCACCTCACAATCAACCATACTTCTTCATTTCTTCATGACAGTCTCATGTTGGGCAGACTAGGAGCCTACATAAGTTGTATCATAAATGCTGCTTCCTTTTTGTGGAGACAGTGTTCTCACAAGAGAATGGATAATTGGTACATAAACTCTGTATAATCGTGAAAGATACAGCAAGGCCATGAGAGGCCTGAAGAAGCTTAAACAAGCAAGATAAGAAGAAGCTGGAGTTCACTGAATTATGAGAACTGTGGACTGTTGGCAAGCTTTCGAGGTCAAGTTCTCACACGTGTGCTTAACCAATTATATGTTAGTCACTAAGGGTCTTCAAGACATGTATCCAATCATAATATGCCAAATCACCGTAAGTGCATGTAAGAAAGCGTATATAAGGAGTTAAGGCTTTGTAATAAATTTGGCAATCGCTTGATCACATCGATCATCTCTGCGTTATCCGTGACTCCTGCGTCAACACCTTTTGTTCATTTCAATAGTTGTTCTATGAAGGAATGATATTAAATTTGTCTGAGAAGATGTCTTATTGACAAGCAATGATTTGCATTTTTGTGATTTACTATTTTCTCAGAAAATAGGTCCCACTCAAAGCTACCTTTCCTTCTATGTTAAATGTAACTACTTTTTGCCAGTTCTCAAGCACTCCTTAACCCTCCATGAGTTCCCCAAGAAGAGTACAGTGATTCAAATATTGCTTCATCTTGTTCCCTAAGTACACTCTATCCTGTCATAACATGCTATATTAATTTATCTGAATATTCACTGACTTTTCTCCTTTTGTGTCCCATATTCTTATTAACATTTATAAGTGCAATAAAACATTTAATTTTGACTGAACTTTCTATTAACCTAATTTTCTTATTTGTCTCTTGATAATTGTCTTTGAATCTTCACCTTTCTGATTTTACACCTGCACACTTATGTCTCACACTTATGCCCCTTTTTAGAGCATAGAAATATGCCATTTCCTGTTTTCAGTGGGATTTCTTCTGTTTTCCAGTCATTGAAGGATACTTTATATTTCCTGCATCTTATTATATTTCCCTTTTTAATCTGCATCAGAGTATCATCAGACATATCTTCAAAGCACAGAGTACACTTCTTATACTTAAGGTAAAATTGACATATCTTAAATATATCGTTTAAGGTATTTTATGCTGTACATTGAAATAAAGAAGAAATATGAAGTGTTTCTTGTTTAAAGATGTTCTCTGAGATACTCAAAAGGCATTTGACTTGGATGATAACATTAATATTTTATAGCACATTTGGACTGTGTAACACAGAAGTCACAAAGTACTCCATCATGTTTATTATTTTCATGCTTTCATAAAGTTTGTATAATTTAAAGCATGCTCTTGGGAAGAAACAGAAAAAAATATGAAACTTCAAGCAAAACAGGATATGACTATGTGACTGCCAAAATATTGGCAGAAAATCCATAAAGAGTAACTATGGAGTTTCCTGAGTGATTAATAGGACAAAAATCAAAATACAGCTACAAAAAAATGTAACAAGCACAGTGTATATTCAGAATGGAATAGAATGGAAAAATCCCTCTCCTCTTCACACAGATCTCCTTCTACTTCAACTTCATTGAGGAGAACATTTAAATAGGAGGACTCATTAAAAACTGGAATAAAAGGCTAAAAAAAGTTTTCGACACAGACATTTTAAACAGCAAATCAGCATCTTAGCAAAGAAAGAAAAATAAGTATAGATAATTATCAGAAAAGGAAAAAATACAAATGTTCAAAGTAAGAAAATGAGTTAAATAATTAAATGAATATCCAATCAGAGGAAAAATATTAAAATCATAAATGTAAAACCAGATCAAGACAACCAAAAATCGTTAATAAGAATGCAGATAAGGATGATCATTGGAATGTAGCATGCCTGATTTTTCAAAGCTTCTCAGCAAAATTCCTTGCCACGCTGAAAAAAAGAAACTATCATGCACTAAGAGAAAAACTCTTCTAACAGATAAGCAATTGGTTAAAAGACAGAAAGCTAGATAATAATAGATAAATACACGAGAATGAGGAGAATCTGCTCTCAGGCCTTTTTTGCTGCTCCACAAATACAGAAGTTATGTGGAAAATGGAATAAATAATGAGTTCACAAATATTGCCAAGTTCACAGATGACACAGATGTACTCAGGATCATCAAACCTAAAACTGGCTGACTAGAGCAACAAAATGTTTTCACTAGAAAGAGTTATCAGGCAGTTAAGCTGCCTGAACATGAAAGCCATTATCCAATAAGTGAAAAACTAATCCTAAACCCAGATACAGAAACGTGTGTCTGAATTTCTTCTTCTCAAAGACCTCAGTCACTTGGAATATACTTGTGAAAACATTAACTCCAAGCTCAGCCACAGTCAAAAGTCAAATACAATTGGAATTACTAAAATAAAAGAAGAAAACACATCAGGTAACAGTAAACATAACATAGAAAACATAAAACATACATCATGCCATGACGTCATGCCTTTTAGGATATCATAAAACTAGGAAAAACCCAGGGAAAGAGGGAATTAGGATGATATTGAAAGACTCCTCTACAAAAGACCATTAAGTAGTTTAGGACCTGAAAAAGAGATATTTGAGGAAAGATACAGTAGTGCCCTACAAAATCACAAAGAGCATGGAAAAGTTGAGCAGTTTAACTCACAGATTTTAGAAGTTCAGTGAGGAAACCATATCCCATTTTGAGACAATCTGGGGGGCTGGATGAGCAAATGAAACAGCTGAGTGAGAAACCAGAAACAAGCAAAAGCACTCTTTTCAGTTTCCATCACAGAAATGATGCCTTTCATTGTCATACATCTCTTGTTTTGCCAAAAAAAAAAATGAAGAAAGAAAAAGGGGGAGAGGGGAGGAAGAAAATACTCCAACTACTAAACCCAATTGTTTTTCATTTCATGTGGATTCTGCCTCATAATTAAATTATAAGTAATAATTATTTATCTCTGCAACTTCTGAGCTAGGTGTGTTTTGGGGTTTTTTTGTATTATTTAACAAAAAGTTTTGGCTGAAGCAGAGAAGTCTTTGGGCCTTCTGACTGCCTTTTCTAATATCTCCCATTTGTATATACATATGTATTTTATTTGTTTGACTGTAATGGGTTTATCTGCTTTGTTGGCTTCCCCTTATCCCCCTTTTCTTTTGTACTTCTTTCTTTTCTCCAAAAGCTGTGTTTGATTTTTCAGGAATGAAAAAACATACCAGGTTGTGAACCAAAGGAAACAATTTAATAGTCCTTCAGGATGGAATTGTAGGAGGAATTTTATAGGAGGACAATTATAAACCACAGGGTAATGATTTTTGTCTTTTATGCATAGAACAACTTAGCTCATTTGGGCCCAGGCCCAGGACTGGAACTGGCCAAACCCACAAAATAACTAATTGAATGTTTCAGTCAAACATTCAAAAAAACAAAACCTGCAATACTGAAATCCCCCTTAGTCAGTCCATGAAGAGGGCAGCCCAGCCTCAGCGCTGCCGCACCTTCTCCTTTGAAGTTACCCAAGCATTTAGACAGTAGTGACACTGCTTCTTAAAAGCAGACGTGAAGTTGATCTGGTGCTCAAATTCAAGCCTTCATGTCGTGGTTTAAGCCCAGCCAGTGACCCAGGACCATGCAGCTGCTTGCTCACTCCCTCCTTTTCCTCCCCCCACTTCCGGAGGGATGGGGAGAAGAATCGAAAGAATGTAGCTCCCACAGGTTGAGATAAGAACAGTCCAGTAACTAAGGTATAACACAAATCACTGCTGCTACCACCAGTAATAATGATAAGAGGAATAACAAGGGGAGAGAATACAACCATTCACCACCCACCGTCCGATACCCAGGCCTACCTGAGCAGCAATCTCGCCCTTCCAGGTAACTGACCTCAGTTTATATACTGGGCATGACGAGCTGTGGTATGGAATACTTCTTTGGCTAGTTTGGGTCAGGTGTCCTGTCTCTGCTTCCTCCTGGCTTCCCCTCCTCCCTGGCAGAGCATGAGACTCAGAAAGTCCTTGGTCAGAGTAAACATCACTGAGCAGCGACTAAAAACATCAGTGTTATCAGTGCTGTTCCCAGGCTGAAAGTCAAAAACACAGCACTGCACCAGCTACTAAGAAGGAGAAAAATGACTGCTACTGCTGAACCCAGGACACTTCACCATCTATGTGTGGGCACAAGAAGGTGGTTTTGGCACAAAACAGTTTTGCTGGCCCCACAGTGGGGTCTGCACCTGGCCCAGCTACCTCCAAACATCTCAGGTGCCCCTAAGGGGAGTACCATGCTCTCAGACCTCCCCACTCTGCCCCGGGAGGGGACAGAAACCCCTCTCTCCCCCACTTGACTGCATGTCCTGTCAGTTCCAATTCTGGTTGTGTGGGAGGGGGCATAAAGGCAGCAGGCTCGACCTAAGGACTCAGGATCCAGTATGCAGAGCAGTAGCAGCAGAGGATATGCCAGGAGCCCTCTGACACCAACAAAGTAGATAATCAGCACACTGCTTATTTCTCAGCTAGGGAGGATTCCTGGGCTAGGTTGTCCTCTGCAGAAATCCTGCCCCACCACTTATTCCAGGACCCCACTACAACCAGGTCTGCTATTCACAATCTATCTCCTTCAAAGCCCATCTACAAGTGGTCTACAGCAGCATCCATCGTGACCCAGGCAACAGGAGTAACATCTAGAAATCACGAAGGAGTTTTTAATTTCTTGGCTTGAAAGCACTCAGTTCCCAGCCAAAAAACTATTCATGAGTGCTGTCAGTCTTGTTTAACTCATGCCACAATGTTAATATCTGCATCATGGAAGAAGCACAGCACAGCGCTCTGACTTTTAACTGCAAGTACTATAGTTACTTCTCTTTTCAAAACCTGCTTCTGTAGGCAATGGACATTCAAACATATGTAAACTTCTGTGGGAGCAGGAGTAGGATTTCTACTGTTCCACAGACAGCTTCTGGGTAGGTGCCCCATAGTCTGGGTTGTATAGTTATTCTCTTCCTCCTGCTCCTTGCAGCTCAATCAAACCCTTCAGTCTCAAGCAGGAGTCAAATGCTCACACCTGTATTTTGGAGGAGTGCTTCAAAAACTAGCGCACTTTATAGGAAAGGGAAATGGCAGTCCTATTTGTATGTATCAAGGGAAAACCTTTACGTGCCTAACTTCAGATGTGGCTAACTTTGCCCTGCTCCTTTCCATCAAAAGAGTTGCCTCCAGGGCAGAATCCAAGGCTGATCTCTTCCTAAAACTTCCCCTTTCAGCACACTCTCAACAGCTGTTCATTAGTTCAGGAAATCCGGGTACTGTCTCTGAAGGCAGCTTTAGAGGCCACTGTCTGTACTGTATCTGGTTCAATTCCCTTCCATCCCTTAAACCCCATTCATGTAATCTCTCTGAGTGATTATATGCACTCTCAGAGTGGCATGGGCAGTGAGATCAGAGAATTTTCACTTCTTTGGATGAGCTGTTTTCCTGACTGTTCAGTGTGAACCTCAAGCTTTGTCTTCGATCAGTGTGGAAGAAATCTTTCTTCCAATTTTAATCCAACCCCTGCTTTCTTTTAGTTATACCATCTGATTCATGGTATCAGGGACTCAGGCTTATACATTTACTCATAGTATGAGAAGACTAATTCATAATCCAAAGAAGTAGGAAATACTTGGTTATTGATTTGCATTCTTCCCTAATTTGAAGAAATATGTTAGAAAACCAGCATAATCATTACATCTAGAAAGGCAAATATCCCTTCAGACCTGGAATTTGCCCTTTCCTTACAGGACAGACACTTGCTCTAATGAGAAGCAGGAGAACTATGCCTGCAGTACTCCTTCAGCTGTTAACTCTGTCAACATTTGAAGTCCTGCAGTTCCAGGATAGCTTTTTGTACATGCTTTTCCTCTCCAAATTCTGTGTTATTTTCACAATGAAAACATACATTCAGTTCTAAACAACTTGGAATGCTAAATTGCCACTCTCTTACAGCCAACATAACTTCATGTGCATTGATTTGGGCGCATCTTATGTTAAATGAGCTTTCAAACGAGGAAGGTACTGCAGAGGTAAGTTGATCACACATATTAGAACTGAATATACTTTTTTGAGTTAAATGAACATTTCTGAACTGCTTAGAAATGTTTGCACATTAAATTAATGAGCTGCATCTGCTTTCTGAATGAAATGAACACTTAGATAAAGTACAAACACAAGATACTGTCTTTCACAGTATCACAGTATCACAGTATGCTAGAGATTGGAAGGGACCTCGAAAGATCATCTAGTCCAATCCCCCTGCCGGAGCAGGAACACCTAGATAATGTTACACAGGAATGTGTCCAGGCGGGTTTTGAATGTCTCCAGGGAAGGAGACTCCACAACCTCCCTGGGCAGCCTGTTCCAGTGTTCCGTCACCCTCACTGAGAAGAAGTTTCTTCTCGAGTTTAAGTGGAACCTCTTGTGTTCCAGTTTGTACCCATTACCCCTTGTCCTATCATTGTTTGCCACTGAGTAGAGCCTGGCTCCATCCTCGTGACACTCTCCCTTTATATATTTATATACACTAATAAGGTCTTTGTCTCTGTACAGACAGAACTTCAATCATCTTAAGCAGTCTGAGAATCTAGTTTCATGGCAAAGTACATAATTTACTGAATATTTACAGAAAGGTGAAATTTTAACAGAGCTGAAGTTCATTCACTACCTTGATCACAATAAAAAGGAGGCAGAGATCAGGTCCACCTCATCAAATAGCATTTTCAGGCAATGTGTAGAAGTGCTTCTCATGGTACCAAAGTCTCTTGAATTATGTTTTGTCTGAACATAGTTTTAAACAGAATATTATGTTTTAAGTCACAAAGGAATTTCTCCCACAATCAGGTAAGTCATGACCTCTACTGGAAGAAGGGGTAAGAACTTGCATCTCCACTACATGGAGAATTGCTCATTAGAAAGTTGTACCTAGCTTTATCTAGAAATGTCATCAAACAACTGTGCAGCTCCTTCAGGCATCTAAATCGCTAATTACACTTTTTCTTATCCACCCCATTTTTTTTTTTTCTGTAACCATTGGCCTGCAACATTAAGCATAAGGCAGAGTGAGAAACTAAGAAAGATAGCATTATAGTACTAATAGCTGCATTGGGATGGTTGCATTGGTTTAGAAATGTTGCATTAAAGCAAACTCACTCCTTTAGTTTCAAGTAACTTGTCAAAGGCAGATGTCAGTATTTTATGAACAAAATTTTTCACAAAACCAGTGCCTCCAGGCAGACAATGTATTTCCAGCCCACTGTTTCTAACCTTATTGATTCTCAGTTCTATCATACAGTGGATAAAGAACTGGCTGGATGGCTGCATGCAAAGAGGTGTGGTCAATGGCTCAATGTCCAGCTGGAGACCAGTAATGAGTGGTGTCCCTCAGGGATCGGTGTTGGGACCGGTCTTGTTCAACATCTTTGTCGCTGACATGGACAGTGGGATTGAGTGCACCCTCAGAAGTTTGCCGATTACACCAAGGTGTGTGGTTCGGTTGATACGCTGAAGGGAAGGAATGCCATCCAGAGGGACCTTGACACACTTGTGAGGTGGGCTGATGCCAACCTCATGAAGTTTAACCATGACAAGTGCAAGGTCCTACACCTGGGTCAGAGCAATCCCAGGCACAGCTACAGGTTGGGCAGAGAAGAGATTCAGAGCAGCCCTGCGGAGAAGGATTTGGGGGTGTTGGTTGATGAGAAAATGAACATGATCCAGCTTCAGTGTGTCATTTCCAACCCTAACTATTCTATGACGTCTGCATGGAGACCTCATAGCAGCCTTCCAGTATTTGAAGGGGGCCTATAGGGATGCTGGGGAGGGACTCTTCATTAGGGACTGTAGTGATAGGACTAGGGGTAACGGGTTCAAACTTAAACAGGGGATGTTTAGATTGGATATAAGGAGGAAATTCTTTCCTGTTAGGGTGGTGAGGCACTGGAATGAGTTGCCCAGGGAGGTTGTGAATGCTCCTTCCCTGTTAGTGTTCAAGGCCAGGTTGGACAAAGCCTTGGGTGGCATGGTTTAGTGTGAGGTTTCCCTGCCCATGGAAGGGGGGTTGGAACTAGATGATCTTAAGGTCCTTTCCAACCCTAACGATGCTACGATTCTATGATTCTATACAGGGTTACAGCTTCCTTTAAAAATTAGTATGGAAATACAGTACGAAGTAAAAGGCGGTTAAAGGTGAAGTCATTCTTAAAACTAGTCGTTTCTTTGTATTCTTCAATTCCAATACTTGTTTCAGAAACCTTGTCTGGAGCCCACTGAAGTCTGATGGTTCTGTAACTGTTTCTTTTTCAGTACTGAAATCCTGATACTGAGCACCATGTGATCTCATTCACTGCTGATTCCTCCAAAAAGTTTGAATAACTTTGTCCTAGCTTTTGTTTCAGAGCAAAATTTGAAGGAAAGAAACAAAAAACAATAAAAAATTTTCATTAACAGTTACACAAGCATATGAGATTGGCTCCTCGTGTTCTAGATCACAATTATTATGTCTGTAAAAGCTGGAAGCATTTGAAAATGTTTCTTTCAGTTTCATAAGTAGTTGGCTGGTTTTTTTGTTACTGATCTCAATAATCGATGTGTTGACCAGAAGTTCAGGGTTTAGCTTTGTTAGTTGGTGGTTTGCTGGTTTGTTTGTTTTCCGTAGAATAGGGCCTGGGACTCAGCTGCATCATCTAAATTGGTATTTTAAAAGAAAAATATCTTTAATACAAAATGTGAAGTCTCGGCTATATCTGTAATTAACATTTTCACATAAAGAAAGGCCTCTGCATGAGTTGAATATAATTTGTTAGTGAAAACCACATAAGAATTTTATCCCAGCAGAGAAGTTTGCAAGTTTGACAAAGCTGTTATAAACATTGTTTCCTACATACAGCTCCTGGCAATATTTATTCCGCTCTTTAGATGGCCGCAAGTAAGGAAAGCACTTATACATGTCCGGTTTGAAGCCTACAAGTACTTCCAGGACTATTAGCCCCAAGGAATTTACTCATACACTTGCATGTACAGATGTAATCCTTCGATTCAGTGATCTGAAGGATAAGCAATAATGAAAATAAAGAAAGGAAGTAATTTCTGTGGGCTGTTACCAAGCTATCAGATATGTGAGAAGACCTCATTCCAGCCTCTTGCACAAGCTGCACACCAGCCAAGATTCAATTATATCTCCAAGCCAGTCATATACCACATACATACAAACATTGCATGTGGGCAAGTGAATTGACTCCCAGGTGGGTCATGGATGACCTTCTGAATCTAAACAGATGTGAAACATCTCCTGGAGGCCAGGTTTGTGCACTCCACATACACAAGAACAGCAGAACAGAAGTTAAGACTGACAGAGAAGAGATACACTGACCTCACATAATGCAGATATGAAAGTAGAGAAATCATAGAATAGTTAGGGTTGTAAAGGACCTTAAGATCATCTAGTCCAAATCCTTCATTTAACTTGAAATTTCTCCCACAGTCTTAGGCAAGTGATTCCAGAAAGACTCTGAAGAGCAGGGACAAAGGGGAAGTGGAAAAAATATATGTACAAGAAAAATGAGCAGATGAGGTCTGAAATCAACATGCCAAAGTGAACAAGCATGTGTATTTTGATGATCCAGAATAGCAAACAAGTTGCTGAGCATCAGGGATACATTGGAACAACTCCCATAACCACAAAAGAATTCCCATTAGTATACTTGCTATAAAAATTAATTTGCATTTGTCAACACCTAGTGCCCAGGGCTCTCAGGGCACTTTAACAGATGACAATTTGTTTAAACATTTGTTTTACACATTTAAATGGAAGAGCATTTTGTTATGTATATATAAATCTCTGCAGAATCCAAATATTTTTACTGGGAACTGAAATTTCACTTCTTCCAAATGCAGTATTTCTCTACCTCGCATATGGACACAACAGATGGAGTAAATACAAGAAATGGCTGTAAGGCTGAGAAAAGGTTCTTCTCAATTCTAGAGAATTTATAGCTGATGTTAAGATTTTTCTACTTGACTTCCTTGAAGTCAATGGTACGTAATACCATTAATGTTTACATTACATAATTTTGCAAGCAATAAATGTTTATATCATGTTCATTGATATATAACAGAGCGCTCTACAGACCTAATGAAAGTTTCTTCTTTACAGGCATTTCAGTATTAGAATTAACTACTGAGTTTGACCTCATTGTTCTCTAACCTGAGCCCTCTACTCAGGTTATCTATTATTCCCATGGTAATAAACTCTCCTTCTGAATATCTTGATAGAGTGTCTTTTTAATTTAAGGATGAGAAAAGGAACAACTACTCCATTATGTCTCAGATAATCCACATTATATGAAAGACATCTGCATTACTAGAAATGACAGCATTTTAGGACTACATTCCTAAAGATTTATTTAAAAGCTTTAGAACCTAAGTATAGAATTGCATGGGAAATGTTTTTAATTTCACAGAGATGTAATATTTCCAGACCAAATTGTTTCATTTTCAAGTTGAAGTTAAGAGTTTACAAATTGAACACACCAGCCTTTGCCTACTGCATTCTCATCAGTACTCCAGGAACTGGCATGGAGAAGCAGAGAGGACCTTGTATCAATTGAGTATCTTTAGTGATTTCACACAGTTCTCACACAGCTGGGAGCTATTGGCATTCTCTCACACCCACAGAGGAACAATACCATTCCTTATTCAACTGCTGAAGACCATATTCAGTTTCCATTTTGAGAAAAGATCTTGCTTGAACAAAGAAAAATCTTTAATTTGAAAGTATTTGCCTACCTCTGCTCAGGCATTTATTTTGGTACAGCTCAGGTAACAAATAGTAGAAGAAATTCTACATTGGGCAACCTGTTCCGGTGCCTCAGCACTTCTATTGAACATTTATCGCAATTGTATTATATTGCACAATATAACTTATATTGCACAAATATATTGCGATTCATTAATGTGCATCTAGTTACAGCTCTATCCAACTCTAGGTTGTTTAATAAAAAAAAAAATCATTCAGCTTCAATTTTTAAGCAGAAAGGGATATGAATAAAGGTTTTGAGTTGTATTTGCTATATCCACATTGTAGAAAACAGAATTCAAACAGGCGAGAAGTTTATTCCTGAGACTAACTGTTCTTACTACCAGATTCTCCCAGCTCTGGTAATTTTTCTACTTTCTGCAAAGCAGAAAGAGCAGCGCTCCCAGAAAGGTGAAGGTTTCCCCTGTTGATATCTCAGAGCAACACCGGAGCAGATCTGTTCAGTTATCTTCACCTCTTGCAAGTAGTCCTCTCCCTCTCACACAACTCAGCAACCAGGTAAGTCGCGGGAGGATGGTAACATAGTGGCAATGGTATATGTTCAATGCTATTGACAGCCAGGCCACAGCCTGTGCCTCTTCCAGTAACTCGCTTTATACCTCAAGACCGAAGGAAAGACTTGGCTTTTGCACCTCCTATTTACAAGAGCATTGTAACAACGGCAGGAGAGACCAAAGTAGAAGGAAGACGTGGGTAGATACACACACTCAGTACATTGTGACACAGGTTAAGAAAAATGAAATGTAATTTAAAAAAAAGAAAATGAAAGTGAAACCTAAAAAAAAAAAGTAATTTACATGAAGAGGGAAAAAAACCCAGAACAAATAAAGTATCTATCACATGAAAGAAATTAAAGAATATACTGTAGGGACCCTGTGAATGGACAATTCACATGTGTGTGCAAAGTAGATAGGCCATGGGTGATGTGGGAGAGGAGAGCAGAAGGAAAGAGAGAAGAAGCTAATAAAATCATGAAACATCCACAGACTGAACTTTGCAGGAGATCACCAGATAGATAAAACCTAGCCTTTAAATGGTAAAAAGAAAAAAAAATCCATCCCAAAATGCAAACCATATATCCATTTTCTTGGACTTCATACTGTAACAGTATTAACTGCATAAAATTAATCATTTTGGTGAAATTTACCTCATTTTAACATTGTCCTTATTGCCTTCTACTCTGCTTAAAGGCTAAGAGTTAATCTTCAAAAGAAATTAGCTAGGTAGCAGTTCTTTTTTATAACATCAATGTTGCTTCTCTAATCACTTTCCTATGCCACGTATAACTAGGAGAGGAGACAAGAAGGTTTCGGTTATTTTTTTTCTCCAGCTAACTCTGGGCAGCAGAACATACATTTCTACAGCAGGTATTTTGGTCCTGGCTAGATGGCTGCACAGCACTCCCAGAGATAGAGCCTACACTGCTCCAGCTACATATGTAATATAAAATATTCATACAAAGTCCACAGGCAGAAAGATAGCCACTATTTATTAGCTGCTATTCATTTTCTCAAGTGATCTGTAAGGGCAACTAGTTTGCTATCAACTTGGTTGAAAACTAACTCTTCCGCAAATGGAACACTTATTGAAGGCAAACCTGTCATAAGCCGAATATGCATCAAAATTCTCCACATGTAGTCTTGCCACAGAGCCATTCTTTGTTGTCAGAAACTTTTAACATCCCAAAACACTTAGTTCTAATTCCTATTTTCCACTTTACTGCTTTCACCCTTTTCCATTATAGCTGGGAACTTAGTTCAGCTGTAGTACGCTCAGCAGCAGCACCCCCAAGCCTGCTGGGAATTATTTTCTCATGATTTTTATCATGTGCAGGCTCAGCAAGAGCTCATGAGATTCAGGAGCTGAAATCTCCCCTCTAGGAGTCACCAGAATGTCCACAGCCATTATCACACTCCCTTATTGAGCATATATACATTAAATATTGGGGTACTCGCTCTTCTTCCAGTTTTTAATAACTGATGTTACAGTGGTCAGGACTATGTTATTAACTTCTCAACCTACCATAATGATACACTAGTAAGTTATTATCAAAGTATTATTTCAAGGCTTCTCAAGCCTTTGTCAATATTCACATAATGTGAAGGCATCCTTAAGGCAATGGTGTCATTGTAAGGAAATACGATTCTATAGGTAGTTAGCGAATAAAAAACAGACTAGGGACAATGTAGGCCCCCTCAGGAAGCTCTCGGGAGAACTGGCTACACAGGATTTGGAGAAGGCTGAGGTTCTGAATGACTTCTTTGCCTTGGTCTTCATTGGCAAAGGCTCTGACCAAATCACCCAAGCCTTGGAAGGCAGATGCAGGGACTGTGAGAATGAAGACCTTGGGCCCACTGTACGAGAGGATCTGGCTCGAGACCATCTTAAAAAACTGAACGCACACAAGTCCATGGGACCTGATGAAATCCATTTGCGGGTCCTGAAGGAGCTGGTGAATGAAGTTGCTAACCTATTGGCCATCATATTTGAAAAATTATTGCAGTGAGGTGAAGTTCCCGATGACTGGAAAAAGGGAAATATAACCCCCATTTTCAAGAAGGGGAAAACGGATGACCTGGGGAATTACAGACCACTCAGTCTCACCTCTGTGCCTGGCAAAATCTTGGAGCAGATTCTCCTGGAAGGCATGCTAAGGCACATGAAAAACAACAAGGTGCTTGGTGACAGCCAGCATGGCTTCACTAAGGGGAAATCCTGCCTGACCAATTTGGTGGCCTTCTATGATGGGGCTACGGAACAGATGGACAGGGGTAGAGCAGTTGACGTCATCTACCTGGATTTGTGCAAAGCGCTCGACATGTCCCTCATGACATCCTTGTCTCTAAATTGGAGCGACATCAATTTGATGGATGGACCACTCAGTGGATAAAGAACTGGCTGGATGGCTGCATGCAAAGAGTTGTGGTCAATGGCTCAATGTCCCACTGGAGACCAGTAATGAGTGGTGTCCCTCAGGGATCTGTGTTGGGACCTGTCTTGTTCAACATCTTTGTCTGTGACATGGACAGTGGGATTGAGTGCGCCCTCAGCAAGTTGGCCAGTGACACCAAGCTGTGTGGTTCGGTTGATACGCTGGAGGGAAGGAATGCCATCCAGAGGGACCTTGACACGCTTGTGAGGTGGGCTGATGCCAACCTCATGAAGTTTAACCATGACAAGTGCAAGGTCCTACACCTGGGTCGGAGCAATCCCAGGCACAGCTACAGGTTGGGCAGAGAAGAGATTCAGAGCAGCCCTGCGGAGAAGGACTTGGGGGTGTTGGTTGATGAGAAAATGAACATGAGCCGGCTTCAGTGTGCGCTCGCAGCCCAGAAAGCCAACCATATCCTGGGCTGCATCAAAAGGAGTGTGACCAGCAGGTCAAAGGAGGTGATCCTGCCCCTCTACTCTGCTCTCGGGAGACCTCACCTGGAGTACTGTGTGCAGTTCTGGTGTCCTCAACATAAAAAGGACATGGAACTGTTGGAACAAGTCCAGAGGAGGGCCACGAGGATGATCAGGGGACTGGAGCACCTCCCGTATGAAGACAGGCTGAGAAAGTTGGGGCTGTTCAGCCTGGAGAAGGGATGGCTGCATGGAGACCTCATAGCAGCCTTCCAGCAACTGAAGGGGAGCTACAGGGGTGCTGGGGAGAGACTCTTCATTAGCGACAGGACAAGTGGTAATGGGCTAAAACTTAAACAGGGGAAGTTTAGATTGGATATAAGGAAGAAGTTCTATACTGTGAGGGTGGTGAGGCACTGGGCTGCCCAGGGAGGTTGTGAATGCTCCATCCCTGTCAGTGTTCAAGGCCAGGTTGGACGAAGCCTTGGGTGGCATGGTTTAGTGTGAGGTGTCTCTGCTCATGGCAGGTGTGTGGAACTAGATGATCTTGAGGTCCTTTCCAACCCTAACTATTCTGTGATTCTATGATATTGATCTACTTCAATGGTGAGCTTTATAAAATTTACTTTCCCATGGCAGACCCTGCTTGAGTTTATCCACCAAACAAGTGAGTTTTCTTACTTATTACCTACTATATCTACCTGTCAAAGGAGCATTAATAGTAACTTCTAATAGCTATTTACTTTCAGTACTTTGTGGGTACCACCAGTAACTGTCAGTGTATCGGCTCAACTAGTATATGGCAGCCATTCCGACAAGTACTCATGTGGACAAAAGGTTTGATTCACAGTTTTGCAGCAATCTGTTTCAGTGAATACTGTAAATGAATATTGAATTCTGTGTGTTTCCCTTAGCTTGAGTAAGAATGAACTGCCCTTGAGAATGCTCCTGGCTGCTGGATTCCTGGGTGTAAGAGCTGCTCTGGTGCAGGGGCAAAAAAGAAAGCATGGAGGATTTTATGAATGCCAGTTCAGCCCCTTCCTTTTGAAGGCAAACTAACCCAGCACAGATGGCTTTGGATATTCAGTACAAGATTTATGTGACCACAAAACACAAAGCCAGATTCTTTTTCCTCAGTTCTATGTTTGGAGTTTTTTTCTAAGAAGCATTGTAAAAGGACTTACTGTGTATATAAAAAATATCTCTTTAAACTTCCATAACAAAAAGACTGTTAAGTGCTTTCATTTGCCTATCGATTTCCAAAGTAGGAGTTGGATAGTATCAGGCTGGAATGTTGTTATGACCTCTTGAATTCTCATCCAGAACTTTGGTCCCAGATGCCGGAGATCCCTGGTGCTTGGCACTGACACATTTGCCTTGAGCTTTCACTCCTGGGAGGTCTGTCACTTCATATCACGGGGGGTGTTATACCCACAGGGTACTTTCTCATAATTTTCTCTGATTACAGGGAGAAACATAGTTCATTCAAAATGTATATTAGAATGTAGGAATAAAGTGAATGACCTTTTCTTTCTCTTGCATTTACTACCCAGGCCAGTGCACTGCTTAAGCCAGCTGTTTTTTCAGGCTCTCTCTTGTCTATATTTAAGGTAGCATACACTCCCATGTCAATAAGAGCTTCACATACCTTGAAGAGTCATGTTCCAGTTAGAAGAGAGCTTTTTATCTTCCCCTTCCTCTCTCAGCTAGCATTATATTCTTCAACAGCTTGAGTTTTTTCGAGACACAGTTTCTAGGCATTATTGCCTTTTTTGCATGACAGTTCATATGTCATTTGAATGTCACAGAGATACCATTAATTTTTTCATGCTTAAAAAAAAAAGGAAAAACTGAAAACAACAAATGGAACGCTCTATGGAGTTTACGAGGTTACAACATTGGAAAGATACTTTTTGCAGGCAATATGGACATATGATGCTGTAACAGTCACATGGCTAAATTTTTTGACGAATTCTCACCTACCTTTTCCTTAAGTGGAAGAATACTATGTACGTTTACCAGTGACAGGAGGAAATTTGCCAAAAACGTGTCAGAAAGCCAATACAGAGCACTTAAATAGTTCTTCGAGTCTATGGCAGATAAGCAAGGAGCCTCCAACCTGCCCAGTATACCTTCTGGAGAGCTAGCTGCAAGTACTGGGAGGGGGAAGATGGTCGTTAAGAAAAACTCAGGAATCACATAGTAATGATTTTCCCATTGTAAAAATGGACAGTCAGATGCACTGATAAGGCATTTCACACACCTGGGGGAATTAACATACCTTGAGTTTTCTGTGAAATGAGATTCTCTAGTTCTGAAAGATGCACAGCCACTGATTCTCTCAGCTCCTCCTCTAAGAGGCCAACCAGCCTTGAAATACACTGTCTACACCTGAAGCTGACACTGACACTTTGGCTCTGAAGCAGTAGTAAGACTGTGATAATTCAGTTCTTCTTACAAGACAACTAAATTTTATTTAACTTTTTCTTTTTTAATTGGAAGACTATTGTATCTTTCAGTTAAACTGATGAACTGAGAACAATATGTATAAATGTGTATATGTGCATACATATACACATATACACACATACACACCATATATACATGTGTATATATATTCACCAAATAAACCTTCACATATGGAAGCCATCTGTGACATCTGGCCTTTACTAAATTATATATATATGTGTGTAAAGACACATCACTCCCTCACATCACTCCCTATGTATTTACTTCAAAATTCCTTAAGAAGATCACGATTCTCAGAGGTGCAAATGGCTGAGCTCCATACACCAGTAATCTTTCATTAAGAAGTTCAGTTCCTACAGTAGTAGCTTGCAATGCTGTATCTTTATGTCCAAGTACATGCCTCAGCATCTAAGAGGCAATAGTAATCAACAAGCATAGTTAAATGGTAAATTTTAAATCCATTTAACAAACACACAGATACTATGAGTTGAAGCCATATTAAAATTTAGTGTAGTTCCTCTGCTGACACCAACAGGCACCAGACCAACCAGACAGTGTATTTTTTAACTAAAGATTGGACAGCAAGATGCTACTAAAAATAAGTCCAGAAATTCTTTTTGCATTTTGCCGTCTGCTTAAAAACAAGGCCAAGATCCAATTTTAAAGCCTTATCATCAGATGAGTAAGTAAACATCAGTTAACAGAGTTTGTCATAACCGTTTCCAGACAATATCTGGTAATTAGATGGTGACATGTTTCATAGTGTTGGTTTTGTGTTTTTTTTATTGACAGCTTCCGATCAGCACCCACAATAACTTGATATAGTTTTCATGAATAGTAAAAAAGGGTCTTTTTCCTGTGGATCATTACTCAGATAATACTAAAGTTTATACCATTTGCTTAACCTCTTTAGAATTAGTTGAATATCTGGGAAAAATACTCATATGCTCAATTAAAGAATCCAATTAAGACATGGTCTCATCACATGTGCATTCACTCTATAATCCCACTATATCAAATGAAGTAAAAAAATTAAATGATTGAGAAATCAGCTAAATTCTGAATTGATAAAATCTGATGAGGAGCAATAATCTAAATCACAGATTCCAGCTCCTTTTCAAACTGGCAACCTGTCACTACGGGGGTCCCCCAGAGATCGATAATGGGCCCAACACTGATTATTATCTTAATAAGTGATCTGGAAGGTAGGATCAAGTGTACACCACATTCCAGTATTTAAGGGTGGCAACAAAGATGAAGACTCCATTTTACAAGGAATCACATGGAAAATATGAGGGGTAATGGGCACATTACTCCTACGGAGATTCCAGTTGGACAGAAGAGGAAAATTTTTCACAATGAGAACAACCAGCCTTTGGAGTAATCTCCCCAGAGAAGTGATGGATTCCCCTATGTTTTTAAGATTCAGCTGGACAGGGTGCTGGGCCATTTTGTCTAGACCATGGTTTTGCCAAAATAGTTTGAACCACATGATCACTGAGGTCCCTTCCAAACTGGTATTCTACAATTCTGTGATTCCATGAAGATACAGGTTTCCAATTAAGGGAACAATAAAAGTAATTAAAAAATAAGGTAGATGAAAGGTATTTGAAGGGAAATACTGGCACAGATAAAAAGTGGATTGGTTCGAGAACAGGTTTTTAGATCAACACCACTGTCTTTTGTAGTGACCTTGCCCATGCTAACAAAGACTGAATCAAAAGAAAACAAGTTCAGAACACAGGAATTAGTTTGGAATCAGAACAGTAAAAAAACCCTGTTACTTTCTACATGAAGGAGTCCTGGTTTTCTGTTTTTATTCACTGCAGTTCTGACTTGCTCTTTTTTTTCAGGGAAAAAAAAAAAAAGCTTGCCTCCCAGGCTTGCCAGTCACATGATACATCTTACTGGAAAAGGCATCTTAATGTGGATTTAAATTAGCATGCAGTGTGAACAGCTTCAAAAAGTTCTATAAACATGTTGGAATCCTGATACTTTCCTGACCTAGCAACGTGTTTCACTTCCAGCTCCCAAAAAATAAACAGTGTGAGACTGAACACAGCAAAATAAGAGGTTCCTAGATTTTTTCTTCCACAAATTCAACCAATGCTTGTTCACGTGAACGAAGCAGAAAGGTGGTGCTCCCAGGGTGTTTTCTCCAGAGGAAATGGAAGGACACTAGGGAAAAACCCCACAGCTGTAAGGTGGAAAGATGCATGGTGGAGGGATGCAAGGCATCACTCTTTTCTGTGACACAGAACACAAGCAACTCTTGCAATCGCTTACCAATTTACCATCAGTTCTTTATAAAATTTTATTTTACCTTGAATGTCAAGCATATTACCAATCTCTGATAGCAGGACAACAGAAAAACAACACATTAGAAAAAGCCACTTATAAAGCATAGGTTAAGATCAATACAAAACTCTGCCTTAATTTAAGAAACAGATTTTAAATTCTCATGGGAATTGTGCCTTTGCTCTTTATGTAAAAGCAAGCAATACACCTCATTAGCAAAGCATACAATGAAAATTACACATAGCTCGTTTAAAATGCAAAAGGAATCAGCATAACAAACACTGCATCAGCCAGCAGTTAGACCTTTCTTGTAAACCTGCTTCTCCGGTTTGGCAACTGCAGTCCTTGGGGAGAAACAGCAAAGGCTGTTTAACTTAATTACACAGAACTGTTACATCGGGGTTATGCAAGCATTTTTAAATATTCATCTCGGTCAAATCATAGCTACAAGCCAGCTATAACAGGTTTTGGGGGGATTATTATTTTTTAATGCTATTTTCATATAAATTGAATCACCCACATGAAACCTTTTTGACCTTTTGCAGCTGACAGTACCATTTTCAATCAAAACTTGGCCCTATTGAACCAGTAGCTTTACCCTTGTGTTTCACCTTGGTTTTAAAGCAGAGTTGCATGGCAAGCAGGTGATATTGCTTCCATAATAAGCCCAAATATGGTGATATTGCTTCCATAATAAGCCCAAATATTTATCTTAATTTATAAAACTCTGATATATGCTTTTGCTCACAGAACACTCTGAGCTATGACATATGAAATGTACACAAGCAAATAAGATTCACACACACATGAAGTCAAAGCCAGCCACATTCTTTCAAATACTGTTTTTGTTGGCTGCATGTGAAAAATTTCACAGTAATTTATACCTGACCAATACCAATTAAGGCCTAATCCTGCTCCCAGTGGTGTCTCCAGCAATTTTGCAAAGGACTTCCGTGGTAAAAGGAGTATGACAGGACACCTAAATACTCAATATCAAATACTACCATTAATTTTACTCCTATTAAAAGTAGTGATCTCTTTAAAACCAATAGAGATACAGTTGATGCAAGTTGTAAAAAATTCTTGGAGTTCCTTTTCTAAAGGAATGTATAACCTTTGGGATCTTTATTTTTAATGTTTATAATGTCAGAGGTACTTTTGTTCTGGCTTATGGGATTATTGCTGGTCACCTTCCTGAGATTTGAAAGACCATAAAAGACAAGCACCATACCTATTCCTCTAAATTATTATATCACAAATTAATAATTTGGTCCCTTTCTGAATGGATCTCTCCCCACAATTACACTAAAACACAGTGATGGGTCACACATTCCAGGGGGTCCAACTGGTCCTGGAATTCCTGGACTGCCACGATCTCCATCTTTACCAGGTTGCCCACGCTCTCCAGGACGTCCTTCCTTACTCATACCCGGCGGACCTTCAGGACCTTAATGACACACATGCAATAAACAAATACATTATACAGTATTGATATTAAAATGAAAACAAGAGCAACCATGGACCCAACCCCCCCCAGCACGTTGTGAAGTACGTAGATAAAGTAAAACTTCATTTTCTAAAAAAGACACTTCTTGTCACAAATTGCTTATATATTTACATAAACAACATGATACCTTATTAAGACTTTTTTTCTTAAAGCACATGGAAACACTTAAAAATAGCTTTTAAAAGGAAATATAAACATCTACTTTAGCACACTCTTATACTTTATCATATAATTGGGAACCACCATGGCACTAAGCAGAGTCCTCCTATTTCTATTCATTTCTCTGACTTTGGATCAGGCCCTAATATCTCTTCCAAAAGTTCAACTTTGCATTTTGCATGAATACGCTGTTGTTAGAAAGAATATTTTCCTACACTAAGCAATGTTTATAAGTCACATGATTATATCAGGGCTCAGTTTTCAGACAATGGCTGGCTTCAAGATCCATCTATGAAGAAATAGCAGTCTTGGATATCAATCTCTAGTAGACCTATCTTATATTAAATAATGTGTTTTATGACAATTTAAAGGGCATGTAAGAGACAGAAATTAGCCATAAAACATATATGGTAATTAAGATGTGTAATAACTATCTACATTTTTTTAAAAATTATATCAACACATTCTCAAAACCTTTTTTTTTAAAAAAAATTATTAACATTCACTGAATCTGCACATCTGAACCACCCCTCACCTGGAGGTCCTGGGGGGCCTTGGATCCCAGGAGCTCCAATTCCTTGATTTCCTTTTGCACCATTTTTCCCTGGCAGTCCTGTGAATTAGCAAACACATGTATATCCATCATATTTGAAAAATCATGACAGCCAGGTGAAGTTTATGATGACTGGAAAAAGGGAAATATAACCCCCATTTTCAAGAAGGGGAAAATGGATGACCCAGGGAATTACAGACCAGTCAGTCTCACCTCTGTGCCTGGCAAAATCTTGGAGCAGATTCTCCTGGAAGGCATGCTAAGGCACATGAAAAACAACAAGGTGCTTGGTGACAGCCAGCATGGCTTCACTAAGGGGAAATCCTGCCTGACCAATTTGGTGGCCTTCTATGATGGGGCTATGGAACTGATGGACAGGGGTAGAGCAGTTGATGTCATCTACTTGGACTTGTACAAAGCGCTCGACACTGTCCCTCATGACATCCTTGTCTCTACATTGGAGAGACATCAATTTGATGGATGGACCACACGGTGGATAAAGAACTGGCTGGATGGCTGAGAAAGTTGGGGCTGTTCAGCCTGGAGAAGGGATGGCTGTGTGGAGACCTCATATCAGCCTTCCAGTATCTGAAGGGGAGCTATAGGGATGGTGGGGAGGGGCTCTTTGTTAGGGACTGTAGTGACAGGACAAGGGGTAATGGGTTAAAATTTAAACAGGGAAAGTTCAGATTGGATATAAGAAGGAAATTCTTTGCTGTTAGGGTGGTGAGGCACTGGAATGAGTTGCCCAGGGAGGCTGTGAATGCTCCATCCCTGTCAGTGTTCAAGGCCAGGTTGGACAAAGCCTTGGGTGGCATGGTTTAGTGTGAGGTGTCCCTGCCCATAGCACGTGTGTTGGAACTAGATGACCTTAAGGTCCTTTCCAACCCTAACTATTCTATGATTCTATGATGCTATTATCTTTGCACAGTAAGAATATTTTCCCCCAATGAATTTGGAAGTCAGCATTTGATAATACTTCTTAAATAAGAAGAGGTAGTAATTCAAAAGCAAAAAGTGGGATGCAAAATAAGCATTTCTTTGTTAACCTGCACAGCCTAACTGGGTTCTAAATTATCCTCATTTCTACTGAATTAAGAGGTGATGTAACACCTGTTACACACACAGCCACTATGATTTGAGGGAATAGATGAAGGGCAATTAAGAAATTTGCTGTCATTGCCTTTACACTGGGAAAGTTTTTAAGAAGTTCTATGAAGGAAGTTTAAGGTATTCACCACGGTTCCTGTAGAATGCAGAATATATAGACGATCATCTTCTACAACATATGGCAGAATTAACTCGTCACCAAAGAAACACTGAGAGGAGCAAAATACGTACTCTCTTACAGTAGCAAAAAAAAATCAGTTTCTTCATAGAAACAGATATCTCTTTTCCCAACTCTTACAGAATAACCAAAACTGTAAGTGCCAGCTCCAGAGGAAATCTGCACATTCTGCTATTGCAGATGAAATTATAAAAGCACTGCAGAAAAATCATCCTTACATCCAAAATTAATTTGATGTGCTAGGTCATAGTTAATAAGCCACAAAGAAACCAAATATTTACTAACCATTTGCCTGCTTACCCTTGGGACATTACTAGTTAACTGCATTTCATACAGTTTTCCTGATTATTTCTACACCATAGGAAACAGAGGTGATGCTGGGACCAGTTACCAAGTTACAGACTTTACAAAGTCTCTTGGTCTAGTTGCAGACTATATATGCATGCCTAAAGTCTTGCAAATACATCAGATATCAGCTGGAATGCTCAGGTGGATGATTTACCTGAAAGTGTAAATGTTAGCTTTCCTAAAAAGAAATCAGAATATTTAAGAAGAGCATGAAGGAAGGAGTAAAAATGTTTGTCAAATAAAAAGAGCAAAAGGAGAAAACCCCAGGAAACCAGAGTGAGCATAAAGTTTGTTGCATGCCAAAAACAAGTCTATAGGGTAGCAGATAGCGAATAGCCAGTGAATAAATACTGTTCCTTAAAACAGCAGAAACAGACATTTGGAAGAAACCAGAAAATATGGAAATGTTGAAACCCATTTGATCTATATAAAATAATCTAAATGCAGTTAAAAATATTTGTGTGAGACTAAGAACTCTCTAAAGTGACCAAAACAAAGTTTGACTATAGCAGAACTGAACACTAGCTATCTCGTTGTATTCTTGTATTTTATCTTCTTCTGGTTTGCATTCTTTGTAAGCGGTGAAACATTCACACTGCACCATGTCCTCAGTTATACTTTGTGATACCAACCCACCTCTTCCCTTAGTTCACCCTGCAATAATCCCATGCAAAACTCAAAGCAGAAAACAAAGTCATAAAGTCCATTAGCACCATGACACATGCACACAGTACCTCTTGTCCCACGAGCCCCAGGGCGACCCGGGATGCCCATCAGCCCTGGAATGCCATCATTTCCTGGTAAACCAGGAAACCCTCTTGGACCTTCAGGCCCTCTTGGACCTGGTGGTCCTGGAAGTCCTTGGGAAGTGCTTTGGGATTGACAATGGTTACAGTTTTGCAGCCTTCCACTCTGGAGGATGGCAGGCAACTGGGCTGGAAGAATTCAAACAAAAAATTGCTAAGAGTGTTGGAACAATAAGATATAAAAATATTTCCCCCTAGTCACTCATACAAGACCAGCTGCTTCTCTTTAGAGAGTATGATACCTTTAGGCAACAAGATGGTAAAGTATGGAACCTGTGGAATACATTTCCACACCTGTAGGAAAACTATCAATCAGCAATGTCAACTTTCAAGAAAGTATCTATAGAATCATAGAATATTTAGGGTTGGACAGGATCTTAAGATCACATCTACTTCCAACACACCTGCCATGGGCAAGAACGCCTCACACCAGACCATGTTGCCCGAGGCTCTGTCCAACCTGGCCTTGAACTCTGCAGGGATTGAGCATTAAGGTCATTTCCAACCCTAACTAGTCTATAATTCTATGATTCACAACTTCCTTGGGCAACCTGTTCTAGTGCCTCACCATCCTAACAGTAAAGAAATTCTTCCTTATATCCAATCTAAACTTCTCCTGTTTAAGTTTTAACCCATTGCCACTTGTCCTATCACTACAGTCCCTAACGAAGAGTCCCTCTCTGTCATCTTTGTAGGCCCCTTTTGATACTGGAAGGCTGCTATGAGGTCTTCGCGCAGCCTTCTCTTCTCCAGGCTGAACAGCCCCAGTTTTCATGGCTTGTCTTCATATGGGAGATGCTCCAGCCCCCTGATCATCCTTGTGGCCCTAAATGTATATTTATTTATTATAATTATATTTGTATTATAATTATCAGAAAACTTCTTTAGCACTTTAAACAAGGGAAGAAGAGTAAAGAGGCCTTCAAACTTACTTCTCAGCACATCTGAGCACACCTGTCGAATAAATTCTTCTGAAAATTCTCGTGCCTGAATTGAACAGAGAACAGTTAAAAAAACAGACAGTATGCATTTGTTTGGGGGTTTTAAGGCACCCAAAATGACAAGGCTGAGGTCCTATACATACAGGTTTTCCATCTGATCCAGGTGGTCCCGGGGGTCCTCTATCTCCCGGCTGACCTCTGAGACCAGGAGGTCCAACCAAACCTGGCAGACCAGATTCTCCTTTTTGACCATTGATGCCTCGAATGCCTGGATCTCCTTTCTCACCCTTCTAGAATGCAAACCAATGAAAAGCCAATCATATCTTCACAGACCATTGGGAAGCTAGGTAGCACCAAGCACACAAATTCTGAGAAAATCTTCACCGATTATCCTCATGAAATTAATATAAGTTGTCACTGAAAATTAACTTGATACTGATGAAATTATTTGACTTAAATTTATGGAAGTTTTCAGCTTCTTTAATAACTGTCTGATACAATTACTTACCAAATATAACTAGAAATAAACTAGCTTTTGTTTGTTTTTTACTTTAAGGACCCATTTTACTTAATAATTAACGCAAACTAAAATAGTCTTCCTAATTAACATATAGAAAGAAAGGATTTATTCATTTTTTCATGAGAATTAGATCATTTGTTACAGTACATTAACATTCTTAGAAGGCTGGAAAATTAGAATTGAAATTCTGGCATCACTGAAGTTCTTGGCAGACTTCCTGTAATAATCAAGATTTTTACCCCATATTATTAGCATATAAGATGAAGAAAAAAAGCAGGTTTTATTTTAGTTAGGGTACTCATATATACATATGACTAATAGCAACTGTAGACCATTTGCTTCACTGGTAAAGGTTAAAATACTATTAGAAAATATTTTGATTATCTTCATCAAAGTAATGTTTTTTCTATGCACGAAATTAGCTATTGCAATAGGTCAAGTGGAACTCCTTCCTGTGCTGGAGCCAAACATCAGTACAATGCAATTTGGTACGGGATCAAGACTAAAGTTAGCATACTATGTTTGCTCCCTGTTGAGTTTTTCTTTCCATTTTTGCACAGCTTCTGCATAATGTTAACAGTTGCTTCAAAATTTTCTTTCACCCTTTCCAACCATCAAAGATGGAATTATGGAAATAAGGCAGCAATATGACAAAACTTATTGGAGCAAATAATGTAAATTTAAGAATCACTTGGGCAGTCTCCATAAAGTTACACTGAATTTTAAGTTACGGTATTTATATTATTTTGTATTTTGTATTATTTCTATATAGTACTTATCAAAATTATTTACATCAAGAAAAGTTCAAAGCTTTCTGGCTTGATCTGAATGAGTAACAATGCCCAGGGCTGTCCACATGACAGGGTTGCAAGCTTCAAATTCACTATTGGATTACTCAGTCTTATGCAGACAGACAGCCACTAAAGTAAGGCAGGTATTTTCTCCTCTTAAAATAAAAGAGAAATTGTACAAAATGTGACAGATGTCAGTCAAGTGACTAAGAGCAGTGCTGGAAAGATGTTCTACCAGCAAGATGGCATGCATGAACTGAACAGCAACCCATACCCTCTTCCCACTTCAGAAGTTCTACACTAATTCAGAACTGACTTTTTCCAAAGATGTATATGTATTTTATTTCCTGGATACAGTCCATTTGAATGTTGTATTTATACTCTTAGTTACACCATGTAGATTTGTACTTGTTAGTTTCTATTACATAACTAGAAATGTTTTTTTCATTTAACAAGGTCAGCAAGGCTCAGAGATAAACATATGGAGCAGATGCAGCTGCCTAGGGCTATACTAGAGACTGTATGTGCTGGGATCTGAAAATCATGCTGTTCTTGTAGCTAGAAGTTGTTTGTTTTAATTTTAATTACTTTTACAGCTATGGACTATGTTTACATAACAGAATCCGACTTGCAAGCTGATTTATTTGGACTAAATGTTAAAGGGCCTAGAAAGCATTAAGAACCAGTGAAATATTGTAAAAGTGGCACCAATTGTAGAAAAACATTACAGGCAAGAAACCAGTATAGAAACAGCAAGACAAAATGCTGGAATCATCAGCACAACTGCCTGCAGAACTTGCCAAAAAGCAAATTAAACTGTTGAGGGAATGTTTTCTGCAGTATACCTCGGTCTTGTAACACTCAGCCACATCCCATGTGTGGCATTGTTTTTTGACCATTGCTATTAGCAAAAAGAATAAAAAAGAAAGAAAGAAAGGAAAAGCGCTCAGTAAGTTTGGAGAATTACAGACTGAAGAAACTTTTGATTGAGGAGTCAGAGTCCAACAGGAGACAACATATTTTATAAAAGTATAAACTCATTTTATAGGTCTGATAAGTAAATACCATGGCATCATTGTATCTTAGTGTAGAGTAAGAATTATTTATTATTTATTTATTATAAGAATTAGTAGTATTAAAAGGACTTTTCAGAAGCAATTATTATTACTATGATTTCCGATACTTAAAAAGGCTAGCTCTATAGTATGGAAATAGGATTGCAAACATACATTTTACAGATTTACACATAATCTGCAAAGAAATGGAATAATTTTGTAATACTGTATTTGTCATTACAAAATACTTACCTCTCCTCGTTCTCCACTCAATCCTTCTAGTCCCTTTAGGAATTAATAGGAAGAAAAACAACAACAAAAAAAATAAAAACAAAAAAACAAGTTGAGCCAAATTACTTGAAATAAAAAAGATAGTATTTTTGTCTTTTGTTTTCAAGAAGTAATCACAAATGTCAATTTTTAAAGATTCTGTGATTGTTATTTATACAAAAAAAAAACAAGCTGTATGGAAGGATGGAAAATGTATATTGTGGTGAATTAGCACTTTAATAATACTTTCAATATCATATACCAAAAGGATAATTTGGGAATATATCATACATATTATAAACAAATAGACATAATACAGACAAAAAAAAACAAAATAAATAAAATTGTGTTCTAGCAAAAGGAAACACTTGAGTTTACCTGTTTAATACCATCTCACTTGGCAGAAATCAAGTTCAATGCCTTTGAAATGCAAATGCAGTTTAAAAGCAAGATTTTGCATGTTGGCAAATTATTTTAGTGTCATTTCTGCCACACGGTCCAATGGTGTTATTGATTAAGTTCCATGGTAAGATGGTAGTTCAGTGCAGGCTTTTTCACTTTTCTGATATACTGTTATGGACAAGGGAATGCACCTTTGAGAAGTCCTGAAGGTCTGAGAAACCTTGGAAAGACCTAGTGCTGTCTACCAGAAGTATCTGAATGACTGTTTTTTTGGTTGCTGACCAAACCAGATAAGCATGGGAAACAATTTTAGACTAAGCATGTATTATTTTTTCAGCTTTCTACAGAAAACAAAAAAAAAGGGAAAGCAATTCAATTTCATCATTCTATCTGAAAAAAATATTTAATGTTTTCTTTCACTTTGTTTTATGCTATGATTAAAATAATAAACATATGAAAAATTTCTCCATTATTTGCAAAAATAATAAAACAAAGTGTAATTTGTAAAATGTTAGAGTTGGACACTACATTTGGTTAAAATCAGTGAACAGCCTTTTAGTTGAAACTATTTCTTTAAAAAAAAATCTGCTCAGCTTTACTATTGGATTCCTGTCAACTTACATTCCCCTGAGAGTGATAAAACTAGGCTAACATACAGTGTGGATCTCCTGCCCGTGCCTCAGTGGAACCAGCTCCTTCTGGCTAGACAGGAAGCTGTATCCATGTTGTAATTCTGAAAAAAAGCAACCATGACTTCCTTCCAAGTCTCATTTTAGATATGTACCTCTAACAAATACTTCTCTGTTTAGACATGACATAGACAACGGAGTTAACAAGTATTTATAAATACTAACAGTTATTTGCTGTGGTGTAACAAGATAGCCAACTATGACACAATTAGAATACATTGGCCCAGAGCTAAAGAGAAACAACTGGATCTCACTGATTTTCAGCTGAAACAGGAAACATCTGTAATTTATGAGTGCAGAAGACGTCAATAATGCTCCTAGTATAGTCTAGGAGGTAATCAACTACATGAAAGTGTAGCATGGTACATGCAAAATCTTAACAACTCAAACATCACTCTTACAGCCTTTACACAGAAGCCACTTTGTGCTGTTATCTGCATTTTGTATTTATAGCTGTTTCATGAAAATTTTTAATGTTTAAGGACTTCATAAAATAATCCAGAAAAATGTACTTCTGGTCTGTTTCTCAATATATATCCCAGAACCACAGAAACATGTAGGCTGGAAGGGAGACCTCCATGGGTTCAAATTCTTTTTCAGAACAGATCCAGCTACAGCAGGCTGCTCAACACCCTGTTCAGACAGTTTTGTCACAGCTGCTGTAAGCAGCCTTCTCCAAAAGCAAAATGCTTCTCCTGTATATCAAGCTGGGATTTCCTGCTTTCCAACTCGTGCCCATTTCCTCTTGTCCTTCCACTGTACACAGCTGAAAAAAGTATGGCTCCATCTTCTCTGTGTTGTGTTTATTTTAAACATATTAAGGTTATTTAAGAGGAAATTTATATAACTATGTAATCACTTTATGCATAACTACGTATCACCTGATGCAAAGATGTATCCTTGTTGATGGAAATAACCTTAAGAAACAAATAATGAATCACGGCTCTCTTGAATGAGGATTGCTATTAGAACAGTACCTGTAAGCCTGGATTTCCTTGTCTTCCCTTTTCTCCTTTCAGTCCCTTCACGAAAGAAGCACATGTTCTTAGAATACACATTTATCTGGGAGACATAACTAAACTATCAAAAATAACACAAACAGGTAAAATCTCTAAAATCTCATCCTAAACAAGGCCAAATCAATCTGAAAAGTTACTCTTTAAGAGTTCAGACCAGAAATTGCAGAAGGATAAAATTTCTGCTCTGAACACAGAGGAGTCAAATTAAGATTTAATTAAGAATTAACTCGTTAGAATATAGCAGGTAGGCAGCTGCTACTGCTCAAGCAAACCTTCTGTGGACCTTAATCTTAAAAAAAAAAAAGCTCCTGAATGAACACCTCAGACTTGTAATATGAGTATTGCCAGACGGTCTCATTAAGAAACAAAGTTGAGTACCTGCATACCATTTTCACCTTGGTTTCCTTTGTCCCCCTGCAAAATATTAGAAGTCTCCATTGTAACTTGATCCATCTCAGAGACATGTAGTCTGTATTTTAACATAGTAAATACAAGAGAAGCATCTAATAGCTTTTATTTATACAAGTGAAAACAAATCATTTTGTCCCCATGTACACAAACGCTGAGAAAAGTACAGAAAGTTACACTAAGAAGGGAATCGGTCACAGAACTATCAAAAAGAAAAGTGGATACTCATATATCGAGGTCAAATTAAAAAAATACAACAAAATGAGGTGGAAAATCCAACATGATTTTATCCACTCAGTGTATGGGAGTGGAAAGGATTGTAGGCATGGAAGAGGAGCAGTATTGCTGATGGGTTAAATTTCATCTGAAAGATAACACTAAGTATACTTCCCTTCACCCATAGAGAACTGAGTATAAATAATTTCTGTAATACTTATTATAAGCCCACTGAATGCAGAAGTTACACATGACATGCCAAAGGAAAAATATCTTTTTCATCAGAAAAAAAAAAATATATATATATATTTTGCTCTAGTTCTTATGGAAGCCTCCACAAAAGACTGTACAATAGACTTTAGAGATGTGGTAGTACTTGCTAGAAGATGTAAAGTAAATATAGAACCACAGATCATACTATTATGCACTATAATTCATAATGGAAATTTCATTAATACCCATGTCATAACATTTCATGTTAACAGATTCTTCATTTAGGCCACTCTATGAAAAATAACCATTTTCCCACAGAACGGGCCTTCCAAAATATACCAACTATTCTCTAATAATAACGGCGTGTATAGGAAAAGGAGTTCCCTTAATAATGATCACTTGTAAGAAAAGCACTTCCAAGAAAAGATGAAATTAGTGTAAAACTGGAAAGAAACCTTACCTTTATACCCTGGGTACCAGGAATACCTGGGTAGCCTGGTTCACCTGGAGCCCCTGGTATTCCTAGTTCTCCCTGAATAAGACAGTAACTCTGTGTCAGTGATGTGCTCAGTAAAAACATGTATTTCGTGTATTCTCAATACACTACATACTTCGGCTATGATATTTTGAAATTTTGTAACTGAGGCTGATTGAAATGTCTGAAGAATTCATGAAGGGATGTTGAATACAGAGAAGCCACAAAAAGGATCCCTAACTCTAAGCTTCAGTTTCCAGTATCTGTCTTTTTTGTTTAAGTACTGTTTCATATTGAAAAAAATGCCTTGTAACTGATCATGGAAAATCATGGAAAATCAGTATATCATGGAGAAGTAAATTAATCCCTTCTTTAACTACAGTACTTACAGATTCATATTTACCTTGGCTCCTGGTGATCCTGGTTTCCCCTGCATTCCAGGTTCTCCTTTATCACCCTATATAACAATATAAGAGTGTGGCTAACACATCTTTTTTTTTTGTCACATGTGGTATGACTAGCAAAAAAAACAGACACTGCTGGGAAATTTGCATTTAAAAAAAGGCACAGCTAGTGACTGAAACGCTAAAGTTCTACTCCCTTACATGAAACCTAAAGTTTCAACTTTCTCACAGGAAAGATGAGATGCAGATGACAACATGTGATCTGCCAGCCTCTGCTCACCTGTCCCTTCTCTACTTGCCTAATTTCCTTTGCTCGGTCATACCATGTTTGTGCATTGATTTCATATTTCCACCATCTTATTTAATAAAACTCTGAGAATCCTCAGACCTGTCTGAGCCAAAATATCTATTTATGTTTCTTTCTTTATTATAGCCTATGGAATTAGGAATATACTCAGTACAAGGATTTTCATTAAAATCTAAGAATTATTGGTTACTTCCTAGTGCTGTTGCGTAAGAATGAGGTTATTAAGAATGATTCAGAGAGAATCAGCCTGTATTCTGAATGAGAGATACAAAGCAAAAACATTCTTCGCAAATGAAAATAAAGCTAATTTTAGTCACTTCATAGGTATTCAATCTTCTTTACCATAGCAAACACTGACCACTTTGAGAAATGTTAGCTTCAGTATACAATTTTAAATAAATATGTACTTTTGGATATAACATTAAGCATGTGTGGAAATTGAGCTAAATGTAAATACAAAATTCAGGAAATGGATTCTAGATTCCTAAATTTTCTCTCGGACATAAAATTTGGTGCTTACTGACCAAAACTCATCTTGGAGCAAATTAAAAGGTTACACTAACAGATCTGGATTTATAGTATCTCTTTTGGTTTCTGAGAACATGGGTCAAATTAATTATTGCTGTAGCTGCAGTGCGATCAAAAAAGTTACATCTGAAATAAATTTGGCTCCTTGGGTGGAAAAAGCAGCACGTAACATTTTTTAACACAATTAAAATATAAATAAATGTAACATAGGCAGAAAGTTCTGATGTATACTGAGAATTATCTGGCTCCCAATATTGCAGAATATTTTCCAGGACTCAAAACTGAAACGATGTCTCATGACCATTTCTGCAATTGTTCCAAACCTCATGGGATGACAGGCACCATATATTGAGCTATATTAAGCTGTCTTGAGACTGAACTATCATATAAGGTAATAGAGGGAAAATCATGCAGCAAGTCACCAATATTTAATATGCAAAAAAAATGGGCTGCAAAATCCTGGTGTTTTGTCATCTGTAAAGCAGTCTAAAGCAGTCATTCATCAAATCACAAGCAAATTAATACAAACATTTACCTTAGGCCCAGGAGCTCCAGGTAGACCAAATGAGCCTTCTGGTCCCATCAAACCCTACGTATTTGTGAAAAAGACAATGACAGTTCTATACTCATCTAGAGGAATAATGTCTTCAGTATAGTGTATTAGTATGATTAGTATTAGCACTATATTACCATAGTGAAATAAGTAGACCAGGAAACATAATGTCTCGTCATATCGCAATGCAGGCTGTAGCTCTGATACAGCACAGTGGATTATTTAGACCTTCGATGGCCTAAGGAAGGGCTACTGTGTAATGGAAAAAAAGCATGCAGGAAAAAAGCACAGCGCTGCCATGAAATACTCCTGAGAGAAAGAATTCTGCAACTCAAAACCCTGTCTGTGTGATCTAATCTTTAACATATCCTTAATATGTCCTTAGCTATAATTGAAAGTGACACAAGAGTTCCTTAGTTTCCATTTAGGGTTCCCAAAACCAGCAAAAGTATATGTGGCATTTCATAATTCTCTTCCTTTTTTCCGACTGTGTGTGCCTCAAAGGCTGCCGTGCTTTGACTGCCTTAGCAAACTTCATAGAGATTTACTGGAGCAGTTCACTTGGCGGCCACACCTTTGCAACTTCTGCAGAATCTTCAGGATTGAATTGCTCATTCAAGAACCCAATAGCTTGACACTCCAACACATGCAAAAAGCTAGAGCATTGCCACAACAGTCCCTTAGACTCTTCTCATGGAAACATGGTGATAAAGGCATATTTAGTTGTCTTTGCTCCACACATAAAGTAAGAGGTACACTCCAAAAAATAATCAGCTATAAGAATGTACTTAAGACACAGCATAAAAGAAAAGCATAATAACACAGAAAGTCAAACAATTAAATAAGCCCTGGAAATCTAACTTCTCAGAGAATTTTGGCAATGATTCTAATTGACAGTATTTTCAAAAACTACTGTTCTTATTGTTATTTAATCTTTGCTTTCATTCAGAGAAAACCAATCACCTTCTGTAGAGTACTAAATGTTAGGAACTATTCAGTTCCATGAAGTTTCTGAGGTCTGCTTCCACTCATACCCTAAGAGACAGCATATTTCCATGAATCATTTGCATGTGGCCTACGTTCAGCACCAGCTTTGTTACAGCAAGCATAAGAAAATATTTATTTTGTTTGGAACCAAACCTTGATTATATTAAGAATGCCTGAATGCACTTGCACATCAGACCTGCTTCTTCACTTGTTCTCTTTTTATTTACGTAACAAAATAATGTTTTATTAATTTTCATTTCTCTGTAAGGCTTAATTCAATTTGGCTGTTCTAAATCAATCCTCAAGTTATCTATTAACTGCCTCACTTCTGAAATACAGATGTCTTCATTGTGTGGTCTTTTCTGCATTCCTTGAATGCTACCTTCCTTTTGCAAAAACCATTGTGAAATTATTATTTTCTTCTCCTCAGGTCCTGTTCTGTGCTTCTTATTAGCACATGAATCAATACAGAAAAACAAGCACAAGTTTGGGGAGGGACAGTGGGAAGGGATGAGAAATGCAATTAGGGGATTTCCGGCTCCTTTCTCAGTGCCATGTCAGTGTTGCTTTGTGTTTCAAGCTGTGTAATACACTGAGAGCCCACCCTCTAACAGATCCACATTAGATCGCTTCCAGTTTATGCACACACCAGCCCTTGGATTACAAAAGTGATAAATATTCATCACAAATGTCCCTCATTCATTTCTCTTATATAAAGTAGAAATACTGTGTGGACAGAATAGCTTTTGATTTTTGATTTTTTTATTTTTTTACTCAGATGTGTCTACATCCACGTTAACCTGCAAACATAGGCTGGAGATGGCAGATCAGAAAAATATACTTAGTATAATTAAGGATCAGGCATACAGCTGCAGAAATGGGAGAAATAAACCCCAGCTGTCCTGGCTTCCTTTCCTGCACTTTCATTACGAGGCCATATTTAACGTATTTAATTTTTAAGACTACAGGAAGACAACTACATGAAATCAATACACTGCAAGAAGAAAACTCTGAGATGCAATACACAAAAAGCTTGAGAACTTCATCTGAACACTAAAGCATGTAAAATTAAAAGAGAAGAGCATGTTCTGAATAAAAATAAATAACAATTCAAGGACATAAAATGTAGCAGTACACCCCCATTTTCCAGAACTGACACTATTTATGTGGCAGATAAATGAATAAATTATCGATGTTGGCAATTATTACTGAAGAAGAACTTGTTACTCAAGAATTTTCCCAAGGTATTAACAGACCATCCACAAGCTTTCCATCTGTTTTTTCTGGAACAAACATATTCAGCCTGACTAATACAAGGAAAATCCTACTATCTTTTCTGGTTGAAATTCCCCAATGTCATAAAATATGTTCAAATATTCCATGCATCAATTTCCTACTTATTTTATCAGGTGACAAAAGATACATTAAATGAGCTGACAGGAAGCATGAATAAATTATTTTCAAGAACCAGATGATATTTCTCTAAATAGAATTTGAAGAAAACATGTTAGAGGAGTTACTTGAATAAATACATACACTTTGGAATCCCACAAGGCTTTATTATAGCTGATGCCTCAGGCATTTTCTTTAACTTCGCTCAGAAAGAAATGGAGAAAAATTTTCCAGCAATAGGAAATAAAAATGGTTAGAGGCACAGGTGAGAGATTAAATGTGCAAGTGTACTTAGAAGCATGGAAATTTGAACTTCTAGTTCAGGGAATGTTTTGTTCAAATCTGGTTTAAACAACTGCAGTTACTGGTTGTCAAGGAAATTTGTTCTTTCCAGAGAAGATCCTTAGGTGGCTGAAAAGTCCTTTAAGTTCTTGAAAGGAAAATTAACCAATGTACTCAACTTTATACAAGAGGGCTTCTGACAGCCATAATGTAGTGGTCATGCCTGATGCAGTCAGGAAATCAACAGCTGCTGTGTGGATGCAAGGTAACCCAGAGTGAGAGTAGCCCAGAATTTGCAAAGTCCAAACTGGTTTAAATCTTTCTCTCCAACCAGGGCTGCACTGGTTTTAATTGATCTTATGTTTTATTAAGGAACTGTGAGCATTGCAAAAGAAGAGAGCTCTTCAATACATGTACAGACATTCATATGCCTGTATATGGTCTTTGTATAACCTAGCATTATTCAGAGAGCAAGTTTAGGGGGTCTCTCCTTTGTCTGTGGCTATCTTCAGAGATGGAGGAGAAAGCACAAACCATATTTTAGTTCTGAATGTTTTTAAATGAAAAACAATAAAGCAAAGTGAAAATCAAGAAAATAAATAGGAAAAAATATCAGATATGTGGACTGTACAACTTTGAAAAGTCTATTTGCACTTTAACTAAACTTTCTCAGCTTCTTCAAGTGATAATCCACATATGCATTTGGATTACACATGACTAAGCAGTACTCAGCACAATCACAGCACACTAAAGATTTAAGAGTCCTTTGTAGAATCCATCTCAGCATCATTCTGACAAATGCACAACTGAAACCAAAAGACCACTTTCTTACTGTGACTTCAGCTCCAGAAGTGTAGAACTCTTAACAGAGAGCAGACTGTATTTACAGTTAAAGAAAACAAGAAAAATTTTTTGAAAACCCTATTCCTTAAAAGTACATCAAGAACAAGTTTGCCACTACTGATTCAATATTTTTAAGTGAAAGAGAATGACAGCATATTTGGGACTTATATGTGGCTCAGGTATCTGACAAAACAATAGAAATATCTTCCCAGAAAAGAAGTTTAACAGTGTTAACAGTGAGGATGCTTAATAATGGAACCATGTAAGCATTGTTGAACTTCCATATTGAAAAAGATCATTATTTTTAAGGCAGCGTATGTTCAAACAATTATGCCATTCCCACTAATTAATGCAAGATCTCTAACTAGTTTTATGCAGCTGTCCCTTTTGCCTTTAAAATTTCGATTTTGCAAAGTCTACAGGTACTTGCACCAACCTCCAGAACAATTATTTTACTACTGTGCTTTCTAAAGGACACAGAAATCACCCTAATCAGACAGTAACAAAGATGCAGTAAACTGGAATGGCTAAAAAGAATGTTTATTTTCTGTTTCCTACATTCTAAAATCAAAATCTCTCTTTAAGCGGTTTGAAAATTCAGTGGGCTCTGATATTCTCACAGTCTTTGTCAAAAGCACACTATCACTAAAGTATCCTGAAATTCATCTTCAGAAATCTATTGCACACTGTGACTACATTTAAGTCAGTCTTACCTTTCAAGTAAGACTGAGTACTTTCAAAGTTAATTCAAATTAGCTAATTAAGAGACTAAATTCAGACTAATGTGTTTGCTGAACTTGTTTATCAAATGTGGAGTCAGAAAATCATCAATTTTAAAAGAAAAGTAGGTATATAACACTTGGGGGGGAATTCAGAGATTAGATTTAGTCTGATCATATTTGCCAACCTGAAAATAATGGGTTGCTACTGTACTTGCCATTGCTTGTTTGCATATGAAAAATAGAGAATGACAGCATCAAAATAATTTGTTCATAACACCATTTTACATGTCATATATACATACATACATACTTACAGTATCTCCTGGTGACCCTTTTGATCCTGGTTGACCTGGTGGTCCAATTTCACCCTAAATGTTTCCACATAAGGAGGAGAATTCTGTGATTAATATATGTATAGTTGACGAGTTTCTTTAATACACCTTAATTATGAAGATTTATTTACTTAGGATTATTTTTCAAAGTATTATAAACTTACTCTTAAATTATTCATTCCTTACTTTTGAATTATTCATTCCTTCTGCAACAGTTGAAATAAAACCTAATGAGAGATTTTCAAACATGCCACAAAGAATTTGGAGCACATCTCCATTCATTTGCAGCTTGATTTGATGTCCTGAATCTCCACTAGGAAAACCCTTCTCTGAGCACAGACTAAAAACCCTTACTTTGGAAATGTATGCGCAGGTTTTAGCTGTGTTTTGAACTATTAATAATACCTTTTGTCCTTTTGCTCCTTGATTTCCAGGGATTCCGGGAATTCCCTGAGGGGACAAAAGAAAACCTTTTCAATATATAGAATAGTTTATCCAGAAAATAATATTTAACACCGCTACCCCTTCATGTCTTCATTAAATGTAACACTGTCATACGATTGAGGTTTAAAATACGGGCAGGAGAGAGAAAATTCAGAAAACACATAAGAGAAAAGAGCTTCAGCTAGCAACGTGCTAACTATTTCATCTGGGGATACCATGAAACACTAATAGTTCATTCACTTCCCAGTTCTGTCATGCCAGCAGTCCATATCTGCCGCTGGGCAGGCTTACATGTTCCTGGTTGCCCACCAAAGCTGCAATGCTTTAGTGAAATCCTCGACTGGCACAGGGAAAGAAAACACTTTTCATTATCCATGAGATTTCCCACATAAGACAGAGCAAAAGTCCTGGTCAACAGAACCACAAGTAAAAGAAATCCTATTTTCCTATATAACATACATGATTTTCACAAAACAACAAAAGATGTATGCTAGCTTCCACCTCCATAAATACTTGAACATAAATATTCTGCCATTTCTTCACATCACTGCTCATTTAGCTCCACAGTATATCTCACAGTTTTCTCACAGTGGTCATTTACTTGAACATAATTCAGATTGAAAACAAAACTCCATTTTTATTTAAAACTGCAGTCTACATTCAATTAATCTATTTTTTTCTCTCAAGTAGCACTATTCAAATTTATTGGACATTGTTCTTATTTGTATCACAAGAATTTGGCTTACAGACTTTATATTTTAATCTAATATTGAAATGAATACGCTGGTGGTGAAAAAGACACCACCAGAACAAATGCATTGTGTGGAGAAATAGAAAAAATAACATGATTGTAACAACCAAGAATAATCTGATAGCTTCCATATGGATTACATCTGTGTAGTGCTGGATTGGAAAAGATACTTAACTGTTTTGCAGTTTACACACAGCTTCTAGTTAATAATGACCACATCAAGCAGAAACAGTTCATTGGTTAATGGCGTATGAGCTAACAAAGACATCCTGAGCACTTACATGTCATAAAAATTCCAATGTACCTATCATTGAGAGATCAAAGAATATAATAAAAAGATTTGGAAAACAATGCCTCATTCTGAGACTTCTACTCATATTGTATATCATAACTTCTTGCTAAACATTTGTCCAAAAACACCTTAGACCTTTTGCACAAACAAAGAAATGGAAAATAGGGAATATTTATCACTGCATTTAGGAACTTCCAGACCTGTCCCTGAGTTCTCAGTATAATTATTTAACAGTGAATTTCTGGAGCTGTAAAACATAAAACTAAATTGCAAATATCTGTACGTGTAATACAAAACACAATTTCATATATCCTGCAAAAAACTCCCACTAAGCAGCAACCTTCTCATACTGAAAGGGTCTACCAAAGCTTTCCATGGTTACATTTCTATGCTATTTGCAGGACTCAGACAAGACAGTTCCACATACTTATCCAACGCAGTGAATGATTTACCACTATATAAGCATAGCTAAAAGAAGAAACACAATGTTCTGCTGAGCTGTGTTGAACTTCCTTGGCTATAAGAAATTGCTGAGAAAAGACATTTAACTTCACCTTTTTATCAGTAGCAAAGGACAACGCTCGAAGAACAACTGTAAACCTACATCGTATTTCCTGTGTGGGCTTTTTTTCCCCTTTGTGCCCTTCTGACTGACTCTGCACTATTGAAGCACATGGAACTTCTGCTCTTATTTCACTGGGAGCTGGTCCAGACACTTAAAATTCTCTTACAGCTCAGTGACATTCACTGAGCTAAGAATGAATCTATCACTTATGTTAATGCGAGTGATCCCCAGAGTACATGGGGTGGAGATTTTCAGTTATTCTCCACATGTCAATTGGCACAAAAGGAGGAGAATGAAGTGGCTAATTTGGTCATAAAGAGTGACTCTTTCCCATGAGAGTTATTTTTCTCTATAGCTTCTATGGTTCAGTAATTACAAAGACTAATGTCTGTAGGATTAGCTCCAGCATGCCTAAAAAATTAAATTTGGTTTCCTTCTTATTATCTATTCCCGATCTATTATTTCCTTTTACATGGATAATTTGGTTACGACAACTGGAATCATTTGTACTTTCCCAGAAGACAAGGTTAAAAAGTAGTTTAGATATCCTGAGTCTCTTTCCTAGCTTGTAGTTCAAAAGCCAAACCAAGCTTTGGAAATGTGTCTTGTTCCTAAACAGGGTCTTCACGTGTAGTACAAATCCTCAGAATCTGAGCGTTTTTTTCTCTATCATAAGTAATAAGGCACTTTTATTACGAAGTTATATTTAATAAGGTGACATAACACTATGTATACTGTCAAGGAAACCTTACTCTATCGAGACATGTATTCTTACTTTAAAGCATGAGGCAAAACAACTAGTTTTACTCCATTTTGTGAAGAGTATATTGCAACTAATATTATCACAAACGCCTGTGTTTAATCAAAACTTAATATGAAACAGATTCATCATGCAAGTTTTCTGCCACTAAGGGAAACACAATGTTTGGAACTACTACAGATGGGAAAACTGCCACCCACTGGGAGTAACAGAATCAATGCTGTGGAATAATTCATGATTCACTGGCCTATGGAAAAAAAAAAATGCCTATGGGGATGTCCTTTGCAAAGCTATCAAGCAACATTTTGTCCATACGAAATAAGAAAAAGGGCTTGTGATTTGAAATCTTCTTTCCTTTGTCTTTCCAGAAAACTTATTTTAAATTGTTTGTATTTATCACATATGCATATTGGTTATAATATCAATAAAACACATCATTACATTTCTAGACAAAACAGCTAAAAATCAAAGCATCTGCTGCACTGTAGAGATTTCTGTCCTTATATGAGTTGGGCCATCTTATACTTCCAAATTAGTTAATTTGTTTCCTTTTTTTATTGCAAGCCTTAATACTGCCTTGGTTCTTTCAGCATCTTTCTCAATTATCTTCATCTAATTCAAATGTCTTCCTCCTTTCTTTCAATTTTTCCCTTAAATGGAAAGTCTTCCCTTACCCTGTAGAAGCATGTAACATTATTCATTATTTTAGCTTTAATCAGCAAGTACTGTAACCAGATGAAATTTAGAGCCAGCAAGATGAGCAAGTGAGCCTAATTTGTTGGTTAAAAAATGTGTCAATTCTAAAGACTCTCAACTGCAGTTTTATCACACACAGCTGAGTTTGTGCCTAAGAACTAATGTGATCATGTATCAGTCTGGCAGTTAACCAAGATTTTTCATTTATTGAGACACTGCTGTCTTTACCCTTTATTCAGTCTCTTTTGCCTGTTTAATCTTTTATCTTCCATCCTGTGTGCACCTAGAAGCCCATCAGCTTTCTAAACTTGTTATAGACCTGGGAAGGCTTTTGCAGGGGAGCCTCAAGACCTAAAAGTGACACTTGAATGCTACATAGGTAACTGAAACCACCTCTGGTTTTACTGAAGGTGCTGTGGGATACCTGATCTAAAATCTCACCCTCTGAAACAGATGCTGCAGTCTCCCTCATACATCTCAAATGGCTCTCAGTGGCAATGCCTAGGTGACCAAATCCCACACAACTTGATAACTTATTCTCTGAACCAAAATTACCTCTTTCACTCCCACCTTTCCTTTTCTTTGCTTGTTTGTATATGCCTGCTGCAATAGGTCTCTATAGGCTCAGACAGCAAAAGCTTCTGACAAAGTCTTTACATTGGCTAGGAATCACAAGGCATATAAATGTAAACAAGGATATCTAAAGGTTAAAGGAGCTATGGGTATGCTTCACTTACAAGAAACTGCAATGCTTAGCCATGGGTCTCACAGCTTCACTGCAGAATGAAGCTCATCTGAGTAGGCAATTAAGTCCCCTGACAGAGTCTTCCTCAGCAGCGGGCCCCACAGCTAGGACTTCAGAACACCCAAAACCATGAATTTGTTTCTATTGTGATAATGAGCTTCACTAATGACACTTAAACATTTATATATTTATACAATTCTGTATAAATATTCTATTTTATCCCAGTTTTAGCAATTTAAATAAATCTTCCATTCTTTGATAATACCTGGCAGATACAATGGATTTAACTGTAAAAGGAACATGGTTTCACAATCCCTGGAAAATTTTTCTTGTAGCTTTCATTAATCGTGAAATGTCTATTTTTGTTTTGGATAATATTAAACAGCTGGGTTTTTTTCCATGCAGCCCCACAAAAAATCCATTAGGTAAATTGCCTGAGGTCTTATATACAGATCAACTTGGTATAAGCATTTTTACTTAAGACATAAGCTACTTTCCTCAAAATACTTTTTCCACTTTTTCTAGTATTATGGATTATTTGTATCTCCCTCATGCTTAACTTTATGCCTCAAACAGGAGAAGAAACCATGCATAAAAACTATTTCCAGAAACAAAACAAAAATTATTTTACTCCTAAAAAGAATACTTATTACCCTATTCTATTATTTCTGCTGTCTATAATATTACCCTTCTCTGGAATGGTGCCTGGTAGCACTTCATTCTTCAGTACTGGCTGATAGTCCTACATAGAAAATACGAGTTTCTAGACTAAAGATAACATACTCATTATCATAAAAATTCTATCTCTGGAAGATGCAAAATTATAGAGTATCTCCAAAAGCTTCCTTGCTATGAACAAACTGTTTTGCAATCAATTCCCCCAAAACATGGAGTGAACATAAGCATAATTATCTTACTAATGCTTTACTTTCTTGGAGAAGGCATACAAAACTGTACTCTTTCAACATACTGCTTTAAACTCCTCACTGAAAACAGTACATCTGGACTTTTCTTGTAACGTCAAACATTTGATAAATACTGTCTAGGACAAATCACTATGGAACAGTTTTTCAAGCTATCCATTATTTCAACATTAAGATAAAAATATCTGAAATTATATAAGTTTTCTTTATTAAAAATTATCATGATTTAAAAATTTATAGTAAAACAATACTTCCTGTTTAAACAGTGACACCCTCTTAAAACAATGCAACAGCAATAAAATGCAAGGTAAGCACAGACCCTTTATTTCAGAGGTCATTATCTGGGAGAAAAAATCTACAATATTCTCTACTATTATTGCTGAATATTGGTAAATATTTTTATTTATTTTATGCCTAAAACAGTATGGTCAGTGAGGTCATTTTGAGGATTATCTCATTTAAGTTATATTATTTTTAAAAAAGTGGATCCATTGATTAACATTTAGAAGCTTTTGTTAAAAGATGCTCACATTCTAAGCTGTTGTCCATGCACACAACAAAACTTCAAACTGTTTCCCTAATGATCATTCATAATTCAGGCAGTGACCCAGCCCTTACAAAAGACTTCTAAATAATGCACTGAGAAACTGCAATCAGAGTTTTAGTTTTAAAAAGTCCACAGGTGCTAATTTTGATCCTACTCTTTCCTTAAACAGTACAGCTGTTAACCAGGGTCAGCTGAAGGATCACGTTTAAAACAGATAAAAGTCAAGACTACTGATAAAAACGTTTTTTTTTTTAGTGTATACAAGTTCTTTGAATTATGTTTCAATCAAATAGCTCCTTCCACTCTGAATAATCTGCAATTTTGATTCTCGGAAGACACTACAGCACATTACATGACCAACAGCAACAGAACAAGACTCAGATGGTATCTAGATGCTCCCATGATCCCTTTAAATGCCTGAAAAATATGACTGTTTATGTATTACTGATTCTTACTTGAAAAAGCATACTTGATGATACATGAGAGATTTACTGGAGGTATGTATGAAAGTACAAGTCAAGCCATAATTTGGATGAAAGTACAACAGTCAAGATACTTCTTAAAAGATTACAGCAAACACTTGGTAATCCTAACAGAATGAAAGAAACAATCCTGATTTTGATAATGCATAAAACATTTTATGGGAGAAAGTAGCAAAATATATGTAAAAGAAATTCAATGAAGCTGCATCTGCTACTAGTTGGAATTGATAACAAAGAAATAATGAGCTAAACACAAAGAAGCATTCCCACAGACATAACAAGCATTCACCGGACTAGCATAGGAGCTTTAAATTAAATGCAGAAAAGGAAAAAGCATTACCAAGATCTTTACAGTTAAAAGACCAGAGTTCGCAAACACATTTTCTGGCAAATCTGTTATTAAAAATAAAACTCACACATGTTAAATGTGGAACACAGTGACCTCTGTTGCATTGCCAACAACACAGACCTTGGGAAAACTGCAATTTGAAAGCTGGAAATACTAATAGAAAATGAAGAGTGTGTATATCCTGTCACAAGCTGAAACTGGTGTCGCTGTTTCTTGTAAATACCCTGCAAAATAATATGAGTATCAGACTTGTTAAGTCTTTGTGGATCCAGACAAAACTGGAGACCCTAGTCCTGGAAGTGACACCACAGTGCCCTGCCTCTGCCTGCCATACCAGGCACTAGCCTTACAGACACTGGAAACCAAGATCCAATCTGTCTAAAAAGTTTGTGCTGATTTCTAACAGCTGACAAACTGACCCATATTTAACACTCACACATAAACACCGATACTCAAGCAGTTACATGCCTTCAAAATGTTTTATAAGTTTTCTGCTGCTTAAATTATGAAGAAAAGCTCATGATGGGTCACACAATTCCAGCACCTTCAACACAGAAGAGAGGGCAGGCTGAGGATGGCAGGGCCTCCTCGAAAGGCACTGACTGCTGCCCTGCAACTTGCACACAACACACAGGGCTGTCTGACGCTGCAAGAGTCAGAGTTCTATTCACACAGGTCACACAGATGTGGAAGAACATGGTTTTCAGCCATCCCCATTTCCTGTAGTAAGAAGCCACTCAGTTATATCAGCAGTGAGCATGTTTAGCAAAAACATGCATTTTTTTCCATATGGTGTATACTGTGAAATTTGTCACAGATTGTAGCAAATGAAAATGGTAAAAATGTGTTCCAGAAAGGACTGTAAAATTGCTAGAAAATTGTTCCACTGCTGCCTATTAAGTACGATGTCCAGCATGCATTTTTGTCTAAGGAAATCCCAGAAGCTCTGACAGAATCTGTCAGTAAATAACAGATGAAAAAAATCCAAAATATTTTCTACATACTCCTATCCTTGTCAGAGAAGAAGTTCTGTGACCATTCTCTTAGTCCAAGTCTGCTTGGTAGTTCTTATCTATTTAAAAAATGGATGAGAAAGTTGTGCAGAGACTGCGATCAAACCCTTCCAGAGGACAAAGAGGAGAATCACACTTTGACTCACGCAAGAATCACTAAGACTAATTACTAAAGCAGAAATTAATTTGCACAATAAAAGTCAAAGGTTGTTTCTTTAATTAATATTTTTGTAGTCCATTTCTTTATTCTTGGTCTTAGCGGATCTAATAACATTAATTTTTCTGGTCCTGTAGTAATTCCATAATGGTCCAACATGACTGTGTCAACATCCTAAAGTCAATTTTTTTAAGCTTAATCTAAGAACAAGATCCCATAAGCACTGTATTCCTTGTGCTTCATTAGCGCAGAGTGCTATTTCTTTTGTGATATGTAAGCTTTTCAGAACAATGGCTGTACACAAACATACACTTTTTTTTTAATTACCTACCTTTAAAAAAAAAAGGCAAAAAAAAAAAAAAAAAGAAGCTTGTCAGAACATACAGCATCATGAAGACTTCCGATATAGCAACATGCGCTACAGATGAAAAAACATGTATTTTTCTCATGGCGGGGGGAGAGGGGGAGAGGTCTTACATCATCGTGACATTTTAATTTAGGAGGAAAATCAATTAAACCTTGCAAACAGATTTAAACTCACTCTGACTAAAGACTGGTTTTTGTTTCCTTTTAGATGGGAAGCCAGCTTGCATTCAGACAAGAAATTGATTCACTGTATTTTAAATACATAAAGATTACTAAAATGAAAACATTAACTGCACCAAATTTCCCAAATTTGCTAGCACTGTATCTACTCGAGTGCCTGAGACTTCAGTATCAACTTCTCAATTTCAGTCTTAAAGATCTTTATGGACAGGAACTGTTTCATTGCTTCCTGAACAAAGGTGAACCAGCTGATCTCAGTTACAAAACTATCTATCATCTTTACAGCAAGAATATTGAGTATAAGCAATGCTAATGTTTTCTCTGATGAAAGGATTTCTAAGGCTCATATACTGCAGGATTTCTAAGGCTCAAATACTGCAGATCTCCCTTACTTATCTTCACTTTTCCCATTTTTACACTACATAGTATGTGACAGCCCATCTTGAATAATTGGCATAACCCTAATTGAGCATATTGCACAAGAATAATGCAATGCTATTGATTGTCGAGCACATGGAAGAAGCATGACAAGAAGCTAGTTACTTTGAAAGCCCAGCTAGCACCTGAACACAAAAACAACATAGAAGCCCTGCTTCAAATTGTTCGCTTGTTTTTCTCTTCCTCGTTTTCTGGAAGGGTTCAGATTCAACTATCTTTAACTAATGTGAATATCTAAACTGTGTAAGCCAGTTAAAAGAAACAGGCAACTTCACAAGGAAATGACCTCTTCTATTTGAGACAAGTACTTCATGATGGGATGAATACTCCTATCCAGGTGTAAGTTTCATATCAGAGAATAACCATATGTTACACAGGTACAGCAACTTTTTTTCCCTGGGTTGTTCCATATGTTGAAGAAGAATCATGAAAAACAAGAAAACTGCCTACCCTATTACTACCCTCTTGAAATTGTATCAGAAGAAGGAAAGTCAAACATCCTTTTGGTAATCCTCTTTTGATTAGTAATTAAGTAACTCACCAAAACTGTGTTGAGAAGCACAGAACAGAACAGCAATGGAAATGAAATAAACTAAACCAATAAATATTTATGGTTGCTACATTTTAACTGAGTGTCGTAGCCTACTGCCTATGTTTGGTTTCTAAGTATATCAATCAGCTGAGCAAAGTTTCTGTTTGGTCTCCATTGCCACTGGAAACTTCAGTGGATATTTACCTAAACTGTAAATCAAAATCCTACACTTTATAGTGTATTAGAAAAGGAAGAGAAAAACATTTAGATGATGTGTTAAAGGCATTCAGATGTCTCTTCTTTTTATTATTCTTAAGCATGAACACTAATAGAGACACAATTCATACCAAAAAGAGGGCACTTTCTCTAAGAACCTGAAATACCATGTACCTGTGCTCCAGATGATCAGGGGACTGGAGCACCTCCTGTATGAAGACAGGCTGAGGAAGTTGGGCTGTTCAGCCTGGAGAAGAGAAGGCTGCATGGAGACTTCAGAGCAGCCTTCCAGAATCTGAAGGGGGGCTATAGGGATACTGGGGATGGACTATTCATTAGGGACTGTAGTGATAGGACAAGGGGTAACGGGCTAAAACTTAAACAGGGGAAGTTCAGATTGGATATAAGGAAGAAGTTCTTTCCTGCATCTTCCATCCCTGGCAGTGTTCAAGGCCAGGTTGGACAAAGCCTTGGGTGGCATGGTTTAGTGTGAGGTGTCCCTGCCCATTGCAGGGGGGTTGGAACGAGATGATCTTAAGGTCCTTTCCGACCCTAACTATTCTGTGATTCTATGATTCTATGGAGCAACAATTAAATGCACCTAGGAATTTGGCTTTGAGCCATACTACTAAGATACAAATCAAACACTTCATATTACTGTTATGTTAAAATGCAAAGATACAAATCCGTGACAATCGATAATGTGTGTACCTAAACAGAAATCACACTGTGAAGCATTAGCTCCTAAAGCATAGCCCATGACTACGTGCAATTACCAACGTACGGTTTCAAAAAGCTTAGTCTAACTTTTGTACTTGTACACCATAAATGAGGGGAGAGAAACCCTACACACACTCTGCTTTTATTTACCATAAATGATAATTTTAGATCTGAAACTTTATTGTCTGACAAATATCTACAGATTGAAAACATTTCCATTTTGCATCATATGCTAAAACAACACCAAAAAAATCTATCTTGATTTTCCACAGCTTGCTTCCGAGACCTGACATAATGAAAGACCACAGTAAGCACAGTGTTTAGCGACTTGCCCCTTAGGACAGGCACATATTAATTACATATTCATCCTTTTTTTTGTCTAACACACTCTAACATAAATGACACTTTTTGTGTGATTGAACACAGCTGCTGAGCAATAACCTTGAACATAATTGATGTGAATTACAGATGAAAGCAATACAAAAATTACATTCCTATAATCTTGTAAACTAAATCAATATATTCTATGCATTGTATTTTTGCATAAAATCTACTGTCTGGTTACTTATAATTAATAAAAATTATTTTAATTCTATCAGTAGAGATAGTAGAAACTATTATATTTTATATATATTTTATATCCAACCTCTAGTATGTGTGAAAGGAGATACTACCATAGACAAATACACAACTAATAAAGCTGGCATTGCTGAAAAATATTTACACACAAAGAGATAAAAATATCTTGCATATTACTTACTTGTAACTCCTCTGCTACAAGCCACAGATTTGAAGCTTACTCCACTGGTTGCCAGATATTTTCTTTTTTACAAAAGAACTTTTTTTCAATTTTTTGGTCTCTCTTCCCAAAAGACTACAAAGATGTTACTCCAATGATTTCAAATACTCTTTCATATCATACTTCAGTTAAAAAGTGATGCATATATGACTAAATCAGGCCAAATGATGATACCACCACCCAATAGTTGGCAGTACTATTGGGTGGGTACTTTGGCTTCCAGAACTTAATTTAAATTCACGAGTATTTCACTATGCATAGTGATCCTATACATAATGTTTCTGCTGAGGAATATTCAAAATCCATTTTATTAAATCTTATATCCAATGTGTTATTTATATTACTGAAGGATTTGACAGTGTCTTGAAGTGTTCCTTGAAAACTGTGGGAGTTAAGAAGAAAACTGTAAGGCAAGAATAATGGAGAGATGTCGGTGTTTCAAGATTTATCAGCACATGTGAAATATTGTTTACGAAAAGTATGAACACCAACTTTCCTGGCACTAAAATGGCAGATGTCAGCCCAACACAACATGTATCAGTAAGAACATTCTCCTCAAGAATCTCCTACTTCAGAAAAGCCTTTTCTGGATGTATGAAATTAGCACATGAGTTCAGGAATGCCTTCAGGTATTATTACTGACATCAGGTGGATCCACAAGAACGCAAATGAGTCCTTTTTTCAAATATCACATGTTAAAGGAAGTGAATGTTAATCACTTAAGGCATACCTACTTCATACCAGCTTTACTATGTAACTTTCAAGATCAAGCTCCTTGGGAGTAAAGAAATTCCTGATAAAGAACACAGTTGTGTGGATTTGTCCACTCAGCTCCTCAAAAATGTCCACCTCAGAAAGTCCGGTAATTTTTTAGAATTTTTTTTTTTTCTGTCCAAGCAGTAGCATATTAGCTAATACACTTGAAATGTATCTGTACGTCATTTGCTCAAAATAATACAAAACAACTCATCGGAAATGCATTTGCATGATAATGAGTTATAGTAAACTGATTTTTTTCCCACTTAAAAATACATTAAAAATCAAATTGTGTAACTATAATGTTAAAATACTAATAAAACATCTCTACAGAAAGATCCACTGCCATATTAATAGTAAGAAAATCTCAGGTTTTGCTAGAAAAAAGGTAGTGATATTTGTAAGCATATGCATATTGTGCTCTCTGCAACTGATGCAAAGGTCTCCAGTCTCCCAAATGCAACAGCATTTAAATAAGCAAACATTTTTATGCATTTTTGCATAACATTAGCACAAGAGGGGTTATCAGATGTGTACTGTATACATCCATACTGTCAACTTAATTCACTCGGTTTTGTGCTGGTTGTGTAGACTCCATCTTAGGCAAGCTGAGGGCATGACAGCTGAAGGCTGAAGCTGCAGTCTGAAGTGAATATAATAATTTCCTCAACGGGAAAAACCAGAGGTGGAACAATGTGTGTTACTGCTCTTACTCTACAGACAGTATAAACTTATGCCAAAGCACTTATTCTGGGAATGAAAGCTCACTTTCTAGTACATATAACTAATAAGTATAATATCAAGTTTAAAGTCTCTTCATTAGAATTTCCAATAAAAGTCCCAATTATTTGAATGCACAGAAGAAATTACACTCTTCAGAAGTTTGTGGTTTTGCGTAGAAACAGGACTAGTTCATTGGAATCACTACTGGAATCTGATTAAATAAGCACTGCCACTAATTTTGTGCTTAGTTACTGCACTCTTTTTACAAAGCTGCACCATCAAATGCTTGTGGCAGGAGAATTCTTTCACAATCACACTGATTTAATGTATTTTTTAATTCATACAAGATTAAAAACCTATTGAGACACATTTTTACAAACAACAAGCATCTGTTTATTGTAATAGAGCTCAGGTAGTCAGCAGGGAGGTTTTAAGTTGTACAACATATTGGTCAGAGGTATTTCTATCACTATGTTTTCACACAAGCTACAATGGAGGAGGAATGCTGGTATGTAACTTTTATCAGCACATGATTTAGTAAGAGAACTGCCAGCATAGCCATATAAAAAGGTCACTACAGCATGAAAGCATAAACGAGACTGAGTACTGTTTATGATTCTATGATTCTATGGCACATGCCATTCATTCATAATCGGCTTACAACTACAGCTCCTTCAGTTCTTCCTTACATTTTTTAAGAAATTGCCTCTGTTAACACGGCATCTATAAAATAGTCTTAAAGAAATGGCAGCAAGGTATGCCACCTTTTCTCCACTTGATTTTCCAAAGTTAACAGATTTGAATTAGCACTAACTGAAAAAAATGCAAAAATAAGTTTCCCAAGTCTCTGTAGACAAAATAAAGATGTACACAATTATATATAGAAGATAAGGATACAAGACACAAAGATACGTAATTGTAGAAAATTAATATAATTAACTGAATTGCATAGTGTGTGAAGACAAAAATTTAAAAATCAGAAATCATGAGGAACAGGCAGAAAATAAGAACTAGATGGGAGAGAACTGTTAGTTTTACAACTTAGAAAAGCAAGCATTTTCCAAGTTGCATTAGGTCAGTGGGTCCAAGTTTATTACAGCATTTATTGTGGCCCCAGTCCAGACTGAACTCTATGGGAATCTTTCCATTGACTTCAATACACTTTGGATCAACAACTATGCTGTCATGTCTTATATCATTTTTGTCAACTGGGAATAACCAAGTAGTTCAGACTAGTCTGCCTGACGTTTCAGAAGTTGTAATTACTTGTTCTTTTACAGCACCATTCTCGTATTTTTCTTCTTAATAGCAATTAACTGCTGAAAATGTAGTATGGAATGAATTTAGCTAAAATAACTTGTCAGTCAGAACAAAGATAACCTAGGTTGTAAGCAAAGTCTGTTAAAAAGGCACGCACCTGAAGTGGATCTAAAAGTTATAATTCACAGGAAAACCTGAATTCAGTCTAAAAAAACGTGGTTGAGCTTAAAAAAAGTACTGTGTAACAACTATTGAAAGCATTGTGCTGTCAAAACTGTCATCTCCCCCTTCCTCAAGTGGGAACAAGACTAACAACATCTGTTATAGTAGCTCTGGCGATTAGAAAGTCGTCAACAAGACTCTGCCCTGTCTATTCCAACAACTCAATAATTAGAAGAAGAAATAGAGAAACAATCACTAAAAAACTAATTCAACTAAGCTAATCTATTCGTAAAGAAATAATGATGTATGGCATATGCCTACCAGTCTTACTGCATCATGTGTTTAGGTAGGGAAAAACACCTCATCTGAATAACCATTTTACTTTATACATAAATGTATTTAAAGGTCAAAGTCTGACTTTTCAACAAAGAAATAAGGTATTCTTTTGACAGCCACAAGACATTACTTGCAAAGCAAACACTATTTCTTACTTCTGTTATGATTGTAACGCTGACACCTTTGAAAAGCAGGCCATCAGAGTTCACAGTTCAGCTGCTACTACTGAGGCATCTCAGACTAGTGGAAAAGCATGAATTTTTTTGAAGCTGAATAGCAGCTTTCCTCCTAAACAGGCTAGCATAGCTCTGACACTCCACTGTCTATTGCAAAGATTTTGACTGTGACTTTCCTTTCATGAATTGTTCAAAACAGTTATGAAGTTTTCCATTATTCACAGCCCCATCCTATTCCACAGGCAGCTGACTACTTTTCCACTCATATGGCCTACTTAACCAAGTTAAATATACAGAAATTATGTTAAAATTACTTTATCATTCTGCTGTAGACTCTAAGGGGTACTTGAACACCTTAAAATTGGCACATCTCATCTAACTGTACTAGATAATCTTATCAAAGATGTTACTCTTTCCACACCCTTCATTCATTTCACATTTTTCACTCAAATATGAGTGATTGTGGTGTTATTTCTCTCCTTGGTGATTTTCACGAGAATATACACGTGCCTAGAGGCATGAAAGGAAAGGAGGTAACTAATGTGAAAGAAATGGTTTTGCAGCAGGTAAATAGAGGCAAAGTAGAATTTTTCAAAATTTCTTCCATTCTCAAAATATTTTCTCATTTACATATCAGTTTATGAAATGACAGTGATATGTGTAAAGCTGTAGTGAAGAAGAAGAAAGTTCATTAGAATTAGCTACACTTTCATTTTAATAATTATTTCCTATATTATTATTATGACTGGGTGCCAGGCATTTGTTCTGAGAACATCTCTAAGGAACATTGTCATTATACAGATAACAGAGTTGCTAGTAGCTCTGTTGCTTTGTGTCTGTTTTTTTCATTGTCTGTCTATACAAAGAAAGGCAAGAGAGGAAACAGTGACCTCCAGACTATTTGACAAGCCATCTTGCCTCAACATATTGCACTCTAAGGGTCCCACTAAAGCCAATCTTTTTTGTACAGAAGAGCTCTGGGAAACTGCATAATAATGGAGAGGGGGGAAAATTACATGGCTCACAGGGAAAAAATACCAAACAAACAAAAACTTTTGTTCTGTATATTACCATATAACTAAGTCAAGAATTTTCTTTCCTTGGTTTCTGTTTCTATTAATCTCAGAATGGCCATAGATATGGTAGAATTACATTAGATTTAGGTTTGCTTTCCAAACATAGAGGGTTTCTGGCTATACCAGTTTTATGTTCTATTCTAAAGATTTCTGCTTTATGAAGAAAAATACAGCAACTTCTGCTGAGATTTCTATACCCTTAGCATACCTTGAACACATTTCAAAAATAATTCTGCCATATTACCCTAGCATAAAACACACATATTTTACAGAATGCATTGATCTAGATCTGGCATTCTGGATGTGGTTATATAACATCAACAGACAAACCAGGAGTACAGGTATAACAGCAGGAGTCAGGTCAGAAGCCGGAAGCCATGCTATGCTGCTATCACTGGCAGAAACAAGGCCACATGAGGTCTTGTGATGTGACCTAAATACTAAGGGCAAACTCTACCACATGAAGTGTTTACAGCTGTGTTTCTGAAAAATATGATTCCTGGAGAGAGAACACGAGCAGTTGCAAATGTTCAGATATATTACTTGTGGCAAAACAGCATATGCTAGGCCTAGAAGAGTGCTATTAATGTCCTGCCAGCTTCACCCACAAGCACTGACTGCAAAGTTCCCATCTGTATGATTGTAAACACAAGAAGTCAAACACAGCTTCCACTGAAATCAACCTCTGACAAAATGCTAACTACGTTAAAAAAGACAGCCAGTCCAAAATTAAGCTAAATAAATCTTGACTGGTTCTATCATTTAGATAGTTGTCCCCTCAAAAAAAAAGTATTTATTAAAGCAGCCTGTCATCAGTAGGATAGATGACTAGCCATTAAACTACTCAAGTAACAGCATTGCCTATTTTTGCCATCACTAAAATGAGCTTGATTACTAGTTCTATTAAATACTATCTAAATTATTCTGCCCATGCTGTCAAACATTATTCTTACACACAGTGGGTAGGATTGGGATGGTCTGGCTAACTTAAGTTCCAAATAGCACTATTGAGGGAAAATAACCACATCACTTGGAATTATTTACTTAAGCTTTACAACCTACTTTTTCCTGTTCATAAATCTGGGGATTAATAAGAGTAATAATATACCAGCAAGTATGTTGTCCAGAAAATAACCACAGCTCTCAGAGGCCAAAGGCAATGGGAGTTCCGTTCAGCTGCATTCTCCATCCTAGGCAGTTGCCTCTTAGATGTTGTCTCAAGATGCATTCATTTCGCAAGCACACTCTTTTTATTCGCTAACACAAGAGCGATTGTAAGATGGCTAGTTTTATAAAGACCAAGTTAGACATAGTCTAATTTATTAACACTAATGTGGCTGAATGGAAGAAATAAAAACTGTTTGCACACATGTTTGTATAGGTGGGGTATCCATGAAACCTGCTGAGCCATCCTAGGGACACAGCTGCATCTGGCTGGTTAACTATATGGAGTCATACAGTTCAAGGCCTTTCTTGGGCTTAGGCAACCTATTTGGCTATCACAGGTAGGGCTCAGCAGAGTTTAGCCCTTCTTTCCCAAACCAGTGCCCTGACTACTAGGGTATGGCACCAGAGAAAATCACACTGAACTGCACAGAAGAGGAGCAGAGAGGACGCCCTTACTCATTATACCTCAAATACACATTGGAGGAACAACAGAAACAACAAAAGCAATAAACTGCACAAGAGGTCCCTCAAAGCCCCCACATCCAGCTCACTGTCCATCGGATGAAAGTGAACTACCCTCTACTTGAACAGGGTACCCACGTATCCCATGGCTGAGGATAGCTTTGATTATACACAACCACAAGCACACACTTTAACACAACTGCTGCACAGAAATGCCCTTTGCTCCTCCTCCAGGCTCTAAATAGATGGGAGCACCATGTTTGCACATACAGTCTGGTGCTACACCAGCAATACAGGCAGATGAGCAGGTATAACTAGGTGTCTTACATTTCCTACTGGTTACCTTAAGGCAATTTTCTGATCAGCATGTGTAGACTTCCTCCTCTTCAAAAGAAATTCCACTGATTACAAATGAATCATACAGCGCAATATGGCTTGCCATGTTAGGATTGTGTAAATCTTTTGTTGTTGTATTATATATTGAAAGTTTTCCTTTATATTATTTTATGGTTATTTTAAAAGACTTCTTAGTAATTTTAATGTCTTAAGTCTGCCACTTAATTTGGCTCTAAAGCAAAAGTATGGGATTTAAGTGATGAGTTTACACTGCTGTTACAAATGTCATATCGTGAAGCATTTATATTAATTTTAAAGAAAAATATATTTCTTTAGTAGTTATAGTTCAGACTTCACTAAAGCTTCTAGATCGAAAAGACAGCTTTTAAAGTATCAAATACTTAGCATTCCCTACATCAGGAATTACTTCTTCTTGTTTTCTAGATTATTAAAAAAAAAAACAAAAGTAAAAATCACCATGACTAGACAACATTTTTTCTAAAAATGAAAACAGACAAAACAAGGCTAGGGACAATAACAGAAGTCTTGTTATTATCCCAACACATTTCTTATGGTGCACTACCTAACTATATACAAAATCCTATTGACTTTTATTTCATGGGGTTTAATGAAGATTCACTTTCAGTTTTTCTTACATCTGAAGATACCATAGACTGTAAAAGGTTAATACATCTCACAGTTATTTGTGGCAGCAAAAGAAGAAAAATAAAGCCAACTGAGCAATTATGTGTGTTCTTCACTTAAGCCAGCCAAGTGGAAAGAAAGTCTCTTGGGAATGATTGCCCAGTGTTTTGCAGTCTACTCAGAGTGTTTTATGAGATTTTGGGGAATACACACAAAAAATTAAATTAAAGAGCTTGGGAATTTTTCAGCTGGAAGTGTTATTTCCATCTCTCAGTTATCACAACTCTCTACTGGATTTCAGTACCATATAACACATACTGCCTCTCTACGTTCAATACCACAAAAAAATCTGAATGTATAAAGCTGTATCTCATCTTCCAAATTAAAATGTAATTCAGAATATAATTCATCTGCAAGGCAGTGTTCTACCAACTGAGCTTCATTTACTGCTCTTGACCTACAGAATTACTGATGGTTTGAAGACAGCTGGCTCTCCCTCAACACTCAAATCTTTCAGCTATTTCTACAGATATTTGGACTCACCAGCTATTTCTACAGATAGCTTGGCTCTCCTGCTTCAAGTAAAGTCTGGTGGCCTTACAGAGCCAAACAAGGAAGTAAGGAGGACAAAGTCTAGTTATCACATATAAAGAGGAGGAAAAATGAGCTGCCCTGAGGAGTTGCCCAAACACCAGTAGGGCAACAATGTCTTTGGAAACAAGCAAAACTTAAAATGCATCAGCATGTTTCCCAGCTAAGCAAGAACAGAGATACAGATAGCATGAACAGTGTAACAAGATGCCAAGAAGTAAAAGGCCAATAAAACTGTACAATGGAGAGGGGAATGTAGACAGGGAAAAAAATAAACTTTAAAAATGCAATTAACAATTATATGAAAGGACATATACAGTGTTGCAGAAATGAAAGCTGCAAACACCCAGAATCTTTCCTTGTGTAGTAACTATCAATATCTAACCATACCATCCTGTCAATAGGGAAGAAGTCAATAATGAGACAATCTTATAACATATACACAACTTCTTTTGATTCTCCTTCCCATCCCTCTGGGAGCAGGGGGAAAGAAGAGAGGGAGGGAGGGAGTGGCTGCACAGTTCTGAGTTACCAGCTGGGCTTAAACCACAGGAGGTACATAATAGCAATATAGTTAAGTATCTTTTAAGGCATTTTTGACTTTAAAGCTTGTTTCTTTCTTTTACTAAATCCAAATTTAAAGATGAGCTCCAGAAAATAAAAAAGCACTTTTACAAAAATGGACATATCAAACAATTCAAATCAACATGGATGAAACATGAAGTATAACATCCATTAACTAAAAAAAATACCCAAACCAAACCAATCAGTATATCAGGACATGACAGCAGTTTAATCACTTACGGGCTCTCCCCGATGTCCTTCTAGGCCTGGAGATCCAGGCTGTCCGACTTCTCCCTTTGAAATAAAAGGGACTGTTAAATACAATATTTCAAAAAAAAAAAAAGCATAAAATAATTATTTCAAATAGCAAATTATTATTTTCAATATAAGTAAAATGCAAAAGCAATACACATGATCAAGGCTTCGTCAACAAACATCTCTTAAAAACAGTTTCAAGCACAGTAAGAAGTGTTGTCAATCTCGTATTCCCTCATGCTGTGTCCAGACAGCTCTCAAAACAGTTTATAAAAAGAAATGAGAGACAATTAATTGTCTTTTGAACCAGAGCAGCAACTACTGGTTGAAGAAGCATATAAAATAGTAATAAACTGCTATTTCTAATTGTTAGTAGAACTAATGGTCTGAAAATTATTTCAAAGCAGTATCCAGCAGTACCAGGTATGATCAAATCTTTATGTCCTTACTCAAAATATGTATGATACAAAATATGTATGACATCAAAAATACCTTGAAAAATTGAAGAATAATTCCAGTAATAAAATAACATAAAACAAATGCAAATAAAATATAATCTGGTAATAATTAACTTAAAATTGCAAAAAACGGACTTGACGTAACAATGGGTAGCATCTGGGTTTCAAGCCATGCTTTTTTTCCCCACATTCTTTCCCAGAATTAATATTGTAAGAAAACAGGAAAGCTCCAGCAGAAATTTCCTTCAAAGAGAGCCTGTTTGTTACTGCTTTGAATTTGATTACAGACTCAGTATGAAGCAATGTTTTATAGCAAGCAGATGTTGAAGCCAAGCTGACAAAATGTTTGAGTGAAGAATATGGCTTTTGTTAACTATTGTATTAGAAAATGAATAAAAACTAATGAGTATATTTTTGTACTACAGTAATTAAGGGAATAGTCAAAAAAATATCTTCCAGTTTAAATGTACACAGGTTCACACAACTAATATACTGAATTATCTGCATATTCTTTACAAACATAAAAACCAAATCAAAATATTTTCCGAATTCATGCTTTGTCAATATAATACTTCACTCTAAAGGGCCAGCAGTGATAGATAAAAATTTATGTTAAACAACTGCAACTATTATCCATCCATGTTACCAAATACCAGAGAGGAAAAAAATGTAATGTGTAACTATTTTATACTTTCTATAACACTGGAAAAGGAATTTCTCCATGAACTTCACAGAGATATCTGTGTGTAGTTATACATATATGTTGAAAATAAGGCTGCATTCATCTAAAATAAATTCAGATAGGTAACTAAGGTCCTATCAGAACCAAGTCTAGTTAAGACAATTGATGAAAGCTTGTTTTAGCTGACCAGCCAGCAGGAGCTCAGTTTCATTGCCTGGACATAGACATTTGATCACATTTGAGATACATAAGGGTGTCTTGTGTGAGTGTGAGGCACTGGCCTTCCATGGGACTTACACAGCACCTTTACAATGTTTTGGACACTGATGCATCTCAAATGCACTGAATGCTTTTCTGCAGGCAACTAAACTGGTACCTACAAGTCTGCCTTCTTTGAGCTGAATTGCTCTGAAGACTCCCCTGGCACTACTGGTTAAGCCATGACTGACTTCTGTGGCAACACAGGTGACTACTACAACCATAGACATAAACTTAGCCGAGTGTTTTAAGAATGTCTGTTAAATTCTCTTTGCCTGACATATTTGCAAGTATCAGAGATACATGCTTTTGCAGATATGTATTAATAATGACAAATTGTAGGCAAGTACTAATGGGATTTGAAGATCAAAATGAAATTAATGTAGAAGTATCTACAACTAAACCAAGTAAGAAATAAAGAAAAAATCCTTGCATGGCATAGAAATAATCTGCTGTTGATTGACGATGTTAACCACAGAAATGAGCAATAAGAAAATATTTCTTTTCCACAATTAATATTTACAACTCCTTTTACTAGTGTATTTTAAGGGTATAAACTTCTGGGCACTTGAAAAAAAACAAAAAAAAAACAAAAAAAGCCCAAACAAACACCACCCCCCCAAAAAAAAACAAAAAACACCACAAAAACAAAAACCCTAAAACAACAACAAAAAAAAAAACTGACCACAAAACAAAGAAACAAAACTACACCAATTTGTCATGAAATAGATTTATTCCATTACCTATTATTACAGTGTCATTAGGCCTTCCAAAGAGAACAAATAGGAAATACTGAGTTTACCTACCATAAAAGTTGTTTCATATGCTCTTTTAAAAATCTATTATTTTAGATGTATTCTCCTAAATAATACATTTTTGAATTGCAGGATGCTTAGTTATACATTGAAGTTGGGCAACTTTTAGGATAACAGTGCTGTAGCGTTATGTGTGAGTGATAACTCCCCCATTTAACTTCAAATTAAGATGACTACACATACTTTTCTACCTGAAGTCGTTTAGAGATCCATTAGGGATCTAAGAACCTATTACAGTGAACAGGGGCTTGATCTAGTTACCTAATCACAAATACCTGGTCCTGTGTAGGTGATGTAAGGCAGCCAAGGCTTCTACATCTGGTATGTAGGTGCCACCTACAGGAGACCTGTGTCTTCCTGAAATAAAACTTACAGGTCACTGGGGTACCCAAAACCAGCAAATAGGACTGCAAACTTATGAGTTGATCTCATAAAAGTTATAACAGGTAACAATCAGCAGCCGAATTACTTTTACTAATGATCTTACTAATTCTATAATTTACTTCAGAGGTTCTATTTATTGTACTTCTAAGAGCTTGATTCAGTTTTCAACACAGACATGTACATCCATTTCCTGCTGCAAATAAGGATGAAATATTTTTCACCATGAAGACAGTCAAGGACAGAACAAACTGCCCAGCTGTTTAGTCTTCATCCTTGGATGTTCTCCAGAAACAGCTGAGCAACCTCATATGGATTCAGCACTGTCCCATTTGTGAGCACAAGGCTGGTCCAGGAGATGTCCCAAACAATTTCCCCTCCAGCCTGAGCAAGCCTGGGATCCTGCTGGATCCACCTTGTTGGCAGCTGCTGCCTGGAAGGGTTTAGGTCTCTCACGCATCTTGTGTCACATCTCCCTGCTGCAGCAGGTGTCACAGATAACCCATTGTATTTCCAACTGCTCTAGACAAGCATGGTCACAAAATGGAAGACCCAGATCTCCAACTACAGTAAATAGGAATTTAGATAAATGCACTTGCAGTTTTAGACAACAAAGGAATATTACTCTTGAGCAGCCCCAGATCACTACATTTTTATTATTAAGAAAAATATTATAGGAACAAAGCAGCTGTTAAAAAGTTTCTTTAGATCAATTCAACCTAACATTTGCATCACATATTAATAATCTTTTTCCTATGAACTTAACTTAAACTGGTACTGCTAAAATCCATCTTTTCACCAATTAGAACACTGCACACAACAACTGGGTAAACAAAACATCCAGTGAGCTCACAGACTGCAATACATTATGGAAATATTAGATACTGTAGTCTTTTTTGCAGTAGACATATACCTAGTCCACTTGCAAAACTGTTCAAATTAAATACAAAAGGCACTGCACACTGAAGAGAATACAAACATAAACACGAATCCAATCCTGAAGGTGTTTTCTCCTAAGTTTCACCCAGCTCCCTTTAAAAGTAATAATAATATTTGATTACTTCCTTCTTAACTGTACACAACAGTTATGTTCTGAAGGGAATGCTTATATATAAATCTTATTAACATCCACAGAGTTAGAGAAACACAAACAGGGTAAGGGAGACAAAGTATAAACAATCTCTGATGATCATTAATGCACTCTTAATAAAAGCTTTGCCCCTGCTCACAAGCCAACTGAAATCAATGAAGTCTGCCCACTGGCCACAGTAAATTTTGACATTTCCCAGTAACTCACATTATTTTAATTTCCAGTAATTCTCCACAGAATAACCTGCGTGTATTTAGACCAACAGCAAAGCAACTGAAGACTTTGGCAAGATACAAATATACATTTGTACCTACCTTGAAACCGGGACTTCCTGGTAATCCATCTTTCCCACTTCTGCCAGGATCTCCCTGTGGAAACGGTTAACAGTCATCAGCAGGTGAATTAACAAGCAAAAGTAAAGGCAAGCTGTCTTCACATAACTTACAGATCGCCCAGGCATTCCTGGAAACCCCATATCACCCTTCTCTCCTTTTGAACCCTGAGAAATAAAAAAGCAAAAAAAAAAAGAAACAAAAAACAACAAAGTAACTACTGCTGTAAACTCAGTATATTTAACCTATCATTCATGTATGTTATTTCTAATTTTGAAAATGTATGGAAGATCTGTTTCTTTCTTAACACAGCCAGTGGTCAATTAATAACTAACCTCCATTACAGAAACATACATATGATCTAAAATACAGTAATGTGAACAAGAAGCCTCTTCCAAATTGCTTAATACTCTAAACTAATACATGAAGAAAATATAGCGATAGGTGAAAATGTAACTGTTAACACTGGATGACAAAAATATGTTCTCTGAAATATAAATATTTACATACAAGCACACACTGGTTTATATGAATTATGGATTAAACCAAGATCTCTCTTCCAGGCCGCTATCAGCCTCATTCCATTCATGTGTTCCTCTCTTCTCTCTCCTTATTCCTCTCCCTCTCCCCTGTTTGGTTGTATTGTTAATGTTCATTTCTGTGTATTAAAAAGCACAGCCTTCTTTAAGATATAATTTTTACTTATACCCCATATTAAAGACAGATATATATTTAAAACATATTTATGAGCATTTTCATCATAAAATCACAGAATCACAGAATGGTTTGGGTTGGAAGGGACCTTAAAGAAAATCCAATTCCAACCCCCCTGCCATAGGCAGGGACACCTTCCATTAGACCAGGTTGCTCAAAGCCCCGTCCAACCTGGCCTTGAACACTGCCAGGGATGGTGCAGCCACAGCTTCTCTGGGGAACATGTTCCATTTTGAGTTATGTTAAAATAAATTACATCAATCCACTAACAGAAGGATAAAGAGAGTTCTCAAAATACTCAAATAAGCAGAGCGTGAGTTTAACATTACTAGACATAAGCAAGGTGTTTTAATTTTTGTCTTTGTTTCTCACTATCCAAACCTATCTTACTTGTCAATAAATTAAATTAAGTTTCCCTGAGACGTCTGTTTAGCCCATGACAGTAACTGGTATGCGGTTTCCCTGTCCTTATCTGAGCCCACAAGCTCTTACATCTTATTTTCTCCCCCTGTACTGTTGAGGAGGGGGAACGAGAGAGTGGCTAGGGGAGCATTAGGCAGCCAGGCAAGATCACTCCTCCATAGATACCAATACCATTTTGCTTACTTGCCTTTTTTCCATATATTCCTGGCACTCCTTGATCTCCTTTAGGACCCCTTTCTCCCTAGACAAAATGTGTGTAAGTTAATTTTTAAAACAGAAGTAGTTATATACAGATACATATATACCCAAAGTATGCATACATGTAAAATGAAGCAGGCAAAGAGCTCCATCTGATATAAAAAATGTATTCAAGACAGTAAATGCAAATTTTGAATTTTCCAAGCAATCCTAAAGGAGAAGCCCAGAATGTCCAGTGCTGCTGGTGAGACTATTGACAGTTCCCAGGCTTTATGCTTCCATTTTCAGTATAAGGCACTTCTTTGAGTTTCTGGTCACTTCAATATAGGTAGACACCTAAGTGAAAATTCAGTTCTTTAAAGTGCTGCAATCTTCTGAAAGCCTTATATGAAAAGTTTAAAACACAAATTTGGAAAAACTAGCAAATTCAGTTGAGTACCAACACAGAAGAGCAAAAGATACGGTTGATGATGGGAACACAACACATAAACTCACTGTATTAGACCAGAACTATCCTTCAAAATGCTATCACTCAAATTCAATGACTTCAAGGCTTTCATTTGTCATGAAGATGATTCTAAGTAGTACCAAATCAAACTCCAAAATGATTACTAAAGAATCCCATGGAACAGAAATTTAAAAAAACATGTAATTTCCATTGCTTGATATGTACATAATGAAGCCTCATGGCATGTATCTTCCTTCAGTTTCAGGATCACATCATTTTATGTAGGTCATCAAATGCACCTACCTAGTACTGTATATAAACTTATTTTTCCTTTATGTTAAACTATAGAGTAAGTAAAACACATGAATATTGTAACAAGAAATATTTAATTTCAACCTTTGGTGCTGGCATCCCATGTAATCCAGGAAAACCAGGTAATCCACGGTCACCCTAAAAGAGTAAACACACTTTAAATCCTTATATGTAAATCAGTAGTAATATACTACAGTAACACTCATATTCTCAATGATCAACAAATAGAAAAAAGATGTTATATTTCACCATATCAACTACATATCACTGGTATGCTCACTGATGAGAGTCTGTTGATCTTTAAACAAGATTCAATACATACAAGAAAAAAAAAATCACTGTATTTATTAGAATAAATTTTACTGTAATCTTTCAATGAGGTTTATGGAGGTTCAAAAGCAGCAATTTAACTCTGACAAAAGGAAAAAAAGCTTGAAAAGAGCTTGGAAAAATCTCTGTAGAGTTTTTTTTGTAGAGATAATTGTACCATCTGATTTTGTAGAGATAATTGCACCATCCAATCCTAATTCTCAAATAATAAGGAAATGCCCTAAATCTGAGACGGGTTTGCTCCTACCTCTTACTGAAAATTTTAAAGTCCTACTGACTTTATCAAATTTCTCAGCACTTACTCGAGACGAGCGAGTATTAAAAAATAAGGTATTACATACTTTCTAAAAAATAAACCACATTAAACAAAATACGCTGAGAAAAAAACTTTGGCACTGTCCCGGGTTCAGCAGTAGCAGTCATGTTTCTCCTCCTTGGTAGCTGGTGCAATGCAGTGTTTTGACTTTCGGCTCGGGAACAGAGCTGATAGAGATGTTTTGGTTTGGCCAAGGACTTTGTGAGCCTCATGCTCTGCCAGGGCGGAGGGGAAGCTGGGAGGAAGCAGAGACAGGACACCTGACCCAAACTGACCAAAGAGGTATTCCATACCACAGCACGTCATGCCCAGGATGTAACTGGGAGTTAGCCGGAAGGGTGGGGAGACTGCAGGGTTGGAGGAGGTATCGGTCGGAGCTTGGTCGGGCTTGGGGGGCGAGTTATCGGTCAGCTGGTGCTGAGGTGTTGTATTCTGTTCCCTTGTTATTTCCTTTATCATTATTATCATTGGTGGTAGCAGTAGTGATTTGTGTTATACCTTAGTTACTAAACTGTTCTTATCTCAACCCGTGGGAGTTGCATTCTTTTGATTCTCCTCTCCGTCCCTCCGAGAGCAGGGGGAGGGCAAGAAAGGGGGGGGAAGTGAGCGAACGAATTACCTGACTGGGTTTAAACCACGACAGGCACTTTGACAAATCAGTTCTCATTCCAGTGCAAGAAAGAATCCACTTTGGTAAAAGCAGTTGGTAATTAAAAATACAAGCCAAAACATCAGTTCTTCTTATTGTCCTCATAGGTTTTATAATAATTGGTAATAATTTGTCACTACCTGACTTGAAATAATAAAAACAAGCTTAGTTGCTTGTTTCAGTAGACAGGATTTGCTTCATTCATAACAAAGACCCAATCACCAAATCATTTTTGGATAATCACAATGTTTTCTCTCTGTTAATACCTAACTTTATACGGAGTAACAGATTTCAATTTGTTTAATATATTTCAATCATAAAGGAGTAATAGTAAATTATGCGCAGATATTTCAACTTCTAATACAAAGGATAAGAGAAATCATGTCTCTGTTTTATCAAAACCATTCATGTAGAAGTCACATATTCACAGAAGACAGGAACATGACCACAGGAATGATAGCTTGTGGGTTAGTATCAAAATATCACTCAATAAAAAAGTACTGAAAACAGGCAATGGAATTGAGTTCAAAAAAATCAGCAAAGCTTATAAAATAAACACTTCATGCATCCGTTGCTTCTTAATGAAGAAGAATGAAGCCTCAATTTCTGCTCAGAAGCAGTGATTCAATTACTGGATAAACCAAAACTGGAAACAGTTTTAAATTAATTGCTACAGAAACTTTACAAGTAACGGGATGAAATTAAGAGATGAAAATTTGGGATGCATCATCAGGAAAAAAATTCTAATGGCAAGACATATTTTACAGTGGAAGAAGTTTTCTAAAACAGTGGTGGAAGCCCTATTTCTTGGCACATTTTAAACAAGGCTGGACTGAGCATTAGGAAATATTCTATCTGTCACAACCCTGCTGTCCTGGGTTTAGCAGTAGCAGTCAATTTTTTCTCCTTCTTAGTAGGTGGTGCAGTATTGTGTTTTGACTTTCAGCCTGGGAATAGAGCTGATAACACCGATGTCTTTAGTTGTTGCTAAGTCATGTTTACTCTGACCAAGGACTTTCTGAGTCTCATGCTCTGCCAGGGAGGAGGGGAGGCCAGGAGGAAGCAGAGACAGAACACCTGACCCAAGCTACTCAAAGAGGTATTCCATACCACAGCACATCATGCCCGGGGAGGTAACTGGGAGTTACTCGGAAGGGCACAGGCTCTCTTTTGGGGTTGGACTCATTCCCCTTATCATGTTATTTCCCTTATCACTATTATTGCTGGTGGTAGCAGCAGTGGTTTGTGCTATACCTTAGTTACTGGATTGTTCTTATCTCAACCAGTGTGAGTTACATTCTTTTGATTCTCCTCCCCATCCCTCCATGAACGGGCTGGGGGGGGGGGGGGGGGGGGGAAGGAAAGAAAGAGGGAGGAAGGAGGGGAGTGAGTGAACGAGCTGTGTGTCTGGGTTTAAACCACGACACCTGCACCACCAGGAGAATAGAGTTTTTCATCATCAGTGTCTTATTTTCTGCACGTGGCCCAATACTGAATGATTAATTAGATTAATATCTAAGATCAATTAGATTAAGATGCCTAAAGCCACAAAAGCACATTTTTCAGCTCTAATTATGCATTTGAGAACTCTGCTGCACAGTGAAGAATTTAAGGATATGCTTTCAATATTAGGAACTTTAGAAAAAGAAAATTTTACAGTAAAATCTGTTTGGAAAACAAGTGCGTATTTTACAAAAAAGGCTTTGTTTTTTTAATAAAGCAAAACAAAAATATGTTTTTATCATAGGGAAATTAGAACATTTCTAAACACAGGGCAAAAGTGTGAAAGAAGGGTGGACACAACTATTTACACAGCAGTGAGACTTGCCTATAGCCAGTGGCTAGTTTATTCACCGTGTATACAGGAGGTCCAGATTCAACTTCATCATGATTACAAGAAGAGAGTTTTATATAAGCTTACACATCTGTCTGCAGCCACAAGCTACTGGGCACACCTCAGCTACAATTTTCCATAAAAAGGTTTGGTTTCAATTAGTCTGTGTTTTCTGATAAAAAGTGCAATCCAAAAATTCCTACCCAGCTCATCTGGATGCTCACTTAAAAAGAGTGCAAAGAGATAGAAAGAAACTGTTCTGACAGGTATCCATAGAAAACTGTGCTTACAGGTATCCATATTAAGATACGCTTTCTAAATATAAATTATTCAGTAGAATAAAGGTGTTACTGGCAGTGCTAAAGCCTATATAAACTCTAATAAATGAAGCAGAAGAGGTTCAGAACTGAAGACACATTCTTTAGAATTCTTATACCTTCTTTATTGCATTTTTTAATAATTCTCACAGAAGACTCATGTGAAAATATTGATACTGTTCAGACTGTTCAGCCAACAATATTCAGCAGTATAACCAAAAATGATAAATGGTAAGAGTAAAATTTAATTTTTTATTTATCACTTTTCTTTTTTTTTTTTTTTTTACCTTAGCCCCATCTTTCCCCGGCTCTCCCTTGATACCTGGTAAGCCACGTGGTCCCTAAGAGAGAAAAAATTAGAACCAGCTCAAATACTAACTCAGATAGGGAATGAGACACAGCCAGTCATTCACAGTCTAGGAGGTTCCTCCAGTGCACTGATGATAACTTCTTAATGCAAATGGTGGACGAACCAACTAGGAGAGGAGCGCTGCTGGATCTGGTACTCACCAACAAGAAAGGTCTGGTTGAAGTAGTGATGGTCAATGGCAGCCTGGGCTGCAGTGACCATGAGATGGTCAGTTTAGGATCTTGTGTGGGAAGAATAGAATACCTAGCAAGGCCACATTTCTGGATTTCTGAAGGGCAAACTTTGGCCTCTCCAATCAATTGCTAAGGGAAGTATCATGGCAAAGGGTACTAGGTGGTAAAGGGGCTCAAGATAGTTGGTCAGCATTCAAGGACCACTTCTTCAAAGCTCAGGATCAGAGTGTCCCAATGAGTAGGAAGTCAAGTAGGCGAGCCAGGAGACCAGCATGGTTAAACAAGGAACTGCTGAGCAAACTCATACGGAAAAAGAGAATCTATGGATTATGGAAGGAGGGGCTGGCCACTTGGGAGGAATATAGGACAGCTGTTAGAGGATGTAGGGAAGCAATTAGGACAGCTAAGGGCTCCTTGGAACTTAATCTGGCAAGTCGGGTCAAGGACAATAGAAAGGGCTTCTTCAAATACATAGCAAATAAAACTAAGACAAGAAGCAGTACAGGCCCACTGCTGAATGAGGTGGGTGCCCTGGAGACAGAGGATATAAAGAAGGCAGTTGAGACTGAGGGGTGACCTCATCAATGTTTACAAATATGTAAAGGGTGAGTGTCAGGATGATGGAGCTAGGTTTTTTTCAGTGATGTCCAGTGATAGGACAAGGGGCAATGGGTGTAAACTGGAGCATAGGAGGTTCCATGTGAACATCTTTACTGTGAGAGTGACAGAGCACTGGAACAGGTTGCCCAGGGGGGTTGTGGAGTCTCCTACATTGGAGATATTCAAGGCCCCCCTGGAGAAGTTCCTGTGTGATGTACTGTAGGTTACCCTGCTCTTGCAGGAGGGTTGGACTAGATGATCTTTTGAGGTCCCTTCCAACCCTTAGGATTCTGTGATTCTGTGATTCTATGTAATACAACATGACCTGCAGAATGATGTGTCAACAGGTTGATCACATCATTTCAGTAACCAGATATGAAAGCAGAACCAAGCACCAAATATGTCCAGCACACTATCATAACCCATTACTGGGAAACACGGTCTGTACTAGTTCAGAGATGTCATAGAAGCATAGAATGGTTTGGGTTGGAAGGGACTGTAATGCTCACCTAGTTCCATCCCCCTACCGTGAGCAAAGACACCTTCCACTAGATCAGGGTTCTGATCTATGTTTCCCATCCAACCTGGCCTTGAACACTGCCTGGGATGGAACATCTACAATTTTTTGTGGCAATCTGTTCCAGTGTCTCACCAATCTCCTAGTAAAGAATTTCTTCCTAATATCCAATCCAAATCTACCCTCTTTTAGTTTAAATCCGTTTCCCTTTGTCCTGTCACTCAATGCCCTTGTAAAAAGTCCCTCTCCAGCTTTACTGCAGGGCCCCTTTAGGTACTGGAATGCTACTCTAAGCTCCTCCCTGAGCCTTCTCTTCTCCAGGCTGACCATTCTCTAGCAGCCTTTCTTCACAGGAGAGGTGTTCCAGCCCTCTGATCTTCATGGCCCTCCTCTGGACTCACTCCAAAAGGTCCATGTCCTTCTTTATTTTGGTGGCTCCAGAGCTGGATGCAGTACTCCAACTGGGGTCTCATGAGAGCAACACAGAGGTGAAGAATCACCTCCTTCAACCTGCTGGTCACATTTTTTTTGATGCATGTCCCCTTCCTTTGAAATGTCCATCAGACAGCTTTCACATATGTCATGTTGCAGGCTTGTTCTTGGCCCCAGCATGTTCTCAGATGTTTAATTCAACAAAGTAATATATCCTAGACTACACAGCCAGAGTGGATCATGCCACAAGTAAAATACAGCACAGGTTTCAATAACTGTCTCAGTAAGGACTACTAAATTAATACATTGAAGAATGAAAAAAGAATTCTCCTCCATCAGTCTGGGCATTATCTGAAACCTTCTTTTGAACTGTGAGTAATCAATCACACTCAGAAGGCTTCAGATTACTGTTACTGATTCTCAGAAAAATTGAAGGCACTGCTATGGCAGGGGGGTTAGAACTAGATGATGTTAAGGTCCTTTCCAACCCTAACTATTCTGTGATTCTATGATTTGGCTTGGGGATCGTCTAAGCTCCAGCCGAATCCTGCTCCTACAGGCCTTACCTAGCACTGATTAGATTACAGTCTAATTGTCATTCTACCTACAAACCCCAAAGCCATGCGAATTCCAAAGCAATTCCCCCAAGGACAGCCCCTGACTTCAGGTCATCCCTTGAGCCCTTTTCATTACCCACATCTCAACTCTCAATGACAAGCAATGGATACTGGGAAAGAGCTGGTAGGATTTGTCCCAGATTTCCAAATTCACAGCATGAAATTAAAACTTACTTGAACCCCTGGAGTCCCTGGGATACCTGGAGCTCCTGCTGATCCCTGATATCCCTAAGGAAAAGAAATCAAGACTTGTAACTTTTTGTAAGTTATATTTACAAATTTCCAAACACCTATTTAAGGAAAAAAAAAATCTTCCTGATCACTAAAGAACTGTTGGCACAACCCTGTCATTTTGGGTCACGAATTTTAGTAAATGCTGTCCTAATTATAAATTTGAGATTCAGATTTCAGCTTTTATCTCTTCATCTGAAGTCTGCAGACTCCAAACCTTATGCTAAAATCTGTTATTTTAGAACTGCTACACGAGAATGTGACAAACACACTGGTTTATGTCCACTTGGAGGAAGAAAAAAAACAAGACTCACATACGTAGACACCTTTTCTCTCTCTCTCTCTCTCAAGAAACATAGCTGAAAAATGACAGGACTTTTAAAGGCTTATTTCCAGTTACAGGCGTAAGTGTTAACAAATAATGCACGTTCTAATACATTATGCAGCTAGTTTTATAGTACCTCTAAATAAAAAAAAAAAAATAGTCCATTCTCAGTACTAAGCACTTAGCTATGAACTTCAGGATATACAACAGGCTATGCAAGTTAAAAAATAAATAAATAATGTGATGACTGGGACTACAGAAAGAAATGGTAAATAATTTGTGACTTGAAAAGAGAATTTCAGGAATGCTTTACTAGAAATCAACATTGTCAGAACAAGGGAACCTTTACAGCACCCAAAAGATATGCCTAAGCTGTTTTGGTAGACGGATTTCAATTAGCACAGCTAAGACAGCCAGTTTTTACGCAAAATTAACAATTGCTTTAGAAGAATCTTTTAACAGAGAAAAGTAACTGAAGGTTAGGAATTTTACTGAGCTCTAGAAAAAACATGTCATTCCAATGGACAAAATGAGCTACAAAGAGGGATTTTTTTGAGAATAAGAGGAGAACTTCTCCTGTAAGTCTCTGAGACTATTTGGCTCAGAGAGCCCAAACAGAATTTGATAAATCCCATAAAATGGACTATTCAATTTCAAATACCCTGAACTTGATCTTGATTTGAACTGGAAGAACTAATAATCCTATTTCTAAATGAGTTTCAGTCTTAAAATGTAGCACAAAATTTAATAGGGGGATTTCCAAACTGGTAAAAAGGAGCTAATAGAACCTTTTTAGTACAAAGAAAGCAATGTATATGTCTCATTTCTTCTCTAAATCAGTCAAAGCTTCCTGAGATAATAAACAGAGCTAAAATTATTTGCTTGGTTAGATACAAGAGAGTACTTGCTGTGCCCTCTTCCCAAAACACATTTGAGCAGATGCCCAGTGAGCCAGCTGGTAATGGTTAGTACAGAAGTAAACAGAATTCTAGGTCTCTGTCATACATAGATACTTTATCAAGCATTTCATTTTTAGTGCTCAAGGCAGTTCTAGAGAAATCAGCTTTAACTGTAAATGGTGCAGCATTCCCAGGTTGATTACAGGCCTCCCTGGTAGCTGAAACAATTCACCAAGCAAAAAAAATTACTTTTAAAAGTTTATCCATTTATTTATTGAAAGTAAAAAAGTTTGTATGACTTCCTGTAGGATGCAATTCTACATAAATAAAACTTTATTTCACATTCTAGATTTCTGAAATGCAATTTCCCTTCCTTTTACCTGAGTAAGGGAAGAAGTAGAGAAGGACAATTTCCTGGCTGAACTGAATTTCAAAATTCACAGGATGAATGGAGGATGGAAGAATTTTCGGCTTACAAAACTGCATATTTAGCTCAGAGCTAGATCATGTAATGCAATTTTAAAGCAAATCAAACTCATTGTCCCTGCGTTTGTTTACCGGAAAGCTGGAACAGCCAACATTCAAAAGGAAATCCACAGAAAGTCACAAAAACAAGAATCACCGTCCAGTACAAATAACACAGCAATTGTTTGGACAAGTTAAAAAAACCTTCTATAAATTATGAAAATCAGCTTTCATAAAAACTAAGCACCCTTTTGCTTCACTACTCCTTCTCCAGTAGGGACCATCAGTCTACATACTAACTCCTACAATTTTTTTGCAGTTCAGTTAGCTCCTCTTCCCTTAACCTCGAAGCTCTCAATAGCAGTATGTATGTGACGTACATACATATGCTTTGGGAACAGATGTGCCATAGTTGACATTTTACATAAAAGGGATATAAGTGAAAATTGCCTTTTCAGTCGTCACAGGTGAGTTCAGGACTGCAGGTAAACTTTCAAGTAAGGTGAAAGCATCAAATTCACCACTAAAAAGAAAGAATTTTTTTTACTGGGACTTTCTCTTCACTCATGAATTCTTCAGAAGACCCACAAATGGTGTGAAAAGTATTCTAGCTAACCCTGAACTTGATATTCAGTCTTGAATCTAGTTGCCTAAACACAGACAGCTCCTGCCTTTTGAGCTTCCTTAGACACACACCCAGTGTTAGAAGATAGTGCCACAAAATATTTGGGGGCATTCATCTTTTTGAAGCAGCAGTGTGGGAAGACAAAATACTTTATAGCATTAGAATTCCACACCTCCCGGGGTATATTAATTAAATATACATTAACTAATACAGGAATTTAGACACCCAGTAACTCTGTATATACGTAAACACTAAATGTAGGTGTCAGACTCAACCTCAGCTATAATGTTTCATCAATGTTGTCAATCAGCATTACTCCACAGCACTTTGTTTACATTCTTTTTCGTTATTTCACATCCATGCAACTGAAATCAGGAATATACAAAATCTCCCTCTCAATTTATTGTGGGTGGAACAATACTGATAAATTTCTAGTGCCTGAAAAATCTGTAAAGGTGAAGTGACAAACAGCAAGATACTGAGACACTAAGTTTTGTACCAAATGACTGGATATTTAAAACAAGAAATAAAAACAAAAACCACAGATAAAATGTAACTTTGGAATATTAAAGAAAATGGAAATAATTTACAAGTAATTATGAGGTAAAAAGTTGAACAGACTTCTTAGGCCAAAGAACTTACATAAAGGACATAGTCAAATTAGCAACACTGTTATCATCAGTGAATAAGAGCCTTGCTGAAAAACAAAAGTTTGTTTACCTGTAAAGGAAAGAGCTGAGCAAGGACATATGACAATTATTAATTCCAAAGAACTTAGGTGCAATAGCAGAGTAAATCTTACAGGTGTATCTTCAATGCACTCACCTAAAGAAAAAAGTCCAGGCAGCATTCACAGGTGAATCATATCAGAAATATATAAAATACAAATAAAAATGGAGGTCATATTGATAAGGCAATGACAACTGCACTGCATGCTGACTTACTGAAAAGCTTTTGGAGTCACTGAACAACATAAATGACAAAGGCATGACAGCAGGAAAGCCAAGGGAGAAGTAAACAAGCTCAGCTTGGCTAGGAAGTAACCAAGGATCAACTGTAATGGTCTAAAGATATTTAAGGACTGTAAACACTGAGTAAACAGACCCATTTAGGGTGATGTAACTAAGCGTAATTGAATTCAACTGAAAAAGATTTTACTTGATGGTAGGAAAACATTCTGACAGAGAGGTCTGTGGACCTCTTGTGGAAGCCTCCTTAAAGTGAATTTGAAGCACAATTATCTAAAGCATTAGAAGAGAAGTTTCCAAACCCCTTTCAAAAATACATTACATCTTAAAGGACAGAAATTCTTATTGCTATTCAGGCATGTATCCCCACCTACGCTCAAATTTGCAGTCACAGTATGACCTTCTCCCTCATTGGCAATATCAGTAACTAAAATCCTGCAATACAACAGAAATGTTAGAATGGACTTTCTGTATTTGATTTGTTTCAGCCTTTGTCTGAGAAGATATTTATCATCTAATGCTTTTGCCTCAGGTCCTTCCTCCTCCTTTTCTCAAGGCGCTTTTTTCCGCTCTCACCCCCAAACAATCTTCTCTAACACCTCACTATGCTTGTACTCATGTTCCTACTGCCTTTTTTTTCCCACCTCTTTGAACATGTGGATCAGTTGAGCAGTCCTCTCCAGTGGGACTGTTTAGACCCTGTACCTTACGACCTTCTCTTAAGCAGGGGTAACTCAGGAGCTCAGAGTGTCATCTCCTCTCTCCTCCCGCCGTTAAACAGCACGGCCCTGTAGAAGGGCTTCTCATGGCATCTGCTTCTGCAAGCTATGAGAACTGCCTCTGCAGTGAAGCCCCTCTGTCTACACATATCAAAACATGAAAATGAAGGGTAGATCCAGTATTGGATCACAAAGATAACTAAATGCCACTTTTACCTTCCAACACAAATTTAGGGGTGATTCTTAATCAAAGATTAATAAATCACATAAACATTATTATGGGAGAAGTACAGAAAGCAGGTTTTGTTGCCTTGAATGTTGCCTTATTTTAAAATTGGTTTTGCTTTGTTTTGTTTGGGCCTGTTTAATTCATTTGATTACACTTCCTTCCATTGGCTACTCTGTCATCTGCAAAGGCTTTCATAGCTCAGAGCTCTTAGCGGTATATTTTACCTGAGAATGATGTTCTGGGCTCAAATACAACAAGAGGGAAGACAAAAAAAAAATCTATCAAGATTATTAAATAAAAAGTCATAAATCAAGCTTTAAAAGTTCCTGAACTTCAAACTCGTGGAAGATGCGATGATGTACCAAGGGAGTATAACTTCCTGCTCCCTACTTAGGTGCTTATCCTCATCATCTACCTTTGGCTTCTTATGTATAATTATCTTATGAAGATAATCATACAGTCTTTTGCCTGAAATGTATAGCTGGATGCAACTCAAGTCAGCATCAGGCTTCGCCCTGATTTCAAAGTAGGAGGTCTTGGTAAAGCCATTACGTGATTGAATTAGATTGGAGTAATCAGATTTCCTTTCAGAAGAACAATGTCACAGTGTGCTACTGAGGAATATTTATTTTTCTGAAATTGAGAGCAACATTTTACAGCTGAATTAGCAACTATGTCTGTGAAAGTTTCCTGAGAAAAGTAGCTGCAGAGTTTATACCAACTTAAATCCACAGGCAAACCATCCAATAGGACAGGTGACCCTGCCCCTCTACTCTGCTCTCGGGAGACCTCACCTGGAGTATTGTGTGCAGTTCTGGTGTCCTCAACATAAAAAGGACATGGAACTGTTGGAACAAGTCCAGAGAAGGGCTACGAGGATGATCAGGGGACTGGAGCACCTCCCGTATGAAGACAGGCTGAGGAAGTTGGGGCTGCTCAGCCTGGAGAAGAGAAGGCTGCGTGGAGACCTCCTAGCAGCCTTCCAGTATCTGAAGGGGGCCTATAGGGATGCTGGAGAGGGACTCTTCATTAGGGACTGTAGTGATAGGACAAGGGGTAACGGGTTCAAACTTAAACAGGGGAAGTTTAGGTTGGATGTAAGAAGGAAGTTCTTTACTGTGAGGGTGGTGAGGCACTGGAATGGGTTGCCCAGGGAGGTTGTGAATGCTCCATCCCTGGCAGTGTTCAAGGCCAGGTTGGACGAGGCCTTGGGTGATATGATTTAGCGGAAAGTGTCCCTGCCCACAGCAGGGGGGTTGGAACTAGATGATCTCAAGGTCCTTTCCAACCCTAACGATTCTATGATTCTATGATTCTATATATACATGAAACTATTACCCATTTTTATTCCAAAAGTACTTTTGAAATACTCAGCTATTGCCAGTACACTAAGTCCATCATAAAAGATTCGGTCTTCAGTTGGTCGCCAAGTATTAGTAAACTCTAGGTAGTACAACTGCAATAATGTACTATAGGCCTTTTTTAAAAAAGAAATATTGGAATGATTGGAAACTACTTATTATGTGAAGGTTTTGAAACCTTATGAACTATGTACATGGGTATATCAGTAAAGTCAGTCTCACCAGATTATTTTTAAAGTACTTATTGTTTGTGGACACCGTAAAGACAAGACAAATGTTTCCGAACTTTCCTGAATGAAGCTAGTTGGAATACTGAAAAATTGTCCAGATATGCTAGCCACGTGCGTCAAAGTTCAAAATTGTCAAATAAGTGTATTGTTTAATTGCTTTTAGCAGACCAATAACCTATCTCCTCTATAAACCACAAGTGATCACTGAATAGACTCTGTTCATTTATTTTTCCCCTTAACTTGAGTTTTTCCCCAGTACATATGAAGTATCTTTTGAAATAAAAGAATGGCTTTGTGACTGCAATCAGGCTGCTGAACGTTCCCAGGTCCAGCAATCACTCCAGCTGCTTCTTTCTGATGAATAATGCCAATTAAAATCGGTTCCAGTTTACTATTTTTAGCCCTGTGCTTATTTACCAGTAGGATTTCTCCTGACATGACAATGTAATTATTTCAGGTCCCAAATTACATTTTTGATTGAAAAAAAAAACAGTATTTTAGCTACTCATAATGCTTCTCACTTTTCCGCTTTTCTCCAGTTACTTCAACTGATCTTCTCTGTATATATCAAAGTATGGAAAATAAACAGCTGGCAATTAATGAGAAAAAACAAAGAATCTATAAACAGAACTATTAAAGGAAAAATAATTAAAGAATGATTGAAAATGAGTCATGTTTATGTTCACCTTCCCAAATATTAGAGCAAACAATTTTACTAACAGCAGGTGAACAATTGCTTTCTGGGAATATTGAAGATATTCATGGGAATTGGTTTGAATTTTTCTGGACTGAAACAAAGTTTTACAACAATCTAGCCAGCCCACAAACAATAAACTAAATTTTCTTTGCTGTTTTACTTTAAAAGTCAGTTACATATAGTAATATAAATGCATGCCTAAAACCCTTCTCAGAGGAAGAAACATTTTGTTGACCAGTTATACTATTCCAAGAAAATGAATACCAGATAGGCAAACTGGAATAACTTTAGAGAACATAAAAATGTGTTTGGGAACAGAGAAGACTGACTTTCCAAGAAAAGCTTTTCATGCAAAAGTCATTCGATTAAACACTGACTACGCAACTACCTGTAAGCTTATTGTGCTGTCTGAATGAAGATCTTGCTTTTCAGAGATCCCAGGGGATACAGCTAAAAAGATCCATATACGCAAAGTTATCTCTAAGAAGGAAAATCACTGATAGCACATAAAATGTGAGTTTGCATTAGCAAATAAATAAGTAAAACAGAAAGAAGAAGACAGAGAGAGTAATCTGTTTTCCTGCACAGTGAATCTAAAGGGTGTCCTGCTGCTCATGGCTAAAAGCTAGCTGGGAAAGCACTCAAAAACCTACTGTAAGGAATGGTAATGTACCGGCCAGAGCTGCAGATGATCTAATTATGTCCTTACAAAGAACAAGTGCAAAAAGTTACAGTTGATACTTCAAAGAAATTAGTTAATAAAGCTATACGATTGAACTGTAAGCACTTCAAATAACATAGGAACTTCAATTCAGGAAAATAGTGACATTTCTCCATTAGTGGGGCTTTCTGATTCTCTGCAAATTGTCTGAGATGCTTTTGTTAACCTTTATGTTCACTGAATGCCCATCTATGCACGTTATGACTCACTCACAAGCAAAAAATCATAAAAAACATAATTGCCAGATAACAAAGTTACAGAAAGACTAACTTATTTCTCCTTCATGATTCACACTGTTAAAAATTCAAGTGCTTATGAGAAGATATATAGCATTGAAGTAGGAACCTGTTAATAAAAGTATGAAAAAGTCATAATAAACTGTTTCTAAAACAATACTGTTGCATCTGAAATGAAGCCTTAATCTTTCTAAGAGAGAATGGAAACTGACAGTTCCTTACCAAAATCCAGCCCATCCTGTCTTTACAGTATCACTTTATTTTTCAAAATACCACAGTAGAATAACTTAGTTAGGAATTTAGTAGGAACAACATGCTAGAGGTACTAAAATGGATAAGCAAGGGCAGATTTGGAAAAGACTTGTGATTAGTTACAGTATCCTCATGAATCTTTCCACAGGACAGAAAAATTGCTAAAAGTGAAGTTGAAAGGTCCAGTCCAGGCCTTTTTTGCCATTCTCTGAAATCTCTCTAGTTTCTCAAGTGTGGACCAAAATGCCCCCAAAAACTTAATATCCCTTCTAAGTCTCAACCAAACCCTTAGACTTTTAGTTCTCCTGTCCATAATACAATGTTTCTGTCATAAATGATTTTGTCTTCTCTGCACTCATCCACTTGTATTTTCTAATGTTTTGGAACATCTTATATTTTAATTCTTGACAGTATTTGGGACTCATTCCTAATTGTATTTTCTGTGGCTTTCAGGACATGATGCTTACCTTCCCTTCTACTTCACCATGGAGATCTCAAAATAACACTACAACCTAAGGACTCAAGCATAAAATTTTATCCTCACAATAAGAATGAAAAGCTACAATGAATTACCAACTTCTAGTACGTGCATGCACTTTTGTTTTCCTGCTTTTGGTATCCAAGCAGAGAAATTATCCTCTTTTCAGAAGCAAATTAATGCACCCAATTGTCTTTTAAATTATCTTTTTTTTAGTAAATATATATAAATTAATATAATATAATTGAAGTAGCTTCTAAAGAACACTAAGCAACATCAGAAGCCACATTCTTAGAAACATGGGTGGTCAAGTCTCACAACTTTTGGCCTGCCTTCTCTTAACACAGATACACACCATCACTTTGGTGATAACAGACTGCAGTCTGTTAACAAAACCCTACTCAACAGGGAAGCTTGGCTGCCAATATCTTAGAGGCTTCCAATTAGATTCAGAGATCTAATATACTTTTTACTGAAACTTTAGGCTATTTTTATATACTTATTTGCTTTTATTACAATTTTATTACAATAAAGTATGGTAACCACGAAGACCAGATGAGCCATTGCCAAATATGCAGTTTTTATTTTAGGGACATATGTTATTCATCTACTTTCTTCCAGTCTTTACCATCCCTAATAATGAAATGCCAGGTTAAAAAGTAAAACCTAGGATAAGAGAAAAATACAGGTATTATTATTATGTATGTTTTAACACATAATGTCTAGAACTGCAAAATGTTTTTGTTTTTAACATTGTATATACATATATACATCCTTTGATGGACTACTTGTGGCAGCCTAAAAAGAAACTAAATGAACCCACATTAAACATGAGAAGCAATCCCTAAAATAGACAGGATTTTATCTGCCCAAAAGCGCCTTCTAATACAAAAATTCTTAAGTAGTAAAGACTGAAGGTCAGGTGGTAACTGCTGCAAACTGATGCAAAGACTAACAGGAGCACTCATAGCCTGTTCTCTGCTATACAACAGTGCCTAACTCATGCTGCCATATTTACAACATTTTAGCTTGAAACAAAAACACTATGAATGACATCTTCATAGAATTGTTATGTTCAGATAGCGCTCAAGTGATATTCACAGTTTCAAAGAACGGACACAAAATCATCTAAATTTGAAAATCAGGTATCATGTATTTTCTCCTGTTAGTTTTGCATTTACAATATATGACTAAGTTTTTAGTACTCACAGGCTTACCATCTGGACCAGGCTGCCCAGGATAACCATGATTCCCAGGCTGCCCAGGGTCACCCTATGGAGAAGCAAATATGTTAACACACAACATATATGAAAGAACGTTTTAAAATTAGCATAGAGTAACCTTTGCCCTGATAAATTCCACAAAACAGTGGCTGCGAGCCCTGATACTTGGTATTGAGGAGTAATTCCTACAGCAAAAAAAGAACTGATATTGTAGCCCCCTCCCTGGGGAAATTCTCCCTAACTTCTTGTTCAGGACTTGGGAGAAATGAGCACCCTCAGCCACAGCACAAGTATGGCCCAGCACCTCAAATGCTTTCAAGCTTTTTAACATCTGAACAGAAATAAAACCACTTTTGACCAGACAGATGAAGAAATAGTTATTAAACCCTTGTTAATCTTGTAGTTCTACCCTGAAGAAAACTCTCATCTGCTTTGGCTCTTAAAGCAAAAGCACTGGAAAGGCAGGAACCAGGATCAAAACCTGCTAAATACTAAACTCCTCTCCACATACTTATTTCTGTCTTAAATATATATATATATATATATATATAATCCATTAGGTTTCTTCTTATAAGCCTTTTGCAATTATCTTGATAACCTCTGTTATGACCATGTTAAATGAAAAGAAAAATCAGTTCCCCAGGCTTCGAGCTTCTGGTAAGAAAGCAGGAACTTCCACCTCAATATACCCTCTGAATGTATCAAAGTTCTCTGTTTATTTTACTAACAGACTTGATTTAAGCCCAGCAAAATCCAGTAAGAGTTGGTCTATGGAAACATTTTACATCTACAGGAGCATTAAGCAGGTGCTATGTTCTTCAACCTGAACCATCAACAGACCTGCAGGTCAATTACAGCTGCAGAATTGTTATAAACAGGATATGAAACTAGCTTTCAATGTGACTATGAAAAAACATGTTTTCACATATAAACCACAGCAATGTAATGCTGAACTAAATGGAAAAGGGATATAGAATAATGCCTCTTTAGAAAAGCATACCAGAATTATTACTGTCCAAATTAAGAAGTCCAGGTTTGAAATTAGAGCAGAAGTAAAATTGCTTTCAAATATACTATCTAAACTATGAAATATCATGCCTTTAGCTTGAAAATGTTAAAATATCAGTTACCTGTATTTTTTAATTGTTTTAATTTAGTTAATTTTATTGCACTCCATTAGTATCACAAATACACAAATTAAGTTTAAATTTATACAGCTCCAAAGTCAGGTATTCAGAAGTTAAGACATACTGTTAAAATAACCTATACAATTTTCTGAAATTTTATACACCTTTATACTTTACAGGATGTGGCTTTAAGGTTTTTAAATGATAAATACTTGCTTCTCTCTCTTTTTCTTCTAATATGCTAAAGAGAAAAAAAAGGTAAAAGACCACAAAAATTCCATCATATGAAATAATCTCCAGCTTGTAGATCCCAATTCCCTGATTATAGTTATCCTTACCATTGTAGCAAAACACCCTCTGAGCTGATGTTGCTGCAGCAGACTGTTAACCCCTTAGATAATGAGAGTAGAGTTTTTTAATAATTTGTTTAATGAGAGCAGTTTGGCAATTTCTTGTCCACCCTTGTAAGGCAAGCTAGTCACTCTGGAAGCACTGCTTGATAATACAGCAAAGTTCTAGGGATTTCAGTTTGCCACGTTAGACATCTGACGCTCAGGTCTGTTTCTCAGTCCTCCACCAACATTCGAGGCAGTCATCAAAACAGCTAAGGTGGAACTCACCCAGTAAGCACCTAGTCCATTCTTTGTTAAAGAAGTTAAAAAACCCACTGCATTAAAACTTCCATTAGCAAACCATTTCATGCTGAAGTACAAGGAAACAAGGATTTTAAATCCATGAACATTTTCTTTAAAAAATAAGACACATTTGTGTTACTATGATTTATGGCACCACAATATGGCCTTGAGGATTCTAATCACTGTATTCATGCACTGGAAACCAGAAGCAGGAGAATTTGTCCACTACTGTTTTAACCTGTCTGACTGTGACTGGCCAAGATAGATTGGACAAGAAAAAGATTCAAAAAAAAATAAAAAAGCATGTATGCTCAACAAGACTGAATGGAAACTTACCTTGGGGCCTGGAGGTCCTTGTTTTCCTGGCGGGCATATGCAGGGGGCAGGCGTTGAGCCTACATCACTAGGACCATTCATGCACTACGAAGAGTGAAACCAGCCATCAATACACATGGCACAAGCATTCGACAAATGTATCATAACATTATATGAAGCTGATTATGATTCAGTTGTGCAGGTCTTGCCTCTGTCTCCTTTGTTCCAGTGAAACTTCTGCTTACCTGAATATTGCCCTGAATTTGCATGCATGAATTCATCATTTTATCCAGAAGAAAAACAAATAAAAAATTAAGTACTGATACTGGGCTGATATCTGAAACTCTATTTGCTTTTCCACAAGTATTTTGTCACACAGTTTGACAATTTTAAATCTGGTAATATGCAAGACTCTTCTCCTAAAGTAATTGATATTAATCACTTGAAGCGTGATCAGTTATCAAATATATTTATTTAGATTGGATATAAGGAGGAAATTCTTTCCTGTTAGGGTGGTGAGGCATTGGAATAGGTTGCCCGGGGAGGTTGTGAATGCTCCATCCCTGGCAGTGTTCAAGACCAGGTTGGATGAAGCCTTGGGTGTTATGGTTTAGTGTGAGGTGTCCCTGCCCATGGCAGGGGGGTTGGAACTTGAGGATCTTAAGGTCCTTTCCAACCCTAACTATTCTATGATTCTATCATTCTATCATTGAAGTTTGTAAAAAGAATTTAATAGATATTATGTAGAGCATAATGATCACAACTGATGGGCATGCTATCATGGGTAGCAAGCTTGAAAATATCTTAAAAGTCAAAGTCTCCTACCTCCTGGGCATGTGTCCCACCTAGGAAGCTACAAAGGAAAGGTGGGGCATGGCTGCTATGTCCAACTCCTGCAAGTCACTAGTCCTGGCCCCCAAGGGCACCCATCTTCCACAGACCACTAAATGACCTTCTCCAAACTATGCTCTCTACCCAAACAGCAGTAAACACTAAACCTTGGCAGACCAAATCACCCTCTAGAGATACTTTTTTAGGTATTTACTTCTCACCAGTAAGACCACGTGAAACCTCAGTGTTTTGCCAAGGCAGGTGAGTGGAGAACTATTAGATCAAATCCCATCAGCCCCAGGTCAAACACCCAAATTTACATGCATCTATACTAAATGAATTTTTTTTTCACCAGCAAATTCTTAGAGCTGTGGAAAGGCAAAATTTGAGAACACAAGATACAAAAAGCAGACTTTTTTACGTATTATCTAAAACACTTTCTAGAACATTTTAATCATATTTTCTGAAATAATGCAGATTTTTTTTATAATGCTCTCTGAATGTAGTTCTTTCTCAGGGTCAAATGATAGATCAAAACACAAATCCAAGTTTCCTTTGCAACTGAACCAAGTGGAGGCTAGGGGATCAAGAAGATGTTTAGGGAAGCTATCATATCAAGCCTCCAAACAAGCCCCCCCTTCAGAGAGCTCCCTTTAGCATGATGCAGGTAGCAGCTACGTGACTGCGCGTATCCCCATTCATTTTGCAACTACATCCACCCTTGCAAATTAGAGAAATGGAACTGAACTGGGAAAAAATATCAGATCACTTATTCTAATAAACGTGGGTTTCTTCAGAAAACTGATTTTTAATTTGTCTATTGACTAGAGTTCAACTAATGAAAATCCAGCTCTTTGAAGCTTAGCAAACCTCTGTCCTCTTTTCAAAACAAAGTGTAAATTCCCTAGAATAAGTTTACATAAAGTCAAATACTACCTTAAATTGAGTTTGAGCAGTTTATGATTGAGCCTACCTCTCCATTCTGAAACAAAAAGAAACACAGTTTAAGAGTACAGCAATATTTGTAATAAGCAAAATCCATTCATTTGTAAATACTACCAAAACCAATCATAAATTTCGGGCTGTAACTGTCAAGGAATTATAATTCATAATTTTAGACTCAGACTTAAGTGCAGCTGCTACCAATATATATGAATTTCTAGTTCATTTAATTTAAGGGTCTTCCAACAGAAGCTACCAGTAGCAATTTTTAAAAGGCAATGACAAAACTAGAATTAACACTGAACCATGTAAATATTTACACATGACATGTTTAGATTTGGGTCAAATCTTCTGCCAGGAGTAACCTCATAAAAATAAAATAAAATAAAATTAAAATAAAATAAAATAAAATAAAATAAAATAAAATAAATTCCTCTGCTTACTCATTCATGTCAGAGAATGTACCAAAATATTTCTAAAATCTCTGATCTCTGCCTAAATCCAGCATCTGGGAAAACACACAGCAGCACAGAGGCAAGGCCAGCTTTTTCTCACGCTCCTGTGTGACTGTGTTAGGCTCTGCTATTAGCTGAGTTGAGTTTTCCAATATCTGCAACGCCATTGAACAATCCATCCCCAAATATTTCAGCATACCAACCATGAAATTGTCTGTCTTCATGGTTTAGTAGGCACCATTAGCTGCACCATGTACAGGAGCTTTCTAATTCACAGTCAACACAGACTTCATACACAGTCCTATGGAGACAGACAGCTTCCTCTGTATTCAATTTTTGACTTGGACAACCTCTAGAGAAGGTTATCTTCCTCCAGAGACCGCATAGGGAGTTTAAAATTAATTTGAAGCCATGTATCTTCCGGAAAGGGGATGAATTCAAGCTGTAATTAGTACATACAGCCCCTGCTTAGTTCAGGAGCTTTGACACAATTGCACTTTGATAGAACACACCCACAAATCACATATTCCTCTTTAGAGATCGTTCAAAATTTTTATTTTCTGACGGAGTCCAGAATTTCATGGGTAAAGTCCAAACTTAATTCACAACAACAACAACAAGTGAAACGAAGATGGCAAAAAGCAATCTTTTTGCTTGGACTTCTTGCCAAATCACAGAGAACGCAAGGAAGGACGGACTTTTTAGTGTTTACTTTCTTCGTGCAAAAATTTCTTTCATTGGTTTACTTTTATAGCCTACTTTTATTTTGTAAAGAATAAAAAGATACATGGTGCAGTTAAATAGCCAAATACTAAATTTACTTCAGGATTTAAAGCTAACTTCACAGAAGCATTCCTGAACCCATTAGCTCTTGACACACACAGTTAGATTTCAGAACAGCTAATAATTCAGCCAGTCACTTGTTACTTAAATGAAAGCAGCAAGTTTTAAAAAGCCCTAATAAGGGTGCTGACTGCAACAGATACAAATAAATAGAAGAAAAATAGACTAGCTGGGCATCTGGGCAAGTCTGACAAAAAAAAATAATGCATGTGGATGTTGAAGATTTACAGGTTCTATTGTCAAACTGGCTAAATGGACCTAATGATAAATCAAATCACAACATGAAGAATACCGATTTACAAACTAAGACACTGGTGTCTGATTATCTTTAGCCTAGTTTGTTTTAGACACCAAACAAAGGAGGATATTTTGAATGAAACTGTATGCAGAAAATAATCTCTTGATTATATTTTGAGATGGGAGCTGAATACTTTTGAAAATCTGGCCCAAACCCTGTGTCATGAATGGTTTCCAAATCTGTTTGCATGTGTTACGTATTTCACTGTACAATTAACTGCAAGTAAGAGGGCAACCAAAGGGTCGATGGATCCCCATAAGCTTCCTAATTGTGTACATGAATCATAAAATCCTGATTTTATTTTTGTCCTATCTACAATATATTTCATGAAATTTTGGCAACTCTAATGCAATATTTACAGATACTTCTGATAGGAAAAAGTGACTTAAAAATATAGGTTTGTTGATTATATTAAAAAAAATCAGGTATTAAATTACCTGACAAGGAGCAATAACTATATCAGGTAAACTAAAGAGTAATATTTAAAGTATTTTACCCTGCTGTAACCTAGTAGTTTTCTTAACTTAAAGCATTTCAAATCTTAAACTGTAACAGAAGATTCCAAGATTCTTCTATACTGCAGTCAAATTCCTACCATCAAATATCTAAGTTAAAAAAACTTCAAAAATATATTTGTGCAAAAATAATGCTGAAAGCACACAAGTTCTGCATCAGTTGATATTGCACGTGCAACAAGCATTTGTTTGCACCAGCTCAATCAATGTATTACTTATTTTAAGAATTCACTGAGTCAGCATTAAACTGATTTCTAAAAAATGCCAAGTAGTCCTCAAAAGTTCATTTATCATACTCACAAATCCCGGGATCTCACAGACTGTTTCTCGATTATTTTGCTCTGGGTCACAGTAGATTCGCAGTTTTTGTATATCAAACTATAATTAAAACATAAAAGACTTTTTTTAGGTAAAGTATACATTTTCTGACATTAAGTTAAACTATACTCTTCTTAAACTGTATCTTCCACAAGTATAGAACAAATGAGCAAAATATTAAAAAGAAAGGGAAACTGGAAGCTCTGTGCCCCCCCTATAGTTAAAAATCAAAGATGCAGAAACATTTTTTGTCAGAGTACTTACAATGATTATTACATGCAATCAATTGAACATTCTGTAACGGAATTATTTAAAGAAATATAATCAATCCAAGATTTTTGTTTCTAAAATAATAGAAATCACCCCCTTAATCCTTGGCAATAAATCCAAACATTCACAGCACGAATTACACTGGCTGCCAATATAACAGGGAAACAAGTTACAACAGCACAGGCAAAACCAGCCTTTCACATTTTACCTTAAGAGTCCTTGGAAGATGTTTCTACACTGACCTGTCTCTACTAGATGTAAGACTAGTAATTTTGGTGAAGCGTAAGGGATCCCTGATGCTTGAAAGAATTTCATTTGGAGTTCAGCTGTATAATGTAAAGCTTTAAAAGGCAATCAGTAAAAACACTGGCACCAGGTAAGCAAAAGTTTGTGCCATTGTGCTCTACAGCTATATTAAAAAAAAAAATTATACCACTGAAGACAGCTTTTCTAGAATAAATTATCCTTAATCCAAAGAGAAAAAAAAACCATTACGCTCATATGAAATCATAGCTACAAGCTAGAGCAGGGAAAGCACAGAAAATGGAGTCTGTTAATACCATGCTTACTGATACGTGTTTTCAAATTTAAACTGTCTACAATTCACCATATTTCAGTATGTACACAAGTTCATCATTGCTATACTGCCAAGCACTGCAGCCAGTAAGATCCTAATTAAATCAAGAACACTTGCAAAATATCACCAGAAAACATCTGAATAAGAGCACAGAAAGAGAATGAATGTTCACCGAAGAATCTCTGACATATATTCTTGTATCATACTTTGCATGCAATTTCAAGGTATTTCTTTCTTTAAGGGTTTCCAAATACCTTTTCATTGAAAGTATGTATGCATTTTCATATGAAAGTGGTATGCAGGTTCACTAAAATATTTCTCTATAATCATAGTTTGAACAGAAATATCCTGGCAAAGTTTAAATGTTAATGCTTTGCAGAATGCATCACAGACTGAGAAAGTGGAGAAATGAAATATGTTTTTTAGATTATAAAAATCATCTGGAAACATAAAATTGCAACCTGAGGCAGATTTTCTACTTTTCTTCTAGGCCACTATCAGATGCGGCTCTCATACAATTCCACATTCCTAGAATGCTTTTATTTTAGATAACATGTCTAGCTACTAACATTCTTTAACTCAGTAACCATATTACTGGGAAGCTATAAAAGTCCCATTTCTGCAGTGACTTAAGCAAAAATACAAGGCACAACAAAAACAAATAACTAACCCTCTAATCCTAGAATGCACAAAACTGTGAAAATGGGATTATCCTGCACAGAGAAAATGCATGAGACAATTGAGTACAATTCTGAAATCTCTACTTTTCTTGCAATAAGAAGTGCTTGAAGTCCCATTAGAAATCTGTGACAAACATTCAGTAGTTTTCACAAAGGGGTACTTCAGTATACAGACAATGTCACCACCAGAAATGCTGAGTCACACACACAGCGCATCATCCAAGTTCCCATGCACACTTTAAGAATATGATAATAATAGAACTGAAGCCTGGCTACAAATTCATAAAATTCAGGAATACCTAAGTAAAGACATCTGAAGAGAGTTCTTGAAGATGATGCAAAGAACATTAATATATTTTAATAGAAGCAGTAAGGATCATGAAATGAGTGTACAAAAAAAGCATACTTTCAAAATAACTAAAAATAATACCTACTTATGTAATTCAGTATTTCTTAGTATTGTTTCCATTACTATCAGTCTAATTAGTTATTACTATCAGTCTAATTAGTCATTACTGCATTGCTATAAATATAAGAAAATTATCTATTTCACCAACATCTAGAACACTGTCAACATAGCAGTCTTCACTACTGGTCTATACAGCCTTGACCAATACAGCCTGAAGTTTTAACCAGATTTTTGATGTCTGCAAAGAGCTGAAGGGAAAAGAACTTTAAAGTTTCTCGGAACAGAGGAGATCCTTGGTGAATGGTTTTCAGGGGGAGTTTCCAGCACAGCCGAATCCGTGACAGTTTGAGTATCAAATATTTGCAGTGTGACAGAAACAGAGTTGATAGTACTTTTATGACAGCTAATGATGAGAAACAAACTTCATCAAAATTTTGTTCTCTCCCTCTTTTCCAGCATAATCCATATACTGATGGAAGGAAATAATATGCAATGCCAAGCACAGAAGAAAACCTTGCTTTGAGAGACTATTTCCCAAATTCAGGGGAACTACACTGCATCAGATTTGTGTTTCAGTGAAAACTGTGCCTCTTCAAATCAGTGAGGTCAATTAAGTACCCAGCACACAGAATGTGCTGAATCTCCTCGTCACCATTTATGTTCCCTTTTAACTATTAAAATTTTGTATATTAAATTTCAGCCCAGTGTAAATTAGAAGAGTAAGTTCAAGAAAACAGGAGGCACTAATGCAGTGTTAACCTACAGTAGAATTTATTATTGAGAGTTTAGCATATGCTTACCTGTACAGTTTCCTCCTTTCCAGAATACTTTCCTATTTGGGTTAGGCCACTGATGTAAATACCTAAAACAGGATGCAATGGCTTTGTTTCAATTTCTTGGCCATCTATATACAAAGTTACAGAGTCTTCTGTTACTAAGAGACGAAGTTGGTGCCAGCCTTCATCAAACAATGTCTAAGAAAAGAAAACAGAATTGTTTAAAATGTCTTCAATTTAAATAAGGATAAAACTGCATTTCAGCACTTAAACTACCGTTAGTGGCTGAGATGATCAATGTTCCAGGTTTTATCATACAAAAATTTGTATAGGCAAAAAGTATTTGCCAAGTAATATCATAACTGAGTAGACAGTATTTGGTAATCATAAAAAATAATTCTGAAATAGGAATTAAACTCACATAGATTTTTTTCAGTTTATGATCTTGAACATGCACAAACATGTATTTGCTAAAACTAAGAAGCCAGAGGCATTTTTTTCAGCAATGGTATGTCTTGAACACTTCAGATCTTAAATCATGGTGAAACAAATTGTTACTTAAAAGTCTTTCTACTTAATCTCTTACGGAAAAAAAAATGAGACGACAGACATGATATTGGCAGAAAGAATCACAATATTGAAATGAATAAACTAAATATTGCATTCATCATCTCACAAACATCAAATTTCTAAAGCTCAAGATTTAAACAAATAGCATAGTTCTAAAAGTGTTAGAAAATGAAAGATATCTCAACCTACCTTATAAATTAAATTCAACATGCCTTCTTCTTGAGCTGATCTATTAATTTCAAATACAGCCTAGCTCTTTAGCCTAGACTAGACTAGATGCTTATCTTTTATATAGCTAAATTTAATAGAGATTAATCCCACACTAAACTGGTATACATAAGAGTAAACTAAAACATACATCTTTAAGTGTTATATATCTTTGTTACCTTTTGCAGACATTAAAAGAAATTAAGATAACATCACTTAATAGCATACACCCTTAGATAGCACCTCTGTTTCTATTTCATTTTCATTTGTAGATTGGAGGTTTATTTATTTACAAGGGCTCTCATTACAAGATAAAATAAACAACAGGTCAGAACAGATAACGTTTCAAATTTTCCTGAGTAAAACACATAAATTATCATGGAGCTTCATTAAATAAAAAGTTTCATTAAAAGCATAGTGACATTTATAATGTGTTTGCAGACATACAGCTCTAAAAAGGGCATAAAATTGTTGTTATCCATAACAGCAATGCAAGCATGGAGAAACACAAAAATAAAAAACGGAAAGAAAGGAGGAAAGAAAAAGTCTTCTTCTCATGGTGAATGAAGTTAATGAATACCTGGGACTGCAAGAATAAGATTGATTTGTCACTGGAGCTGCAAGAAAGAGACAAATACAAATTTTTGAATTTACTTGAAATTTTCTGAATTTTCTAACAATTTCCACTAAATCAAAAAAGCAAATGGTGTTTTCTTAAAAATTAAATAAATAAATAAATAGTCTACAAAAAAGTATAAAAAGGCAGAGGGAATTTGGGAAGAAAAAGTAAAATTTTCCATCCAATAACACAGTGAAATAGCTCTCCCTAGCAAAAGCTTAGTAGGTAGGACCTTCTCTTGGAGAGGGGTCCTTCCTTCTCTGAGGATTTATATTTCAAATTCCTTCAGCCTGATTTGGAGTAAGGATTCAAATGCAGGCCACCACTTCTCAGAAAAACTGAGCCCACTTGGCTATGAAGCACACCAGAGGTAGATCTCTCCCACTCTTTTGTCTGCTGAAGCATCTCTCTTTCTTCACTTAAACAATACTATCTGCAGTAGGAATGGGAATCTCTGGACTGCACATTCCTATACTGCTAAAAATGCAGGAGTAGAGACATTCAATCTCTCCCTCTGTCTCACCTGCAACTGAGAGACTTCCTTACAAGAGTTGAATGCTTCACTGGAAATTCACAGAATCACAGAATAGTTAGGGTTGGAAAGGACCTTAAGATCATCTAGTTCCAACTCCCCTGCCATGAGCAGGAACACCTCACACTAAATCATGTCATCCAAGGCTCTGTCCAGCCTGGACTTGAACACCGACAGGGATGGAGCATTCACAATTTCCTTGGGCAACCCATTCCAGTGCCTCATCACCCTAACAGGAAAGAACGTCTTCCTTATATCCACTCTAAACTTCCCCTATTTAAGTTTCATCCCATTACCCCTTGTCCTATCACTACAGTCCCTAACAAAGAGTCCCTCCCCACCATCCCTATAGGCTCCCCTTCAGATACTGAAAGGCTGCTATGAGGTCTCCACACAGCCTTCTCTTCTCCAGGCTGAACAGCCCCAACTTCCTCAGCCTATCTTCATATGGGAGGTGCTCCAGTTCCCTGATCATCCTCGTGGCCCTTCTCTGAACTTGTTCCAACAGTTCCATGTCCTTTTTATGTTGAGGACACCAGAACTGCACACAGTACTCCAAGTGAGGTCTCACAAGAGCAGAGTAGAGGGGCAGGATCACCTCCTTCGACCTGCTGGTCACACTCCTTTTGATGCACCCCAGGATACGGTTGGCTTTATGGGCTGCGAGTGCACACTGAAGCCGGCTCATGTTCATTTTCTCATCAACCAACACCCCCAAGTCCTTCTCCGCAGGGCTGCTCTGAATCTCTTCTCTGCCCAACCTGTAGCTGTGCCTGGGATTGCTCTGACCCAGCTGTAGGACCTTGCACTTGTCATGGTTAAACTTCATGAGGTTGGCATCAGCCCACCTCTCAAGCCTGTCGAGGTCCCTCTGGATGCCATTTCTTCCCTTGAGCGTATCAACCGAACCACACAGCTTGGTGTCATCGGCAAACTTGCTGAGGGTGCACTCAATCCCACTGTCCATGTCAGTGACAAAGATGTTGAACAAAACTGGTCCCAGCACCAATCCCTGAGGGACACCACTCTTACTGAAGAAAGACTGAACGAGAACCTTCAGATTACACTAGAAGACAATAAAATTGGTTTGCACAAATAAGGGAATCCCTTGAATGAGAAAAATAAGAGCCGAAAGGAATTTTTTATCAGGAGTACCAGACAACTCCAGATTGAACTGTCTTTTTGTAAACTTGCATTTACTCTTCTGGAGAAGAAAGTAACTTTGATCATTGTGAATTATCAAGAAATCTAGACACTTAACAAAATCTCTCTCTTTAAATGAACTATTTTCATTGGCATTTCCTAGTCTCCATATCAAAGGCAGAAAACACTTTCCAGTGTTTTCTACAGTAAGCAAAGAGCTGTGTCAAACAACATCTCTGTGATCTTCTGATAATTACCTGCTGGGAACTACTGAGTAGAAAACACCTGCAAAGCATTTACAGTCATGATCACCATGGACACTCCGGAAATATGGATAAAGCCCCTCCCATCTATTTTTAAATGCCTAAGCAGCCAAAAATAAGACCATGCATTTTCAAAAAAAGACAAAACATAAAGGGCAAAGGACTAATGTGTACTTAAGTGAGTATTCCAGTGCAATGACACTCCTTACCTTTACAGGAGGTGCAGCAAAAGTAATAACTTGTGTGCCATTTATTAAACTTGTTGTAGTGAATGATAATGTTTTTACTTCACCATTAACAGTGACTGCTATTTGTGGTCTCTTATCCAGACTGAGAATTCTCCACAAATCCCATGTCTTTTTTACTTTAAATCTCTGAGTGGAAACAAACACATAGGATGGAGGCAGACCTTCTGGAAACACGTTCCTAAATAAGGATGAAGGGTTAAAAAAAAGACAGTACTTGAACATGAGTATAGATCTTAAAATAAGTCTCACTTTAAGCAAACAAAAAGAAAAAATCATACTAAATTTACAAGTGTATTTATAAATTTAAATACCTTGTCAATTCTGACAGATCAACACGTGAGGTGACTTCAAAAGCTTTTGCATTAGTGCTTGGAATTTGAATTCTCTTTTTAACCTTTTTCTTCACACCTAATCCTACAAGAATGTCAAATCCTTTTTCATCTCGAGCTGCCACTGGAATTCTTGTCGGACAAACAGATTCTGCAAAGTAACAAATGCAAATACAGTACAAAAATATTACTTTAGAGAAGTAACCTCCCATTTACCGATTTTTTCCTTTTAAGAAATGAGAATAGAGAACTGCCAGTTCTCTCAAGTGTGAGAGAAGTGACATGCAGAATCCTGAGGCATGAAACATATTTTACTGCGATTACACTCACATACTATTTTGAATTGTTACTCAGTGTAGTTAAAAGGTATTACTGTATCTGACCAATAAAAAATTGAATGTCATTTCTAAAATTCTATAGTTTCAAAATGCTAAAAAGTTACAGAACTTAATTTCCACAATGCACTAACAATTTGAATTCATTCAAAATCCCCCCCAAACTAAAAAAAAGGGTTGAAAACAGACAAAGGTAGAAATATCTACAATTACCTTTTTAATTTTATTTTGCTCAAAATGGACTCTGATCTACTTTGTCTGTTACACAGAAATCTGCTTGAAGCTGTTCTAACTGGACAAATATTGTGTGAAGTATTTTCTGTGAAAACTAAATTTAGCTGAATGGTGCCAACAAGTCCATGGGTCCTGATGAAATCCATCCGCGGGTCCTGAAGGAGCTGCCAAATGAAGCTGCTAACCTGCTGGCCATCATATTTGAAAAATCACTGCAGTTAGGTGAAGTTCCTGATGACTGGAAAAAGGGAAATATAACCCCCATTTTCAAGAAGGGGAAAATGGATGACCCAGGGAACTACAGACCAGTCAGTCTCACCTCTGTGCCTGGCAAAATCTTGGAGCAGATTTCATGCTAAGCCACATGAAAAACAACAAGGTGCTTGGTGACAGCTAGCATGGCTTCACTAAGGAGAAATCCTGCCTGACCAATTTGGTGGCCTTCTATGATGGGGCTACGGAACTGATGGACAGGGGTAGAGCAGTTGATGTCATCTACCTGGACTTGTGTAAAGCGTTCAACACTGTCTCACACAAGATCCTTGTCTCTAAATTAGAGAGACATCAATTTGATGGATGGACCATTTGGTGGATAAAGAACTGGCTGGATGGCCGCGCACAAAGAGTTGTGGTCAATGGCTCAATGTCCAGCTGGAGATCAGTAACGAGTGGTGCCCCTTAGGGATCAGTGTTGGGACCGGTCTTGTTCAACATCTTTGTCGGTGACATGGACAGTGGGATTGAGTGCGTCCTCAGCAGGTTTGCCAATGACACCAAGCTGTGTGGTTCGGTTGATATGCTGGAGGGAAGGAATGGCATCCAGAGGGACCTCGACACGCTTGTGAGGTGGGCTGATGCCAACCTTATGAAGTTTAACCATGCCAAGTGCAAGGTCCTACACCTGGGTTGGAGCAATCCCAGGCACAGCTACAGGATGGGCAGACAAGAGATTCAGATCAGCCCTGCAGAGAAGGACTTGGGGGTGTTGGTTGATGAGAAAATGAACATGAGCCGGCTTCAGTGTGCACTCGCAGCCCAGAAAGCCAACTGTATCCTGGGCTGCACCAAAAGGAGTGTGACCAGCAGGTCGAAGGAGGTGATCCTGCCTCTCTACTCTGCTCTTGTGAGACCTCACCTGGAGTACTGTGTGCAGTTCTGGCGTCCTCAACATAAAAAGGACATGGAACTGTTGGAACAAGTCCAGAGGAGGGCCACGAGGATGATCAGGGTCCTGGAGCACCTCCTGTATGAAGATAGGCTGAGAAAGTTGGGGCTGTTCAGCCTGGAGAAGAGAAGGCTGTGTGGAGACCTCATAGCAGCCTTCCAGTATCTGAAGGGGAGCCCATAGGGATGCTGGGAAGGGACTCTTCATTAGGGACTGTAGTGATAGGACAAGGGGTAACGGGTTCAAACTTAAACAGGGGAAGTTTAGATTGGATATAAGGAAGAAATTCTTTCCTTTTAGAGTGGTGAGGCACTGGAATAGGTTGCCCAGGGAGGCTGTGAATGCTCCATCCCTGTCAGTGTTCAAGACCAGGTTGGACGAGGCCTTGGGTGATATGGTTTAGTGTGACCTGTCCCTGCCCATGGCAGTGGGGTTGGAACTAGATGATCTTAAGGTCCTTTCCAACCCTAACTATTCCATTATTCCATGAATGTTATCTCTGTTTGATTCTCTTTCCACAAAAAATACTAGGCAGTGAACCTAAGTTGTCTAAAAACAAAAAGTGAGAACAGAGTGAAATTTAATGCTAAAGCCAACACTGTTTTAGAGTAATGAATCAATGAAAAGAAGCAACTTTTTATTAAAATTATGCTAAACTGTTTACTATAAATACAATTTCATAATTCATTTCCCATTGTTTCTTCAGAAAAGCATCAGTTCCTAGAAAGGGAAGAGGTTAGGAATACATCCCAAAAAAGGGATGGAGAGTGCTCTCATCTCCATGCTTACCAGCCATAGGCTGGAAAACTCATTTTTCAGAGAATTATAATCTCAACTGGTCTGTACTGGCTTCTCTTTACAATACAAGCAGCACTGCATGACTTCCCTTCCTAACCAATCCAAGGGCACCCAGAAGCTACCCTGTTCTGGTGGGGGAGGCAGGATATATAAACTCTAAGAAAATCCAGCTTAGTGTATGCACAGAGCACCTGTGGTAGGAAAGGACAATTCATCCTAAGGGAAGATGCCATATGTACTTGGGGCAGCAGTAAGAAGCCACATACATTCCCCTTAGTTTTCTTTTTCTCCTCACAGCAAAATGCTACTTCACTCCCAAACTGTTGTCATGGAAACATTTTCTGAACTCATTTATTTGAAAGCTGAACAATGGTCACACTGCCAGTATTAAAACAGATTACAGATAATCACATACACTGACAAGAAAATGAATGGAAGGATCTATTACCAGTTGCAGTATTAGAAATTTGATGTAAAAATCAAAAAATAATTGCAGAACTAGGATTAGTTTATATGAGAGGGCCATTACTTTGGATCAGCACCAAAGTAACTATTCTAAACCAATACATTACAAATTAAGCATGTGTAAAATTACATATTAAGAAACCATTCTTTATTTCTAATGGCAGACTGAAAAATTAAAACATTCCCAGTAAGACAGATATTTTTGGGATCTTCTGGATCATCTTCAGGCTGGATTATTTTGATACATATCCATTATACACGATGCAGAAGTCACTGGCAAAATTAAGAACTGTCTTTCATGAGAAATGTGTTTCCCATGCAAAATATCAGTCACAGCAGCTCTGTAGCATACATTGATTGTTTTCCCCTTTTAGTGTTTTTTATCTAGCTTTCAGATGCTTTATTTTTCCTTCCTGAAGCATGAAATAACCTTTTCATGTTAATTCCCATTATCTTGCACAAAGGAACTTTTCTTAGAATCCTCCAGATATACTTCTGAGGACTGCATTGAGTAATGTTCTTAAATGCCTGACACACAATCTTTCTATATTTTTTCTAGAGAATATTAATACTACAAGAACATCTGACTTACTTCCAGAATGTTTAAGGATTCCTTTAGTCACATTGTCCTTTCTGGATGACAGGTTCACCAGGTTTTTTCCCCCCTGCCATACTCTAAAACCAACACCAGAGTTCCCAAAAGGCACAACAGCACCCTCCATCTGCAAGGCTGTAATAGCACTACTCACTACACAATCCACCAAACCTCAGCATCATTTTTTCATAAAGGAAATACCACCCCTGTGCTCTTATATCCATATTCATATAATAACAAAGTTAAAAACACCACAGAGTAAAGGTTAGCTGTTTTTTAGACATTAAAACAAAGACAATCAAGAGAGAATTGCAAAATATTCAGGCAGTTTCATGTTGTTGATCACAGCCAACTCATTGCTGCTTTGCCCTCATGGAACTTCCTCTTCCAGAGTCAATATGAATCTTAACAACATGAATAAAACACCTCTCAACTATAAAATTTCCAGTTTACTAGTCTCAGTTCACCTGCTAAAGACATTGTGGATAGAAATGAAGCTGTCAGCTGGCTTTGATCACTCTTTGAGAGAGGCATCTCAATGCCAACACGAGTAAAGAGCACAACAGAAGAGAGTGGAAGCAAAGGGTCACTTAAACAGTAAGTACACTTTTGTGTATGTAGTCAACATTTGCAGATTACTGATGTGAGAGTCATGTCAAATACCACAGCTGAATTTCAAAGGATACTAGGTAATGCTGAAAGCAGAAAATCCATCTTGATGAAATGTAATGTCACTTCTTCTAAACTTTATTTAAAGAAAATATTGTACTTGGGGAGTTTCTCCCTGCATGTGGTTCTGTTAAGGAATTTAGCTGCACCAAGCTGATTTAATTTTTGGACTAACCACCTTGCTACATCAGCCACAAGGAATTATTATGATTTTCTTAATTGTAGCAAGAAATAAACACTATTATCCTCAGCATAAGTTTCACCATATTGTTTCAATGAACTCCATTCTTGAAGTGACAGCAAACAAAAATTGTTTTTCATTCTTACTAAGTGCAGAAATATGGTACAACTGAAATATGACTTGCAGCAATTCTTGGTGATAAAACATGTACAAAATAGCACTAATAAAGATTCACTGTATCACAGAGTCCTTCTGAGTGATATATTTAGAAGCAATTTGCTATCTTTTTTATATATACGGAAAGCCATTGTTTCACAAAGTTATCAGAAAACTCCATGCTGTAATGCTGCTAGCATTCTAAAGCTAAAAAGTCATTTTACAATGTTGGTCTTGGCTAATTCTTCTATAAAATCCTTCTAAAAAAAGATCATAACAGATTGTTACAAATCCAGGCACTTTTGGCAAGAGCTCTTTTTATATTTTTTTTTTACAAATCTAGCTAAAGAACTCCTGTTTGTAATGATAGGCTGTCCTCTCTAATGTCAAGAAGAAATGCTAGATTGTGGAGCAGTATCAATCGCACTCAGAAAAAGGATAACGTGAGCCCGATATTCTCAGCACTATGAGAATTGCTCAACTATTTTAAGGTTTCTAAATTTTACCAATGCAAAAAGATGGGGGGTTTAGAGCATAATTCTACATGCTGTAATTGAATGCACACTGTGTTAAAGCACCATGTCTTTCCCAAATATACCTCTTGGTTTCATGAATAAAATAATATTTTGGAGTGATTTCTGCAAACAAGATCAGAATTAAAGATGGTAGTAAACAGGTGTCTTAGGTTACATTAATAACACATTCTGCTTATGAAATAAGTAAATATGAGTATAGGACTACATTCTGAACACCTAAAATATTTTATAATCCATTACTTACCTTCACAGAGTTTCTGCTTTATAACTTCTTTAATTCTTGATATTGCAATATAATCTTCAACATAAAATACATAAGTTGATGAAGGCTTGTTGGCAATAGCTTTAAGTTCGTTCTCCTCAATTTCTGAGCCAACACCAATAGCGAACAAAGTGATTTTATTTTTCCTTGCTTCTGCTGCTACATCCTTGACTTCATCTTGAGACTTCCCATCAGTGAGAACAACTGCTATTTTTGTTAAAAATCTTGAAGATTTTGCAAAAAGATGGTCAAAAGCAAACTGAATAGCTCTTCCTGTTCTTGTATTTCCTCCCAAGTAGTGTATTGACTCCATTTCCCTGATAAGGTTCTCATTGGATTCATGAGTTCCAAGGGGGATTTCAAGTACAGGGTAATCGCTGTACTGGACGACTCCAACTTGAATAAACTTTGGCCCTATGTCAAAATTTCTTGTAATATTGACAAGCCAGCTTTTGATTATTTCAAAGTTTTCTGGGCCAACACTGTAAGAGCCATCTAAGATAAAAACTAAATCTGCTGGAGCAGTTCTGCAACCTTTAAAAAAAGAAATAAAACAAATACTTCAATGAATTCTTCCACCTTATTCTTCCACAGGAAATATTTTTCATATCAATTATTGTTTGGATTAGAATCAAAACTGACAAATACATTCAATTAAAAAAAAAAATCAGCAGAGTTTATCAGAGAAAACAAGATTGCTTCTGCAAGCCACACAAATCCAGCTTGTTATCTGAAAACCAAGCCATTTTCTGGTTTTACATTATCACCAGAAATGATGATGAAAAATTCTGGAATTCAGTTCCTTAATTGGTAATTGTATTTCATGCAATCAGCAGAGGGGAATACATTTTGGGTTTTTTCCATATCTCTTTGTCTGCAGAGATGATAAACACTAAAACTCATCTTTGTCAGCAAACCAAGTACACTGCAGAGGAAGACTATAGTCTGAATGTTCCAGAATTCAGCAGTAATATCCAATCTTTTTACAAATATATTTTAATTGACTTCTGACACTGCCACATGGCACTTACAGAAGTAGCTGTTATAAAATCCTGAGTCTTGATAGAATGTTGCTGGTAGAATATTTTGATTTTAGTAGAAGAAAAATGATCAGTGGACAAGCTCAACCTCCAGAATATAAAATCATGCAAGAATTTAACAATTATAATGTAACTGCATGATGATTCAGACATGGATTCAGCTCTGCTAGATGTAGTCACTTATAAATGGAACTTTTAGACTAAATTGCCAACTACAGGGCGTGGACTGACACATGCATTTCTATAAGACAGTATTATCCATCTCACATACACATTGTCAGATGGAGGGAATAACTCTCAAGGGAAAGAAACACCTTCCATTGACTACGAAAGGAGATTAGATAACTACTACATGAGGTGCCAAAGAGATGGCAGAAACCAGGAGAGACTATTTTGATCCCATGGCACATGGGATCATCAAGGTTGCCAAATATTTGTACTTTCTGTTTTGTGAAAGGCTGCAGCTCCACCACAGGAAGGACAGCTTTGTCTTGCCCTGACATCTGCCTACAGACACTTCTGGTTAAATCAAGACTGGAGCTTTACAGTTCCATCTGCCCCTGTGAGCATTTACTAGACACATAGTGAAATAAAGATATTTCCTTTGTAAAGGAGAAATAAGTTATTTAAGTTACTTATCATATATTGCACGACTTTCACCAGCAAAATTATAATGGAAAAAATCACAATTAACAGAAGTGCACATGTGGGCCTGAAAATGGATACTCTCATTTTAAGGGACACTTTGAATTTGCTCTCATGTGAAATATAAAAACCAAGACTTACTAGCTCTTGTTTCCCCATCTTCAGCTGAGATGTAATCACGAAGTAGCAGAATGAATAGCATCTGAAAAAATGTCACGATCTGTGCCATTTGTACTGTATCTTCAGTCTTGAGATTAAACTAGATGGAAAAGAAAATACAGTGTTGTCATATTTTAAAATAAATCCAACCTTCTGTGTTTTTAAAACCTATGCATGAGGAACAACTTTGAATCAAATCTGCAAGCCCAGGTGTAAGGCCAGCCTGAAATGGATCCAAGACCCAAAAAAGTGTGAGTCAGGCATGCAAGCCCAAAATTGAGATTCTAAATTCAACAACACTCATTTTTCTGCAGAAGGTAAGTTTTCACCAGGGCATATTTGCATACTTCTCCTGCTAGGTACATACATGAGTAGGTTATATAGCCAGGGACAGAGAACTACCTGGCAGGGTCACTAATTTAAGCATTCTATGTTTAGCCAGAAGACTAAATATTCCTCTTCTCCCTACAAGCTTTGTTTTGTCAGTCATGTTAGTCTTCATCTACTACACATTAGTTTATCACTAAGGTTCTTGAAAACTGAAATGCCCTCCTTGAATAAGGCCAAGACTCCTTCCCTTTTTGTATCTTTTTCTTCTAGTCATAAACCTTTACTTATGCCCACACCATAACAATCTACATGCTCACCTAAAAAAAGTCAAATACAAATGAAAATATTTACCACACAACCAAATTAAACTGTGACTGAAGGCTGTGTGTGTTTCTCCTTTTTATATCGCTAATCTTTAATTTTGAACTCTTCAGGGTACAAAAGGTGTTCACCACATTAACAGTGATAAGGCACTGGCAGATGTTCTGAAACTTTTGTAGTGCTGGAAAATGTTAGTTTCTAAAAATACACCAAAACACAATTCAGCATGCCTATTGTAAGTACCTCTTAAGAGAAGAAATAGGTAAATGGAAATCAGTAACCATTTATTTTCCAGGACTAGTCAGGTGAGTAAACTGAAGAGAATGCCATTTAATCACTATAACATACTGAGCAGCCATCAAGAGGGCAGTAAGCTGTTATCTGCAACAAAATTCTACAGCAATTAAACATAGACCTTTCTCTTTAACGATGCATATATCTGACATGATGTTTTTAGGAAAATGTTCTTAGGAGAAAATGGATTACAGAGTTGTGGGGGCAAGACAATAACAGGAAGAGAAGTAGTAATTGCAATGTCATGTTCATTTCTGGTAGGTTCATGCTCTGTATCTGCCAAATAGAAAATATGCCACAAAATCAGTAAGTTGATTTACTCTAGCTTTTCAGTCAGCTGCTTTGCTTTTTCCACTATTTATAAAGCACTACTTCCATTAAGAAAAAAAAAAAAAACAAACAACAAAAAAACAACTCAATCTCAAGAAATTCACAAAAGGCAATTTCCAGGAAATGCTACTCCTACCTAATGTAATCCCCCAAATTAATCATGCAAAATCGTAATTATTATGTTATTAAATAGCACCTTCAGATTACAGATAATTGCAAGGTAACCAAGGCAATACCATACTTTGTTATTCACATACCTTGCATCTGAATGGGTGAGAAACCAGATGAAGCACTGGGGTCTATGGGATAAGGTATAAACACACTGTTTCAATGATTCAACACAAATACTGGGATGTCAACTTCATTTAAAGTGATTAAGTTACAGTTCCTTGTCCCAGCTACTTGAAAAAGGATCTGTTTAAACTATGCAATAGAGTAATAGGCATGTAATACGTGATAAAAACTTACCATAATAGAAGTGGAAAATTTACATTGATTATTTCACACTTGATGGTTTGTAAGAGTAATCATTTTAAAATCACTTTCAGGTTTTTTTTATGGCAAGTGTTTACTGAAGAGAAAAACACATCTCTCACTATGCCAAATTGAGCAATACGAAAGAAATTAAATCTATGTGGGAATTTGAATAGAGGACAACTGCATTCTTTGAGAATTTCAGAAAAATGTCAGCCTCTAACTCAAAAAAAAAGAAGACAGACTACTGTAGATAGAGCTGATATACATCAAAAAAAAACACAATTCTGGCCCAAACAAACTAGAAAACCTACAGATACTTCCCAACAACAAGCCCCCCAAAAAGGCTGAAAAAATTATCATAGAATCACAGAATAGTTAGGGTTGGAAAGGACCTTAAGATCATCTACTTCCAACTCCCATGCTATGGGCAGGGACACCTTACACTAAATCATGGCGTCCAAGGCTCTGTCCAACCTGGCCCTGAGCACTGCCAGGGATGGAGCATTCACAGATTCCCAGGCAACCCATTCCAGTGCCTCATCACCCTCACAGTAAAGAACTTCTTCCTTATAAGCAATCCAAACCTCCCCTGTTTAAGTTGGAACCCGCTACCCCTTGTCCTATCACTACAGTCCCTAATGAAGAGTCCCTCCCCAGCATCCCTATAGGCTCCCCTTCAGATACTGGGAGGCTGCTATGAGGTCTCCATGCAGCCATCCCTTCTCCAGGCTGAACAGCCCCAACTTCCTCAGCCTATCTTCATACAGGAGGTGCTCCAATCCCCTGATCATCCTCATGGCCCTTCTCTGGACTTGTTCCAACAGTTCCATGTCCTTTTTATGTTGAGGACACCAGAACTGCACACAATGCTCCAGGTGAGGTCTCACAAGAACAGAGTAGAGGAGCAGGATCACCTCCTTCGACCTGCTGGTCACACTCCTTTTGATGCAGCCCAGGATACAGTTGGCTTTCTGGGCTGCGAGTGCATACTGATAAAGAATAGATTGATAAAGAATAAACTGATAAAGAGTAGTTGTGAAAAAGATGACTGAGGAAAATATCACAACAACACACTAACTAATTGTTGGTGTTTGACATCTCTGTGGCTGTCTAAACGGTTATTTACGTAACATTCATAGAATTTCTGTAAATGGAAAATAAAAAAGCCACAGCAACTTAGTGACTTCACAGTACCAGTCTTCACTAAAAAGAGTACAGGGACTGCTACCATTAATATTGCAGCTTTTTTTCAAATAAAGCAGCACACTGACTCTATAAAATTATTTTAAGAACAGCACAAAACTTGTATATGCTTTGTGCCACAAGCAAGGGCAATTCAGGTCATGCAGGGACATCGAGATCCTGCTTGCTGGCACAGCTCTCCTTTCACCAACCCCTGCCGAAGCCATTACTGCCTTCCTTAAAGGACACTGCCCCCTTTCACCTCTGTTCACCCTTCCACACACACCCAGTGGCACCTTCAGGGGTGAACCCTCCAGATCAGCAGGAATGAGAGAAGATACATGGAATAGGAAGATGCTGGGAGGTGGCTGAGTGGGGAGAACAGGGGGCTGGAAGGAAGACTTTTGCCTGTGAAGAAGGAGGTGCTCCACAGAAACACCAGTACTTCACCATGGGAGAAGTACATGTGAAAGCAGCATTTAATGGCTGTCCTGGAGTACAGAGAGCACCAGGGAACCTAGTTTAGGAACAGAGGGTGAAAGTCATGTCAAAAGCACTGCAGATAGGAGATGAGGGGTGTTACAGGGGAAAGTAAGGAAAGTAAGTAAAAAAGTAAAGTAAAAAAAAAAGGTAAAAAAAGACAAAGAAGTAAGGAAAGGAAAATTCATGAGGATATGCAGCGGTGTGCTCCACTCATATATCCAGGAGAAACCTGCTGTCCTCTGAATTTTTCCGTTTTGTGTTCTCCTTCTATCACTCATCTGCATTCACCTAATTCATCTTTATATTTTAAACAACAGATTCAAAATTAATGGCACACCCCTCGTGATGCTATCAGTCAACTCTCATCAAATTGTCTTGAAACTCCGCAAAACAGGAACCCTGAAAGTAAAAAGGTAAAACAAGAAAGAAGAAACATTTGCAATTTCCTCCTGGTCCCAGCCCCACCTACCCAAAAGGAATGAACTGCTGTTCGTACAGCCCTGGCCTCACATGAGGGGCATATTCAAACTCACTCTTGCTCCACTGGCAAGAGAAATAATACTGGGAACACCTTCACAAGCTAGCAGGCATCAGTGCTGGGGAGCACAGGAGGGAATTACAGGGCAGGAATCATAAATGTCTCACTTCTCACAGTGAAGAATTTCCATTCTTCACCAGTGAATGCTGCAGCAGCCTTCAGTGTGTATCTTTATACTTGAAAGACATTAAAGTAATGAAACTATCATATCAGAGCAAGGTTTCTTTCAATGAAAACAATGCTCCAAGTCGTATTTCTTGAAAAGAATCAGTAAAATAATTGGCAAAAGTTTGTCTGATTTGCAGAATCAAACTGTCTTCCCTCAATGGATCAATTTTTCCATCTGTAAGAGTCCTTCTGTATTTCATTTACAACATTGTCTGAAAATTCTGAGATACTGAACTTAAGAACTTCACTGTAAGTATAAAGCCAAATAGCTATTCAGTAGTCCATGATGGACTTATTAATGGAAACCAAAATTAAAAGGATAAACCCAACACTTAAGCAACCAGTCAATAAGAATTCCAGGAATTGTCCAGTGTTCAATTTAGTTGAAAGAAAATAATAATGTAGCACTGCACTTTTAACAGTCAAAAGAGATGCCAAACCAAGAACTCCACAGATCAAACTCTTGTGCCTCATTGACACAGTAATTACAGCACAGGCAACAGAAGTGTACTTGAAATAACTAACAGAAAATGCTTGCCCAAGTGCCTTAATGGAGAGACCACCATTAATACCAGCTCAGGACTTCACCATTGATGTTGCCAAAAGCCAAAATTCAACACTGCTGATTATGTCCTTTCTATCTCCAGGCTTTTTTTAGAGAAACAGCGATACTGTCTCTATGGTGGTCCATGGAAGTGCACACTGCTTTCTTCTCCGCCTTTGGGAGCTTTCCTGGCTGCTATGAGAAGTCAATGGTCCTCATGCCAAACTGTAGCTGCTGGAGCTATAGTACCTGGGTCAGATTGTGCAGGGAAGTGCTAAGGGATGGTAAATCTGTCCCAGCACTGCATAGACAGAGGGACACGTGATTCACACTTGCTCCTTATTTACTCCGCATCTACAAACAATAGCCAGGACTCAATGATCCTTATGGGTCCCTTGCAACTCAAGATGATTCTATGATTTTATGACATTATGCTAAGCTGGAGGGGAGAGAAATAAAAAAAAAATTAGATAACAATTTTATAGCCCCTGTCTTCTTCCAAATTTTCTGTTAAGATTTGTTTGTGGTTTTATGAAACATAACCAGAAGAAATAATTTATCAAATTGCTTTCTTACTACATAGAAGCTCATGGAAGAGAAATCCATACAGGCTTACTAAATAAGTACAGACCCTGCATCCAGCAAAAGCAAAGGGTTGCAGACTGAAAAAGTATTAGTGGAGAAATAGCATATGTGCTGCTGTATTTTTCAAGGCATCCCCCATGGTTATGTCATTTTTCCACCATAAATGGGACTGTGCGCTGCACCCAGAGGCTTTATAATTCTGGAAAAATTTAAAAGCAGTAGGCTGATTGACACAGGGCATCAGAAGCAAGCCTTTAGCTATCCCTCAGCTCCACAAAACCTTTGAAATTAGAGCTGCAATGGCCTATCAGGCATTAACTGAGACAGGATACTGGGTTTGGTGGGCCTTTAGTGTGACTCATTATGGCTATTCTTCTGTTCTTCATTGTATGCTTTTTATCTTTGTTTTTTTTACATGCCACTTTGATAGCAAAAGGGATGTTTAGAGGGAACGGAAACAGTCCTCTGCAGTAAAATTGTCTATCTTAGAGAGATCCCAAACAGCTTATTTTGCTTATCTAGCCTCTGCTCTGAGACCCTGAAGTAAGAGGCTGTGGAATACACCAGCTATTTTTGAGTATCTTTGAGACTTGCATCTCAGGCAAGTTTCTGTGCATTTCAGAGTAAATTAAAGATAAAACCATAGCGGTGCGACTAAGCACATCAGTCCCTTGAACCATGACTTACAGGGCAGCAGTATAAGATCCTGTTCTACGCCAAAACAGTTAGTAGAGTATTTTTTCTATCTTCACCAAAGGCAGAGGAAAAAGGGGGTACTATAATTGGCTGCATCAGCACATGCCCTTGTGTGTGCATTGTGACAGACAAACTACAGCCTCCTCAATGTGCATTCAGTTTCTGTCACATATGGAAGGAGAACTCAATGAAGTATGGAAATCAGTGACATATTGACTCACATACATGCTGTGTCATTTTAGGCACAGCTTTAACCAGTCGGACAATTCCTGTAATTTAGTTTTTGCTTTCTTCTGGGTGCTGCAATTTTGCTGTGCAACAGCAGTTGCAATAACAGGGCCATTGAACGCCTCCAGCTGAGAAGCAAACTGGACCCACGTTTCCCACACAGTGGACATGTGGTACAGCCATTACTGAAACCAACAGCTCCTAGTCAATTTTTGAATGAATTCAAGGCTGCTAGTGTGTTAGAGGTACCAAAGGCATGTAACTCCCAGAACAGCTTTGATATGCGGAAGTGCCCACAGGTTCAAATGACAACATCTCATGTATCCATGCACAGCAGAAGAACTTCAAATCTAAATTTTCAGTAGGAAATTTAGGTGCCTAAGCAGAATTTCCACTTCTTTGCTTTTAAAATGCCTAAAAGCAGCACCTTCTGTATCGCAAAGGCAGTTTACTGATGCAGTCTTCCCATACCCAGCTCCAGCTTTCCAGCACCCAGATAAGCATATCATTTTACTCTTCCCAGGAATACTCTCTGAGGAAACTTTCTATTCAGAGCAATTTGCAGTGTTCCAGAATAAAAAAATATTTGCTCTTCTTCAGTGCAGTTTTTTTACTATTCAAACTGCAGAAGGGGGGAAGGGGCAGAGATTTCCTTTCTCTGGAAGCCCTGGCTTCTCTGCGGCATAAAGATTTCTTCCTGAAGAACTACACTGAAGATAAATACTGAGAGGATAAGTTCCTTCACTTCTTCCCATCACTAGTTACTGCCTAAGAATGAAGCCAGGAAGGGTATGATTTTAACCTCTTCCAGCATTCTGGGAAAATAACCAGACCATAGGTTAATATCTCACCTTCCAAGTATAAATTAACACTTCTCTCCTATTACATCACTGTATAAACATCTCTTAATTTAACCAGAGATCATTCGGTTTGGCCTACAAAAAAATAAATATTAAAACATTACAACAATAATGATTGAAAGGACATACAGGAGATACTTTGCATTCCTATAACTTACACAATACTATAGAAACGGTATAGTAAGAGTAAAGCAACCCTGAAAATCCTGATTTATATACATTAAATAATGTGGAAAAGCAATGCAACATTGCACCACCTTCTTATATTTGTTCTGTTTTCAAAATTAACAGGTTGTACAAATAAAATGTTAGGGCAATTTAACTGTTTATTCCTAACTTATACTATCAGTCCTAAGCATTCAAAAAGTCTATGGCGTTACTCCAAGTCAATTACTTTTATCAAGTAATACATGTGAATCTGTGTTTATTTCACTTGGATTTCAGTCCCATTCTGCATTCTTGTTTTCTATATATGTTTCCTCTTCATTTATTTTTCTTGGTGGGCACAACTGATGAGGTTATTATACTTAAAAACATTTGAAAAAATAACAGCATTTCCTGGGAAGGGTAAGGTTACAAAGACACTGTTAATTTAGGCTCAGTTTACACACACACACATATATATATACACACATACATAAGTACAAGGTTGTATATAAATAGATAAAATCTCCAACAGTGACAAGTACATTAGTATTTGCCATAACATTTCTTTCTATGAGGGAATTAACTATTTTGGCATAATCACCAGCATAATCACATTCATACCAGGAATGTTCTACAACATTAAATACATGATTGCAGAGTAGTTCAAATGACCTTTTATTAAGAGGGATCAAGAAAGAAAATTATGTGTTTAATTACACATATTGTGAGGTGGGTTTTTTCTTTTTTTTCTTTAATGGTACAACAAGAATGAAAAGTAATTTGAAATTATTCCATTCTTGTCTATGTAAGAATACATGGCCATACAAAGCACCCAGAGTGCAGTTTGATGTATTTTATTGCTTAACCTTGAAATCAAGCCAAAAGCATTGCCTGGGCTCCCTTAAGAAGAAAAGGTTAATGGGGTTTTTGCTTGGGCCTCCCCTTCCCTTTTCCACTACCTTTGCTGTCTTTCTTTTTGCAACAGTGGCAAGGGTAAGAAGCTCAGCTGTGTTTCCCCTGTCTCTAAAAATCTAAAAGCCTACCTGATAGAAGGACTAAAGAACAGAGATCTCCAGACAGCTGGAGAAACACATGAAAAACAGCAAGAGCAAATGCAGGCAAAGACCTATTGTAGCTGAGTAAGCGAGGACGTCAAGTCCACAGCTGCAGCAATGGGAGCTATGCAAGGCAAATGGCAAAGCAATCTGGGTTAGCTGAAGGAGAATGTCCAAGCACCGACAGAAAGTGAATGAATATCGGAGACCTCAGAGAAACAGAAGCATCACATCTTGACTGCATTTTCAAAAATCAGTCTCATCTGTCTCTGCATATACATCCGTGGTCCCTCAAGCCATGCTCCTGCTGCTCAGACACAGATTTTGGATTTCTCTCCAAAAACTCACTAAAGGCACTAACAACCACTTCAAATTTATGTTTGGTATTTCACTCCTTTGTGCCACAGCCACAAATTAAATCTCTCATTAAAAATGGCTGACTTAGCAGTCAAAAGAGTATTGCCCAAAACTACTGACAAAGGAAACCACTTTGATCTTCACTCCAAAAGACATTTTAGGGAGACAAAAAAGACAAAAATAAAAATACAAAAAAAAAAAAAACAAAAAAAAACAAAAAACAAAAAAAAAAAGGACTGGTAGTTTAAATGAAACTATTCTGAAACATTATTACAATTTCCACTATTAAAGGTATTCAATACAAACAAAATAAACCCACGGGAATTAGCACTGCATGGTAAGATTACATATTTATAGTTTATATATATATATACTCTGCATAAAGTATTATGCAGATTATGTAATACTTCATGCAGATCATATAAAGGAGCAGAGAGGATTAAAGAAATTATATATCTTCAACATATTTCAGAAAGAAGGCTTTGTATCAACTACATAAAGGTTTTAAACCAACTTTGATGCTGTATATCAAAGACCAAAGTAAGCAGTTGAATAGATGTTGTAACCCAAGCAAGAAGATACATATTTCTGAAAGCAAAGAACCCTCTTAAGTGGCATGGCCTGACTGTTCATTTTTCACATGATTCAGTAAAGCACAGCAAACCCACAGACTCCTCCAGTCTACAGCAGAGAAATTTGCTCTTCATGCTCCGAGACCTGAAGTCACAGAAGGCTTTTATTTTTAAATCAAATTTTTTTCTGGCACTTTGCACTTTGTTGGATTTATTCCCATTCCAAGAGGATGCTGGGCCAGGTGCTGGCAATTAGTTATTATAGGTTAAAGAAAAAGGAGGCTTACCACAGCGCTGGACTGATACACGACTGATTGGAAAACAATATAGGATGGGCAACATATGTAAGCAACCACAGTTGGCAGTTCAGCACTCTGCTTGCAACGAATTTGAGGTCTCCCTGGAAACCATGATTTCATTCCATCTGTGAAAAGCCCATGCTGTTTTTTCTCTCTTTATCAAGCAACTTGAGATTCCATAGAATTTTCCCTCTTTGGGTAGACCCAAGGAAAACAAAACAGCTAATCAATAGGATAACATCTGACACTCAAATTGTAGAGTTGAAATTCATCTAGCATACAATAATAGCATCCTGCATGAGAGACGTTTGAACTTACTCCTACAGGAAACCAAAATGTTCAAATTTCACGTGTGCACATGTATATGTATCTATGTTACCAAAGAGGGAAACAAAAAATTATTTAATACAAGTAACTACCCTGAGCAATAGTTTGGGAGACCATTTTGTCTGAGCAAAGGACTGTAGACTTCAATTGGGCCAGTGACAGCTGTTGGTAAACAGAAGGAAAATAGACATTGTGGCACGTAATGCAATAAACTGGAAATTATATATCGTAATTATAGTTACATATAATTATATATAGTTTACACTGAAAGCATTATAGAAATCGGCTCAAGTCTGAGAGAAAGCTACAACAATCTCTAACAAATGTTCATAGAAAGAGGCATAAAGGCAACATAACAATGGAACCAATCCACGTAAGAATTTCTAATGCAATTTGAAGACTAGTTGACCAGAGATAAACAGAATTGCTCATCCTTTACTGCTGCGGGCTCAAAGTCTTGAGAAAAGCAAGCCAGCCCAGGATTCAGAAACCCTGTCAATGCTACTCAATTCAGCTAGGTCCTGACACACAAGATACACATTTCCACCAGTAACTTGTCACTTGCTTCTTTCTATTCCCCTAATCTTTATTTTCTTTCCATCTTTCTATTTTTGTTCTCCACTTTTTAAAAAAGCGAGGGTAGGGCTGGGTTAGCTATGATGTTACTTTGCAATGCAATGACTGCAACATCTGCTGTGAAAACAAGGGAGCAGTAGTATGAAATACACAAGAGGTGATTTGAAATGTTTGCTAAGTGAAGGAAAGATGGACATCTTTTGGGCTGTGTTTGACTCATGCAAGTAAGGGCCAACAAAATATAACTTCAAAACCAGAAGTTATATTTTCTCTCTTATCTTTTTCTTCTATTTGTCTTGTTTATCCCTCAGACAGGTTTGAATTCCTTCATCAAGTACAATGGATCAAGACCATCAGTGCTATTATAGAATCATAGAATGGTTTGGGTTGGAAGGGACTTTAAAGCTCATCTAGTCTCAACCCCTCTGCTATGGGCAGGGATAGCTTCCACTAGACCAGGTTGCTCAAAGTCCAACCTGACCTTGAACCCTTTCAGGGAAGGGGCAGCCACATGTTCGTTTTCTCTTTCCACAAATTGTACTTAATGCTATTCTCACTGCTAATTAAATACTGTCAAATGCTGCAGGAAATAAGGATGATGACCCCTGGTTTAGCTGTTTCAAAATTTTATTTGAAAGCTTGGTCCTTTACAATTCTTTGACGGTCCTCCCTCTTCTTCCCCCATTTCCAGAAATATCAGAAACACAATAAAAGGCTAAACAGATTCTGGTTTTTGGCTTTGGTTTTTTTAATAGCAATCTGTAGCCATGGGGAAAGCTGGTTAAAGCCTCTGTCCAAACTTCAAAACTTGATTTTATTGTTTTATGATACAGAATGAACGGATGTTTTTTCCATTTAACTTAGCAGAACAGTCTTTAGACTACACATGAAGGTATCATGAAGTAGACTCAAAACACTCAATTATATGTTAGCATTTTAACAATGATATATGAAGTCACTAACATCAAACTGAGAGAATTCGTATGAGGTAAATAGACAAAAAAAGAATTTTAGTTTTACCAAGTCTATGGTTTTTAAACAATAGCTTTTGGTTGTTTGTTTTCTTTTTACTTAGTCTTTTTACTGAAAATATTAACCAGTCATTCAAAGGAGGCTGTGAATGCTGGAATGGAAATGGTAGAAATTCCAGAGGAATTTGGGACCCGAATGAAAACTTTGAAAGAACTCCAGTTGTCTCCAGTGATACTAAATCAGACCCTTAATATTTTAAACAGGTTTTTGAGGGAAGAAAACAGAAATTTAGCACATGCACGCTTAAAGGAGAAAACATAAACATTTGCTGTTTCAAGTATATCCAAAATCTGGTACTTTGAGAAACACTCACAGCTCCAAAGTATGATCCCGAGCAAAAATTAAAACCACGCAAAATGTACACTGCAAGAAGACTAAAGATATTCCAGCAAGTATTCAAGCTCAGATTCTTTACAATGTGAGACTCTGACAGCCTGCTATATGAAGAAAATTATTTTATTACATTCATAAAGCATAAAACACCTTCATGTTTTTCCTTCGGTCCACCAAGCAACTAAAGACCCAGTAGCTGCACAAAGGAGTAACTAATGAACAGGCAAATCACACCAAGGTTTTGCAAAGGTATAAGGTGGGGAGATAGCCAGGACCTTCCAGCACTACACGTCTCTATGTATTCCCTCCCCAGAAAATTCCCATGTCTTCCCCTACTTTCAGCTTTGTTTCACACCATACAACCCCTGATACCAAAACCCTGCCACACTAAATCAATACAACTTCAAACATCAAAACATACTTGTGTGTTTTGTCACAGTCCCAGAGCAAAAGCATATATTGAACTGAGGGGAGTGCCACGGACACAAGTCACTACAAGAAAACTGAGAGGAAGGCAAGGTGTCTACAGGACTCCATAGGACTCCTGGGGCATGGGGAGCAAGGATGAGGAAACTGCGCAGTCCTGGTCAATACTGTTCGGAGGCTGTGGGAACCTAAGTGGGAAACAGGAATAAAATTAGGTTTTCTTCCTCCCTCCCCTACCCCCAGCCTCCCTACCTGAATGCAGAGAAAGCTGCTGGGAGATCTCAACTGCAAAAGTTACTCAAATCTGGACTTAACAAGACCCTATCCAGCCTACACTGAGTCTGCTTTGAGCAGAGGTTGTACTGGATGAACCCAGGAGGTCCCTTCCAACCTCTATGTTTCCATACCTCTGCAGTTCATTTCCACTACCCTCCTCACTTTTCAGAAAACAATTTGCAGGGCACTTGCCCTCAAGGTGCATGTACTCTGTCCCTTAGGTACATTATCCTGCTGCCACAGAGAACAGAATGGGGCTTCACGGGAGTCCACTGCCACCCCTACCTTGACCTCTCCTCTTGGCAACAAAACCAGCAGACAGGCAAGTAACCAGCAGACAAAGTTTAGGTATTCAGAGTACACCCAGCAGCTACTCTTCCCAATCACATACACAGAATATGCAGCTGTATTCCTGCCTGTTAGATACCTATCGAGTATCTTCCAGTTTGAAGTCAGCAATGACATCTACCAGCTCTTCAGCTTTCAACTTTCAAAGTGGCCTCTTACTGCCTGTGATTTTTCGTACTGGTGGATTTCACCCTTTCATGAGTAACTCCAGCTCTTCTCTTTTATTGTTTAGGGTCAGTTTCCATTAGCATGTTAAAAATGCTCCCGTGTCTTTGTGTGCTTGAATTTTCACATATGATACTTCATAGTTGGATACATAGCACTGTATCTGTATCATAACTGCCCAGTTATCACATTCTTGTTTTATGTTGAGCCATACAGTGATATTGAGGAGTAATTCTCCCACTACTAAGCTATCAGAACCTTGAGTACCATCTCATCTTTCCCTATGAAAAAGCCCCTGAGCCCTGTAATACTGCTATAACCATTTACCTACATATATAAAAAAATATATATTTTTTTTTTTCTTTTCTCTTGCCACAGACAATCTCTGCTATAGGCCACTTGTTTAACATTCAGACTTTCAGGATTTAATAGTACAATAGGAGTACAACTCCAAATCTCCAGGATGCCATGAGAACTACACTAAAGTCCAAGAGGTGCTTGTTTTTACAACAGTCACAGTCATGCAAGTTTGTTATGCACTTGGAAATTCTCAGAAATCTCAATGTTCCAAACTGCAAAAAAAAAATTATTCTTCAGCTGTTGCAGACAATTCCCCACAACCTGGCACTGCAAGGATGGAGTGGGGGTGGAATGCAGCATCCTGTTCCATCTTGCAAGGTACAGCACATGGGAAGAGGGCAAATTCTTTCCTCCCACTCTATGGCTATGAAGAAATCTTCAACATATGGGTCAGAGAGTCATCCGGGCCCCAGAGATGAGATTTGCTACTATACTCAGCCGTGATCCCAGTCATAAGCATTCATCACCCACACACCTCCTAGATTTCTACCAGGGAACTAGTATAAACACGGCACTTTTCCCCCTCTTTTGAGCAATAATTAAATACTACTTTGCTTAAAGAGCATGCTACCTCAGAATACTCTGATCAATTATGTATTTTACAGAATTATAGCACATACAGTACATAGCTGAAGACTTTCCCGTTCTGCCTCCTTCATGCCATTCCACTTGAAATTTTTCTGTTCAAAAGAACAGAGCATACAGTTCTGCCCTTTATTTCTCTTTTACAGTAAGGGGCCTAGAATTTGCTAGTAGCTCAGGAGCATCACACTTCTGAATCAGCCACCTTTACTTAAGCTAGCTTTCTTGCATAAATGGGTGTATAACTTACCTTTCAGAGAAGACCCACAAATTAAAAAAAAAACCGCAGATTTTACATTATCATAAATTTTAATACATGGTTTTCAAAAAAGTGGAAGGAACACAATGCTATTATTCATGCCAGAAATTTGACATTTCTGAAGATGCCAAATGCACTTTCAGACATAATCCAGAGTTATTCAAGTTGAGATGGGCTTTTTTTTTAAAGTGTCAAACTGGTACTCTTAGAAAAATGGGTAGATCTGGGGTTTGTTTCTTTGTTTATATATAGGAGGGAATTCTAATATACTCAGTCTTCCCAAGAACACAAGGTCTTGAGCATCACTTGCACTATTTCAGAGCAAACACGTTTCCAGTGTTTATTCTGGCACTTGAACCTAGGGATCAAAGCTGGACAAAAGCACCATGCTTGCAGTCTTCGTGACTTCATATAAAGAAGGCTTGCAGAGATAAATTCATCTGTTAAATGTCAGTTCAAATTTGCATTTCTTACAGTAAATGAAAAGCCATGGTTTAAAAGCATTACTAGCACAGATTCTTTAGACCATGGTATTCTGCAGCCTCCCTTTTGGAAGTGATCCTTTTTAATTGTATCCAATCCTTTACCTTTTGTAAGCGTTCCTAAGAGTTTGATCGTTTCTCATCAGAACACTGAAGATGCTGGAGATAACAGTAGCAAGTTTTTACTTTTTTTTCTCCAGTTAATTTTTAAATACTCAGTGCAAAGTAGTTAGTTACAAAATGAGGTGTCGTTAGTGCTTGTCATAGTACAAACCAAAACCTCCAGATTCATCAGAATTCAATGCCTGCATTTATGCTGTGAAGCACCAGCATAAAATCATTTCATTCATATTTGCTGTCCATGATGCATGAGATTCATGTTCATTTTTATAGTGTTATTAGAAACACTAAATTGTGTGATTCATAAACTGTCAAACATATTGTAAGCCAGCAGCATGAACAACTATTAAGCAAACACAGAACAAGATAAATTAAAAAAAAAAAGTAAAAAAAAGATAGTTTCACAACAAACTTATCCAGCATATAGCAATAAATAATCTGTTAGACAACAGACACAAAAAAAAGAGATCAAAATGGATCCAGCTGAAGAGTTTCTAAATGTATTCCCTTACATATATGATGCTCTCTGTCTGTGGAGTTTGCTTCATAGACAAAGTTTTAGTAGACTTAACTAACATGAATTAAAAAAAGGTTCAAAATTTCATGAAAGCTTTATTTCTCTATTTCAGTCCTCCAGTAAGCTAAGAGGTAAGAACAGGGTACAACTAACAGGTACAGAACTGTCCTGGGTTCAGCAGTAGCAGTCATTTTTCTCCTTCTTGGTAGCTGGTGCAGTGCTGTGTTCTGACATTCAGCCTGGGAACAGAGCTGATAACAATGATGTTTTGGTTTGGCCAAGGACTTTGTCAGCCTCATGCTCTGCCAGGGAGGAGGGGAGGCTGGGAGGAAGCAGAGACAGGACACTTGACCCAAACTGACCACAGAGGTATTCCATACCACAGCACATCATGCCCGGGATGTAACTGAGAGTTACCCAGAAGGGCTGGGACTGGAGGGTTGGAGGAGGCATCAGTTGGTGCTTCGCTGGGCTGGGAGGGGGGGCGAGTTATTGGTCGGCTGGTGGTGAGGTGTTGTATTCTCTTCCCTTGTTATTTCCTTTATCATTATTATTATTGGTGGTAGCAGCAGTGATTTGTGTTATACCTTAGTTACTAAACTGTTCTTATCTCAACCTGTGGAAGTTGCATTCTTTTCAATTCTCCTCTCCGTCCCTCCAGGAGTAGGGGGAGGGCAAGAAGGGGGGGAATTGAGTGAACAAGCTGTCTGGCTGGGTTTAAACCACCACAGGAACCCTCTGTACCATATGGCAACCTCCTAGTGGTGAAGGGTAGACTGGAGTAAGGCAGAGCCTTTGCTGGGCAAGTCTTGTCCATCAGTGCTATGGAGCATCACCGAGTGAGTGTCAGAGAGACACTTCTTCAGCTCTGCTCAGAGACATCTTGCATAGCAAAACCCTAAAGAAGCTACTGAGTACACTATTGCTCAAAGCCGTCTGCACTATGAATTATTAATATTTTCCACATTATAAAAATATTCTCTACTTCTTTGCCTATCCATTTTCAGGAAAGAAAGGATGACTCCTCTTTAATCAAACAAGAAAATAGGCTAATGATTTAAAGTGATTACATATTTACTGAAGGTGTCGATCTTCCATGCTTGAGTTCTATTATGGTGTTGGTAGAGTGGAGTTTCCAGGATGAAATCAGCATATAACAGAAATTTCATATCAGTTTGATTTCTGAGCAGGATTTCATTGCCTGCAGTGGCCCAACTTTCCAAACACATCCTATAAATAATTCTGCAGAAGACACCTATTACCCCAGCTCTATTTAAAAATAAGACAGATGGAACCAGGAAACTAATCCAAAACTACATGTGGTCAAGTATCAAGGAGCAGAGAGAATCAGTTCTTCTGCAGAGGACCGAAACTTTTGCAAAGGAAATGGTCTGTACTGGACAGCTCCAAGGCAGTTTTGCTGAATGCCTTTTTCTTGCTACTTCAGGTACCATCAAACCATGAACTTCTGAGTACTTGGCATAAGTAGGTATACTTATGCATACACAAAGAAGAAATTCTCTTTTGCAAAAAACACCTCTTCTGAGGGCAGATACTTTGTTTAAACCAGATCAGAAAACATGAGATACAATAAACGGATGCCTTTACTCTTCAGGATATACAAATTAAGCTTTTTTCTTGGTACTGCTCGGCTTCCTCGAAGACAAGTATGTGCTTCTGAAAATTAGATGCAGCTGTTCTCTCTTTTGAGCTCCTTAGCAAAATCCTCTGCACCCTGGCTTCTCCCCCCTCTTTTGGCAAAATTTGTCAATGTTTGTTTCAGCCGAGTCATGAGCACACCATGACCATGTGGGCCTCTTTACACAGCAAATGGACTTCATCGCAGGGGCAAACAATTACATTCCTTTCTTCTCATTTGAAATTCATTAGGGAATAACAAACATAAAACTCCATTGTCTAGGGCTTTAAAAGAAACAAATAAATAAAAATCACTGTTACCCCTATTCAGCAAATCTTCCTTCCTTTCCCCAAACCTCATTCTTTTCCATGGCAGTAAAAACCAAACAACTCCTTTATCACTTTATCTTCTATGATACTGCAAGAGTATATTTCTCACCGTTTAATACATTGACAGCATTTAGACAAGTTTTATTATCAGTGATTTCTCATGATTTGTGCAATTCTAAATGGGACCTGAAGGATTCTCAATTTTGCTTTTCAGGCATAGGAAAAATCTCCTCCAGGTCTCTTAATTGCCATCATTTCCCTGTTCATCTTTCTTTCCACTTCCAGGTAGAGCTATTCAAAAAGCTATTTAATTTGTTTGGTTGGTTTGCTTATGGTTGCCATTTGATCCTTGCTTTCTCTGCAAGTGACAGAGTTTCTGAAAGACAAAGACTTCTTTTCAGTAGGTGAGAGTTGCCACTTCCCTCTGGTAAGTAAGATAACTAGGGGGCTTGTCTCTGAATATTCCCCTCAACATATTAACACCTTTTGTTTCTGCATTTCCACCTACAGTATCCTTTGGTTGAAGTTTCTGTGAAAGGCTCCCCTCTTTACATAGCTCCAGTGTTCTTGGCTTTTTCCACACTGCTCTATCTTAGGAGTTCATGGTGAATCTCATGGTATATCTCAGAAGTTCTCTCACTTCCGCCTGTCCAGTTCCACTCCCTCCTAATGAAAACACTTTAAACAAAATGAGACAACTAGACAGATATCATTCCACTTGGGAAAAGAGGGCACACAATTCCTTAGCAAAACACTAGCATTCAGTTTGACATACATTCTTCCAGGAGAAGACTACTACTTTAAGTCCTGTACTATCAAGGCCAAGATTTTAAGAGCTAGAGACTTCTGTGTCCTCCTCCCATAAGTAATCAGCCCTCTAAATAAATGGAACTTCAGCATTATATAACTTTCCCCTGGGGTTTTTACTTGGGCATAAAGTCTAATCTCAGAGAAACACTCAATAAAGTGCTTTTGTGCTTTGAAACATTTCCCACAGCCGAGGAAGGACTGAATTCACAACGCCAACAGTCCAGCAATGGGCCATTCTCATTTTCAAGTCATATTCTGCATAATTCATCCACTATTTAAGTTACTGCATAGATGACCTGCTTCCTCTTCACACAGAACACTGCAACAATGCTTACAGTGATTATTTTCTCCTCTTATTTAACTGGGGATATTCTATCATCTTCTCTACTTGCAGTGAAAAAGGGGAAAGAGTAGGAAATCAGTGTTAGATCCCAAGAGCAAGTAAGCAGGAACATGCTGATCTGGTCAAAGAGAGCTGCAATTATAGGAGAAGACATTTCTTGAAACAGCCTTGCTTAGATCTCTGTCCAATAGTCTGTCTCAACCAGAGCTCCAACAGAGCCATCCAGGAGATCCCAGGTGGTTAAAAAACTAAGAAAAATAAATTACTACATTTGGGAACACAGAAGGCAGTAGGCATTTCTCTAATTGCACCTATAATTTGAACCTTTTAAGTGTCTGATATCAGGAATAGAATTAAAATACCACTTCACACATCTTCACACAAACACTGATAATCTAGAAAACTCATCATGGAACTGTGTGGTCCCTTCCTGGCAGCGCCCCTGCTAGCCTGGCAACAGTTCACAAAATCTGGCACAATTCAGTGAAGCACAGGTTATACCACAAGATTTTAAAAAGAGCTCAATAATCTGGTATTTTAATAAACTGTACTGTTGATACTGCTATGGAATGTTATCTTGACCTCTCCACATAAGATACTGCAAGCTCTTGTGGAATTAAGAAACTCATAACGGGGTGAGAACTGGAATTACCTATTGAGACCAAAAGAAGCACAAGGTGCTCTTGAAAACAAAGACTTCCCAAGTATCTGTTAAAGACTGAGCCTAGACATACTCCTGTTGTATCAACTGCAGCACTCTTATGTGTCTTCAAATCACCTTAACTGGGCTCATTTTTATATGCTGTAACAGTTTTCATTGAAAAAAAAAAGAAAAAAACCCACTTTTGGAAATCATTAACTCTACTTAATGAAGAAAGTACAGATTGTTATAAAATATTTTGGAAAATACAAGCTAGCATGCTTTAAAAATTGTTGGCTTAATCTCAACCTAGAGCTCAGGGTTTTTTTTTCCACTTTCTGTTGAGGTAGGATATAAATGAGTCCCGGCAAGTTAGAACATCTTTAACATCACCATGGCTCTGAAGATTTACACAAAAGAAAGGGGGAAATAATTGGCAGTTTGGATAATGCAAATCAATACCATACATTTGATAAATTGGACTAAATAGCAAGAAAAAAGAGAGAGCTTTGGGTAAATGGTCTTTAAAACACACAAAAATGTTCTGAGCTAATCAAGTATCACTTTTAATGTACACCGCAACCACAGAAGTTGGGACATTCTTCATTCCAACAACTCAGATTCCCTTTTTCAGAGACAACTTGGATAAAGATGCTTTTCTAGGATGTTCCACAGAAAAAAATCTTTAAAAAAAAAGAAAATCATACCAGTTTTGTCCCATCACAGCATGCTACAGTTGCTTCAGCTGTAGGTATACCATGTCCACACACACAAATTTAGAGCCCTCCAAGATGATCTCAACTTCCCAATTAAAACATACAAAGCCTCAACAATGACATTTTTGCTCAAGGTCTTCTACACACACACACACAAACCTGCAGACCTGTAAGCAAGTAGTCCACTTCTACCAGCAGATTTTACCTATGCCAAAGAAGACGGGGATGGCAGCGCTGCATCCCAAACCATTGATCAGCATCTCCTATTTACATACCAATTCTGCCACCACCTCAAAGAGCAGAGATGAGTGTACATACCCCTATAGCACACTGCCATACCCCTGTGCTGTACATCTCTCTCACATCACACAGGACTGCAAGAGAAGCAAACCTTGCTCTTCAAGGTCACTGAAGTGCTGTCTTCCACTTAGCTCTCTTCATACCTCCCTTTATTACCTTCCCAACTTCCAGACCAAGTGACACTGAGATCCCAGCCCTTTTTCCAAAGCCTGGAAGGGGGAGGAGAGTTGGCAGGGGCTAATGAATAGGGAAAGGAAAACTGTTAGCTCAAGGAAAAATCAGTGGCTGCAGAGGTATAAGAGGCACCCACCACATGGGACAGTAGAGAAGACAATGAGGAAAGCTGGTCTGGATGAAAATTGTGAGGGAGTAAGAGAGCTTCTGCTGCCACAAAGCTTCCACAAACCCTCCTGGTTCTAAAAATCCCCTGAGCTCTCCTCGCACCTCTCCCAGCATCAGTTCCCAGAGGACCTCCACCCCTAACCCCACTGCCAAAAGCAGATGGCCCTTACAGACACTTCTCAGCCCCTCCTGCCCTAGGAGAGCTGCAATTGATCCCAGCCCCTCCTTGCCCTCCCCCCTGCAATCTCCAGAACCCACTCACTTTGCCACATCAGTATTTGTTTCTTTCTGTGCTGCTAAGATGCCTCCAGCCCCTCTTTGTTATTACTTCAGCATCCCATGCCTCAGACCAGAGCTTCAGCACAAGGTACTGCTGGAACTAATCATAGGAGAAAGAAAAATCTTGGAATAAAAAGCTGAACTGTGAAGAGGCCTTAAAGTACTAATATAAAAGGCAGAAATTTAGATTTTCTATGTACTAATGCAGTAATCTTAACAGACTTACTTTGAACTCACAGAGACTTAAAGAAAAAATGTAAATCTCCCACTGGCATAAATGATAGTTTTATTTTTCATCACATCAAGTTCAAACAAACTTCCCTGCAATTTTTGCATGCTCTTAGTTATAAGAGAATGTGTCTCATTCCAGTGTCTGTGTATTTTACTTAGAGCAGCTATTAACTTCTCACTATTTAAATCCTGTTTTATTGCAGCATAAAAGACACTGATAAAAAGATCAATTACTCAATCCAACATTGAAATGATATAAATCACGCAAAATTCCAAAAGGTTGACATGTATTTACTTTGTACTCGTTTCCATTCAGAATATTATTCAGTATGATCAACACTGCTCATCAATCTGGTTTCTATCTGCTGTTAATCACGAATAGTGTGTCTGACATCTACCCGGGAAGGCTAAATCAATCAGTGCTGGTTTAAAACAATGTCTGTGCAGATTAATGGTAATTTAGAAAAGTTTCTTTTGTGAGTCTCACAGTACCCCAGAAACTAGACAGAAGAAACAAGTCTTTCAATCCATTCTGTCTATGCACCCCTCCCAAAGGTCTGAGTTTTCTTCTGCCATATATTGTTTTTTTCCACTGCCAGTCCAGTTCTAATTGAAGCAACACAGAAGCCTGGCAGGACCCAGCCTATTTTCATGGGCAAAAGCAGGGAAAAAACACTAAGCCTTGACTGTTTTTTGGGTTCTGTTTTTTTAATTTATTTAACAAAGCAATATGTATTATATGTATAATATGTAGCAACCTCCTTAATTTTCTGCTTTACTCCTATATTTTACTCCAGATGAGTAAAGTTGGCTACTTACAAGTAGAACATGGCTGATGGAGCCTTCTGCAATGCAAGGATCTGTATGTGGTCACTGCTCGGGCTCAAGGACATGCACTGGATTCTCCAGGAAGAATATGCACATGGGACATCAAACCCTGTACCCCTACAGGCTCCAGCACAAGCAAGCCAAGGAGGTCCTGCAGAAGGACAGAGTGCTGAACCACACACATCTCTATTGCAAAACAATCAGACCTTGTTGTTTTGTTTAACTGGGGCAGATACACTCTCCAGCAATCTCCTTGGGACCATCACCCTTGGACAAATGGCAAAGCTTGCCTTCCAGTTCCTTCTGGCTCAGCCTAAAGCCTACATCCTCCGATACTTCAGATCACCACTACTGTGCTCATGGGTAGATTTCACACATTCAGTGAATCTTTGAAATATGTCAGGGCCCTCATAGCACTAACAGGCCTTTACTGGCCACTTCCCACAGCCCAGAACCCCCTGTCAGCCCCCTAGGGCCAACAGCCCCCTACCTCATGATGCCACAGAAGGGCTGGTCTACAGTTCCTCACTGCCTTACCCAGTCACGGACTCTACTGAGCTGGACCCACACACAGACCCACATCCCAGCCTGTCCTCAGCCTGTCCTCAGGGGGGTCCCAATGCCCAGGGCTGAGACTGCCCCAGTGCCCCTGGCTGCCCTGCTCCTGGCTGGAGTATTGGGACAGGCCCTGGCTGCCAGGCCCTGCCCTGATGGACCCCCATGGGGAGCCCCTGCTGCTGTGCCCTGACAAAATGCATCCCTTCAGATGATTCAGAGGAACTTCAATGACATATAGGGCAAGAAACTGACATCAGAAACAATAAATGGAAACCAATGCATTTTGTAAGGTGCAGTTTGGTTTCTTTGAGTACTCTATGGTACCACACCACCATGGGTGTGATGGGAAGCAGCAGAAGACGAAGCAGCAGAGGATGTCTCATGAACATCATGTCTTCGATGGGGCTACTGGGCTTTACTGGACTCGGCTCTGGTCGTGTCAGCTCAAAGAAGAGAAAAAAGGCAGAAACAAAGACATCTCAATAATGCAGATTATTAAGAGCATTAAAAAGGCCCGCCTTGTAGAGAGACACTAGAAAGACTCAATCAGATCTATTCAATGCCTCTCTAAAACAGTAAGGGCAGAACACATGGACACAAAATAATAAGTAACCTAGAAAGAGAGGTTAAGCCTTGTCTGTTTCCACTCTTACAAAACAGCACTGTTCAGAAAACTTAAGTCATCCTTTTTTGGACCGTGAGGCTAATTTCACAAGCAGTTACTGAAAGCAAAAATTGTGGCACAATTTTTAAAATAATTAATATGTAAATTGATAATAATAATACAAAGAATAACTCACTAAAATAATAAAACTTGAGCAAAGCAGCAAAAACCTCTAGGTAATGAAGGTAAGGGAAGAAAACACCAAGTCTCATTCCAGCCATCTATTTCAGATGAGCTAATAATTAGACTTGGCAAAAAACAGTAGAAAATGCAGTAGAAAAAAAAACTACACTTTTCAGAGTATGTTTAAGAACTGAATTATAATCCAAGTAATTTCAAAGATTACAATCAGAGCCAAAATACAGATAAATTAAACTGAAGCAGTTTTGCCTCATGGATTGCCCGAGAGGCACCTGTATTACCAAGGATCTGAAGGGAGCAATGTGACACAGTTTACAGAACTGTACTTTGAAACTCAGCTCCAATCTCCTAACATTTACCAATAAGCGTATTTACTGCTTCTGATGGTGCCAAACCAAGATGTGATGTTCTTAATCAGATCACCCACCACTGCTCCTATACTTCAACTGCAAACGCAGTTTGAGCAGAAGGAAGAAGAATCATAAAAACTAGTATAAAGTTAGGCAGGTGAGTGAAATCTTATGAATGGATTACTGAGCCATGTTTACCTTACAAAGCCACTTCTTTGACATGCACGATCACTAAGAGTGTGGGTTCACAGTATGGCTTCCTGGTAGCCTCTGCCACCCCTGGGGCTTGTAAGGGACCTGGAGAGATCATGTAGTGTCCCTCACAGTACATAGGCACAGCTGTCCTTGCCTTAAGCATTTCTGGCAAATGAATGTCAGATCTGATCTTAAAAAGTTCCAGTGAAGGAGATTCTGCACCTACCTGGACAGTCCAATGCTCAATTACCTGTACAATCAGATAGGACTTTCCCTACCACTTAATCTTATCCTCCTACTGCAGCTCAGCATGCTGGTTCTTGTTACATCTCCACTGAATGCGCAGAACAGTTTGTTTCCCGCCACTCTACAGCAACCAATTACACAGTTGAAGATTGTTATCACATCTCTCTTTTCTTCCCTAGACTGTAACATTCCAGTTCTTTCACCATTTTCTCATACGTTATGTTTCCTAAATCTCTAATCACCTTTGCTACTCATCTTCTACCTAACTGACAACACTCTGCTGGAACTGCAGTGTCCAAAATGCCAGACAGTACTGACCAGTCACAACTACCAAGAGATGCCATCACACACCTGCAACCATCCTATTATGCATCCCAGAATGATGTTTGTCTTGATTTTGCACATTTGCACATCCTTAATATGTTGTATCCTATCAAAGTCTTCATGCTGAAAACTAAATTTTCTAAGGAAAATACTTAGAACAGTTCTTCAAATAAATATTTTGTAATGATTCTTTAGTTCAGTATTATGCATTTGAATAAATATTTGAGAGATATATAATAAGCATCCCACAATCAATACAGCTTGGGGAAAGCTTCCATGTAAGTTTACTAAGTCTACTATACTCACAAGGCTTCCTCAGGTGCCTGAAAGGTGGAAGACTTTCAGAATCAACCAGTGGACTGCTCTTCTAGCCTGTGAAATCCTTGAATCAGAGACCAGATGCTTTTGGCACTGTAAGTACCATGCACATCTAAGCACTACACAACTGAAGAGCAGTAATCAGAAGCATCCCACAAAGCAATTTTTTTCCTTCTAGGTATTGAAACAAGTACAACTGAAGTTATTATGAGCCCTTCCACTATTGTAAAGCCTGAACTGCATGCCACAAACTATCACAGAAGTTAACACACAAAGTTAGTTAATTTGTTTCACGCGTGATGAAAGAATAAAGCAGATTTCTGTATGGACAGAAGGACGTAGCATGACATAAATGATTTCACCACGTGCCAAAAAACAAGTGAGGATTTCACGCCAGTACAACCGTCCTGCACGCACTGCAATCACATTGCCACCAGCCCACATCACTTGACAAAATACACTTCAAGCTCCCCGTTAAAAGTAGGGCACACATCCCCTCATCGCATACCGGCGGCTCTCTAAGCACGTCCGTGCTCCGCGGGGCGGGGGCCTGTCCCGGTCCGTCTCCGCCGGCCCTGGCTGCCCCTGGAGCCGCTCCGGAGGAACGAAGGGAGTCCCGCGGGGCTGAAGCACGCGGGGGAGCCCGCCGCCCGCCTCCCCACACCTCCGGGGAGCCCCGCTGACCTACAGGCTGCCGCACGCCCTGCCTCCGCCACCCGCCGGCCGCACCTGCCGAAGGGCTCTACTCGCTGCGACGCGACTCTACCCCACGCCCGCTCGCCGGCGGCCCCGGCCCGCCGAAGCCCGCCCCGCCCCGCTGGCAGCACCGCCCTCGCCCGCCCCTCCGCCTGGCCCCGCGCCCCGGCATCGTGTCCCGGCATCGTGCCCCGGCACGGCCCCGAGCAGAGCCCGCCGCTTTGCTGCGCCCCTCCGGCGCCTCCTATGCACCCGCGAATTGCGCGCCCTCTCCGTCCCGCCTGGTCCCTGGCAGGAGGTCAGATAGGCTTTCCCTGCTCTAGAAGAACATCCTTACTCAGGGGTTCATCTGGAATTAGCAAGTAATTTGATACAAGAGGGTCAGACCAGTTGCCTAAAGTCACTTGGTGATGATGGACTGTTCACTTCAGAAGTACTTTGTATGGGGAATTTACTGAAAGATTATTTGGCCACACATCTCAGCACTCCTATTGTACATGTGGTTTCACACTTTCTGAAGGGATGAGGGTAAATTTACATTAGATGTAAGGAAGGTGTTCTTTACTGTGAGGGTGGTGAGACAATGAAACAGATTGTCCAGAGAAGCTGTGAATGCCCCACCCCTGGAAGTGTTGAAGGCCAGGTTGGATGGAGCTTTGAGCAACCTGGTCTAGTGGAAGGTGTCCCTGCTCATGGCAGGGTTGGAACTGGATGAGCTTTAAGGTCTCTTCCAACCCAAACCGTTCTGTGATTCTATGAATGTGTGATTCTGTGCTGTCCCACAAACCTACAGTAACCACCACACAACCCTTTCAACCACATCCACAGTACTACCACCCATACTAGAGCTCAGGTGCACAAGTCCTTTTCTGTCCATGCAAAACTATTCGCGCTTGTTACACAAACGCCTCCCTCACCTTCACCGGATACACTTTAACATGAAACCTTTTTTGAGGATAGCTGAAGAGCTGCAGATTTTTGTGACCAAACAAGGTAGTAAATGTGCGTGTTGCACACTCCCACACAAAGTTCAGGCAAACATCTCCACACTTGACAGAAAGAGCTATCACCTTCAGTTCAGTGCAAATAAGAATGAAAAAAAACTAAATCAAACCTGCTGTTGTCTGCCTATCCAAACACACAAGAGGATTAGATGTTTTTCAATCTAAATCATATCCCAGAAAGGCACTATTTGAGAATACCTGAATGGACCGTCACTGATAGCAATACCTTGTTTCCCATCCTTGCTCTGACCACACATTTGGAAAACCGAGCAGCTCAGCAACAAAGTAATGTATACCTCAGTTTGTGATGATACATTTTGATTGCTGACAGTGAATTCATTCATATGAATGTGTCTATACATACCTAAAGACACGCACATGTGTATTTTGTGGGGGTTTTATTCCTATGTTAAAGAGCCTCTAGAAGAGAGGCTTTTGAGGGATCCTACATATGAACTGTCATAAGGTAGACAATACCTATTTTAGCTAAAAAAAAAAATCAATGCATTGTGACGCCTTAAACATGAATTATTTTTAACTTTTGATGATGCTCTGTTAACAATTGTGTTTCCTAGGAATGAATTTAGAAACATTGCAATGCTGTATGTCTAAACTTTGCTTTTAACAGAATCTACATTAATTAATAAAGCAGTGGTGTCATTCATAACTTTCATATGACTATAATCCACCAGTGGTCACCCAGTTTCACTAATAATTTTTTTGTTTAACTTAACTTACACAAAAAATGGGATCAGAATGTAAGTCTTCTTAGCCCTCAGGCTGGTCATGTTTGAGGAAATGATGCACAAAAGTGGATGTGAACACAACCCCCAGTAGAGCATTGCTTTGTCATAATGACATTTATTCACCCATGAAGAGTCTCCTACCATAAAATTATGAAAATGGTGAACTTTTAGCTGATTATTTATCAATAATATTTGATATTATTTCTCAGATGGTAAGTCTGTAAAGGGGGGAAATTTTAAGTCTTATGTAAAGCATAAAAGAAAGTATGGTGCCCAGTGGGGACATGCAAAAGAGAAATTAAATGAAAATTCAGCCTAAATTCTAAGAATGAATTGTGTCCAAATTAGTCATTTTGAGGTCTCTGCTACATTCCCATCTTGCTTCAGGCAATCAGAAATTGTGTCATCCTCCTCCCACACTGTGAAAGCTCTTGAGGTCTCTCTGTTTCATGATTCTGTGGTTTCAAATGAAGTTTCTGGTTATTCTACAAACAAGTTGCATTAGCTAAGTCTATGTAGACAGAAAACTTTCCTTGTGGAAGCTCTCAGAGTTACACTGAGCTAAATCTGTATTACCTACATATATTGAAGATTCAAGCTTTACTGACTGGGATTAAGTAAAGTACCTTTCAAAACCTGTCCTTCCAATTCTATTTTCCTTCTCCTGAAAAAGGAATCACATTCTGCAGCCCTTATTCTTCCTTGCTCAAGAAAAAAATTAATTTTGCCATTTTTTCCTCCATGAAGTTTTGAAGGACAAAATAAACAGGAACGTAGCTTTGCTGTCTTAACTGAAGAGAAATGCTTGGAAAAGATAAAATGTAGATTAATAAACAGTTCTTCATTACATAGTTCTGCTTCTGTAATGACTTGCACACTAGTAGCTTTACTCAAAAGAATTGCATGGTGTGCATATTGGTGTGTCCATGTTTTCAGGGCATAGTCCTGAGGATGTGAGCCATGGAGGCAGCATGACTTACCATTGTAGAAGTCATACGAAGGTCAATTCTCCCAAGACCCATTTCACCAGGCACAAATTCTTCCCTCACAGCAGCAACAGAGGTCCCTCTCCCATGCCCTTTGGTGTGGGACAAATGGAATAGACAAAGTGGTGGAGCATGAAAGACTGGGCATAAAACAGAATCTTTTAAATAAACTGTTCTACATAATGTCTAAAATACACATATATTTAAATTATTTCTTACATAATACAATGGTCAGGTCATGTCATGAAACCAACTTCCATATTTGATACTAGTGATCACATATGTCATTTCAATGTATTGTAGAAGGCTAGGCTGCTATACTTTCTAGTTTAAGAATATTTTCTGCTAGCTTCAGACATAATTCCTAGTTTTCACATTTGGCTGGCCTGAAGTTTCAGTGAAATTCTATGCCAATGATTTGTTGACTTTTAGCCATCCCTAAAATCAGCCAATAGATGGTAGGAAGCCAGCCGGGAACCAGTAAGCTCAGAGACAATTATTGTGCAGTTCAGTTTACACCTGTGTATGACAGATAATTTTCATCAGACCAATCCCACTCCTGGTAAATAGCAATACTTCTTTTCACTTCAGCAGATGCCTAGTAAATAAAGTGTACTTACACTTCTGATAAACACATTTGCCTGTGAATTGCAATATTTAGTAAGAATTTAGGCTATGTTTAGGACCCCAGGATCACAACTCACACCCTAATGAGGGTGCATTCTGGACAACTTTAAGCTGTATATGAAATCCTAGTAAATACAGGAGCTGTAGTAATCACCACTTAGAATTTATGCTATAGAAAACTAGCAACACATTTACTTAATTCAGCTGTCAGCAACGACACCACATTATGAAACCATCTCTGCAAGATCAGGTTGTTTTTTAAGAGACAGAAGTTCAACACCTTATTGCATACCAACATTTTTGTATTTTGCATCTCCAATAAATATACTTTGGTTTAACAAATGGGTGTAGCCAAGGTTCTGAAATGAATTCTGCATTATCATGATGAAAACAGAGACAGGGGCTGGGAAAAGAGAAACTAGAGCTAATGCATGAAAAATAAACAGCTGGAAAATAGTAGTTGGAGCCCAGGATTTGCAAAAGAGAAGTTTCCACGATCCCTGTCATTTAAGCCGTTGCTTAAAAAAGCTTGATGTTTGGAAAGTTGTATTTTCACAGTTAAAGTGATAGCTCTTCACAGTTCAAGGATGATAATGTAGGAACTTTGGGCGATAGATACAAACACCTAAGTTGGGTGTCCACTTTAGGAGCACTGTCTCTTTTTACATTAATGTGTAGTGAAGAGAAAGAGGCTTCTTCAACATACAGTTAGGAGCTTTTAGACTAGGTCTTCATTCTTCATTAATAATACAAATCTGGAATGAAATTAAATAATGCAAACAGCCCTCATGGATGAAATGGGTTTTTCAAAAACGGGTTAGTACATTTGATTTTCAGTAACTGTAGTTGTTAACATGGTAGACTTTTGAAATTGGAAAAAAAATAACTCCTTGGACTTGAAAGATTTTACACAAATCTCACAGATTTCTGTTCACACACACAAAAAAAAAAAAGTAAATAAGAGCTAGGGTCCCCTCTTTTCATTGTGTAGTGTTATATTAATTCAATAGGTTCATCTAAACTATTAGACCTTCTCAGAGTCCCACACTCAGCATGCCTCTGGGTAGAGTATCTGGCTCTATATCTAAAATTTTCATGTAGTCAGCTTGTATAGAAAGTTCCCCCAGATAAAATCATTCTGATTTTCCATGAGAAAAAAGAAGAAAAGAACAAAACTAGGATTTATAACAGATAGAAGGCTGCATGTAATGAACTCCATTTCTCTAGTGTATGGGTTAGGGAACTTCCAGATTCAATAGCTGTCCTGTAACTCAGGCACCTTGTAAACTGCTCAATGAGCTATTTTCTTCTCTTGTCTGAATTAATGTAATCCATACTGATCAGAAGAAGCTCAGAATTGAATTTAGATGTGCTGTGGGCAAAAATTGTTTCAATACATTTGCACTGGCTAACACTCAAGATTTTTTCTTGATGTGATCATTATCTTACAGCAGCTTAATAACACGTATGTCCCAAAAGCTGACTTTGACCTTCTAAGTTATGTAAGAATCATCCTAGGAAACATCTCCGGAGAAGTGCTTCATTTTACCAGTGGTTTCCCTGTTTGCTGCTTTGGATACAAGGGGAGCAAGAAGAAAGTAGTCCTGCTTCAAAATGCTGCCCTGCCATTCACAACAGTTACAGCTGGTGACTTCTGCACAAAAAAAGGAGCAAACATGTAAGTCAGGTCAGCTAAGATTTTTCTGATCTAGCATATTCAAGAGGAACTAAATAAGCATTTAGAAAGTACTGTATATAAAGAGTATGTTTAAATATTAGTCCTTTTTAATCTTAATTTATAGACAATCCTCAATATGGAAAGGTTGTAACTCTGATAATTGCCTAGCTTGCCATTGTTACTGCAAGTAGAAGACAGGATGAACAGGAAGGCAACTGATCGATTGAGCAATTTGTGTAACAGTCTGCAATTCCTGTATCAGTAACTGATGGACTCTGAAGCCTCAGTGAAAATGGCTCCTGGTGAAGAAAGAAAACACAGTGCGTAAAACTATAATCAGGAGTTGCAAGCAATGAGCAGAAATTGTCATGGAAACTTCAGGGAAAGAGGTAAAACACGAGTGTTGGTCAGTTTAACTGGAAAATACTGAAGGACTTCAAGGTGCAGAACAACAAACCCACTAACCGGATGAATGGGAAAATTTGTTTATCTGGCTCCAAGCCAAGGTGCAGCAGACTTCAGATGGCAGAGCAGCCTATGCTGAGGAGCGCCACTTTACAGAAGAAGAAAATCTGGTGTTACTGGAGGGCTGGCAGCAGTTTTTGAAAGGACCTGGGCAACCCCAGAGCCTCTCGCTTTCCTGTAGTGCTTCTCTACAGACTCATGGTATGGAAGTGGCAGAACTGTTGGACTGGTTGCTGACCTGCAAAAAAGAAGCAGTGCTCAGGTGGCTGAGCTGAAGAAATTGTGTTTAATACTAATCCTTTGCCACTACAGACAGAAAGTGTGGCTTATATTGTGTGCTTTCTTTCACAGTAAATTTTTTTATGCTGTTATAGTATTAACATTTCTAATCAGGGTGCTTTGGTGAGGGATTTGATACAAGTCATCCTCAAGTCACCAATAAAATAAGATCGTTTCTGTGTAATGTTTGCAACAGCCTTGCATGCAGGGTGGCAAGGAGGACCTTGCCACCTCTCATTCTGAGCAAGGGCTCATAACAGAGTTAGGAAGATAAGAAATCATCATAAAGTACATCTGAAAGGTTAAGAAGTGCTCTTTGAAACTCAGACTGCTGTTTTGCAGAAATTTGATTGACGCTAGATGAACGGTTAAGCTCTGGAGGAAAGGGATGATTAGGGGAAAGTGCAGCTAAATGAAAAAGCCAGGCACATGCTGGTGGTTCAGAGCTTTTTAGAAAGACAGAACTCAAAAGCAGTGGAGAAACACAAGAATCCAAAATTCTAGAGATTTTTCAATAAATTTATAGATCCAACAGAAATGTTCATGGAAAACAGCGAAAATAAGTGAATAGATGTCGTGGTTTAAACCCAGTCAGGCAACTCGTTCACTCACTTCCCCCCTTCTTTCCCTCCCCCTGCTCCCAGAGGGACGGAGAGGAGAATCAAAAAGAATGCAACTCCCACGGGTTGAGATAAGAACAGTTTAGTAACTAAGGTAGAACACAAATCACTACTGCTACCACCAATGATAATAATGATAAAGGAAATAACAAGGGAAGAGAATACAAGACCTCAGCACCAGCAGACCGATAACTTGCCCCCCTCAGCCCGACCAAGCACCGACCGATACCTCCTCCAACCCTGCAGTCTCCCAGCCCTTCCGGCTAACTCCCAGTTACCTCCTGGGCATGACGTGCTGTGGTATGGAATACCTCTTTGGTCAGTTTGGGTCAGGTGTCCTGTCTCTGCTTCCTCCCGGCTTCCCCTCCTCCCTGGCAGAGCATGAGGCTCACAAAGTCCTTGGCCAAACCAAAACATCTCTATCAGCTCTGTTCCCGAGCCGAAAGTCAAAACACTGCACTGCACCAGCTACCAAGGAGGAGAAACATGACTGCTACTGCTGAACCCAGGACATTTGAGTAATTATTTTGTACCTTGTGTTCTCCAAATGTAATGAAGAGCTGGGCATATACGATGAGGAGTGACAGTGAATTATAATGCATGGAATTTTTCTGGGATACGGAGGCCCTTCTCCCATTAGATTTCCTAGCATATCACACAGTAGTTAAAAAGAAATTGGATTTCATGCTAGATGATGGCTTGAAGCGACAATCACCATGATCTTTCACACTTGTAATTGTGTCAAACATCTGATGGAGGAATGAGGGGACATAAAGCTTTGTGTTTACAAGAGCCTTCATTCACAGAAACGCCAAGACCATCCACCTTATTATGCAAGAGACGCTTGAGAAAAAAGGTAAGGAGCAGAATATATTAACAGTTTTAATTAATCCAATACATGGATATCCTTCAAGTTGAATTATCATTCAGAACTGGAGGGGGGAATAAAAACAGCTGCTGTGATAACCTATGGATTGCTTCAGTGATGCAGAATTCCTTTTAGACTCTGAATGCACCAGGGACATTTCAGATGTTTGTGAAGAGTACAACCCAAGTTCTGAGGATCAAAAAACACCCTCACATCCTTAAATGACTTCATCTGTTCCCATAAAACATGGGTGGAACATCTGGTAGAAGTGGAAAGTACTCCAAAGCTTTTTAAGAGCCAGGGTTTAAATTTGTAAGAAATAATGCTCATTTACAAAGGATCACACAATTTTCCTGGGACAAAAAGTCAGTGATGGTCGGCTGGAACCTTGTGTCCAAAAACATGGAGATTAAAATAATGGAAAGTTCCTACATATGTGAGGAGAGCACAGTGACTTCTGCAGCAGCTTTGTACAAAAATTTTACAAAGCAGAAAATACAAGCTACTCTTCTGGACTGAGAAATGGTCAAAAGATTAATCCTGAAGAAGGGAAGCACTTCTAAATTACACTGTGCCTGAATCATCCCAAGTACTTGCCATAGACCTGTGATAAGTCAAAGTTTTCTCTTATGCCTGTACTTTGAAAACAAAAAAGAAAAAAAAAGTCAAATTCAACAGACCCAGAACAAAAATTGCCAATGGCCAAAAATCAGAGACCCACAAAAGTTCATTTAGTCAATTGCTATGGAGAACCCCCTTTATTATCATAAATTTACATAATGTAGAACTCACAGGTACATAGACCACAGACTCTGGAGTGATTCCAAGGATGTTTGTGAATTCACAAGCTGCCTAAACATGCATTCAAATAACACCACAATGCTGAAAAGCAAAAGACATTTATTTAGATTCAGCTATAGACCTAGTGAGAGTAAATTCATACCTAGATTTGGATGACTTCTAAGAATGACAGTCGCTTTGTAAAGTGGTTTTCAGCAGCACTGGAGAAGGCTTTCAGCTGACCAAGTCAGACGTGCTACCCAAGCAGCTGTACTCTGTACCCTCTAGAGAAAAGTCCGCAAATCAAAAGGAAACATTCAAAGAATTTCAAGCTAGATCACATCAGTCTGAGTCCAGATACAGGCTAAACCTATAATCAAATGCTAAACCTGACTGGGCAAATGACCGTGGGTGCATGTGCCAGTTGGCAAACTATGTAGATTCCTAAGGGTTTAAAAAAAAGATCAGTTTGAAAAATGAATTTCTGTTAATCACTAAAATGGTCAGTGAAAGTCAATTAACAATTCATCCATTACTGTTTATTCTTAAAAAATGATAGCTTAAGGCAAGCTGCTAGCATTGAAGCCAATGAATCATAAAGAGGGGAAAGAAAAAAAAGAAAAAACAGAGATTGTCAGAAGCATCAAGAAATCACAGTCCCCATCCTACATCGTTACCATAAAGTCTTTGCCTAATTTACTCTTAAAGATGTCCAGCAATAAAGAATTCCCACTTTACCCAGGTCATGTCTTATCAACTTTATTTACTGGTGTTGTTAAAATCTTTTCTTCCTTCAAATATCTGTAAGTTGTTAGTGAGAAAATAATGTTAAGCATCATGACATTGCTACCTAAGTAAACTTCCTAGTTCATGTCCTAGCCTTCCATATAAAACTTTTATAATTACTAGACTATAAGTCTGTGAAAAATACTCCCATCATATTGCCAAATCCATCAGATTAAGATATTATATATTTACTTTTTACTGAAAAATCATATATATCAGTAAGTTTATATCAAATACAGTACAACTCATTATTTTCAGTACAATAGATAATAGTGCTTGGAATTATTCAAGGTTTTCATCGTTTTCCAGTAGAAGATTTTATAACTGATGTACAGGCTTTTTGTTCTTATTCCATTATTCTAATACTACATATTTAAGCACCCAGTTTTTATCAGGATTCTCTTGACAGCTCCAAGAATCAGCCACTGTAAGTTAATTTTATGCAGAACGCTTCTATTCCTAACAGTTTGTTAACCGTTCACTTAACATAATTTAATGATCTTAAAGATATCTGTCAAAAGGCATTTAACAGGGGAATAACTATATTGCAGAAATTAGATAATGGAGATTTTTGTCAAAGGATGTTATAAATTTAAGTTAATTAGCAACACTCAAGGGAAGTCTAAGATTCAATGGGTATTTTTAACACAGATAACTGGAATAATTCCATGACATCAGACTTAACAGCACCTCCAAAATGACAATTTTTCCCTCTCAGCCTGCCTAGCACACAGATTCCCACTAAGTAAGTGGATTATTCTCCCTTCTCTTTCAAGAGCTGATATGTGAATACAGAGCCAGGAAAATATGGAAAGCAACAGGGAGAAAGTAGGGGAGGGAAAATCAGGAAAGAATACATAAAATTGAATTGCATTTGAGGAAATACAGACTCCTGAAATTACATGTTGACTTGGTGCTGCAGGGCGTGCTTGGCTCCCCAATGGCTCACTGCAATGTCACAACGATTTTTCTGACTCCTTTTCAAGTCTGCTGGGCCCCAGGTAGTCCAGAGAACAGGAACAAATTTTCTTTCCAGTTCTGTAGTTTTGAGTGCTACTGCTCAAAGTATAATCAAGTCCATCCTGTTATTACACAAGTTTCAGCAATAAAATAGTGCAATAAAATTGTGACTCTAGCAGTGTCTTTGGGAACTTGATTTCTGGAAACTTAGGAAGTGAAGCAACAATAATACTTTCCTTGAACAGATATTAAAATTCTTGTAATCATCACTGGTTACTGCCCTTTGGTGTATGAGAAAAAGATGACAGATTATATTTTATGTGACACTGAGATGTTTTTCCTTGGTAGTAACATGCATCATGGTAAACTGGCATCAAATAATTAAAAGGATGTTAGTTGAGAAGTCAGAACTCAGTTAAAAAACTTCAAAAAAATGAACCTTTGAGAAAAAGGTTTGAGAATGAGCTTCTTTCTTGGTGTAATTTCGGGGGAAAACACTCATTCTAATTAACACAAGGAAAGGGAAAGGATGATTTTGCATAGGAACTGAAAAAAAACAAAAAAATACCCAAACACTAAAATGCTGCCATGGATGAGCCAAGTGAATGTGACTGCCATTGCAACCTCTCAGCAGTACCAAAGGGAGAGAGGGCAGATACCATGCCAAGGTGGGACTGCAGGCTGAGTCATCCCTGAGTTTATTTACTGAAAGGTCAGTGGGGAACAGGACAGGGACCAACCAGCATTACTCAATTGCTCTGTGAGTTAACATTTCCCACACCGTGGCTTTTTTCTCTGATTCCAGCATGCCCTTCCACTCAACATTTTTTATCTGGAAAATCTGGACTATTTCCTTGGAAAATGTATATGCTCAAATTACTAGAAGTTTTGTAAACCACTGCATGTCCAAAGCCCATGTCAACGTGTCAGCATCATACAATGTCATTTAGACCATAAACTCTCCTCAGCATTAGCATTAGCTCATGAGTACTCTGTACAATTTCTGTATAAGGCAATGACATTCGAATTTGGCTAATTTGTGTCTTAAGTTTCTGCTGTTTCTTTAAATAGTGAAATGAACAAAAGGAGGATAATAAAGATAATTCTGTGTGAATAAAAAACATTTCCATTTCAGTAACTGAGTGTGGTCTGTCTCGTATTATAATTTTCCTTACTACAGAAGGCAAAGGTAAAAAATAATCATATCTGACCATGTGGCATTTAAATACAGTAGGGCACTTTGAGTATCCCAGCTATATGTTAAGAATTAAAAAAAAAAAATAAAATAAAGCAAAACAACAAACCAAACTACAATACCAATGCCCTCTTCTTATATAATATCTTCAAGGGTCTTTAGTATGTTTTTAAGTCTGAAATTTGGCATGCTCCTTTTACTTCCAGCAAGTCTTGTGATGAGTATTTTACATAATCAAAATTAAATATTGCCAAGATGTGCTTATTAATATTCCAATTTCCATTCAGATTTTAAACTGGGCATTATCTAAGTGATATCCAAGAAATATGGTGACCTGATAAATGAACCTAGCATTTATGTATGGAGGGAATAGATTAAAGTTACATCTAAAGCTATTTAATACATCGAGTAAGATACATATTAATATTTTAATACATACACGGACAGTGGGATTGGATGTGCCCTCAGCAAGTTTGCTGATGACACCAAGCTGTGTGGTTCGGTTGATACGCTGGAGGGAAGGAATGCCATCCAGAGGGACCTTGACATGCTTGTGAGGTGTGCTGATGCCAACCTTATGAAGTTTAACCATGCCAAGTGCAAGGTCCTACACCTGGGTCGGAGCAATCCCAGGCACAGCTACAGGTTGGGCAGAGAAGAGATTCAGAGCAGCCCTGCAGAGAAGGACTTGGGGGTGTTGGTCAATGAGAAAATGAACATGAGTCAGCTTCAGTGTGCGCTCACAGCCCAGAAAGCCAACCGTATCCTGGGCTGCATCAAAAGGAGAGTGACCAGCAGGTCAAAGGAGGTGATCCTGCCCCTCTACTCTGCTCTTGTGAGACCTCACTTGGAGTATTGTGTGCAGTTCTGGTGTCCTCAACATAAAAAGGACATGGAACTGTTGGAACAAGTCCAGAGGAGGGTCACGAGGATGATCAGGGGACTGGAGCACCTCCTGTATGAAAACAGGCTGAGAAAGTTGGGGCTGTTCAGCCTGGAGAAGAGAAGGCTGCATGGAGACCTCATAGCAGCCTTCCAGTATCTGAAGCGGAGCTATAGGGATGATGGGGAGGGACTCTTCATTAGGGACTGCAGTGATAGGACAAGGGTTAACGGGTTCAAACTTAAACAGGGGAAGTTTAGATTGGATATAAGGAGGAAATTCTTTACTGTGAGGGTGGTGAGGCACTGGAATGGGTTGCCCAGGGAGGTTGTGAATGCTCCACCCCTGGCGGTGTTCAAGCCTGGGTTGGACAGAGCCTTGGGTCACATGGTTTAGTGTGAGGTGTCCCTGCCCATTGTGGGGGGGGTGTGGAACTGGATGATCTCAAGGTCCTTTCCAATCCTAACTATTCTATAGTTCTATGATTTTCAGGTTATGTTACCTTTGAACAATTGTGGTCTCGCCAGCCATGACACATCTCCCAGAACTGAGACTGGCTGGGAGAACTTACTCCTATAGGTAAATTTGGACCTGACTAATGTGCAAGGCTTCAATGAGTGTGTTCAGCAGACTTCTTTTCTTATTTTACATCTGGCATATAAATATACAGACAATTGGAAAACATCATCGTTTCCTCAACTACACTTTCCTGTTTGTACCAGGGTTATTACTATTCAGTAAGAAAACCTCAACATAAGAAACATGTTATTTGCTCATATCACATCCGTTTGCAGAGTGCTTACTTTTATTTAGAAACTTTACCAATCTTCAAACACAGATAAAGCAAGTTATATATAAGATTTGTTTATGATACAGAATTTTGTGTATTTCACCATGTGTGTTCTGTGGTATCATAACTTCATATTTTAACTCAAATGTAGCTATAAGCAGTTTTGTTTAAAAATCTATACCACGTGGGTCAGAAAAACCATGTAAACTTCCATAGTGCTGTGTACATCTAGCCGTGGCATTCAAAGTGACATGAAACTGCCACAATTAGTTGTTTTAAAAAGGATGTAAGAGTCATGCCAGAACAAGATTCAACAGTTCGTTTCTTTCATCCAATTTATTGCACAGATTTCAAAGTGTGCTGTCAAATAGCTTGGGCCTGATACAGCTGACATCATTTTAGTCGTTACAACTTGGCATTCATTGTCCTCTAAAGAAAGAATGCCAGATATATGCTATTGGAAGCTACCCTTGTAAATTAAAAGCATTCCAGATCAATCGCCCTCCACACAGTTGGAAGTAATCGTCCAAATGCTGAGCTTAGCTCATCCCACCACATGCTCTGTCCACCTGCTAGGCAGTACATCTTTCAAAGAGCCACAGTTCTCACAGCCTCAGAATAGTAAAACACAAAATAGACATTCTTGGACATTGAGTTTAATAGGACAGAAATATCCCTGTCGACTAACCATACTGGTTACTGCATCTTTCCCCTGATCAAGCAGTGGAAGAAACCAGGAGTGCCAGAAAGAGTAGAGAAGGGTGAACAGGGGGAGTTTTGAAGCAGAACTGTTGAGAGGGCAGAGAAACTAGTGGATGTAAAGGACAAATTTTGGTAAAAAGGACAAATCCCCTATAAAAAATCCTAAGCAGTGCCAGCATTAGTTACATTCCTTTCTCTCACATTTGCAGAGAAGTAATTTTAAAAAAGGCAAAAATAACTCCCAACAAAATAGGAAGTGAACCACAATAGCACGTTCTTATAAACAGGATCTCTTAGGTCAGCCTTAGGATTTAGGAGCTTTTCAGTAGGCAAATTATTTATACCAAATTATTTTGCAAAGAGGAATAATATTCAGTTATTGTAACAGGATGTGCACACACATAGAAATCGTACTGGATCACAATCTTAACTTAGGCAGATCTGCTTCTGACAGAATTACGTATACAAAAGGAAACATATAGACTGTGGTTTAGATTTATTTTTATCATGAAAAATTTCAAGGACAAAACTTACCTATTGATTCTCAGCTGCCTTCAAAGCCAACTAATACATAACCTCAGGCCCCTTCACCTCCATTTTCATCAGGCTTACCTAAAACTGGTGCAGTATTAACTATACTGGGGTAAATGTGCTAATCATCATTAATTTATCAGCTTCTCTCTAAGTCTCTTTACTAGTCACCTATTATTTTACAGCTCTTTCAACTCCTCCCTTAAGTTGGCAAATCTGGCTTGAGTTACAAACCCAGGCAAGACAAAGGGACAGCTACTGGCAAAAACGATCAGCTCAAGGACCTGTATCACCATAGAAGCATGTACCTTGGGAAGGGATCTTCATAGCTTCAATACTAACAATTTCTTTTAGCTATGGTAACACTGGCATAGGTGAAGGCTTACAACATCTCCTCTTACCATTTTTCCAAAGCAGAAAGTTCTGCTCAAGGAGGGAGCAAATAAACCCTAAGGGAAGTTCTCATATGAGCAGCAGCATCCTCCAAGAAAAGGGGAGGGAAGAAAAAGATGAGAAGGCAGGACAGCCCAGGCCTCTTCCCCTCTAAAAATGCTGTCCTGCAGGTGGTAAGGAAAAAAAGAAAAATGAGATGAGAATGCAAGCATTCAGTAGTCCACTTCTGTATACATACAGAAAGGGGAAAAGAATTTAAAAAGCCTTTCCAGTAAATTATTTCATTAGATACATTATTTTCAAATATGTCCAGCTTAGGTGGAAGATTCATATACTGCTGTTAGGAAATAGTTTAAATGGTGGCTAGATTTCTGTCCCTCTTGCGTTCATTTTTTTCTGATCTTCTTCTGCCACCCAGTGGATAGCTCATATGAAAACTTCCCTTAGGGTTTATTTAAAAGACATCCTAGAAAACATGTCCTTGTCTGTGCGATTCTAACTCTTCTATGATTCTGAGCAGGTAGCTAATACTACGGTCTCAGTGAACAGCCACGAAGTGTGAGCTTCCTAGTGTGAGTATAAGATGAAATATCTGATCAGCAGAACAAGGAGAATGGGTTGTATAAAGGTTAAGTTCTCTGGAACATAAATTTCAGGGGTGTTGGTGTGTTTTTATTACCATAGCAGTTGCTTTTTTTTTCCTCACCACAGTCTTTTTATTCCTCAAATTCACATTTTTGAAGATGAAAATACTCCTCTTCCATTCAATGTATTGTCAAATAAAACTAACTCACCTTTGTAAAACTGAGAAGACACTCCAGTAACAGCTGCCTGATAAAAGCCCTTCAGAAACCAAACAATTTTCTTTTCTAACAGCAGCTCAAATGTCATGAAGTGAGAACAACTACAGCCACATACTGAAGTCAACAAACGATCTAAAAGCTGTTCCTAAGGCAGCATTACCTATTCCGTGCTTTGAATGATTAACTGAAGCAAAGCTGTGTTATAATAAATACAATTAGGCTTGAACTGAGCTTTTTCTAACACTGGTAAATTTCACTTTCCAACATAGAAAATATTGTTATGAAGGACATTTTGCATTTAAATAGAAATTAAATCAATCTTCCATCAAAAAGGCTCTTTATAAAACTCAAATAAATCAATGGAACAATCCTAGCTGTTACTCTATCTTCCACCACACTTACCAGATGAAAAAAGGGAAGGCATTACAAAAGACTTTGAACAAGTTCAGGTTCTGAAATCACCACTTAGCTCAGCAAATCTTTATGTGTGACTAGCCATAACAGTTGTGTGAACAATTTAGTGTTTACAGGACAGTCTATGGGCTGAACTTCTCTTCACTAAGATTGGGAAAATGAAGATGTTAACACTGCTGTCAAATTGAAACTTAAATGAATAGCGCTCTCACTCCCATTCTCTAAAATGAGTAATAAAGTACAGCCTTTATAGGAGAAATCACTGATAAAGCTCTGATCAAATTGTATATCCTTCATTTTGTTTATATATTTATATATTCCTACAAAAGCTGAATCACTTAATGCAGCTTTATTTTCACTAGCTGTTTATCGTCATTCAGTTGAACAGGTTGCAATAGTTTTGTAGAAGCTCATAGTTATACTTCAAGGTGTGTGGTGCATCCACACTGACAAATAATTTTTCATCCTATTTTCTTCAGCCTACCATCACATCAGTCAGTTTGATTCAGCTGTAACTTTTGCCTCCAAAATGGAAGAAATTACTCCTGCAACATTGCTGAAGTGAGGTTAAGATAATGAAATACATTATTTCTGGTATAAGTGGCATTCAGTTCTAGGCAGTGCTAGCGCACACACACTGGTTCTGAGCACACTATGCCTTTCTTACTTCCTGCTCCAACTTCTGCTTCACCCAGAAATACAGATCTTCAAAACAGATAACTTCAAAAAACATTGAAATATGCTCATCTGCCTCATTAAAGCAATTTTTAAACCCCTGTGCTCACCAATAGCTCATCCCCTCCTGTACCTTCCTGAACCAGCTGAGCCTTCCTGATCATTTGCTCTCATAACTCAGTCTCACGTCATTTAACAGACATGTGTCTCCAGTTTGCCTTGCATCTCCAAGGGGAAAGTCTGGGGAATGGTTGTTATTCTCAGCTTTCCCTCTCCCTTGATAGTCTCGCTCAGGAGAGGGATGTTGAGAAGACCAGAACAGAAGAATGTCTGCTAGCAGCTAAAAGGATTAAACTCCTATTTCTCTTTGTCCAGTAGCTTCAAGTTTATGGTTCATCAGGGAAAACCTTAACTCAAGTTGGAAGATAGATCTAAAAAATGCAGTATCACAGCTATCATTTCCATAGCAATAGGTCTGGCAGGCAAAGCAGCAAACAAAGTAGCCTCTTGGCTGTATGAACTTAACCCTTCCTGACCCCTGTGGCCTTGTTTTTCCAGATCTTGTATGCCGTGTTACGCTAACAATCATGAACTGTGACTTGTTCTGCTGTTACGTAGCAGGAGATCCTGGGGGGAGTGCAGGAAGTTTGGTGAACTTTGCAGCCAAGGAATGGCCTTTTCTTTTGTGTTTTCTGGTTTGTTCTACACCAGGATCAAGACAATTGGGCTGTGTGTGGTTTCAAAGACAACAAAGCAGCTTTGATATACTATATGTGATAAACAGTAAGGAAAAGAATGAGAGTCAGAAATAGATAATTCAAATAAGAAAGAACTACAACTGAGGAATACAAAGTGGAGGCAGAAGTAGATTGGTCCTTCCGGAGATACAAGAATATTACATTGCATATGTACATATTCGCTTGTATATAACTACTTTCCTCACAGCTGTAACTGACAGTAAAAAGATTACTTTATAGAAGAGCTGGAGGAAAGTAATCATTCTGCACTTTTGTGTTCTACCACCTGTGAAGAGAGGTAGGTATCATATAAACTTCATCTTACAAGGTAAGGAAAGGGAGGCCAAGAATTGAGAACAACCTAAAGCCACAATTGACTGGACTGTACGTGGTGCACGATAAACAGGAATGTTAACAGATTTTCTGCTTTGCAATCCCACTATACGGCTTCCCAGAATATCTCCCTCCCTACCCCAATACATACTGTGTTCACCTTGCAGCCACCCAGCCCCATGAGGGGCTGCTGGGGTCAGGGTCCTGTGAACAGCTTGGCAACTGTGATCTTTCCAAGGGCTTGCAGGAGGAGTTAGCAGCCCACAGCTGCTATGGAGAACTGAAAAATGAACAGAGCTGTAATCAAACACCTTCTTTGAGGATGCAGGGGTACAAAAACTAACAATTCATATAGGCATATTCATTTAAAATGCTCCAACCCAGTGCAAAAACTGCTTATTTTGCTGTTACTGGAATACACTAGAGAGAAAATATGTTCTTATAGGAAATATGTCACCAGGCAGACAAATGGAACCAGCCTTGTGAGGTGACAATGCAGTAAATGTTAGGGTATGCCTGTTGTATGCCTGTTGTAGACCTGTCTCCTGGTATGCCCTCTGGCACACTTAGAGCATGACAAGCAGCCTAAGTGATATAGTCCCATGGAATAAGCACTACAAGCAACACAAAACATTTCTGTCCTAGGGTTTCAGAAAGCAAAATTTGCAAACGGTCATCCAAACAGTCAATTTTGCAGTTGATTTCTCCACAGTATCCCAGAAAAAGAAATACGAAGGATAATGTGGGAAGCTCAGAACAAACAATGACAAGGTAAACACGTTTAGCACATTTAGACTTTCTCCCCTGCACCCAGACCTTGTGCTCATTTTTGGGCCCCTCACTACAAGAAAGACATGGAGTTGCTGGAGTCCGTCTAAAGAAGGGCAAAGAAGCTGGTGGAGGGCCTGGAGCAGAAGTCTGATGAGGAATGGCTGAGGGAACTGGGATTATTCAGTCTGGAGAAGAGAAGCCTCAGGGGGTACATGGTTTAGTGGTAGATTGGGCAGTGCTAGGTTAATGTTTGGACTCTAGGTCTTTATCAACCTAAATGATTCTATGTTTTCAGTTTTGCACTGTGGTCTGTAAATACTGAAATATGTGCAAGAGAATAGAAGGGTTAAAGGTATATGGTGACTTTCAGTCTGATTAAATTACATGTAGTACAGTTAGTTTATTAACATGTTAGGTCTCTATGAGGTGATAACCTAAAATCTGAGAAGTGAAATAAGGTAATTTTTGCCTATTTTCCAGCTTGGCACACAATCTATCACCATTTCATTCCACTCTCAAAATAGTATTTTGCCTGCCTTTGGAAAGCATCACTAAAAATAACTTATTACCAGAGTACTTAACTCTAGATTTGGAAAATAAACCTTACTTGTTTATAGTTAATGAAGCTGTAAGCAATGATCAGCAACAAAGACACATGAAGAACATATATGAAGATATACGAAGCCAAAAAGAAATAGCCCAAATATTTTTGCTGATATCTTTTTAAACCCTCCTACTTCTTTTAGATCATGAGGTTTTGGCTGCAGAACATTAATGAACATAAAAACTCCACTAAATATTTTCTTTGGAATTTACTCTTGTGCTGTATTCTTTGCTGTAGGTACTAGACAATGCTAATCAACTATATATGAAATTATGATCCCTCAAAGGTCCCTCAAGAAAGGGACAGGTAAATCATGGTCCCTCAAGGCCTTTTAGATCAGTTGCAGATGTATACTCTGGTTATGAGCCACAGGTTTCTTTCAGAGTTTTTGAAAACAGGGATACTTTTTAAAACACACATTTTTAAAACTGTTGTGCATCATTTGGGTGTAGTTTTTTAGAGGTTTATTGTATTAACGCTCAGCTTGTAATAGCATTAAAATTGATTTATCTAATCTTTTACCATAACTTCACAGGCTGGAGACGGATATCTACTCCAACATGGACCTCCATGGGCTGCAGGGGAATCTCTGCTATGGCACCTGAAGCACCTCCTGCCCTCCTTCTGCACTGATCTTGGTGTCTGCAGGGCTGTTTCACATATTCTCACTGCTCTTTCTAGCTACTGTTGCACAGGTATTTTTCCTTCCCTTTTTAAACATGTTATCCCATAGGCACTACCACCATCTCTGATGGGCTTGGCATTGGCCAGTGGCAGATCCATCCTGGCTAGCTGGCACTGGCTCTATCAGACATTGGGGAAGCTTCTCACAGTTTCTCACAGAAGCCACCTCTGTAGCCCCAAGCTACCATGCTTGCCATGCAAATCCAAAATGTCTGCATTTGTTTTCCCCACAGGAAAACAAAATCTCCTGGTTCCTATTGAAGGAAATGGAATACTCACTCCGGCTTTAGTTCAGTGAGAGCAAAGTCAAGAATAACTACACCAAAGGAAGTCTTTCCCCATTCCGTGTCACTCAGTGTTTCAGCTACATTTAGATTTGAGAAATGACACTAATTTTCTCTCACACTCCACTTACCTTTTGCCCTGCAAATCCAAGAATATCCTTAAGTCCTGAAGAACCCATTGGCACGTTTCTGCAGAGGGGGCAGTGGCTTGCACATTTCTTCCTCATGCTGTCTTCAAAAGTTGAAGTTTGCACTAAAAGCATTCTTTCACAAACTTCTAATTACATGAGTTTTTGAAAAAGGTAGTCCCTGTAGTTAAAGAGCTTCAGAAACATTAAGAAAATAAAGTAGAAACAGTTCCATCAGAAAATCCCACCAAAATGCCTCCTAAATTTCCTGTAATTATCTGCTTTAATATATTTGGCTGTACTGCCCTCTTCTAATATCCAGCTAAGGCTAAAATGATGTTTAGAGCCCAAATACTCAAGTGACATTATTTTTAAATGTGGCTTTTACAAAAATAAGGAAAACTTTTACAAGAAAATGCCTGAGATCTTATCATTTTGGATTAATTTCCTTGTAAAGTTAAATTCAGATTCATTGAGCCAGAAGTCTTCTCTAATGATTTTCACTTTCTGCCAGTTTTATTCCCATTCTGAGCCTTTTGACATGTTTGTTATAATGATTTCCTGCTGTGTCAGCTCCAGTTCATATATCTTCTCCTCACCCTAACTATTTGGTACTTTTTATGATATTTTAGCTCAGAAAAAACAGTGAGTCCCACAAGTGGTCCCATGGATGGAGCAGTGCCAGGCAGACCACTGGCTCCAGGAGCTCAACACCTTTTTCTCCCTTTAAAATAAAAAGTAAATGTTGATATTGCATCTAATTTCAAACCCCAACTATTTCCCACTAGTTTACATACCAGCTTTCAGTCTGTGCAATTGCTATTTTACAGTTTATTAGCATCTTCACTGAGATTCAGCAACCTAAAAATACTGATCATGATGATGAAGGTAGTGGAAGATCGCTGATGTTTTATTCAGAATTCTTGGCTGTACAAGATGAAAAATATAATAAATATATACAATTGACAAAAACAAAAAAACACAGGAGAAAGACAAGAGTAAAAAGCTGGTAAAAAAATCTAAACACATGCATCGGAAACTATTCCTCTCTTTTAGCATATATACCTGGAAGACCAAATTCTCCCTAAAGGTGGAAGAGAACTTCTTCTATAGAAAATATTTAGGAGTCTCTGTAAGTGCTCATTTCTTATTTTTTAAAAAAATCTTTATTATTCCAATAATTTCCACTTCAAATGATGTGTACTTCTCTCTGGTATTTATTACTATAACTATCCTGATGGCTTTTATTCACTAAGATTTTTGAAAACAGTACATTTTTCTTAACATCTTAATAAACAAAGTATCTAGCTCTTAATTGCCAAGTTTAATTTGGAGATGTCATAGAATATTATCATGTGCTATATTTATTTATATATTTATTCCTATTATTCAATATATCTTTTTACATTTGTTTTAAAGTTTGCATAACCCAGCAACTGGGCACCACTCTGTGACTATCTGCACAGGTCAAGGGCATCCATCCTACCTGACCCTCACAGCAGAATGGTGGGCACTCATCTGAGAGCAAAGGCTGAAGCTCTGACTAGGGGGTCTGCACCTTCTAACCCAGTGGTGGCCAATGCCTCTGCCCAGACAGAGCTACTGAAAGGAGAGGCTGCAGTGCAGTGCAGTGCAGTGAAGACCCCTGGCCACAGGAAGTGCAGGAAGCATGGCACAAGTGTCCAGTGCCAACAACACTTTACTCGCACAATTACGAAGTTTTATGGAGGAATAAAAAATAGGCATTTTTGAACTGCACAGAACTGAAGCTCTCTGACCTCTGTTCGTATCTCTTCGTGTAAGGCAAATAAGTTTTTCAGTGACTTCCAGCCAGGTTCTGCTTGATTCCTATATATATATATATCTGTCCATCAGTGAGAGGAGTCAAAATGTTTCACTTTGACAGGAGGAGAATTAAACAGCCAGGAAGAGCCCTGGTGTATGTGTACCATTTCTGCTACACAGAAACATTTAACACCCAAACAGAGGTGAGAATGACTAATGGTGGGTGTAGGAGCTCTGTAGGAGCTCAGACCCAGCCAGCAGTGCTGCCCTGCTCTTTGCCAGACATTAAAAACAGTAGCAGTGAGCACACCCAGCTTTTCCATGCTTCAGGGAATACCATGTTTGCAGTGAATATACGCCACAGCACATGCATTGTGGTACGGGTTATTCATCAACAGTACAAAGTAATCATGGCAGCACTGAAAGATTTCTCATTAAGAAGGGAGAATTCAAAGGAAAAAATCTTCAGTAATATTTTCTGTATTTTGTGTTGTGTTTCTTTCCTACAGTCACACACAATTGGACATGTGTCCAACTACCTGCTAATTTGCTTTTCGCATCTGTTTAACCTCTGAAACATTTTTCCTCTCCACTTTCACCTTAATTGCCCTGTGCTCACTATACTATCTCTCTCAGTACCTCCTGTCCACGGCGTCCTGGTAGCTCTGCATAACTCGCAGAAAGCAGGAAATGAAAATTATGCTAGCTATATTACTTAGCTGCTTGATGGCTATCGGTGTCCAACGAAATCCCAAATCTCACATCCATTCATGTTGATCACAAAACTGACTGACTTGATTCCATGTAATAGGTAACAATTTAAACTCACAGCTGCCCCAGGAGACTTGTAATTCAAGAAATTCCTGGAATCTCAGGAATTGCTGCTGCTCCTTTTAAACCAGCTGCTCCCTGTTCAGGTTCATATTTGGGGATTTTCTGCAACCACCAGAAGAAAATGAGAAAGTTTCAGTGAAGTACCTTTTCTTGTGCATTTTTTTAGTGGCTTTGGTGGTCCAGCTCATGTTGCCAGCCAGCATGCAAACAGTTAGCATTTGCTTCTCTCCATTTGTCTCTCCATTTGTCCTAGAGCATATACAGCTCTAAGAAGAGCTGTCCCCAAGAGCGTCTTTCAGAAGCCAGTGGTCACCTTTCTGGCTAGGGTATGCTATTAGCCAGGTCCACAAATATCCCAGCCAGACAATTAGTTCTTCTGTATCTGTTAATATGCATACACATATGCTAAGATCCACTGAAAATCCAAACCTAGATTAAAAGAAGAAGCATACACCAATGCATGCCTTCTGTGACAATAAACCAGACTATTTCAGAAGGGACAATCCCAAACAGATAACAGAATGAACCATCTTGAAGTTACGTCTGCCACTTTTGCCATGTTTAAAAACACTAAGGAAATGTGACCATCTGTTCAAGAAAAATGAGCAACAAAGAGATGACAAGTGAAAATTAGCTCTTCCTCAAGCTGCCACAGGAGCTGAATCTATCCAAAGGATTTGCAGATCTGCAACCCTCTGCGTGAGTAACAAGAAAGGGCTCCCTGGTGTGGTGTACAGTGGCAAATTTCAGCTTGTAAAGACAAGGGTAATAGCAACCAGAACTTACTGGCTAACGAGAAGGATGCATAGCTTGCTTATGATCCTGTTTATGAACTTGAAAAGTAAGGTGGAAGCAAAGATACAGTTACTCCTGGATTTTTCATCACTATGAGTGAGAGCTTCAGTGGGAAGAACTGTTGGTCTTCTGTTATGGAGTTTGTAGACTCAGTTAAAATGATAGACATGTTCTGAATTGCTTTACAATTTACATTAGTGACAGAGAATTCTTTGGCTTCTTTTCCTGCTCTTCCACAATCATTCAAAATAATTTTTCTTTAACAGTTTTTTAAAGACAACAGTCTTTAAGTACTTAATCCATAATCAAATATGGAAAAGTTTCCTCTCAGAAAAAAGCCTCAAAGACTGTGCAAAGCTATGGTTAGTCATTGAAAGAAACTGTTTTCAGGCATCCTTAGCATGGATATGCACCCTAACCTAGTCACCCAGAGCTCTGTGGGTGCATACCAATTTCTATTTCCATTATTTCATAAGTAATTTTCAGCCATCCACAAGAGAAGATGCTGCCAGTAGGCCAGTGAAACCTTCTTTTATGTGCTTCTGACAGGCAAGAAATCCTCTTTCCACAGGCACGGTTCCTGAGTTGCAGGTGCCAAAAAGTCCCAGAAAAATATTTTTTAAAAGTCCTAATTCTGACTACAGGAAATGTGGTGTTGAAAAAGGAGGAAATGTCTCGATACACTTGGATATTATTTGCTCTAATAAGGAATTATTCTTTGTGTATGGACTTAACAATACCTACTTTAGGTATTAAAATACTTAAGAGTATTGCCAGAAGGATGCAATCAAATTTTAGCATACAAATTGCTTTGTAGTGAACATTATACACTTTGCTATAAATTTTCAGACATTATAGCTTGGGATCCTCAAACTCCTATAAACTCAACTTCTCCTTGATCTCCGTAACACATTGAATAACAGCTATCAGCATTAGACACTGATGTGTTACTTTCTGCCAGGAGCCTACACCAGTAACGTAGCAAGCTGCTGTAGAGACTTCAATGCAGTTAATGTATCTTTACCTTCCTACCTTACTTCTCTGGAGTTTTCAAATTCACACACACACACACAAAAAAAAAATACAGACATGGTTGGAGTGACCAGCAATACACTACAGCAGTTTCGGGGAAGGAATGAGATGCTTCCATATCCAAAGAAAGTTTTTGTCTCTTTTTTTTCTGGCAGAGAAGAGCAGAAGATAATTAAAAAAAAAGTGAGTAACCAGAAACAGGTTTCTAGAGGTCATCAGGAAAAGAGCATTGCTAGAAAGGCTTCATTCTATAAAATCCTACACTACCACCAATTCAGTATTAACTCAGTGATAAGAAAGCAGCCTTTGGAGTCATTGGTACGACTGCTTGCGTACCAAGGCTTTTCCTACCATGGGACTAGTGCTTTCAAATTTGTTTCTCATTTTTGAAACTATAATTAGCGATCCCTACAGTGGCAGGGCAATGCTGCAAAACAAATGAAGGGTGTTTTATTATATTTTGTGACCTCTGATCCTTGCATGTCCCCACCATAATAAACTGTTCAGCCCTTACTTTCATTCCGTATCTTCTACCAAAGTTCACATAGTTTGGCATGTGAGAAAAAGTGACATAAGCTGCAGCTGGTCCAGATCTCTGATGGGCCATTTGCTGCCTGACCAGCCTGCTGCTGCCAAGAAGAGAGGCTGAGTTCTGTTTGTCTTGAATAAAACAGGGAGCACTTAGCATCAGCCCTTCTTAGTACTTTGTCATCCCATCTCACAAAGCTTTTAAGACCTTGTTTATTCTGAGATGAGTCACATTTTTTTGCAATTAGCCAATTAGACATGGAAAGACAAGAGTAAGAGTGATACAAATCTTCATGTAGGAGAGAAGCCGTAAGATCAACCTTCTCTCCTTTCGCTTTGGGTTGTCCTGTTTGCAAGTCTACTAGATACTCCCTAAAGGAGGGAAAGTAATTCTTACTAACAGCTGCTTTCAGTGATAACAATTTCATGGCTCTGTTGTAGCTGAAGATGTTGACATTGTGTTACATGCATTTCAACTCTAGACTCTAATAATACACGTAAACGACAGGAGTCACACAAAGGTATTGCAGGGAGCATTTATAGCAGTCAAAGAGCTGTCCCCCACCTTGAAACATTCATAATATAGAAAATAATGCAGCATTAATCAGCCTGTCAACCAAATTATTACTATTTATTTTACTGATTTAATCTAATTTTCCAAGCAGTTATATAACTTCAAGTCATAAGGAAATTGTACAGTCTGAGTTTCTTAGCCTAAGGTATATTGAATAGCTTTGTGGCTTTTAACAGAGTTATACAAAGGAAGCACCTAAGGATGTAGCTTTATTTTATTGGTTAAAGAAGTTCATTCTCCTCCCACATGCTTTTTTATATTTACCATTTACAGATAAGGTACAGAAAAGATTTTGATGAAAAAGTGACATAGCTCCTTGTTAATGTATTCGTTCTCTCTTTGAAAGTTAATGTAAAAAAAAGTACAAAACCAACATTTAGCTTGCTTGGTTTTCCCATATGTCAAAAGTACACAGAACAGAAAACAAATACTATTCCATCTAACATGTAACCTTCTCAGACCTTCCTCATCTTAAACAACTATTTCCTGAAGAAAAATAATGTTGTCTTTATTAAGAAAATGGAAAGAAAAATTAATCTGAGACCTATGAAAACAAAAATCTACTAAAATCATACAATTGTGCCAGAACGCTGAGAATTCCACTCTCCCCTTCGTCACCTAACAAGAGAGAACTGCGTTGTTTCATGTTTCATGAATTTATTGTTGTTGAATATTTTTAAATGCCCTGAAATGCAGCATTTTCCATTCACCTCCTAGTATCACGCTGAGGCAGAAGATGCTTCAATTTTACCCTGTTGATCAGCACAATCCTAGAGGACATGGAGGTATGTATAAGGAGAAGATGCTGCTGTTACCAACCTCAGTAGTGATCCCCACAACAGCCTATATCCAAAGTAACACTCAGGGCTGAGAAACCAGCATTCCTAGTTCAGGCATTTGGAAAGAGTGACAGCTAAGTATGAGAAACCTTCCCATCTCACGTGTGCAAAATGCAATGGTGCAGCACATATGAGGTTATGTAACAAGACAGCAGTGATTAGAACCTCTCAGCTTCCTCCATGTACTTCAGCTTCAGCTTGGGGCTTTGTTTTCTCTCTTTCCCCAGAGAATCTTTAGTGCATGTTGTCTTAATGAATGGTTAAAATCTCAAATGCCACAGCGGCAGTCCTCAACAGGCTATGGCCCGTGCTTGTTCCCCATGGAGAGATGCTAAACAAGTCCTACAGAAGACCAAGTTTCTAGAGTCTGGGTGCTTTTCCACAATCAGAGGGGAGAGGTGTGAGATGCTGTCTGTAGTTTGTTGTGGGATCACAGAGTGCAGGCAACCCAGAAATTGTGCTGACCACCAGATTTTCACTCTTAAAGGATGCAGAAAAACTGTACTGTTACAGGAGCACAGCAAAAATGGAGGAAAGTGCCCGCACCCTGGCGTTGCTGCTCTGCTTCCCACCCTACTCACTTCAAAGCAGTCTGGATAACAGAAGGATGATACTAAAACAGAGCTTTTAGTATCAAAACTGAAGTATAACGATACTGCATTTATAACTCTTTCAGACTGTCCTTTTTGCCCTTGATAGTTGTTAAAAGAAACTAGGGTACAGAGGGGAATCTGCAGCACTTCTATGTGGTCATGAAAAGCTCCTCAGGGACAGCAAGTTGTGTCAAAAGGTTAGCTGGTGGCCTTGTGCTCCATGTCTTCACACAGCACCCTGGCATGATGGTTTCCAGTGACACTGAGTTCAACAATTCCTCCATGCTGGCAATGAAGACGTGTGATGTATTATCTGAGTCCTGATTTCTGTCCAAAGACAAATTTGCTGGCAAATGAGTTTCAGGCACTCTGCAGGCGGGGGAGGAACAAGCAGTGGAGAGCTGGCAGGACTTTCCTTCCCTTGCCTCTGGGAAGAAGATTTCCAGGACAAAGCCTGGGCAGGCAGGGAGGAGACAGAGGGAGGTGAAGAGAAAAGCAGTCCCAGCTGTGCCAAGTGTAGGCAGCCAGCTGGGATTTCAACTAGCAGCTCTCGAGAATGGGACTTTGTCCTGGCTTTGGTTATGATTTCAATGTGTGAGGAACTGCAATGTTTCTTCTCAGAGTGGGTTAGAAAGGCTGTAAAGTCCTATGGCAGAGCTGCCTTTTGGCAGACACTGCAAGTGCAAACACATAAATGTTATGGGGCTCCTGTAGTTTCCACATCAAGCAGGACCTCCTCCATGACTGCTGGCTGGGCACCATGCACATCCCCTAGGAGGGGATCTATGCAGCACCAGGCTAGCTCAGAGGCAGAGCAGCTCTGATCTGTCCCTTACTAATGATCCCCTTCCGAACCCCCTCCACAGGGAGCACGCACTATGAACATCAGCCTCTTTCTTTTGACAAAAACCATCTCAGTTTCCAAATGCTGTTGCTTCATATGCTGGGTGGAGCCTGAAGTTTGCTCTTTGTGCCTATAATCTCATTTCAGCTGTATGGTCAGTAAAGAAGCTGCATGTTCTTAACACAGAGAATTAGGGGAACCAGAAAGCTAATATTAAGTAATCATCAGTGAAAGCAATTATGAGAGGAAGCTCACAGGGCCAGGAAGAGGGCACAGCCTGACTGTATCGAGAAGCCCCTGGCAGTCTTCCAAGCAGGATTTATAGCATTACAGTGTATTTAAAGTTACTGTAAGACTACCTAAGAGACACAGAAAATAATTGCTTTTAACTGCACACAGTACGACACTAATTAGTAAACAAATACACCAATCAAGCAAACCACCATGTCCTGTGAAGAAGCTGCAGAGTCTTCTAAGCAGATAGTGACTTGGAGGCAATTACATCTCTGCCAATTGCCTTTTTTTCATCAATAAATTCATTTTCTTTTACAGTTGAAAGTTTTAGGTCAAATATTCACCATCTGCAGCTTTATCAGCAGTAACACTCTCTGCATTACAAGTATAGCACAGCACCTATCATTTCATCTGTTTTCTCTCTTATTTTCTTCCATTTAGGATCTACAAAAAATATGGATACAGTTAACTCTCACAAATGCTAGGCTTGGTTATTAACCACACTTGGTTAGTAACAACACTGCACTCACGTACAGAAAGCATGCCCCTACTACACAGGGTAGTGTGGCCTGTCACGTAAGCAGGAAAACTTCCCTCCTTAGCCCCATGGTCACCACTAGAGGGAGGTGTTGGTTAAATAATACTGTTCAATTCCATTTGAGAGAAAAAAATACCGACTAGTAAATGGCTCTTAAGGGAGATAATGACATAATAAGAAAGAAGAAAAACAAGTTAGCCACAGTTAAAAGCTCAATTCTTCTGCCTTTAAAAAGCAGGGTTTGGTGTGGTTTTTTTAGTTCTGTAAGATGCATAAGGGAGAATTAAAAAAAAAAAAAAAGAAATCTGCCTGAAGAGTGTTTAAAGTCCCCAGTAAAAGAGAAAAACATAAATGTAAAGTATGCTTTTGGCAGACTTAAAAACAACACACCTCCCTATCCCCCAGAAGTATACTGACTGTAATGGGAAGACATTCCTTAAGCGATTACACAATGAGCAGTTCACATCAGGATGAGAGAAAAACATGCATTTGTAAAAAGCTTATTTAGCAAAAAAAAAAAGGTGAAAAAACTCTCAGAAAAAATAACTCACTAATGTGTCCCATCAGTGAGGATCACTGGTCAAGCCAACATCGTGCTCATCACTGTGTACCAGGAGGCAACAAAGAGAGACCCATCTGGCTGAGACACTGGCCAAACCAGAAGACTCATGAGCTAATGGTTTCAGTGGCAAAATATTCATTTCTGAAACTGTTGTCCTCCTCACTGGGATAGAATGACCCTTCTAACAAGCAATGATTTTGCATTTTCTTTCTTGCTCAGCACTATCTTGTGCCAAGAGCAATCAAAAGCTTTCCCTGCGTTCTTGACTATCCTGAGCATAAACATTTAATCTGGTGCGGTATAGGAAAGACCCAGAGATTGCCTGTCTGTCAGGACATGAATGCTGACATGATCTTCTCTTTAAGAATTGCTGACTGGCCATAAATCCCACCCAAGCTGTGGATTGCCTTTCACAACCTCAAAGGCTGCATTGACGGAGTACTCATATGGGAAGCCATTTGGGTAAGCCACACTGTAAGAGAAATACACTGCCTGTTAGAGTCTGCCTGCTGCAAATACAGAGAAGAACCATTCAATAAATCACATTTCTAATGGTTTTCACATAGCTATTTTAATGGCCCTGTAATGCAGCAGAGATACCACATCAAGAGATACTGAGGAATACTTTTTAAGATCAGTATTTAGAGGATTTGGCTGCATGAGGCTTCCTGTATTAGCATGAGGCTAATACTAATTAACCATGCGTCTGGGGACTTCAAAGAAAAAAAGGTCACTATCTACATTTTTATCTCAGGCAAACTTCTGCTGAAGACATCAGGGCTGCTCTTCCTGTGGTTTGATAGCAGCCAGCAGCGCTCCACCAGCCGTGCAGCAGGGCAGGCTGGGACTACCAAGAGCAGGTTGTCCGTTTACCTGATCTTTTAAGATACATTGCCTTCCAGCACACCCAAAGGGAGTGATTTCAAGGTGCTTTTATGCATGTTGATTGCAATTAACATAATGATTTGATTGTCTTTTGAGACAAGTAGTGCCTTGTCTCAAAAAAACCCAAACCTCAGAGAGCTTAATTTATTGCTTTCATAGAGCTTTTCCTGTGCCATGTGGTAGGATTTTTATAATGGCCTGGATTTTTCAGCAATGCTTCGCTCACCTTCTTCAAACAATCTGAACCCCTGAAGAAGCTCAAACACCGCAATTTGGAAATATTTTTACCTCCATTTGTTTGACATGGATCCACACAAATTCACACTTGGTAGAATTTTCTGATCATCTGTTTTAATCATGGAATCATAGAATAGTTAGGGTTGGAAAGGACCTTAAGATCATCTAGTTCCAACCCCACTGCCATGGGCAAGGACACCTCATGCTAAACCATGTCACCCAAGGCTTCGTCCAACCCAGGCTTGAACACCGCCAGGGATGGAGCATTCACAGCTTCCCAGGCAACCCATTCCAGTGCCTCACCACCCTAACAGGAAAGAACTTCTTCCTTATATCCAATCTAAACTTCCCCTGTTTAAGTTTGAACCCGTTAACCCTTGTCCTGTCACTACTGTCTCCAGTGAAGAGTCCCACTCCAGCAACCTTAGAGGCCCCCTTCAGATACTGGAAGGCTGCTAGGAGGTCTCCATGCAGCCTTCTCTTCTCCAGGCTGAACAGCCCCAACTTTCTCAGCCTGTCTTCATACGGGAGGTGCTCCAGTCCCCTGATCATCCTCATGGCCCTCCTCTGGACTTGTTCCAACAGTTCCATGTCCTTTTTATGTTGAGGACACCAGAACTGCACACAATACTCTAAGTGAGGTCTCACAAGAGCAGAGTAGAGGGGCAGGATCACCTCCTTCGACCTGCTGGTCACGCTCCTTTTGATGCAGCCCAGGATTCAGTTGGCTTTCTGGGCTGAAAGCACACACTGAAGCCGGCTCATGTTCATTTTCTCATTGACCAACACCCCCAAGTCCTTCTCTGCAGGGCTGCTCTGAATCTCTTCTCTGCCCAACTTGTAGCTGTGCCTGGGATTGCTCCGACCCAGGTGTAGGACCTTGCACTTGGCATGGTTAAACTTCATGAGACTGGCATCAGCCCACCTCACAAGCATGTCAAGGTCCCTCTGAATGGCATTCCTTCCCTCCAGCGTATCAACCAAACCACACAGCTTGGTGGAATTGCTGTTCAGAGGTAGTTGCTTATCTAGAAACCCTGGCCTTGTGAATGCTGCCAATAGCAAGTGTAATCATTGTGGCTATTTCCCAGCCTATACTTTAAAATTGTCAGGTTTGGCAACACAAAGGAGCAAGAAGATACTGCCCTTCTTTCAAAGAAGGTCTGTATGCCAAGGGCATGCACAGCCTGGGAGATGGCAATTCCCAAAGGAATTTGCTGCCCTGGAGGAAGTTAAAACCAAAGACAAAATTATGAACCTGCTTCCTCATCATCTATTAAAACTGGAAGTTTACTATGGTTTGGACTGGAGAACACACAATCTGAGCTCTGCACAACTTCTAAATCTGCACCTAAATTGATCCCTTGATTTCTCCTTTAAGAAAGCTCAGTGAAGTTTTTATTTATTCCCTTGTTTTGACTACCTAGTGCATTCTACAGTAAATGCACTTTCAAACCATCAGGCTAGTTGGAAGGTATGAGACATTTCCTTCCCCAGCTCTAACAATGACTTCTTGCCCTGGGAAAAAATATCTGCTCTTCACAATTGCTTATTTCATAGGTAATTAGAAGTAAAAAGGGAGTATTTGTCAGGAAATGTGTTTCTTATCCAGCTGCATGAAACAATTTCATCCGCTTGATTAATTTACATGTGGGCTTCAGTTTTGTAAGCTTAGCTCCAGTGCCTCAGACTTGCAGACTATGGGCTGCGTAGTAGTAGTATTAGCTAATTCTGATCACTGTTAGTGATAGTTCACTGCTAAAATATATATATACAAACATTAAAAAATTAGTCAATAACCTTATAGGTGCTCTTATTTCATGCGTTCTGAGTCTTTCTCCAAAGATTCTCTACCTCTACACTAAACAAAAAAATGTGTATGTGCTGGGAATATAAGTATCCCTTCACTATGTAAATTCATGGTCTAGAAATATGCACTGCTATTCTTCAGAAAACTAGACTGAAGAATCATCCACAAGAAGAAAGCAGCAAGCAGCATCTTCCAAAGCTAGATTATTAATATAGCAACCCCTCACATTTGTTGGGAAACTAATAGAATTTTAACTAACATGTATTAACAACATTCCAGACATAGCACACAGAAGTAGTACAGTTGGACCCTCTGTTGCCAAGAAGCAAAATTAAATATTGAATGTGCCACTTAGAGTTTACCAGGACTTACTCTAAGAATTCCGTTTTCTGCACTTCCACAGACTCTCACTAGATGATTAAGGCAGCTTTTTTTTTTTTTCCACATGGTTTTTGTTTTTCTCTTTCCTGTTTCCTGAAGTTAATTAGCCAGACATGGATTGTGTTTTCCACATAGGAAAGGTATGATATTAACAACAGACTCACAGTGTTGTGTTTGCAAGGATGAGATCCTCACCACGGAGGGCTAGTGAACATATATATAGGTACATAACATATATGTACATACATACATAATATGTAAGTATCATAGAATGGTTTAGGGTTGGAAAGGACCTTAAAGGTCATCTAGTTCAACACTCCTGCCATGGGCAGGGACACATTGCACTAGATCAGGTTTCTCAAAGCCCCATCCAGCCTGGTCTTGAACACTCCCAGGGAGGAAGTATCCACAACTTCTCAGGGCAGCCTGTTCAAGTGCCTCACCACCGTCACAGTAAAGAATTTCTTTCTAATATCTAATCTAAATCTGTCTGTTGGAAAGGATATGAATGGCTGATCCATGAGTTCCAGGAATATCCTCCAAGTCTCCCTGGAGACAACAGAGAGACAAGAACCTTCTCCTGATACTGAGGCATTTTGGAGGGCTTCCAGCTGGTAACTCAAACTGGCCGGGCATTTAAGCCCAGCCATACCCTGCTCAGCATCAAGCCTGCAATTGCTGGGCTTTGTAGCAGCCAGCCTACACTGTCATCTTCTCCATCAGCCTGTCTCTGGCGATAAACAGAAAAGAGGCAGAGGAGTAAAGAGATATGTGCATACTGACACGCACAAATGTTTATCAAAACAAGGTTAACAGCATTAATATGCTATTAGGAAGTTGCAGCAACAATAACAACATGCATTTGGAGCACTGTGCTTTAAATACTGATATTCGGATAAATAACAACACATAGAGATCACTTCCTGAAATAAAGATCAAAGGACATTGCAAATGCCATCTTGCTTAAAAAGTTCTATTAGTATGCCCAGTTACTTTTATATGTCTGTATATTTAACATAGGGAAATGTTTATTATATCACTTCACAGCTATTAAAAAGATTTATTTGTTAAAGTGTGTGTGTATATTTACCTTAAAAGACAGCCTGCACATTTTGTACTTGATTGGCAAAAAAATGCTTTTAACATCCCTGCAATACAGCATTAAAACATTCTTCTATGAGCTGCAGTTTAACCGTTTGATCCTTTTTTGTATTCCAATTACTGTGGATAAAATCACGCATTGTTATAAAGAAAAGGGAGAGAAATCAAATGTGAAAATTCCTCTAACACAGTTAACCGTATGCTGCCTTTGCACAGCAGAAAGGAAGAACAGCCACCTGGAATGGGTAAAACGTTTGCAATACAGTAAAGCAACTTTATAAAAACAAGCAAGAAAAAGCAGACATTTGAGAGGGGAGAAGCAAAGCTGTTGTGGGAAGTCTATGAGCACATGTGGCACACACAGGAAAGCAGAAGGAAATATGTAAAAGCTACAGATGAAAACAGACTCACAAGGATGGCTCTCACTTTCTTCAGACCCCTGTTAACCTCTGGTCACCTTTATGCTTCCCATTGCAGTGCCTATAAATTCTGCTTTCTTGTAGGAGAGTGGAACTCCTAGGTGTTTATTGCTCTTGGAAGGTCCCCTCCCCAATGGAGTTGCCTGGGAAGTCTTGCCGAGGGTGAAAGATATTTCTGAATTGCTTTTCTCCCATCTGCCCAAGAGCTTTCACATATCTGACACCTTATTAGCAGGGCAACTTTTGTTAGCTACTCAACTGTCCTTGAGGCTCCAGATTTCTCAGTTACTAAGCCTTCCTTAGATTTTTCTTTTCTTTGATATATCTGAGGGTGAGTTTGTAATATTTCAGCACAATACTTACAGTTCAGCAGTAAGGAATATCTGTTGAACTAAAACTATATCAAAACTTTCCTAGCTGCTACTCATATTTACTATAGAATTTTTGGCTGCCTGTTTATTACAGAACACAAGAGTTAAGAAACATTGTAATTCGCTAGCGTAAAACAGATTTTTGTTGATAATTAGAAGTCATAGAGAAACGCTTCTTAATGATTCTCCCTCTTTGAGTTAATTCTATTCATACATGCTGGAGCTTGTATGGTAATAAGATGCAGTATTTTACAAGGACCTGGTAGATCCAAAAGAAATATGTCAGCTGCAGTTAGAATGGATTTTGGAGGTTATCTCCAAATGATACTGCTTGACTCTTAGAGACACCACACGCAAAAGGAAACAATCAGTGTTATAGCTGAGCAGTCCATCAGTAGCCATTTATTTATTTCTCCCTCTCACACCAAGTTAAGGAGACTCCAGGGTGATGTTCACCTTAGGCTATCCTGAAGCATCAGGGCAAAGGAATGGGAGACTCCATGGCTGACACTGGAATGAACCAAAAATAAGCCATTTGTGCCCTTTTGTTGCGTCCCAGCCACACCACCAAATTATCCTTGAAAAAATATGTGAAAACCAAACAATTGCCAGTAATCCAAAACATCAGTTTTGAGTGTTTCTGGAGTTTATTGTGTTCAGCTGCATAACTGGCAGCAGCACCAGAGAACCAGGTAACTCATTGGTACTTGGGTATATCTCCTCACCCAGCACTATAAGTTCCAAGGAATACATGTGGTAGCAATTTCTGTCATCTCCCACTGAGACCTAAAATGCTGAAAAACTCCTTTTAGTCCATACTTTCTCTTACTGGTAGACTAGGTACTTAAGCATATGATGACTAAGCCTGTGCCTTCTGTGCTGGCTGCTCCTTCCAAACAAAGCAATAGCATTTGGCCATGTAATTCAGAAGAAGCAGCTCCTCACATTCAGAGCAGAAATTTCCCTCCTACCCTAAGCAAATCTAGTACTAATGAACTTGTATTATACACCACTTATATCAAAAACAAAATCTTGAGAGAAAACAGAGAACTATTATGTTTAAAAACATTAATGCCGCATTGAGAGTCCTGATTTACAAGTTTGAATGGAGTGCTTGCCTGCATATTGTAAACTTTGCCTTTGCACAACCACAATGTAACTTCCAGTAATTTCTTGACTTAAAACACTACAAAGTTTTTTTTCCAGAGTAGTGTATTTGTCCATAGGTTTGAGGACTGTAATTTCATCTCCTATCATTCTTTCAAGAAAAAAAAATAGAGATTTCTTCTATTCCTCTTAAAATGATCAGAAAATACTCACCTTTGGTCTGAATATCTAAGCTTGCTTTAGATTTTATGAAACCTTTGTTGCAGAAGTGAGTACAGGACATTTTCAATATCATTCTTGGTATCTCAAGGAAAATTCCTTGCAAAAACTTAGCATTTGGAGAATAGTGAAGTACAACTTGAATCAAGAGAGCAGATCAAGTGGCCTAAAATAAATCCAGCATGGTAGCCATTAAGTAGCTTTCAAACAAAGACTTCAGCTGAAACCTGTTCTGTAGTAACCCTTCCAGCTATAATGCTGAGATGGTAACTGCAAATTACATGAATATTTGAAAAAAACACAGCCCATCCTCATACAAATATCTGCCACCAATTTTCAGGCTCTTCAGGCTTTGATTATCATGTGGTTCACTTTTGTCATCTGATAAGGATCACACCTAGTTTCTTGGACTGAAAACAAGCAGATTAATGTTTCTTATTCTTGCTTCCACTTCCTCTGTTTCATACTGAAATGTCAGAACAAAATCAGTTAAAAAATACTCAGAGCCAAACCCAGCAACTGTCCCTTGCAGCAGTGGCTTATCGGTGTCTGTGCTCTGCATTACAAGGATGGAAAACTAATGAGCTCCACAGGAAGTCCTCTGCACCATCATGAACCAACCCTATGGTCATCAAAATGCTCCTTTACGTGGGAAAATTCCCAGCCATAGGTGCACAGTGAATATCTCTTCCAGCCATCTTAGCAACCCTCACAAGTTCTGATCCCAGTGTTCATGCTAGCCCGCTACTTCTTTCATTTCTTTGCAAATACCCACCCCTTCAATAGCTGTCCTTTCTCCACTTTCACATGAAATCTTTCCCCTTTAGCTCCAGTGACTGCTTCTGTCTCCTGTTTTGATAAAGTGATTCTTCAAGGCTAGTAACTGAAATATGCTTCAACCTAGAAAATGTTTTAATTGTAAATGCTTCTAGATAAAATGCTGATATTAGTCGTCTGCCAAAGACTACAACTGGTACAAAGTTGCTAATGAATAAATTGCAAGGTCATCATGTTCCCATTGGTATAAAAGATGGAATTACATACAATAGTTAAGCACAAAATCCGCAAGTGTAGCTTCTGGAAGATTTCTCATATTCATAGATCGTAATATTAAAGGAATACGGAAAGAAGAAAATGTTTCTTATTTTCAAGTATCTATTTATAAAACCCCACTTGTGTATTGCTCTTCTGTTTGTGTTAGAAATTGCAAATCCTTCTATAGATGAGCACATAACTTTAGGCGCACACCTTCCTGGGTAGTAGACAGGTCACTAGTCTACCAGGCAGAGCTTTAACATTTTGCAGTGTAAAATCAAAACTATCTAATTTTCACTTCAGGTACGACACAGTGCCTCAATTACTTCTGAAGGAAAAGGTCTTGGCGGCACGTGTTAGCAAAGGATTTTCTCCTGCTGGTCCAGTGGAGGGCAGCAAAATATTTGCTAAAGAGATTCCTCTTGAAATATCGCTGAGCGGTCTCTACTGTTGACTTCGTAAAAACCTTGCAAGAACTCAGTACTTCTTTGTTTGGTTTACAATAGCTTACGTATTTGTTTATTTTTGTTAGAAATAAGTTTTTAGAATATATGAGACAATTTTTCACTTCAGAGATCATGCCTTAAAACAAACGCTTCCTGTATAAATAACTCTGTGGTGTTCCCATTCTTTCCAGAGCTAATGACATCCGTATCAAGAGGAGGAGGGTTACTAATGCTCTGCCTTGAAGCCAGCTAGTCCGTTCTCTGGAAAGCTTGTGTAAATTTACCAGTAGTTTAAATCCAACTGCATATCTCCAGCACAGCTGTACTGGCATACCAATCATCTTGCATCATTCATTTGCTATGAGCACACGTTATCTTAGCTTTTAGTTTAATATAAAGGGGAGTCAGCAGTACTAATGGAATAGTTTGGAGACTGTCCTAAGCTGGAAGCCAAATTAAACAGTAAAATATTTTAATGCATCTGTTAATGGATTTTGTATGATTCTCTTTAGTAGAATCTGAATATCAAATACATTAATTTTATATTAATTTTTCATGAAAAGCTCCTTGATAACAACCTTTCATGTAAGGACAGACTGACTGCAGAAAGACTGCAGAGAATAAAACCAGCATGTCTAAAAGTCTTCAGTCTCAGTCACAGCAGCTGTAAAAGGCCTTTAACTAAGGAGTGTGCCTTTATTTTATAGCCTGAAAAAAACCTCAGTCTCTTCATTAAATATTTGGGTCATCCACGTGGAAATGAGCTTTCCTACTGATTTTTGTAATGACAACAAGGCAGAAGGCAGAACAAAGAGGCACCACAGAATGGTTTGGAGTCAGGAAGGGGCTGCATTATGCCTCTGGCATCTGCTCACACTTCACACCAAGCTGGCAATACCTGTGCTGCAGAGCAGCTCCAGCACTGGACTTCACCCTGCAGGAGTGGGGAACAGATGTGTCACCCCAAGGGTGACAGCTGTTGTGCTTCTGGTGTTGGCTTTAAGCAGTCAGTTCAGGAGCTCAGGCTAAAATATTGAGGAGCACCCACTGGGAATGATGCACACACTATGAACAGAAATTTTATTCCTGCAGGTGATTTTTCCTGCTGAATACTGCCAAAATCCAGTATTTAAAATTGTAACTGAAGCAAAGAGCTATTAGGTAGCTGGATGCAGGTATATAAGTGCTTAGATAACACACTGGGCAATCCTTCTGACCCTACAAAATGGGCTGTGGTGAAAAACACAATGAAATTATTCCCAATTATACCCCTGGAAATTCAGGACAGAGTAGCCAGTGAAAATGTAACAATCTTCAGAAACAGAAAGGGGTTTGCTATGTTTCTCACAAAGATGTTGGCAACTGCTGATACTGCAGATACTTGACTACAGACAATGAAAGCAAAGAAAATCGTAATGCAATGGAACTGCTGAACTGCAAAGAGCAAGGACTGCAGCTGGAGGATGCAACAAATGTCTGGAGCTTTCCTGTAGCATTGCCATACAGCTGGCAGCTGATTCTTTGGAGAAGATAAAATTCTTGATAGCTCAGTGAAGATACGAAAGAGACAGGAGATCTCTTAGTGAGAAGTGGGATTTAAACCAGGAAAGGGGAAAACACTGACTTGGAGAAGACAGAATTTTATGCAGCATTTTTCCTAATTTAATAAACTCCTCAAGTAGGATATTTCCACGTGAAAAAATCGCCAACTTCCTCTTGGAGCTGGATGAACTATCTGTAAGAAATTTTCACACAGATAGGATGTAACTATATGTAATACATCTTGACTAGTTACAATGCACAAAGTACTTGTACATACATATAAATTCTGCTTCATGCTCACGCTTGGCTCTGGCAAATTATTTTCACTGGCACATGCCGTAGTAAATGTAATTACAGAATACACAGTGCTCATAGAGCAAGTGCTGGCACCAGAATGGAAATCTTGCAAAACAGAACTGCTCTGCTTTACAGTATGCAAGGATTGACTGGATAACTGTCCTGGATTGTTTGTAGGCCCACCAGGGTCTGCTGAAGAGCAGGAAGACAATCCATGCAAGTTTCATCCAACGCAGTTGTTCTCAACTGGAAAACATTGATATTATTTCCAAAGCATATGGAGCGTCTTAAGTGGTTGTTTACAGTGGTATTAATTGCTATGAAACCTGATCAGACAGAGATGTTGAAAGGAACAAAGCCGGAAAAGTGAAACAATAGGAAAGAGAAGGAGTGGCCTAGTGCACACAATAACCAAGTTCACAGATGCTAAAAACACATCTCATGGACCCAGCTCTCTGAGGCTGTGCTGCCTGGCCAAGGTTGTCCAAGAGACACCCATGCAAACACTTGAGCTGCTCTTTCCTTTCCAGGTTTGCTGCTTTCCTGTCAGGTCTAGCGGAAACGCCCTGTCCTGCTCACTATTCCCTCTGGCTTTTGCTGTGAGTCTCCTCTGAGTTCCCACTGGCCCACCTCTGCCTACTTAACTCCAGCCCTTTTATATCACCAGGTGCCACTAAAGATCCAGGAGCTCCTTCTCAACCTTGACAAAATACACAGCATTTATACCACCAGGATGAATGGTATACACACTTTCTGCACAGTCAGAAGCCTGGCTATTGCTTATTGAGGTGTCCCTTGTCTTGGCTGTTGCCTAACCATAATAACTTCCCTGCCTTAAACTGCTAGAGTATCTCCACTATATGAAAAAACACAGGCAAAAGAGATAATGCCTTTTTCTCTTCTCCCAGCTCCTTGCCCCATCTCTGCAACTGACTCATTGCTTTCCTCTCATATTTCTCAGTTTTAGTTTAATATTTTTGCCAGGGCAGCATGCAGCTCGCTTGGAGCAACAGCTCTGACCTGGCATATACCAAATTGACTGTATACCTGAATTAAAGTTCATCTGGGAGCACGCAGCAAGTCTGTAGGCCCAGAACACACAAAGCAAAGTCTAAATGCACTAGCTATTACATCTAATAGTTCTGACACCACAGACTTAGCTATATTCCTACCTGGGATTTTCCAGGTACAAGTGTAGAATTATTCGCCAGGTCTGTCAGTTGTAATTATCCCTGTAACTGTGTTGTAGAAAACCAAACCAGAAGTATTATCAAAGGTAGCACAAGGATGGTTTATACTTTTTTCATGCAGTGAGAGATTAAGCCCACTGGAAAAAAACAACCAAGCAAAAATCTCTAAAACCCCTAGGTACAACTCTATCTTCATAAACAGCTCATGGAGAGCTCAGAAAGAAGCAATAAATAAGGCAGAAATAAGACACAACTTGCATTTGCTGGATGCTTGGGCAGCATAGCATGGTTCTGTTCAGAAAAAAAGGAGTTTGTCTGTACAGCAAGGGGAGGGGTCCAGCAGGCAAGGACAGGCAGGGAGGCAGCCAGGGCTCCTGCCTGGTACAGCCAGGGTGTTCCTGCCCTGGGCTCCATTTCCTGAGTTACACACAGCAGTGGCAAAAGCTGCAGCTGCGAACAGAAAAGCAGCTTGCCAAGCAAGGGAGTGAGCAATGGCTGGGAGAGAAGCACCTTGCAGCTGGGACAAATAATGCAGGAGATCAAGAAGCCAGAGGGCCCACAGAACGCCTCGGAGTGGCGAGAGGAGAGACAGGACACAATGCCAGCTCAATGGGGGGCTCCTGTGCTAAACGATGGCCCAGGTCTCCAGGAGGGAGGGAGATGAAGATGCCTATCTAACTGCTTTTGTGTGGGCTCTGAGTCTGAGCTGCAAAATGGTTCCTTTGTCTCGGCCCCTTGCTGGGGCTAAAAGCCATGAGGCATGCAGCCAGATGGCCAGGGCGGGCTCTGAGGGCCGGGAGGGAGGAAGAGAAGGAAAGCTTCATTCCTCAAGTTCGTACTGATCCCTGAGGCTTAAGGAACAAAACTCCAGGGAGCACACACAGCCTCAGGGGGGGATTTAGAGACTGAGGTTCTCAGACAGCTAGAAGGCACTTGCGAGATAGGAGTGGAGCTGTGGATGCACCCACCGTATGTGTCATATTCTTAACTGCTGTGTGTGAATGGGATGTCCATTCACTTACCATGCGATGGGCATGCCAGGAACAAACCTAGGTTTAAAAGAAAACCCTTATGGTCCCCCAAGAGCCATCATTCAGGGAGCTTCCTGAAATAGAAACTGCGTAGTGGGTGCCAGAGGCAGTGAGGCAGCATAACTAAGAAAATGGATGCAAAACAAGTGCTGAGAAACAGAAAGGTATTTTTATATTAACCCTGACAAATGGATTATTTATACCGTAATCTCTGCTGAGCTTTTTGAAGGAAAGTTGCAGCCAGCTTCTCCTGGCTATTTAATGAGGCAGATAAGTCCACACTTTAAAGTCTCACCAACCTCTGGCTGCCATCCCATGCACATGGATTTCAGGATAGTTCTTAAGCAAGGCAGAAAGTGGCAGTTTACAGGGAGATATTCTGGGGACAATGGAACATCAGGCCGTAAACCGACCTTAGCCAACAAAACTACACCAAGCACGGAAAGTGTTTAGATTCAAGAAAAAACATCCGTGGCATGAAATGTGATTAGAGGACCTGGAGTCTGGAAAGAGGTGGAGATGGCATGAGAGGTCTTTGCTGCCCAAGGGATGTCAGTGGAAGCTGAAAGAGAGGCAGGCAAATACAAATAAGCAGGAGAGGGTTCTCCAGTTTGCAGGAGTCAGGTGCCTTGGTGTGAGCCCACACAAGCACCTAGAAAACAGAGGAAAAGAGAAAGAAGCTGGACTCCAGCAACCACCTGGAAAGCTTCAAGGCAAGGTCATTTCTGTCTTGAACAGCAGCATCTGACCAGCAGCACCCACAGAGCTGACACCTACCTGTGGCCCCAGGCCTGCCTTCAGGTGCCTGCTGTGCAAAACCCAAGAGCTTCTCTTCTGCATTACCAAAATCCAGGTGTCACTCCCTGAGTGACTGAAATCACCTATGTTGGAACAAGCAGCAGCTTCTACATTTTCCACAGCTCTGTTTACATCATGTTGAAAGAATGGTCATCCTCAAGTGTCCATAAGGAACTATAAAGCTCACCACTGAACTCAATCCTTCCAATCAAACTTTGGATTTGTATATATTCACAGGCACAGTATGTATGTATGTATGTATAGACATTTATTTTATAGAATTCTAATAATGGGCTTCTACTACCTCACACTTCTTTCAAGAACCTCCAGTGCTTGCCTATCTTTACTATTAGAACAGTTTACTTTTCCTTGAAATTTAACAGAAATCTCCCCTACTGCTACTTAAGACCATCGCTCCTTGCACTTTCCCCACTGGAACAAGTCATTTATTCCCTTCCTCCTTGGAGCATCCCTTAAAATATTTTAACAAACACTGTTATCACATCTCCCCTCAGTCTTCTTTTCTCTAGACTAAACAACCCCAGTGCCTCCAACTCGTAGGGCATGGTATTTTTAAACCTGTCATTCTTTCAGTTTTCTTCTGGACTCTGCCCATCTGGTCCACATCTTTCTTCAGAGTGGAGTGTCCACAGAACCACATCTGAAACTTCACCAATTCATTAAATACTAAAACAGTTCCTTCAGAGCTCTCATTACACAGGGATCTCAGTCCTGGACTTGTAGTTCTTTTGTTTTTTTTTTTCCTTCAGGCTTGCACCAATGAAAAATACAACTTGGGTTGTTACAAGACATTGGGGAGTGTCGCATAGACTCCCAAGGCAGGAATCTAATGGCTCTGTGTAGGAAACAAAGCCAGATGCCAGGTTAGACTTTAGAGAAGAGGTGTTACCTCTTATTACTTGATAAAAACTTTTGTCAGGGCAGTATCTGACTTGTACAATCTGGCATCATCATTCCCCCAGGGCCTTGTGTTTTTCTCAACCAGCCCAGTTCTGTAATAAATGATTTTAAGGCTTTTCCCTTTCTTGGTTCTTCTTCTTCTCCTGACCCATCTCCAAATTTTCCTTCCTTCTGGGGACATAAGCACATGCACAATCTGCAAAGCAATACTGAATAACCAGTTTGCTCTTCCTCACAATGTGTATAGGCCATTAAAGATATTACTTACTACTGATTCTGCACACTCAGAAAAATACTTACATTTCACATCCTAAAGTATCTTCATTTCCCTTTATAAAGAGGCAGATCTCTCCCTTGACCTGCTTCCACCTGTCAGCCGCATTTTTTGACACTTTGCATAAAACCATAGGCTTCTCCATTTTCTCACTCACCATATGTCTCTTTTCTTCTTGGTCCCTTCAGTATCTCTGCTATTTTCTTTGTGGTCTGGTCCCCATTTATGGTCACTTTTCTAAGTAGAGATTAACGAGGAGCCTGAGTGAGTGTTTAGAATTAGCAAACAGGTGGGTTAACGGATGCTGAGGACAGATCCTTGTGGGAGGGAGAAGCACGTGCCTGCATTGGTCACACCATTAACATCAACACTCTTTAACAACTGGTTTGTACCAGACTACTCCAGGAGTGGGTTAGATTTCTGATTTTAAATGGTTGCGTACCTTCACACTCTAGACTTAAAAACTGGCTCATTTACAAGCCAGTAACTTTTCTTCTAATATTGGCTGTTTCTTCCATGTTCTAGAGGAATAATGCGAAGTTTGTGCAAAACAGGCAAAGATCTTCCAAAATCATCATCAGCAGGGAAGCACTGCAGTAAGGAACCTAGCCAGGTCTTGCACCTAACTCAGGAGACTTGCAGTCATCTGGAGGTTGACACAAAGATAGTGTTTTAAATTCTCATCTGAACCCAACCTATTTTAATCTAGTAAGCAACAAGATCAATGAAAGAAAATAAAACCAAGCAAGCAGAAGAAAAAGAGAAGACCCTTTTCCTTCAAATTTAATTTGCATTGCTTACCATGCATAGAGGAAGGTATCTATGTTGAATAGGCTGCAGGTCAAGCTTCCTGTTGTCAGCACATAGCACGAAGTCACCTCTGAGATTTCATGTAATTTAGATAAATTTCATCAAAGGAAATGAGCGACTGCTTAGATGAATTAAAAGCCTAGATAGTGTATGTCTGGATAGAAGGAAGAGGGAAAAGGAATGTGTTGCATAAAGACCAAAACGTCTTGTGGAGCTGGCAGGGCTCAGCACGACAGCGCTGAGCTAGAGCAGACTCCTCCAGCAGCATGTATGTGTGTGTGTGGCCAGCCTAAGTCTGGCATTGCCCCCAGAATAATATGCCCAGAGTGCTAAAAATGTGTTACTGGAAAAATCTCTGTCTCTGTAGGCAGCAGCCGAAGTGTGGACAGGGTGATCCACCTGCAGAGAAGAGGGTTTGGTGCACACCTCAGCAGATTTGCAGCCAGGGATGGGAAGCAGTGCCCAGGAAGCTCTGGCCCATAGCCTGTTCAGGGGTTGTTACCTTGTGTGGGCATAACACACAGATAACTGATCCCCTTCTGGGCCAAAAGAGATCCTGACTGCTGATGGTGGTGGCACTCTACCTGTGCTAGCAAGCTTCTTCAAAGGCAGTAAGTGTATCAATAGCAAAAATGGAAACCACCCAAACACAGAACTACCTAGATAACCAAGGATGCCAACAGCACGTTAGGATACACAGCCAGGCCATTCCCCAGCCTGTAATTTAACATTGCTATCCAGCTCCTAGGCAGCAGGGCAGCCAGCACAACCCAGGAGCGTTCAGTGGTTTATCACCAAACAGCACTGCACTTCATCCTGTCATCCACATTCTTCGTTGTTCTTGGAAAACACACCAGCATACCATGGGAGCAGCTGGTCTAATTGCTTCCTTTCATTACCATCTATGGATGCTTCTGTCAAGCTAACCTACTTTACTGACTAGGCTTCTTTTCTCTCTTGACCTTCAGCCTCGTGCAAGGGTTTGAGACACCAGCTACATTGTCCGCTTCCCCCATACCCTATTTTTTAACCATTCTCTGCCCTTCATAGTCATCTATAGCAGTTACTTTTTTCCACAACTCACCCTCTTGCGCAGCCTAAATTACAGTTGTCCTGAAGAACAGTCTGGACAATGTATTTTTTGTGCTTCAAACAGGCTACTGGCCTTAGTTTTTATATTTATTTTTAAGCTTGCCAGATACTTTTTTGCTTCGTGACTTACTTTCATTCTGCTTACTTTTAGGTAAAGGGAATAATTCTTCTTTGGTATGAGGTAAAAAAGGCAGAGAAATCTCCAAAGTCCTTTGAGCATCCCATCTCCTTCCTCATTGCCAGTACTTTGCATTGTTTTTACAAGTAATCAGCATCTAAATAACAGTTAGCAGAATATCTGTTACACCTGTGGTAGAAAATCACTTCCCATGAACTATCATTAGAAACAGCATCAGAATTACTGCAGAAATAGCACAGTGTTAGGTTATTTACTGAGCACAGAGCAGAGTTAAACAGGTACTGTTGTTCTAGGGAATAATTAACAATCAGTCATCGAAATTTATATGGTACAAATTTTGTTTCCTCTGAGCTCTATTTTTCTTTTTTAACCCCAAGAGTAGATTTGTTTCAGATCCTCAGACCACAACACCATGATCTGATTCCAGCAAAGAGGATGTAGCAGTCCCTTCAGCCACTGATGGTGCCCCTTTGCCATCACAAGTCTGTTTTCTTGTTGCAGTATCCCTTAGTCTTGGCAAGTTTATCTCTGCCACTTTTCTCTTGACATCCAAAAGACTAAGTCTGTCAAGGGTGCAGATTCCTCAGCTTTGTCTGCATGAACAGCACATTTGTGCTTAGAAGATGCTTCTGACAGGAAGGTTGGATTGCCCTCCAGCTGTGACATCTACATACACAAACCAGCATTTCATTGGAAACTCTGTGGAACAATTGCAGTGTATCCAGGCAGGACATAAAGGATTCCCTTTAGCATCTTTGAATGAAGACAATATAAATAACAGAAGAGAACTGAAGCCATTCTAGACTGCTTGAGGACTAGTTAGAGGACTTGCATCTGCACTTACCACATAAAAGCTATAGCAATTAATTTTTGTAATATTGGAGCTTTTTAGCTGTTCCTTTAGACAGGAGCTGCACCAGAACAAGGCAAGTTGGTACAGAGTGAAGGCGTGAACTTGAAAAAAATAATCACAGGTGTGAAGAAAATTCCCAATTTTCCCCCCAAAAGTCCCACAGTGGGTTATAGATCCCATGAAACTCTCCAGCATCGCATTTTTCAGCTAGAAAGCAAATTGCAAGCAAAAGCAGAATTCCTCTCATGAGGCAAACCAGAAAAATGAACCATAGGGTAGAAGTTGCATTTGAATCAAAAGGCAATAACCCCCAAAAGCAAAAGCGTAAGTTTCCTTCAGACAAGTATTTTCATTGCTTAGCTTGTGGAAAATTGCGCTATACTTTGAAAAAGAATGAATTGGGGTTTTAATATTTATGTAGTAATGGGGTTTTTTTGTTTGTTTTTTTTTTTCTGGTAAGAAAATTTGAGAGTCCTGGAAGTGTTTTTGTCTATATTTATCGTAATTTTACTTCCAGAGTAAGGTAGCCTGACCAGCAAAAAAGTATTACAACACTAGGGGATTTTGAAACAGTAAAAATATGCCCAAAGCTGCAAAACCAGTTCTTCTTTAGAGTTTACACACTACCTGACAGCTTGAGGTGAGAGGTGAATTGAGAGATCCATGCAGAGGACTCTAAGGGCACGATGCAGACAATCCTTGAGGGCAAAAGAAATTAAATAATTTGCAATAAACGTCAGCTTGAAATAATTTGTGTTATAGCAGTACCCAGAAGTTTCTTACACTCTCTTTTGTGTAATATACTATATAGTGGTTTTTTTTTCCATGGATCTTAATTTTAAGGTCATATATGTACTGCAAAGTGGATTATCATTTTAGCAATATCAAGGGTGACTCTCAGCAAGATGGTCTGGGTATAAACATCATTAGCCAAAGCATCTGCTGTTGGCCAATGTCAGAGACAGGATATGAAAACAGAACAGCTTTTGATTTCATATTGCAAGGCCAGTGGGCTGCACAGAGATATTAGTTTGGGTCTTAGCGGCAGCTTAATGCTGCCAGCTCAAGTAAATTAATCTTCCTTTTGGGCTGTACAAGCTGGCAAGGCACAGCCAGAGCCCCAGCGCTGCTCTGCTGGGACATCACCCTGGATTTTAAATCTCACTCACTTTAGGCAAGTAGGCTGGGAGGAAAGGACCAGCTGCAGAGGCCTATAAAGGTGGCTGTTGCTTTCTCTTTTATAAATGTTGCTACAGACCCTGTTGTAGGAAGGAGTAGGAGTTCACTTGCTGGGTGACTGTGCAGAGGGCACTGCAAGGAAGACAATGTGTGAAGAGCATGAGTCAGTGTATCTCCAAAGACTTTTTTCTACTTTAAATACATGAAAATCTTGTGAAAATAAGGATTCTTACTATGAAATACATGTTCTTTAAAGCATTACTAGAAATTTAAATCCATTGGTGTAATGAAATAGTAACACCATGAATGTGAGTAGCACTTACTGTCAGAAAAATGAACAATATCCAAAAGATGGGATGGGGAGAACCCCATCTGTGATGGCTGTGCACAGGTACTGCATGAGAATGGGAGCAATCAGGGCAGTGCAGCAGGGCAGAACCAAGAGCTTTGTGCTGAGACTGAGCAAAGTGAAAGAGACCAATTCGCAAATCCAAACCACATGTGAACCCTGGCTAAGAAGGGCACACATGCAGCCAGTGCTGCCAGAGGAACACAGGGCACCTTATATGGGATAGGAGAAGCTGTGCCAGTGAGCCATGGGAGCTACTACACGTGCAGATGAGCACTGTCCCACGGCAGGTTTTCAGGAGAAACCAGAACACAGAGATGGAAAAAAGCCACCGCAGGTCTCCAGATGGAATGTAAGTAAGGCTGTGCTCACTTAGCTCCTCACAGGAGCTCTGTTGGGATCTTCTGAGATATTCATCTGAAGGAAAATTAACAAGTAAATAAAACACTTCACTTGAGAGCAGTTGGACTGCTGGTACCTAGCAGAGCCCCTGGCATGGCACGCTGAGCACCACGGTAACAGCTCACATCCCTACCACTCTCCAAAACAGGGGGCTGCATCCAAAACAGCCATTAGCATGGGATAAGAACTTCTCCCAGCTCTCAAACTGTGACCAGGAATTGCCTGAGAGAGTGAACATTGGTTCAGGCCAAAACCATGCCAGAGGCCTTTCCAACAGCTTAACGCTATGGGTATGACTGGGTGTCAGTGCTCAGGCACTGTGTAATTCACTGCCATAAACACAGCTCATGACTCTCAGAAGAAGTCTAATTCACGCCGTACACTGTATATGCTACAGTCCATCTATATACTCAGCTATATGCAAAGACTGTATAAATCTTTACTGAGAGATGCTCTATACCCAAACTGTTCCTTGGTAGTAACACCCAACTCCAGCTACTGTTACAAATTAGTGACAGTAGCAGAAAAATGTGAAAAGGCAAATTCAGGGTTAATTTCTTTTAAGAAGTCTGTGTGACTTGAAGAGTTACTAACAAACACATTTGACCTCTGGGCTTCAGAAATTGTTAGAAACAGTAGCAAGATACAGAAGCAGCAGGCACTGCCCGACAGGATAGCCTGAGGAGGAGTGTTCCTAGGAAATAGGGAGGTCACATCTCACCAAACTAGTGGAGTTACTGCAAGGGTAAATGAAGTCCTGAAGTATATTTCTTGGATTTCCAAAAATTTTTGAATAAGATCCTTCCCAAAGACCCCTAATAAAGTAAGGCTAGTCATAAGGAAAAGGGAAGATCCGTTATAAAATAATTTTTTTAAGGGTTGGAGGAGAAAAAAAAAAACAGCTTTCACAGTGGAGGTTATATTCCTGCAGGGAACTGTGCCTTTTAAGGTACTCATAAATGGTATAGGAAAAGAGGCAGTTTACTACAAATGAGAGTAGTGAGGATATCACGTAACTCGGTGATGGGGCAGTACAAAGAAAGATGAGGTTCAAGGATGAGCTACAGGAGGATGCCAGGAGGACAGTTTCCCAGGAGGCAAAAAGCTTACAATCAGCAAGTAATGTTAAGCAGTATAATGAGGCTGGTAAAAGGCCCAGATAAGTGCTCTTCTTATTTCTACCATTCCTGAGAGTGCAGCAGAAGAAGGCAACAGCGGAGACCAGACCTCAAATCAACAACACTTTTCTGGGTAACTCTAAGAATACAGCTGGAAAAAATTAAACAGAAGTCTGGCAACGTAGCTAATTTTATTTTTAGACTGTTGTCAAAATACAATGCTTAAAAACATCAGTGGTAATGGAAATTTCTTTATGAGACCCACCTCTGGCCTTATTCATTAGCTGTGTCAATGGCTAGAATAAAATCGTTTTTAATGGTTTTAGTCCATTAAATTGACCTAGGATAGCATGATTTTAATCTCTACTCTTCCCTGGTAACATCTACAACACATCACATGGTCTTATCTTCTTATCTCCAATTATGCTTTTGATCCTACTTTTCCAAACTTTTCCAAGAGAGTGTTTCCCCACTCTGCTTCCTGCAGCAACCAACATTGCTGTTCTTTCTGTATCATCTCTATGGGAAGGGAAGGATTTCATATGCACAGAAGACATGGCTTCCTAATGGAATATGGTTTTCCCAGCCATGCTTAGGTAACTGATGTGCAGCACCCCGTCAGGCAAAATACGTTCTCTTCCATCTTCAGGCTACGTGGATATACAAAAGTGCTAAACGTAGGATCTAAACACAGAACTTCAGTTCCTGTATTATTTCTGAACTCTGTTGGAATTCAGAACTTCATTGCCAGAAAACACCATTGCTCACATCTTAACAGCAGAACTGGAGCAGCCCAAGTCTTGAATGATTTGCAGCTGGATCGCCTTGTTTTTATGAACAGCTGGATCCTTGTACCCCTTGAACTTTGGAGACTTAAATTGCGCCTAAGAAACATGCTTAATATAAAGCCCACAGAACCTGGCAGGGACATAAAATGCCACCTGCAGCATTTACCCAATTTATTTGCTTTAATCCCATATTACTCAGTGCAAGGAGAGATGTGTTAGTTATCCAAGATTCCCGCTGGTATCAGAAAACAGGAGTGTACACAAGTCACATTAAAGTGTGAAAAAAACAACATTTTCCGTTAGTAAATCTGAAAACAAGAGCATCTTTTGTTTTCTGCTGGAACAGCATCCAGATAGGCTAGTTTATGTTCCATTTCTACAGGGACCACGCTGTTGCAGCATGTCATGTATCAGATCTAGGCTTGAACCCCTGAAAACTAACACTTGTCACAGGTGGTGTGAGTTCTCTGTGTTCCAAGGGATTTTCTTCTAGTTTGCTGATAAATTTTATGGCAGTGCCTGAAATCTAAAGTCCTCCACCTGTAGAGGAATGACATCAACAGTGGCTACATGAGCCTCAGCAATGTGGAGACATCTCCCCTCCAGAATCTGGTGCTGTGTCCGGTGGGTTCCTGTTCTGGTGGCTAACCAGGCTGCTGAACAACACTAATTGGCATTTAGGGTTTTGCCCTGCAAGAGCTCTGAACTGAGAGCATTCAGCAAGGAAGCACTGCCCCAGTAACCACCTCACCTAGTCTGCATTGAAACCACTCCACACAAGCTGAGGGACAATTTAATCAGGACTCACTTCCAGAGCAATCCAGTTAGCCCAATTAAGTCTTCAGCATCCCAAGGAAAACAAACTGTCAGAAGGAGAGCAATTCTGCAACCTGGGGAAAGAACCATCTTACCCCAGCCTGGCCCTCCAAAAGAACAGATCAAAGATTACAAAATGCCTCTGCATGCAGCAGCAAGACATGAGGTGTGTGTCAAGCACAAGAAAAATCATCATCAAAATATGACATGACAGATAAACATAGGAGGCATTAACAATAGCCAGTTTTTTTCATAGCCTGCTCAGATCCCTTGGATAAGAGCAGGCACACGATTAACCAAAAATTCCAGCCAATAGCTGATGTTATTTCAGCATTTTTCAAATGCTTTAACTAGAACCTTGTCAAAATAAATGGTGGATTTGTGCTGTATGTGCTTATATGGCAAGGTTGATCCACGCTGATACTATTACAGTGTTGTAAAGCATAAAATCTAGTTAATGGTTTCTGCCAAACCATGAATCAGTTGCAAAATAATGACCTGAGCTATGTTCTTTTTTCCATTCTCTAATATTTCTTCACAGCACAACCCAAACAATTGCTCATAATTAAACTGATTGGAGGAGCAGACACTGGCAGGAAATACACTGCTGGCACTGGTCCGATAGCACTTCATTGTCCTGAATTTAGAACAATTACATCAGTTCCTTTCATTTTGCAGAAAAAGAGGAGGGGGGCTGCTTTTTTATCTTTTGCTCTCTACGAGCAAAATCAATGTTTATCAAATCTCCTGAAGCAGATCTGCGTATTCTTAATGAATGGCGTAAGTGCATCCCTGGGTACCCATCTTGTTTCTGCTTCTTTATGGATGTTTTGTGTTATTAGTTGTGATCCATCAGGGATTTTTCTAGGAAAGCATGAGTAGATTAGCTTTTCATAATGGAAAGACACAAAATAAAACATGTTATACAGCAAGCAAGCAAAGGTACCAAGTGAAATTGCAGTCCACAGTCACAATACATGACGTGTGCCTTCTTCCACAACTAAGGAGCAAGAGTCATGTATATGTATTATAGAGTCGAAGAACATCACACAGCACTGTAGGGAAGCTAAAGCCAAAATTTGCTCTTGAGTGGAAATGTCCAGTTCAGACAAAATTCAAGCAGAGAGAAGGTATGCTGGTACCTATAGAGACAAATAGTCAAAAGAATGCTACATAAAACCATGAAACTCTCCCTTCCCTTTCACAGTAGTTTTGTACCCCAGACTAGCCTTTATTTCCAGCACTCCAGAAACACAAATATAAAAAACTTTCAACTCTATTTGAGTACAGCTCACAGCTCTGTACATAGAAGCCATGTTTAGGGTGTCCCTTATCTAAATTAATGCTCTATATTGCATAGAGCCTTGTTTTCAGCTATCATGTGGCTACTCTAACAGAGCAGGCAAGATTTGTCTTCATTCTGCGGTGCCTGGTCATAGAGCAAGAGGATGGGGTTAGCAGTGGTTTCTTGCTCCCGGCAGCATATGTTCAACTTTGGGCTTGTACAGAGGCCAGTCACAATCTGGCAGTCAGTTAGACACTCCTGCGTTCAATTAAAGTGCTTTTTCTCTCACACATGCCCAGAGATGTAGCACTTGCCATGAGTGGCTGTGAATAGATCTTTGAAGAGGTTCTCACAGAATGAATGTACCTCTGTTTCCCCAAAGTGCTGAATAGAGGGCAAACTTGGTTCAGAAATATAATCCAAATTAGTATATTTATAACAAGTGAGATCTGTGCATTCAGATCTCATTCGTTGCCCAGGCAGAATTTGAAACAAAATCCAGAGTATTTTGGGGGAAAGGAAAAAAATAAAAAAGGACTTGTGAATAGAGCACTGTGCAAGGAATGAGGAAGGAGGCTTGAAGCTTGCCTTCAGCAAGTCACTTTCTTTCTTTGACCTTCTCTTTCATGGTCCTAATTCTTGTCTACCTGTATTGGCAGTTCCTTGAGAGCCATTAGCTGTGGCTGATGCTCCTAGATTTAGTAGTACTATACATACAAATATCATTAAGGAAATGATTTTGTATGATCTAAAGATGAGGGTGTAAGTCACAGATTTAGAGAGTTGTTGAGGTTGGAAGGGATCATTTAGTCTAACGCCCTACTCAGAGGGTAGCCAGCTAAAGTGAGGCACTCAGGACTATGCCCAGTCAGGTTATTAACGTCTCAAAGGATGGCAACTCCACAGCTTGTCTAGTCAACATGCTCTAGCACCAATCACCTTCACAACAAAAAGTCTCTTCCAAGTATTCTTCCTGTATTTCAACTTGTGCCCACTGCCTTTTGTCCTTCCACAGTATAGCACTGAGAAGAGTCTACCTCCATCTTCTATACTCCCATCTCTCCCCCAGTCTGATAAACAGATCCTTTCCTCTCAGTCTCTCTTTTAATGTGAAATGCGCCAATCCCTTCATCACTGTGACTCTGCTGGGCTCCCTCCAGTATGTCCATGTCTTATTCTGGGGAGCCTGGAACTGGACACGGCACCCCAGGTTCTGTGCACCAGCAGTGCACAAAATCCTAATGCTGTTCTGACACAGCACAAGGGCTAAGCAGAGCAGAAATGTCCCCTCCTGTGACCTGCTGGCAATTCTCTGGCTAACACAGCTCAGGACATGCTTGCCACAAGGCCATACTGCTGGCTCATGATCAGCTTTGTATCCACCAGGAGCCCCAGGGCCTTTTCCACAAAGCTGCTTCCCAAGCAGGTCAGCCCCCAGCCTGTCCTGGGCTTGGGGTTATTCCTCCCCAGGTCAGAACTTCATACTTCCTTTTGGTGAACATCATGAGGTTCCTGCCTGCCACTTCTCCAGCCTGTTGAGATAATGGCACTCCAAATGGCACCACAACACTCTGGTGACTCCCCTCAGTTTTTTATCATCTCTAGAGCAAGTTCCATATCCAAATAAACATGATGTGGATTATAACAGAAGCAGAAGTATATTTCGACCTATCTTCTTACTGGATTCTGGTTGCATGGTCTGCACAGCTCCCAAGATGCTGAGGCCACCTAGATTTTAAGCTCCCCATCAGCTCACTCATCAGAGGCACTGCGCAGAAAGGCCATTTGTCTTGTTCTTGCTGCATCATGCCATTCTCAGTCATGAGAATGAATCAATTACACGGGAAAATGAGGGAGAAATAACAGCTGCTTATTACAGCATTGCAGCAGCTCTGAAATACAAGCAAAATGTCAGCATTTTTAATTGGACTTTTTCCATCTTGTGAACAATATCCTTTTGCAGTTTATCTCTCTGTATAAGAAGGAGGGTGCCTACTTCCTATTTATAGCTTTGCTGGGAAAGAGTCAATGTTTTGATTTTATTAGAACACTATTAAAACAGAAACATTCCAGAGCCCCAAACCGAAAGATAAATTCATATTCGTGTTTGTGTTTCCCTTGAGCCTGTGTTCCCTAGCAGAAACACTCGATAGGCACAGTGTAGTGTAACTGCTTGACTTGTACATTTGTACCTAGCACATCCGATGCCTTCTCTACCAGATAATCCTCTTCGAGCAAACATTTAGCTGACATTTAACTATTTTTAAAATGAATCATAATTTAGATTTCCAGATAACCCAGGATGTCTTTTCAGACAAGGAGGATTAAATTTAGGTTTCTAAACAGTCACAATTAAATAATGATGTGCTTGAAAAAGAGGGATGTGCATTTCAGGTTGAGGACTTGCTGAAGATTAGTGTGTGCCAAAACAGTTTCCTGATTTGCCAACAAATTTCCTGACTATTCCCAGACAAATTGCTTAATCTGCTTCTCTGCTTCCTATCTGGAAAGGCAGCATATTCCTGCTTGCCTTCTTTCTGCTTGTTAACTATCTTAGTCATAAATGGTAAGAGCAGAGAAGTATTCTGCAGAGGTCACGGATACTACAATAAGGGACCAGCAGTGCCACAGTAATCGTAAGTTTGGGTTTAGGACAGCTTCTACAAGGACTGAACACTTCTATCCTATAGACAGTTTTGGTCCATCTTACCTTTAGAAACAAGATGCATTTGAGCATTTGCTGTTTGGGCCATGTTGTTCAGAGCAGTTCTAACTTCACTTCACAAAGAGGTGTTTTTCCACTCTCTCATCTCATCTGTTTCTTAATGTTAAACTTCTCTTTGGAGCAAAATTTAGATAGCACGTTATCTTTAACATAAGAGAAAGTTTGAAAGTACGTAGAATACTTATCCCATTCTAAATCAAGCACCTATTGGCCTCAGAAAAAAGAAAAAGGAAAAAAAATAGAAATAAAATAAAAAAGAGAAATGTTTCAGTACATTTTGAATTCCATTCTCTAGGTGAACTTTGTGATATGTTAGGAAGATATATGTATGAACAAGAAAAAATATCCTAAGGCAAACCATCGAAGATTAAAGCTAGGCCTGCATTTATTTGGGATTTTTCAAAGTACTTGCAAATATTGACTTTTGCATTCTCACATTGCACTTTACTTCTTGGTTTCATTCACCATAGGGAACAAAAGTACCAAACAGTCATTGTAATTTTTCCATTCAGAACCATGAAATCCAAGAACAAGAAAACCAATCCCTTAAGAGCAAGACATGCCACCTCTGCTTTGCCAACTCTGCTAGTCATCACTGTCGATACAGCCTTCAGTTTAGCAAGGGAGGAAAAGTCCTGGCACGGTGCCGTAACCACTTCACCAGACCAGGCAACAAAGAGTTTGAGATTTGAGAGGAGAGACACCATCAGAAGTGCTGAAAAGAGAATGTGTTTTGCTATATTAATGCTCAGTGGAAGCACAGCATCAGCGAAGCATTTCTGAGGCAAACCAAGACTAGCCAGGAAACTATCACATACGGTATTTTTTTTTCATATTTCTAGTAATTTGATCACACAAGTGCTTTATTCTGGTGTCTTACAGAACTCTATCAAGAAATACCAGCTCAAGAAATGCCCAATATCACCCAGCCTGAAACTAGCTTTCTTCTTTACAACACTTTGCAATGTCTTTGTGTAAAGACTCTCCTGATGTTGTATCAGCTTGAAGAAGCATTGCTGATCTTCTGCTTTACTGCCAGAACAGAGCCCTGCCAAAGAATAGCTGTTACAAGATATGCCACTAAATCTGAGACTCCCTGTTTTCTCTTGGACTGCCTCCCTTCCTGAAAGACCAATTGAAGAAAAACGTTGACAGAAAACAAAAGTAAATACTGACTTAAGAAATATAACTGGAACTTGGGTTTTAGCCATCTTTCTCCAGGCTTGATCAAGTCAATCCCAAACTCATCCCCCACCCACCCCAATGCTCAGAGCCAGGAAAACAGCTTTGTGCTACAAGACACTCTGCTCGTGCTTTAATTGACAAGTCTGTCAGTTATTTCTACTTGAATTGCACAATTATTTCAAACTTTAATTAGGAACTATGCTTTAATTCGCTTTTTCCTTTGTAGTCCATCACAATGGCATTTTATCACTGTGATATAGCATCCTTGGGCAGAGTAGGAACTAGGACAAAACCTTTTGTCTTCAGGCACATGGATTTCAGCCTTATTACTGCAATTCTAAGAGGTATAAATAAATTATGCCTAATTTTCTCTGGCATACATTGCTAACTAGATCTCTCCAGTGATAGACACAGCTTGTGTTCCAGTCTTGAGACTACACATGAGTGTACACACTACAATTTACAGAAAATATTTCCTTGCAAGTTAATATCACAACAAAAAAATGATGTCTTCTCCTCTTGGGTTTTAATCCAACTGATTTTTATCTCTGCCTCTACCTTCCAAGCCACTCATACATCCTTGTGTTGGACTGCAAATGGCCTCATGCTGCTAAGCTCATGCACAGGCACTTAACCCACAGAAAACCACCGCCAACCCCCAAACCAGAACTCTCTAAATCGTCACTTGATGTTATCACAGCTGCCTAAAATATTGCCCATCCAATGGGCGCTTCTGAACATTTTTGGTACATCAACAATCCTGCAAAATCATTGCACAATTGGGTATTTATTCAGTTTGGGGGGGGGGGGGGGGGGTAATGCTCACATGACATCACCATGCCTGAACTCAAGCTCCCTCAACATCCAACACCATTTGAATACTCAGTCAAAAATATTTCCCTTTATTTATGTAAGAGTTGGAGACCTCATCTTATACTCTAAGCACCAGGTTTCAGGGCCAGAGTCTGATCACTAATAGGTAAAGACATAATATGGAAAGACATTCCTGTATACAGTAGGCTATATATCTAAGACAAGGAAAAAGATTATTTAATCCTCTCTGCCATTTTTATAGAAAAACTGAACTCCCTTCTTTATTTAGTATTGCTATTTAGGAAATTTCTGACTGATCATGTACTTCTACTGGTGTTTCACTAGACAATAACAACATAAGCTAGATAAAAAGTTAAGAGCACAAAGGAAGGGGTCTGCATTATCTACCTGTCATTTCCCAAAAATAGTTAGAACTCAAATCATGGCTAATAAAAATCACAGGAGACAGTTCTGCCCCTTCCAGCATCATGGCATTTTATACAAAATTATTTTTCTTTCTTAAAGACAGGTTTTAGATGAATTAATTCTAAATTTCAGCCACATTCTATGAAAAAAAAAAAAAGGAAAAAAAAAATGTCACAGAACCTGCTATGTTCCAGTTGGAGGAGAAAGGAAGAAAGGAATACATCTTTAACAGTCCTTCCAACACAAAAATCATGAAGCTGTGTGAATAAAGAAGCAAACATGACCAAACTGGAAATCTCCGCCACACATACCCTGCCCTTGAGCGAAGATTAGAAAAGAACAAACCATAACTTGTAAGTCTGAGTTGCACTACTCAGTTACTCCTATGAGGTATTCACACACAAGTAGCATAAATCCTGGTCCCCCTCTGTTGACTAGCAGGACATGCAAGGTGATGTAGAGTTGGAGACCACATCTTGTACCTTAGAGTTTAATAACACAGCATTCAGGGCCAAAGTCTGGCTACTAATATATAAAGACATAACATGAAAAGACATTCCTGTATACAGCATGCTATGTAGCTAAGCCTATCAAGGTCCCACTTTCACCTTGCATGCATGCACTTGGAGCTACATACTCAATACACATTAACATGTGTGCACCTTCAGGAAAGGCGATCAGGTTTCCCAAATTCCCACCTGCCACGCTTGCAGATTAACCCTGTGGAGGACACAGAGAGAAGATTCTCAGATTTCTGCCAAAGAAGAAACACAAGAGCAGCTAAGAGGCAATGCTGTTATCAATAACTATTCCTGACCAAGTAAAGAGCTATTCAGTTGCAGACTTTGGAAGTCACTGGGGTAATTCTTGCTCTGTACATAGCCATCACTTTGTGATACAGCAACTAACTGAAAGAAGCAGCCAGCGCTGAGCCCAGTGAAGCCACCTGAAGTAGAAAGAGGACGGGTCCAGCTTGTGAAGAACCTTCCCAGCACCAGCATGGTCTGGCTGGGGGAAACAAGGTGTCTGGCTGCTGGGGGTGAGCATGCCCAGCTATCATAGAAGTCTTGTTCTGTTGAAACTGGACCACCAAGCAGCTGCCTGCCACCCACCCCGGCCACCAGCTCTGCCCATAGACAGACCACAGACCTCAAGGCATTGCTCCTGCAATGGGGAGAGAGGTTTGTGGCCCTGTAACCACCACAGCCGGAAGGATGATTTGGGCTAGTACTGACTGGGGTTGTTTTGTTGGATGAGATCATGGCAACATTTTTGGAGAGTCATAGACACACCACTGGAAACAGAGTGGGAGCTTGGAGGGGAGGAGGAGTTGTCTCACACAGAAAGCTTTAAAGCTACCAAATACAAAACGCTCACTCAGGGGCTGAAGTTTCCATCAGTAATTAACAAGAGCTTTTCCATTAGCAAGAGCTATATTAAAATTCTTTTGCATCATTAAGAACAAAACCCTCCTCAAAAATCTGGAAACATTTAATAAGTCCTCATAAGCTGGGAGTAGAAAAAGAGAGAGGGAGGAAATAAACCCCCGAGTTGTGCTGGGGTAAGAGATTACCAAACACTATTTCTTTGTTATTTAATCTCCCAAGTAAACGCAGCATGTGTATAAAAAAGAAATCACATGGAGAAGTCTGCGCTGGCTGAGCGACCACAGCATTGGGTTTACGAAGGCTTTCCAGTGCCTGAGCGAGCTGCGGTCAGACAAACTATCTTCCCGAGCATCGGCAGGAATAACGAGGCATCGCCTCCCGACAGGCTGCTACCCTCCAGCCGCTGCCAGGTCTCCCGGGCGAGGAGGCAGCTGTGCGTGCAGGGACCTCAGGCGGGAGGTTCAGCCCGAGTTCAGGAGCTGCGGCTCACACTCCCACACCCTCCTCGCCATCTGGCCGCCCAAAGCATCGCTTCGGCTTTTGTTACAGAGCCACGCACTGGCTGGGAAATGCAGCTCGCTCGGCTTAATAGGAAGTGCTGCCGAGCTGCTCTCATTTCAGAACAACTGCACCGAGTACTTGCAAACACACTTTGCAAGGGAAAACCAACAATGTGTGGAAAGAGTATTCACTGCTAGTGATTTGCCTTCCTTTTGGAAAAGTGACAGGCTTGCCTGATTTATTTGTGGCTTGTTTACCACTTCTCATTGTATTTCTATAGAACAAATTAAACTTGTTTTAAAATGGATGGCTATGTTTTGTCCTTGAGTTCCACTGTAGTAAACTGTGCTCTGGATTCATTTTTGACTGAATGGAGAGCTATTCAAAGAAACAGTCTTCAGTAAGCATTCATTGAACCCAGAACTTAAAACTTACATTTTTTAATTCCAGAAAGACCTATTTATCCACAGCCACACTCAATTATGATTATTTAGAATGCAAATAGAGGGAAAAAAAAACAAAAACAAAAACAAAACCCAAAGACCCAGCCAAACACAGCAACCCCACCAAAGTAATGAATATTTCATGTCTTTTAGGAAACCCCCTTTCTGGTATCTTTCTCTTATCCACAGGACACTTGAAAGGAATAGAAACATGTCAGTGTGGTATCTTTTCAATTACTTAAGTTTTTAAATGCTTTGGGTCTTAAGGATGTGCAAGGCCTGCCAGAGCACCCCATGGAAGATGTGTTCATTTACACGGATCCCAGTGTGTCCCAGTAGGGTGAATGACCAGAGAACCCAAAGGAAACAGGATTTGCAGGTGCCTTGCAAGGTGTATGTGACTGGAAGCAGCACGGGGGGAACACATTTGTATCTGGGTTTGCTGCTGAAGGATCCAGGAATGCTCAAGAGGTCCTGAAGTCTTTTGAGAACAGTAATGTGACTGGATTCTCCACCCATCTTGTATGGTTTACATCTCCTGAATGGGACTAGAAATCGTGCTAAATTATATGATGGTCCATGCTTTGCATATCCCTAAAATACACTTAGTGCACCAAAAGGGTGTGTAAGTGATAAAATCCAGCAGCAGCAGAACTTCCAAACCATTCATGATAATCCCATCCCATGGCACCCTTAGCTAGAAATAGACTCATTAATTTGGGGTGAGATTTGTTCCACTTGAATGAGCCATCTAAAGGTTAGTTGGTTGGGGCTGAGCTAGTCACTGAGGGATCCTCAGTGTCAGCCCAAAGCAATGCACACTTCCCAGGAGGCAGCATGAATCAACACAGCAATGCTTTTTTCCAGAGCACCCTTCCAACAGCGTGCACTTCAGACACTTCTGAGCCAGTGTCTGCATCTTTGTGTTAAGACCTGCCAAGAGCTCCACTGCAGACCTCTTTCTTCTGTTAAAAATGACCACCTTCTCCTATGCTGTCTTTCCTAGCTTTCAGTGTGCTGTTTACGCTCATGAAGACCTTTCTTCTGATCCCATAAGTGCTTACTTCTTTGAGAACCTGTTGAATGTTTTGGCAAAGCCATGTGGTCTATCTCAACCTTTGCCCACACTGAGACCTTCGAGGGTTTCCAGCAGCTTGTAAGGTGTGCGTTCCCTCCAGAAGCTAAGCCAACTTTTCTGTAGCGTATTTACCGTTTTCCACTAACGCATCATTGTTACAGTGTTACAACGCTTTTGTCACTTTTTCAAGTCCAAACTGGTCAGCAGTTTTCCGGAGTTTATCAGCTTCAGAAAAAGCTTGCATTATATGTTAGACACTTTTCAGCCATCTCACATTCACATGAGAGGACTCCAGTTAGCAGCTCAGCTACTTTCCTGTAGCAGACACTTTCAGTTCCTGCAGCAGCCACTACATACTCCTCATGACACTGATTTGTTGATTTGGTCTGTAAAGCTTCAAATCAGCGTTGCTAGAAGTGAAGCTGTCCCCCTCTTCTGCAAATGTGGAGTTGATCAGTATTTGCAGCATCTACAAGCCTTTTCTTTTCATCTTTAGCTTGAACTGACTTGTTTCCTGTCTTACACTTTGATTGTAGACTTTTAGAGAGATATTTCTTTATCATATGAACTCATTGCCTGTAAAAGCTGCCCACACAGTGCAGTCTTCCATAGGTCCCTAGGTCCCCAGGTCCCCCTTATTCTGACAATAAAAGAGGATTTGTAAGAGCCATGATCAAGACACAGAAGGACAAAATAAATACTAATGATGTTGGATATTTTTCTGAATGTTGGAAAGACCATCGCGATTCCCACAAAAAGCTTCAAGTCAGCCTTTCCTGTCAGGACAGACCTATCATCACTCTGGCTGCCTCCTCCTGGAGGAACAAAAAACACTGTAGATGCTGACAGGGCTTGATTTATGGCTTGGGGCTCTTACTCATATTCAATCATCCAAGTTCTAAGAACACATCTATTAACTTTCTCGTACTGACTCATCCAAGATGCCAGATAAGTTACACAATTCACCTTCATCACTCTTTCCTTTAGCCTTCAAATACAGAAATGCAGTTAGAGCACCTCAAGCTGCAATTCACACTATTTAAACAATTTCAGTTCAGAAGAATTACTTAATTATGAAAAGACAACCCTAAAGACTCTTTTAGCTTCAGGCCAGATACCACTTCATTTGCAACAGCCAAACTCTGAGCAAGTCTTAACAGAAGGACTTCAATCTGCATAAAATCCCCCTCAATAGTATCAGCCACTAAGCATTTTCATGCAAGTTACATGCTGTTTCATCCATTATTTCTGAAGATCTCCCTTTTCCTCTGCAACATTCCCCTTTTTAACAAGTATATCTTTCTTCTACAGAGATGAGTAACCTACCTGCATTTAATCTGCCAATGTTATTGAAAAAGGAGCAAGCAACCAAGCCAACCATCTCTCCCACCTCCACATCTGCAAACAGGTTATTCAAATTCAGCAGAGAGAACAATTTTAATTAGGAAAGCACCTTTTCTTTGTTCTGCAAAATTCCACTCACCCTGCGTGAAGGTATAAGCCTGCTAACATCACCACTCCCAACTATGGTCAGCGTTTAGAGCAGCCATCAAGCTCAATACCACTAGCCTAGGATGAACTCAAATACTGCCATACAGCCCAGGAACTGGAAACACCTGGAAGCTCTTAGGGCAGCTGTACTGGGATGCAGCAAACCAGGGAACGATTATTTTCCATCCCTATGGTTATTTACAGAATATTACAGCAAGTGCTCAGCAATGTGTTCTCTGGTCACATATCACGACCAACGTCGTAAGTCCTATGGCTCCTCTCTCATACACAAGCTGTGGGGTGTAGACAGTCTCGCTGGTCCCATCTCAAGACATCAGCAGAGGCAGCTACAGTTTCAAACATTGCTGCTGACTATGGCATGGCATAGCTGCTTGCATCAGAGTTTATTTTTATGAAATGCATTAATTTTTAAATAAGGATTGCACATAACCTCATCCTTATGCTTTTGTGAAGAGATGTGCTGTAGGCAAAGCCTGAATTAGCGTCATTTATTATATTAGCATGTAATTAATGGTCTCCCGATATACCTCAACTGAAGAAGCTGAGGATGCCTGGGCCACAAGACATCACTAGCTCTTCTAATGGTTTATTTTTTACAGATTCCAGTTTTCAGAATATTCCATGAACACTTTCCCATTTTGAAGGCAGCAAAACAGAAATGCAGAAAGCTGAAAATGACTGAAAAAGTAAAGGAATCTAGAACTGAGCCAGTTCTTCCACGGGCTAAACATACACTGAAAGATACGGGCTTCATTACCATCAGCTTTCCAAGCCTTCTTCCCTTGCCATCACCTCTGCTCCTGCCGTGCACAGGCGAATCACGGTGTATTTTCCATCCAAAGAGTATCGACCATACAGAAAGGTTGTCTCTACTCAGTCATCCAGCAGACTGGGTGAATTCATGATCATCTCCTGTTGTTAGAAGGAAGATAACAGAAGGGAGAAAATGCATCTCTGATAATGAGGTGAGGTAAAAACTCACATGACTAAACAAGGTGGAGACGTGGCCATGGGGCTGATCCTTCCTCTCTCATTTATGCTTGCACCAAAGAGGAAGTATTTTTGAATAACAGGGAGACGGAAATTGAACACCACCTCTCTCTTTAAAAAAACCATTCACTAAAACTGAGCTACCCATCAGTTACTGGCAAAGCCACAAGATGCCTTGTTCATCAAATTCTGCAGTTTGGTCCTTGGGTCACAGATGTGCAGAAGATCTGATGTTCATTTTCAGATTTTTGCCATTATTATTTTTGTAACGCAGGGAACAGAGTTTTGGAAAGCCTCAGTTTTGGGAGTTCTTAGCATCTATCTAAAGCAGTTAGATAGTTTTTGGAAGAAGGAAAATGAGGTAAGGAGACAGATTTGGGTTTTCAAACAGAATTCATAGTCCTGTTTAATTTACTATTAATTGGGTTTCCAATACTGGATAATTCTCTCCAGTTGATAACTGAACTTCCCTCCTTTGCCAGTCCCAGCCTCTTCTGTTCTGCAGTAGCCAATGAGCCACAGAAATCCACTTAGTCCCTGGGCTCTTTCAGCTGACATCAAGTTTCTCAGAGGCTGGTCACAGCTCTAATATTTCTGTGAAGTTACAATACAAAATACAGCAAGTTGCATAATTAATGAAGCATTACACATATTTAAGCTAAGAGTAACATTTACATAGAAGGTGCTTCAGGGTAAGTTCCAACACTGCCTCATGTGGAGTGAGCTGCTTCGTCCATTTGGAACACAAGGAACTGAACTACAGAATTGTTCTTGCAAAGGAGTTGTTCAGATCTGCCATCCCTACGTTCTTCACCTTCAGCCCTGTGGCTATAAAATGCACCAGGAATGCCATGTTGAGCACCACCTCCTCCTACAGCCAAGTTACCAGGACAAGTGCCCAAATTCTACCCTTTTGCTTTCTCCTGCTGCCAAGTAGAGATGCTCCCGTGACCATCTGTACATGTAGAGCACTTCTTTATCCAAGGGTGGTTCCAAAAAGCACTGCGTCATCCTGATGTATGTTAGTGTTCGAGGAAAGCAATCACTGGACAAATAGCAGCAATGAGAGAGGGGAAACACAGAAAGACAAAGCATTGCAGCAGAGGCTGATACTTTAGTACTCAGTAAATACATGTGCTGATTCCCAAACCAGCTGCAGTAGGACTGGTCACTGCCTGCTTCCCACAAACACACAAAGCTCTGTGTTGGAGGAAATCCTGACACAAGTGGATTTGCATTGATTCAATTATCTTTTGGGGTATTGTTTTGTTTTCCTGTTTTTTATAAACAGATTGTGTGAGTCAACTTGTGTGTCTGCAGGAAGCTCTTGTGAAAACATCGCCTACAGTAATACCGCCAAGACGTGCTAGTAACAAATGCAGATATCACCAGTATCTGAATGTAATCAACTGAGCTTCTGCTTCATTTTCAGCATGCTAAGGGACCAACCAAAACCCAGCCTTCCCCTAAAATTGCTGTAATAAAGCTACAGCAGTTTCTGGTATACAAATGGTCAGGTTTTGACTATTTGGTCTGTCATGCTGGCTAAATTCTACCCAAATCTTCCTGATACTATCAAAGATAAATTTGAATTTCTAGGGATTCTGTCACTACAGCATCTATCCAGCTGTTCTACAGCACTCCCATTTCAAGCTGCATCCTTCTTCCACTGAAAATTAACTATTACTAATACTTTCAAAGAATAAATCATAGAATCATAGAATCGTTAGGGTTGGAAAGGACCTTCAGATCATCAAGTTCCAACCCCCCTGCCGTGGGCAGGGACACCTTACGCTAAATCATATCACCCAAGGCCTCGTCCAATCTGGTCTTGAACACTGCCAGGGATGGAGCATTCACAACCTCCCAGGGCAACCTATTCCAGTGCCTCACCATCCTAACAGGAAAGAATTTCCTTCTTATAGCCAACCTAAACTTCCCCTGTTTAAGTTTTAACCCTTTACAGTCTCTAAAGAAGAGTCCCTCCCCAGCATCCCTATAGGCCCCCTTCAGATACTGGAAGGCTGCTATGAGGTCTCCACGCAGCCTTCTCTTCTCCAGGCTGAACAGCCCCAACTTCCTCAGCCTATCTTCATCCGAGAGGTGCTCCAATCCCCTGATCATCCTCATGGCCCTCCTCTGGACTTGTTCCAAGTTCCATGTCCTTTTTATGTTGAGGACACCAGAACTGCACACAATACTCCAAGTGAGGTCTCACAAGAGCAGAGGGGCAGGATCACCTCCTTCGACCTGCTGGTCACGCTCCTTTTGATGCAGCCCAGGATACAGTTGGCTTTCTGGGCTGCGAGTGCACACTGAAGCCGGCTCATGTTCATTTTCTCATCAACCAACACCCCCAAGTCCTTCTCCACAGGGCTGCTCTGAATCTCTTCTCTGCCCAACCTGTAGCTGTGCCTGGGATTGCTCTGACCCAGGTGTAGGACCTTGCACTTGGCATGGTTAAACTTCATGAGGTTGGCATCAGCCCACCTCACAAGCGTGTCAAGGTCCCTGTGGATGGCATTCCTTCCCTCCAGCGTATCAACCGAACCACACAGCTTGGTGTCATCAGCAAACTTGCTGAGGGCGCACTCAATCCCACTGTCCATGTCACGGACAAAGATGTTAAACGAGACCAGTCCCAACACCGATCCCTGAGGGACACCACTTGTTACTGGTCTCCAGCTGGACATTGAGCCATGGACAACAACTCTGCGTGCGGCCATCCAGCCAAATCAACAGCAAAAATATATCTCTGACATAAAGAGCAACTGAACTGGTCTTCAGGCCTTTCATACATGGTATAGAAATGTCACAGTTTAACATGGACAAAATAACTTTCAACACACAATAATTACATATAATGTCATATGATCTGGTATGTGCAATTTAGTGTTTTATTAAACAAATACAGTAGCTAACCAAAATCTGATTGCTGACAATGGGAAATTACATTAAAGCGTATGTTCCTATGGCAATTACTGGTCATCTGAAATTATATATGCCCTAAAACATAATGCAGAAAATTATCTTCCTGTGAAATAAGAAATACAATAGAAATAAAGTTAAGGGACATGTTTATTTTGGAGCTTTCTGCAAGCAAAATTGCTTTGATACAAAATGAGTTCAATGATACAGTGCTACCATCCACTCAAGCAAAAGAAAACCTCACATTTACATGAATGCACTTTATATTGATATTCTTACAGAATAATAGTTCAGATATCCAGAATGTGTCTGGCCTCATTGAAAGCAATGGCACAGAAATGCTGCAAGGTATTGGAGTATCATATTACTGGCAAGTGCTTAATTAACTCTGTGAGTTCTCTGAGAGATGCTGTATAAATAAGGGTACTGTGAAAGTGGGTTTGTATTCCTTAGTATCTTTGCCGTACATCCTTTAGTGTTTGTTTAGTTAGCTCAAAATGTGTAATTGTGTCTTTTGGCTTTTTAGTATTCTCTTCTTCTTTTTTAAAGAAAAATCATGAGGTATCCTTTACTGTTAACTAATGACATAGTGATAGGCCTATTTTATTGAGGTTGCAGAAACTTACTGTACATTCGGTACACTGTACATTCGGCAATTATTTTTAGTGTACTTTCTACACATTACTGTGTACAACTGTTAGTTTACATTAAAACTCTTCCCCCTTCTCACAGGATATGGCAAAACCAAAATCTGACAAAAATTATACACATAAAATAAGAAGACAAATACACAAATAAGGCCATCTGCAGAATTAAAAATCCACCTCTTGCGATATTTCACAATATTTTCTACATAATATTTTACATCTTATGAACTTAAATACTTAATGCAAAAAGAAAAGACCTTTATGGAACCAATCATATTATCTCTTCAAGGACTTGTCTAGTTTGCTGGCTAGTGGCCTTCTCTGGGGAGTTGGAATTTTGGAAGGCTTGGCTGATCCTGGCCGAGAACCTGCTCGGGGTGTCGGTCTGCTTGTGGCAGGAACAGTCTCTGACATATCTGAGCACACAGACTGGATTTCTGAAATGTCAAAGTCAGATGCGTCACTGCCGCGGCGGCTGCTTGACCTGCTGCCAGCCTTGCTTCCTGCTCGGCTTCCAGGTCTGCTTGGCGTTCTTCTGGTTTCTAGAGAGAGAGAATATATCCATCAGTATTGAAGGTAAGGATGGAAACGGTGTGCAGGTCTTTGCTGGGTCTCTGGCAACCCTGAACGTTCCTCATTGCATAAACTAAACTTCTCTGCCAGGCAAGCTAGATGATGCCATACCTCCCACTAAAGAGAAGGAAATGCGAGATCAAATGCTGAGCCATAGTTAATTTGTCACTAGCACATCTCATTAAAAATGTATTATCCTGGCAACTTTTCTTTGCTCACTAAAAACACATTGTATATTCACTCAACAGCCAGAGCCTTTCTTTCCACTGCCATTTTCTCAGCTATGAATTGAAAGAATTCAGTATCTGGCCTCCTCATGCATTCAGGATTTCTTAACGTATGTACCCTTTTTAAAAAAGGTCAAACCCATACAGTTGAGAGCTGTAAGTAAACAAAGGCAGAGTTTACATTCTCCCAAAGAAAGGGCTGAGTAAATGAGCTCTCCGCAATCCTGCTAAAGTGAATGCCTGCCCAGACAATGTGCCATGAAGAAAAAACCACAACAAAGAATCTGTAACAGAAGATCATTAATGTGTTTTTTCATAATTTTCCCACTACTTATTGAATATTTCTGATCTTAACAAATCTTGTTCCCTGTAGGTGTGAGCAACATAAAAGTTGAAACTGGAATCTTAGGTGGCTCGTTTCAGATCACCTATAGAAGACATGTACTCTTTGAACAGGATTTTCCAGTACTGCTCAGTATGGTTTACAGAGCTTAAGATGTGAGGGAAAGCCAGTAAAGCTATCTTCTGTTCTAACCATCCAGCCCTTTCCCTTATACAGAGCTGCTCTGAGGATCCTGAAAGAGCACAGCTTCACTGCTTTCTATTTTCATATACTCTTTCTAAAATCTCTATGGGATAGATAGGCTGAGAAAGTTGGGGCTGTTCAGCCTGGAGAAGAGAAGGCTGCGTGGAGACCTCATAGCAGCCTTCCAGTATCTGAAGGGGGCCTACAGGGATGCTGGGGAGGGACTCTTTCTTAGGGACTGTAGTGACAGGACAAGGGGTAATGGGTTAAACAGGGGAAGTTCAGGTTGGATATAAGGAGGAAATTCTTTCCTGTTAGGGTGGCGAGGCAATGGAATAGGTTGCCCAGGGAGGTTGTGAATGCTCCATCCCTGGCAGTGTTCAAGACCAGATTGGACGAGGCCTTGGGTGATATGATTTAGTGTAAGGTGTCCCTGCCCATGGCAGAGGGGTAGGAACTAGATGATCTTAAGGTCCTTTCCAACCCTAACGATTCTATGATTCCGTTAATAAGATCATCTACAGCTGCTCCCCACAGTTTTTCTTTCACAAGGAATGGACAAGTCATGATTAAGGGACAACCTTATTCCATCACAGTGAACACTGTGAAGAACCGAACCTTTTAAGCAAATACTTCTTCCCTAGCTCCTTAGGCAGATACACTGGAGATACCATTGTCAAGAAGACTGCAGTCATGAATTTACATACCCATAGCTGAATGTACTGGCTGTGCAACCATGTAAACAGAGGACCATTACCCTGATTATGTGCACCCTTAGCCATACTAAGGTAGGACTTTCACTCCTTCCCACTCACCGGACATCTCTCTCACAAGCTAACATGCCCTAAGCATTCAGGTGGAAAACAAAGCAAGTGGCAGATCAAGCTCTGAAGTAAAGACACTCACCTGCAAACTGAGCTCTGACTCTGGTAGCTGCTGTTGACAGGATGCCACTGTCTTCTCCAGAGTGGAAACCCTTCCCTGATAGATATCCTGGCAGTCTGAGCTTACTTCCTTGAATTGGTGTTCCCTATGCAAAATGAAAAAAAGGAAAAAAAAAAAAAGAAAAAGGCTTTTTTTTGGTTGCCACTACTGAAGACAAGGTCTGGCTGGTATCAGGTAGCTCACAGTGTAGAAGATGATCATCATAACAACATTCACTGCAAATCTGAAATACTGATTTGAGTCACTACAACATTTTTCATGATGTGAAATTTTAGCAGTTAATATTTGATGTAGTCCAAATGTCAAACAACAAAATCACTTTAACAGTCTGCTTGATATTAACCCTTTAGCATTCTTTATGCATATTTCAATGCATATGAAGAAAGAAAAATACTACCTTCTTGTAATTAGTAAAGCATTTAAGATTAGTTGATGGTACATGACTTAAACAGAGATAAGTAGTGGAGGTTTTATGTCTGCATAGCTTCACTTTCCACCATTCTGACACTGGTTATAGGTCATGAAAATATTTGTTTCAATTTCACAAATATTTTGAAGGCAAAATAAAACTACTGAATTTCAAAGCCTCTTGCAGAAAAAAAAGGACATAAGACTAATTTAGAAAGTTTTCTTGTTCTCAATATATTGTCTGAAATGTCTCTACTCCACAAGCTGACCCCTGCCTGCTTTCGCAGTTTTGAAATAAAATGAGTCTCGACTTACAATCTATCTGTCCCAAATGGGACAATTTCTTTCAAAGCCACAAGAATTAAATCCTCAAATCTCAAAACGCACGCAGAATGTAAGATAGGAGGTGCATTCATATAAAACCACAGTATCCATATTAATTTAATGAACACAAAAATACTAAGTAAGTATCCAAAACAATGAATAAACATTGCAGTGATGAATGTGGCATGGTGAGTGGCCTGTATACTGGCATTGTGTGTTCTGTGCCTTTGATCTCCATAAAATGTGGGGTAGAATTAATTACTGAAGGAAGGATCCCAATTACTTCCACTTCTGCACTTTGGGCAAGGCACTGGTATAGAATCTGGTGCAATCTTGTACCACTGCAAGAAGAGATTAAGCTTATTCTTAACATTTGCCCTAAACTTAAATGCAGTCTACATGTAAAATGAATAACCATTCTCTTCAGCAGAAAATGCTGCAGAACGCCCCAGAAATTCACTGCAACCTACCCTACCCTACTTGTTCCATTTATAATCTTAAACCACAGTGGTTTACATAAAAGAAACTCACTGGCAGCTGTAAGAGCAGGAAATAAATACAGTGCCTCCATTTGAAATCAATACCAACTGCTTTCACCTCATCATAATCTGATGCAAACAACACCTTTTAAGTACCATCAATTAATCTTACAATCAGCTAAGAGATGAAAGAAATAGAGATATTAGAAACTGAAACTGACTCAACTCTGTGCTACTGTTACTTATTCTAAGCAACAGCCCCATGTGCTTGAAGTGCTGTATACATACACAAGCCTGCAGTGTGCACAGTTAAGGCACCCACCGTCACAGAAGGAGGGAGTGAAAAGTTCGTTATGCATCTTTGAGCCAAGCCACACCGAGGTCATGTAAACCCAGCACCAGAAGGTGTCACATGAATAGCAACAGGCATCAAAGTGCAGATTGGTGAAAAGCAGATACAAGAGAGGTGATGGTGGCACAAGCTTCCCCTTGCCAAGCCCTACGTCTAACCCAAGGCAAGAGTAATTCCTACAAGTGACAAGTCAGTCTGCAGCCTGATCCAGCTGCAATCTTTTCACTCACTAATGACATGAGAGGAGACACTCTGGCTTCAGGCCCATTCAAATTTTTGTCATACAACTTAAATGCTGGCACAATCCTAATTGTTACAGCAGCAATTTCTATGCAAGTCCTGGGCTGGAAATAAGACCAAAGCTCATTTCCTGTTAAGTCATCAAATAGTTATCTTATTAGAGCAACGATTGGTCACTACCCCCCTAAACAAAACTTCCAGTTGTTGGAAACATTTATGTATCACAGTCAGTCTTTTGTACCATCTTCTTCACAGTGACTGGATATTTCTTTATTTACTGGTTTTGCACTGGAGATTGTGATTTTTCCTACTTTTCCACATTTGCTCAATCAATTCATTGCACACGGATTTATTAACCATTTGCACTTTAAACATGAATGCACTGAGGCTGAGTTTTCCTGAAAGTCAAAAACCATAAGAAACAGAATATTAAAAAAACAAACAAACAAAAAACCCAAACAAAAACCAAACAAAAAACTTGCGAAGGAAAAAAAATAAGGAAAGAAATAATTTGACAAAGCTCTAAAACAAACACAATGCATTAATATGCCAAAGATGTTGCAGCTCTGAAGCACTGAAATTCTAGTGGCTGTTAGTGAGGTGACAGTTTTAGTGAAGGAAGGTCATTAGACTAGAATCTCTGTCCTTACTGTACCTCTGCAGATGACTCTTGATAGTCTGAGGATTCTGGTGGCTTAGAAGGAGTTGACGTTTTGCTGTTTGTCAACCATGGTTTACCATAGTTGCGTGTTAAATGATGGGGTGTCTGTATGAAACAATGGTAAATCAAAATATGAAGAACAGTAGATGGAAAACAATGTCATGGAGAAGGATACCCAGGTTGTCACAGGGAGATCAAATCTTATAGTAGTAGTAAAAACTAAGCAGAAAGAAAAGCTGATGACAAAACTTCTGAAACAAAGCGATGGAAGAACTTATTTTCTAAATTAAATGGAGAGCTTCACTGCTCTTTCAGAGCAACTCCCAAATTGCCAGTTAGCTCATGTGGTGCCTTATACGTAAAGAATTCTTCTATTCCTGTGCCATAAATAAGCAGTAGAGGAAATACACTGAAAAGACTTCTCAGATCCTCCCCAGACTATGAAATAAAATGGAGATAGTTCTTCCTATGGAAGCACCATGGAGAAGCACCAGTATTGTTGGAGCAAGTGAGAAAAAAAATAACCAATCTGTTAACCCAGATCTGTTTCTGTTTGTTTCTCCTTACCTTCGGTGTACTTGTAGCAACTGCTTGTGGAGCAGCTGCCTGGCCAGCCTGACTTGACAGAGAAGTAGATCTGTTGGGAGAGGCACCCCTTGAAGAAGGTCGTGACCTACGGCCCCTTGGTCGGAAAGCTGCCATGCTCTGACTGGCACCATCTGCCAAAATGAACTTTTCACGCAGTTCCACGTTTGTCCTCCCTTTAGCTGCAGCAAAGAGAGGTGTTAATTTAGTCAGACAGGAAAATTGTCACAAGGCGGTTTAGAGTCATTTTCGCCATGCCAACTCCAACACATTTTAACAATAAATAAAATGCATTACTGTGTAATGCATTTATTTTGGACACAGAAGAGTTATGTGCAGAACTCGCTTATTCTAATACTTTATGCCAGCAGGAATGAACCACTGTCAAAGGAAGTCAGCATGATAATGGAATGCTCAACGTGCTATATCATTGTTAATCAATCAACTATTAATACATAGACACAGCCTGATGAGCAGTTTTGCTAACTCTACAGCTACTCATAATAAATAATACTTGCTTGGATGTTCCAGAAGAAATTGCTAAGTACAAATTACAGGAAAGCAGCAAATATATTTATCCAAAACTATGTAGTTTGGCAACATGCAATGAGGAACATAAAATCCAAACTATGATGAGGTAATTGGTGGGTAAGCACTCACACATACAAACACACATATGAGAGAATGTTCTGCAAGAATAGATGCAAGACATGTTAGGATTTAACTGTGTCAGTGTGAATGACAATTGTTTTTGAAACACTCTTAAAGCGTGTCAAAAAAATTCAGCTTGCAAAGCACCAGCCCATGTAGGAACACATTAAGCTAAATGTGATGGGTGAAGCATATTGTTAAAAGTATCTATATTTAAAAAGTGGGAAGGAAATGAAGAGAGAGGAGAAGAGGAGAAGAGGGAGACAAAGAGAGGGGTTTGCCAACCTATAGTAGGCTGAGTGGTAATTGAAGAGTTTGATTCCGAACGTAACATTTTACTCCCGTGATGATGAACTAGAAAAAATGACACAGGACATGGGTCACATTAAAGAAAACCGTTAGCAAGAGAAGAAATCAAGTACAGCAGCTGCATATGCAAGAGACTCGGAGCACCAGGCCAAAGACAGGACTCAGAGCAAAAGCTGCCCCTAAGTGCTCTGAGGTGAGTTCTCAAAGGTCTCCTAGGCAAAGAGGAAATAGCTCTTGGACAGACTTGGCTGCAGTCCCAAGTATATGTCTGTAACAATGGTATTTATCTGCTGACATAAAGAAGTAATAAAAGCTTTCTATAGATATCGTATATAACTAGGTCAAACAATTTTAAAGCTGTTTACAACACTCCTTTGAAATGTGATTTAACTGAATAGACAAGAAGCCCTTAGTGCAAATGCAGATTTTCTAGGTGAAGCGCTTAAGGAAAAGTCTGAAACTGCACCACTGACATTAATGACTACTTTGTACCACTAACTTCAACAAGACCAGGATTAGGTACCAATGCACAGTGTCCAGTGTCCAGATGTTTTTGCAGAGATTAGCATTCCTTTAGACCCACTGTGGTGACTTTCTCATCTGCTCAGGTATTTCCATGAAAAAGGGATAAAGTACTATAGAAAATACTATACAGATACATAGAATACAAGGTTTATTAAAAAAAAGAGTTCCAAACAATAAAGTTCCACAGAACTCTTAATCTGAGGACAGTAATACGGAATTATAATTAGTGAGACAGTTAAGGACTGTATCTCTCGGTGTCAACCCAAATGGGAATTACACCAGTCTACCTGTCAATAGGCCTGACAAAATGTTTAGGATACATCAAAACTAATGAATGAAGTCAGATATTCTGGGGCACATTTCATTTCCCACTGCCCTCCACTTTTGAGAAACAAGAGTAGAAAGCTCTAAAGGATGCAGGCATAAATCACTTTCCTGTAGCAGTAGGTGCAGAATCAGGTGCTAAATTTCAGTTATATATGTGGCCCGTTGCCAATGAATGTAGTATTACCATTATATTTCTTTAATAAACAATGTATGTAATATGTTGGTAAGCAAAAGGACTATTTCTATTACTGCTTAAGAACTCAGATGTCATCATAAGGCTATGACAGCTCTTTTATGATACTATGACAATAAATTTTATGGTTACCTTTTAAGCCTGTAGATAAAGGTTTCTAGGCCTTAGGGGCATACTGTCAGCCCTTAAGAGGTTTTCTGGTTGCTTCTTTTTGGATTTAATGAGAGAATGCAGTAGCTTCTTTTTGGATGTAACATCCTTGGACTTAGTATAACAATTGCTACAAATACAAGTTCTCACCCTCTCAAGGTTTCTATCATACTGTTTGGAAACCTTGGTCCCAAATCAGAAGCTCTGTGGGATAGCTTCACAAATGGCTTCTTTCATATCTCAAACTGCTTCTCCAAGAACAGCGTCAGACAGAGTCTACTTTCCCACTACAGAAGTAGGCTTTCTTAATCTAAGATGTCATTACATTGCTGTGTACTGATAAAACAATGCACTGGATACAATACCCTGGAAGGCATGGTGACAGAGCACTCCCTGCTTCTCCAGAGCCCAAAGTCATCCTGACCAGAGAATTTTCCACTTGCTATATACAAGGCTCAGGGCTCTGCAAAGTGGTTCTGGGGAGGATGCCAATGAAAAGACAGGGCCACAGAGGCAGAGCCTGAAAGCCTGGGTGCAACCACTGGCCAGAGAAGATTTTATTGTTATTGATGTTACTCTTTGATTCAACTGCCTTATTTTGAATTACTGCCTTAAAATTTCTCTCTTGTGGAGGAGGTTTTATTGGACATTTCTCTGTGCTATTTCTGCCAAAGTCATACAAGCAGCTTATGTGCCATGAACTTTATCTGGGTCAAGATCAGTTCTTATTTACAATACTCTAATGCTGGAGGAACTGTGCACAAGACACCACAATTGTTCTAGACATACATCAGTGTAACTGAACAGGATCTAAATCATGAGATTTAAAGTTTACAAAAAACAGATCATTATGTGACATTTGGTGAGATGATGTTTACAGAACTGCCATTTTATACAATTCAATCTTCACCTCGAGACAATGAATGGTGATTGCATCCAAATAATTGCCTGCAGGTCCATTTTAACAGTTGTGTTACATACCCCTGCAAGGATCGTTTTTCACTAAGAACTCATCAAGTGCCATCCAGCCACCTCCAACACGAACCATGACTGTACTTCTTAGGATACGAACAAGGCGCAATTGTTGAGAGTCTCCAAACTGCAACAAAAATCAAACAATAATCTGAGGTTCTCAGTCATTCAGATGTAGTTCAGCACTGACAGGTTAAGAATTAAACACTTTAAAAAGTTTATTTTGATATTTAATGATTAGTAAATGCTAAATATTAGATTTATTTATGCAGGTTATTAAAGCTGTTAAGATTTCAAATCAGACGCTGCTGCATTAATCCAAAGGAGATGGCAGGATGGTAAGAAAGAATCTCAGGTTTAATTTTATGCTTGATTCTCAAATGTCTGAGCTCATAAAGGAAGTGAAATTAGTAACACATTATTTAATTGGTTATGATTGGTGTTTGTGTAAATTAATGAAGACTTATTTTCATTATCTCACTGTTAAGATCATAAGCAAATTCTCTTCTGCAACAGTCTAGAATTTAATGTCAGCTCAAAGGAAAGCAGCTTTACTTTAAACAATCAATATGTAGGCTGGAAATTCAATGCATTACAAGTGTTGCACAGTTCTATCAATTGATTCACTTATAGGAATATTTTCATGTATAGCATTGATGCTGGTCACCTATAGTGAGGTGCACAGAGAGACGGGAACTTCGAAGAAGCAATGAATGATCGATAGCTATCACTACTGTCCTTTGTTATTAGTATTATCCTTTGTTATAAACCGTTTGTCACTCTTCTGTCTACCCATCAAGGTTCTTCACAGTTCAGAGATGCACAAAAACCTGTTTCATACTAGCTCTAGTACTAGCCCATTCCTCTTTAGGGCTGATGGCCAGGCCTAACATATGTTTTGCTCTTGAAACCTGCATAACAAAACCTATGCAGTACCTGTGTCCAAATCCAGATCAAATAAAACATGACCAAAATGATGACCCCATAATTTCATGAAAACTAACCAGAAGAATTCAGTACTTTTTAGCCAATGCCACTAACACATTCATTTTTGTATCGGATCATTGGGCCAACTCTCACACCATCATACAGAGCGCTTACTGAAACCAAAAGAAGTCAAATACAACTCCTTGGGATAATCTTTGACCTCTGGAGAAGGCTGGCTATAGTTCAACTGTACCTACTTGCTCCCATGAGGGGACTGAAATGCTTTAAATGCAAACCACACAAACATGCTCCCTGCTTGTAAAATAGCTTTAGTTGTTTGGTACTACTTAAACCAAGAAGAGAGAGTAAGTTTAAAGGAATATTACTTTTAGGAACCAAACAAAAGCAAAGCTGCCACTTAATAATGAATTTTGTGCTATAAGAACATTCATATGAGCATTATTCATAAGGGCTTTTTAATAATGCATTCAATATGTGCTGAAGAAAGAACCGTTTTATATATGTAGATCAAAGTCTAAAAAAAACGTATCTAAACTGACGTTGTTTATTTTCATTGCCTTGTTTCTAGAGCATTTTTTCTAGAGGTTCTAAAGATACTTTTTTCTTGCCTGTATTTTACCCCATCCTAGCTTAATTCTGCAGTTAGACCCCATCAGACAACTATATAAAGGATCAGATACAGTGGGGCTCCTTGAAAGTAACACAGGTATCTATCAAAAGCATCTTTCCTAATGGTAACTCAGTCCGTTTTCTTCTTAAAATAGCCTGGATACCAACTTCCCTTGAACGGGAAAAATTATTGTTTCAAATAATCAGAGGTAAAAACATAAAAGAAGTCCAGTTTAATCTACAAAAACACCTGTTCTTCACAACAGCCATAAAACTTTACTCTCACTAGAGAAGCCTCAGCTAACTTGCTATAGGTTCTTTTTGCCCATTTCAAAAATACGTATTTAACGATTCACTGTGTTAGTGCATAAAATGCCAACAATCAGCTAGGCTCCTGATCAATCTCCTTAATTCGCATGCTGATGAAAACGAAAGGACCTTTTGCCTAATGGGCAATAAATAAGTGATATGACACTGGGATCTGATTACTGTTATTAGCCTTTAAAAAATACAACAGAGTTTTGAAGCATTGTACTATAAACCTGAAAACTGATAAAATAATAGTCATTCTAAAATTGCAGTTTAATGCAATTGCTCAAGATTTTTTACTATTTGAGTTGCTGCTGACCATTATCTGGTTCCTTTAAAAGTAATTTCCTTAATGAGGAAAATGGCCAAAGAAAGTGTATGAGAAATTAAAGAGAAAGGATCCTGAGACAAGGAATTCTCCATAGCATATAAAGAAATACCACAGCTGACCAGCAATGAATTAGCTGAAGATGAAAGGATGGCAAGACAACTGATCACTGCAAGCTTAAACCACTATGCGTTAGGAAACATAAAAAGAAAGAAAGAAAAAAAAGAAACTTCATAACACATTCCACTGGTTTATACCTGATTTCCCAGGAAGAACTGATAAGAAATGAAAAATGGAAGAAAGACACGATTAGTTTACAGGAAATTCTCTACGTGATTCTAGAACACATGCAAACTAACACAACATTAGACGTTCTAAATAAAGAATCTGCTTCAGAGATGAGCAGGTAGCTAGCCATCCAGAGACTGAATACTAGAAAATATTCAAGGCCTTTGCTGCCTTCCCATTGCTGTTTCTGTGGTCTTTCAAATTAATCTACAAGTATTTAGTAATCTCTCTTAGCCAAATATTGAATATTTCATCTGAAATTGTTCTGGTTATTGAATCTAGGGGTGGCAGATCTTCTTCTACAATGTGATATTTATTTTCCCATGATCTATTTTTTTTTCTGCAGATTTCTAATGCATTTCTTACACTTCAGAAGGAACAGTGTGCTCCAATAAAACAAGGAAGGATAAAAGTGATTAAATGTGCTTTGGTAAAAGATCTTTGAAGTATAACAGAGTACCACAGGAAAATATCAGTCACTGTTTTTATAGAAATAATAGAAAATCAGCTATGGTTTAAACACTTTGGGTATCCAGGCAGAAAGATTGGTTTTTAAGGAGCTGTTGTATGTATGCATGCAAGTGTGTGTGCGGCTAGCTTTAAAAAAATTCCTGTACACTGAAAGCAAGCTTCACTAATTTCAGCGAAAATAAATACAAGCAGCAGTATTTTCCCATATTTTTCACCTATGTTCTCTAACAAAAAAAACCAACCATAATATTTAGAAAAGCTTAAAGAAATCTGTAATTATCATACAAAAATCCTGTAAATTAATATAGTCTCATTTGTTGCATAAAACATGTCTTATGAAGAATCTTCAAGCTTAAAGAACTAAGAAGGTCCTTAGAAGACTTACCCTGTACTTGTTATCCCCAATCTGCTCCACTTGAAACCGTTTTGCACATTTACATTTAGCTACCTGTCTCGTAACCTGCAAAAAAACAGAACTGGAGAATTACTTTACTGCAAATATCACATTTCTAAAGATCTGTGTAGATGGTAAACTTCAAATTATATAGGAGTGAAAATAAAATTAATTATTAGAAAACAGGACCCCCATAGATCAGAGTATGATCTAAGAAAGCAGAGAATATACCTCATCTTCAATTTTGTCAGCATCTGTGAGAGGTTTGTATGCATCCTTGTTTGGATGAAGAGCTGCTACAAATTCATAATAGTCAATATATCCATCACCATCTCTATCAAAAATATCTGCAACAGCACTCATTTCAAGTCGGCTTGTTGGGAATTCTGTAAGGGAAAGACAGCAACAAAAGCTAAGGTTTTTGGCTTTCCAATCCCACTACAATGAAAGGCTTTAGCACACATATTATAAGGCTTTTAGACACTAGGTGACAAATAATGCTTATAAAAAACCAAGGACATTCAAGAAAGTGAAGCAATCTTTCTGGAAAAAAAATTGTATTAACAGTGTTATCTAGATATTGGATTAAAGTAAGTATCACAGAGTGGCTTGAAGAGAGACACAGTGAGGGCACATATTAAACTGTAAGATGTATATATATTTTTTTCTTAAACATTTTGACCTTCAAAGTGCATAAAATGCTACAAATTAACAAGACAAATTATTAGCGAGGAAAGGTCAAGTAAGACTTTCACTGTAAATTTGGAATGCAAGGCATTTCCACTGCAGAAACATGCATGGTGTTTTGTGAAATCCTTCTTTAGATGGAGCTCACAACAGCAGAATGTTAACCCACACAGAGATTCTCTACAAAATGGTTAAAGAAAATTTCAACATGGTGAACAGGGATTATATCCTGAGTATTCAGCAGTTATAAACTGATGCCAACTGAGTTAAATGAGTAACTTGGTGGTATCAGGGTTTTTTTACCAAATTCTGTCAATTCATGCAAAACAGCAATGACTATGTACAGTGACAATATTATTGTATTTCCTAAAGCAGGGGGAAAATAAACACACTACAATATTCTCAAACAGAATAACATGAGATGCTGAAGCAGCCTAATTCTGAATCTTCACTGCTCAAAGCAGAAGTCTCCATGATCTGAAGATAAAGGACTATTTTAAGTAGTAGGCTCTTATCTGTCAGTTGCTAAAGGGTAATACGATCACACAAAGACATGATGTGGAAGGACTACATTAAACCAACTGTGCATACCTAAGGAATATCAATCCACCAGAAAAACTAGGAAAAGTCCCTTCCCAGTTTGATTGCTTGACATTTTGATCCTCATTATGCAGGTAGATGAATACGGTCATGGTACATGGAAACACTAGTTTCAGAAATTACATGATCTCCTTCTATTATCAAAACTACTCCATGTAAGTTCTTTAATCATATGAACATACAAACTGACTTTGAAAATTACAGGTTTTATATAAGGTACATTTTACAATTTGGTTAGTCAATGAAAAGTAATTGCTGAAGTGGCTAGTATACTGTAGGAATGATAGTCTGAGCCCAGCAAACTATTAATTAGCCAGTAATATAAATATGACATTTGTAATCTGATTCAGAATGTAAAAGAACAAGAAAGAGGTTCTAGAATGTAGAAATATTTAGAACAAACATAATTAATGACTTTAAAATGGTAATCTGTGACTAACACACAAAACTGCATAGGGTCCACTATATACAGTAAGACTTCATGAGAGGTTTGTTCCAAGTTCAACATTAATTTTAAAACTTACTTGAAGAAAGAATTCCATCGATAAATTCTTGCCTTGTTATCTTTCCATCCTGATCTTTATCAATCCTTCTAAAGAAGTCCATCACACGAGACTTCTTATGGTTCATCCACCGCATGTATTTTTTCCTCCAAATATCAAAATCAAAGTTGGCAAATTCTCTCAGCTTAATAAAAAAGAGAAAGAACTTCTTTCAGTTGAAATTAATCAGTCTAGAAAAAAATCATTGACGCAGGTATCAATTGCATTCTTCTGAATAACTGGTTCTTTGGGGGCCTATATAAACATTGTAAACATCTTCACTTCTCACATGTAAAATGAGAATGACAGCTTTTAAAGCATGTTAAATCACGTGTATCAGTGTTTTCAGTTAAGTGTATTGTACAGTATAAAACAACAAATATGGAGGTAGTTTACAATATTCACAGTATTGATAATCTAATTAGAGTAATGATTTTGTTTACACTAAATCAGGGTAAACAAAATTAGGCAAAAATATTATGTATATTCTGTACAGTCCTTTTCTGACCTCTTCAAGTCTGTCCAAGGCATCATTGAGTTTTCTTCTTCTTTCCAAGGCCAGAAGCCAGACTTGCTGCCATTTGCTGACTAGAAGGTTTACCCGTGGATTCTTGGTTTCGATTTGTGCCTGGGCTGCCGACGGATATATGCCTGGTGTTGGGGAACGCTTTCCTATTAAAACATGACAAAATGTGTATTTTCACCCAGTTCAAACAAAACAAACATTCACACAAAAGCTACTTGACCTTCCTAAAACTACTCCTTCCTGTCCCAAATCATGCGTCCACATCCTGATGATTCCATCTAATGGGACTTTTTTTTAACCATTGCTGGGGAAGGACCGCATTGTGGTTAAAGTACCTTTTGTCTAGCCAGAAGCAGCTAGTAGTGGCTGTACTAGTGAAACTGAAGGTTAAATTAAATATCTGTAAACCTCTCAGAGAGTTGTGAAGTAAATAACCTGATTTTAGAAGCAGGTTCAATGTATGGGTAAGTACAAAATATAACGGATAAGCATATGTAAAAACACAAAAAGCAATTTCCTTACTTGATTCACTTTCCATTCAATTTCACTGAACACACTTTCTAATTGAATACCTAAAATTTCCATAGACAGTAAGAGCAAAAATTTTGTCTCTGCATCTTTATGTAAAAGAGTTGTTTGCAGTTTCAGATAATGGTATATTTGCAAAGACTTAGCAAGTGCACACTCTTGGAAGCTTAACAACACATGAAAGCTGCATGCATTAAAAATAGGTACTCAAGAGGTATAGCACAAAATTTAAAAATACAAGTCTGCTATGAGAAATTTCCTCACAATTAAAAATGAGAATTAGAAAAATCAGTCAGAAGAATTTCACCCTGTTTCACTAAAAGCCAATCAAACCTATCAGATTATTAGTAATCTGCTATCTTTATAGACAGAGCTATGTCCCAGAATACTTCATTACTTACTTCCCGCTCTCCCCTTATCAAGGACAGGAATATGAGATTGTACTGGAGTGGGTTCAAGTGCCTTTCTTTTGTAGGTCTTTGTAACTTTATCCACATCAGGTTGTTTTCTGGTCATTTCTTCCATGAATGTCTGCAATAGACAGAGGTGGTTTTAATTAATAATACACAAAAGTGACCACAGGAATGAAAAACACATACAATAGCAAAACACCAAAGTTACAAGAATGGCACAAAAAGTCTCTTAAAATGTCAGCTTCACAAAAAATACAGATAGCCTTTGCAGGCAAGAAAAATTGTCAGTATAAGCTTTTAAGACCACTATAGGCTGGCTGTTGAAGGAAGGCTAAATCTGAAAAAAGTCTGTCATACTCCTTTATTAACTGTGTATGGTGAGGTGATGTATAAAGGATTTCTAACTCTGAATACTCAGGTGTTCCCTGCTGTCCATACTGCAGTTCATACAAGTGAGACAGCTCTGATGGGGTAAGTCTATGAGTATTCACTGCACCAGCAGCTCCCTCTGGCACTTCATAAACCTATTTTGGAAATCCAACCACTCAAGCCCCATTGCAACACCAGTTCTTAAGGCAGCAGCATTATCATATATTTCACGTGGGGTCTTTTTATTACTACGCTTGTTTTTATGGAGAGTTGTAGGTTTGCTTTTAGAATAATATGGCACTGAATTTTTGTTTGGTTGGTTTTTTTACCTCTGTTGAATAAACTACATACAAACCACACAACTGAGTATCTGAAAAGGGATTTGATTACTAGGAGAGAAAATAGCTAAGGAGAGATTCAAACTTAATCAAGAAGCCTAGCTGAAATGTGAGCAGCATTTGTGGAATGTGTAAGACAAGTGTCATTTACTATGCCTTACCTGATGTTCAGCTATAAGTGCTTTAACTTCCTCAATCTCCTGGGGGATAACCTCTTTATCTTTTTCGGTAAGGGTAGTCTCTGCCCACTGCAACCAGGACAGCAAGGCTTCCAGCAATTCCTGGTTAGCAATAAGCCCAGCCAGAGCTCCTGCCAGTCTCTGTTGATGTTGTTTTGCCCATGCTAAGACCTTGATAAAAGAACCAATGTATGAGTATGTGCACATCTGAAATTTTTTCAAATGTATTCAAAATTGCTTTGTTAACTGTAAATCCAGAGCTTCCCCCCAGGCCTACTGATTATCAAAGGTGCTAGATGTAGTGGCTCATCTAGGCAACAAGAATTCCCAGTTCAATCATTTCTTCCTCCAGATATTCAGTATTAGGTGCTGTTAAATGCAATAAATAGCATGTTCGGGCAACATATTGAGAAAGTTATTAAACAATATGTGTAAGTTAGTGAATCATAGAGGATTTGCTGTTCCTCCTGGGCACTCCTGAAGCCATACCTTGCTTACAACAGTATTTTGGTTTTCTTTAAACATAATATACACAGAAAATACCACCTTAGCAGCTGAGAGTATGGTACACCCTCTGAGACCTACTTGTAGCCACTCATATAATTTGGAAATCATCTAGATTAGGTTGGACTGAAATCCTCTCTAATGCAATTAGAAAATGCTTCAGATTTGCCTGTATTATCTTTCCTTTGCAATTTCCAAGTTTCTCGTGCCGAAACTATTGGCTTTCTTCACATGGGAAGTGTCAGGCAGTATTTCCTTTAATACATACAAAGAAGATTGACCATCTGCTTTAGTTCTTAAAGCCCTGTAAGTTTTGAAATAAAACCTAAGGAAGCATGGTATTCACATCCATCATTGTGGGTATTTTAAATGTTTAGTTCTCAACAGCTGGATCATTTTCTCCCAGTGCAACTACCATGTCAGTTGTCAGCTATGTTCCAAAACCAGACTGTTGCAACAAAGATTGCTTGATATATACTGACCTCTTCAAACCTGGCTCTGATGATTGTTATCCAGTGCTTAATGGTGGTGATGGAGTCTGGGTGGCAGATAGCTAGGATAGCTTCTCCCATACCTGTTGCTCTATTCAGTTCTGTCTTTTTCTCTTCCAGGTTCTTCATGAATTCCTAAACCAGAGGTAACAATTTCAATTAGATTTTGACAAAATTTGCAAAAGAAAAGTTAAAAATGTTTAAAAAGCCTATTCCACATAAAGTATAAACGAAGCCCTAAAATGTTTACCCCAGCTTGCCACTCCTTAGAAGTCCACCATACTGTAAGTACTGAAAAGACACATGCTGTTATTAAAAGCAGAAGGAAAAGCACAGCATTTCAGAAGTGCTGTAAATCGACTGTATGAATGTTAGAATCATTACTGGCAGCATTTCAGATTACTTGCTCTGTCAATTACCATAATTCTTCATAATAAACTATCAAGCTCCTAGCAGAGGCTGGAAATGACCAACTGTAATTACATGCTCAGACAAGAAAATAGAGGACTTCAGGAACAGCTATACTAAACTAAACACAAGTAACTCAGCAGCTGAGAGGGAGAGACACAGCAAGAACAGGGACAGAGGCTATTTTCAGGGCCTCTACTATGTGGGAAAGATCTTGTAAAAGCAAAAGGATGTTTACAGCTTTAGATGTCCAAGCTCATAGGCATTGATGTTCTTAGGGAGTCCAGCAGAGGAAAGGGTGGCAGGACCAGAAATGGATGTGGAGGGGTAGGAAACAGCAAAAAAACCTGAAGGACTTTTCTCATCCTTTCTGTAGCTTGCATTTCCTGTTTGGTTTCTTTTAATTTATTTAATTATTACTACTATAATGACTTTACTAGTCTGCCCATTTTGTTCTGCCTAAATGTTGTTTAAGTGCTTAGTGGAATTTTGTGTTATATTTTAACAACAATAATTGGGCTACAAAATGGGACCATGTCTCTGAAAATGTAACTCTACTTCTCTCCATCCATGAAGGACTATTTTGGATTCCACAAACTGAAGATCAGCCAAGTCAGAGCCTAGAAAATTCACAGTCACCTAAGCATTGTAAAACCAGATTCTACAACTCATAATGACACTACCCTGGGCCTTTATAAAATAAATATGAAGTTATTATGAAAGAAAAGTGTAAAAGAAATAACCTCTCCTACCTTGTTCTAAAAGCCTGGAATAGATAGGCTGTATATTTAAAGAGATTTTTTACTAACTGACTTAAGCTTAAATTAATGTCAGAGTTTAAGACCCAATCATAATAGCAGTCCCTCTCTCAAAAACATAGGAGTTCTTACAGTATTTCCGCTCAAAATGGTTTTGAAAAGTCAAGATGGGTTTTAGTGAGATTTTCAAAATGAGTTGGGGCAAGAAAAAAAAAGCCGCAACGACAACATTGTTTTCCCTGAACAACTGTACTATAACAACTCAAACTGTAAATCTATGACACACTCCATACAGTCTATTAAGATTTCTTTCAGTAAAGGAAATTAACTGTATTGAACTCTGGCAGTCCAGTGATACAGATGCATTTACGAGAGAGGTGATGCGACGCTTCTCATTAACTAATGCGGTGCATTAACCTACTACACCTCTCAGTCCATAGAGAATTTGGCAAGTGATAGAAACTTTTCTGCCCGAGATAGAATTCATTAAATCATGTGCAGTATTCAAGAAAAGAAAATCAGTAATGGGCATAAAGATGGACTATTTGGATAAAATACCATCCCAAAGAAACCTTTCAAAATGTAGCTGGATACAAATGCATTAAAACTATTTTACAAGAATCACAGTGATAAAAGAAAAATACATTTCATATTTACTTAAATAATGTCAGTCATAGCTTTCTGGTATTAGTACTGCGGCATAATAATACAGACGTTATATTCAAAGCTCATATATTACATTTTCCTTTATTTTCCTTCTATTTTTTTTTTTATTTCTTGAAAGCTGATGGTATAAGCTTAAGAGGAGAGACCACTTACTCAAGGGAGATTTTGCTGTATGTGCTTATTGAGTGGTAAAGCAGCAGTGCCACAATCTTTCTTAGCTTGAAAATTTCCATATCACTATTATTTGGCCTTTAAGAACAAAATGTGGTTGGGAAAACATCAAAAGTCTCCTAAGAAACTTTGAGTACAGTATGGCCACATCTAACACTGAGTCTGGTTGTGTTGTGCTAGCAATTACTCTCTCCACCTGGACAGGGTTTCTCAGAGACAAACTTTGCTTTAGTCTGAAGTTCCAAGTTATGCTTTAGCTTTGGCAGCACAATTCTGAGCTTTTGTGCAGAAATATTTTGTTAGTCAACCTACACGTCAGAAAGAGAATTTAAAAATGTTTTTTTTTCTAATTTTTTTCAGTGGACCTAAGATTTAATTTAGACAATTCTTTCTTCTGTATTCCCAAGACAAAAAAATTAAATAAAAGGGAACTAATGCACATGTGGAGGAAAGGCAGCTGAAAGACAAATTTCACTGAATCAGAGACAGCAGGTTGCTACTGCCAACATTACTCAGCAGACACTGATGCATACATACATTTGCCAGCTAAAGAACAGCACACAGTTTCCAGGGCCCCAAATTAAATCTGAAAACTTCTTCAAAACATTGCAGTCTGCAGTCCTTAGTTATGAACCATTATAGTCATACCTTGCACACACTCCTCTGCATAATAATATTCCCAAACTCAATCTAAACAGGATGCTTTTCCACTCTCCGTAAGTTTTGTTACAACTATCTTCAGAGCAATGATGAAAAAATCCATTATTCTTATAACTTATTCTATAATATTGTGGGCACTACACCCTTGGTACTATTACTACTGCATTTACAAAAAGAGTTTTGTAGGGGCTCAAAAATGTGTATGTTTGTATCCTCCTGTTTGAAGAGTAAATGACCTCCATGTTCCTTACTTAGCCATTTTTCATTACTGCAAAGCTAGTTTGATGTCCTATAATCTAGTATCTGCAGTACCTGTGGCACTGCAGTATTTCAGTACCTAAGGAACATGAAGTATGACAGCGTGCTGTTTCACTATGACAGCAGGTTAATGGATGGTAACATCATTCTGCTGACATTTACAGATGACCTTGAGAGAAAAGTATATGCTGTTTTGCTCAGTGATGCTAAGGTGACAGACATACTTTTGCTATGCTAGAAGACTGTGTTATAACTGTCAGGCACAATATATTCCAGAGAGGTTTGTATATGTCTCTAAATGCTTACAGCAACTTTCTAAAGGCCCATGATTTTCTTAGTAAGCCAAGATGACTCAAACAACAGCTGACCAGTACAGGCACCAAACTCTCAACTCCATTTTATTTCTAGCTTCTCTATAGAGACAGTTGCAAAAATGAACCCTGGATGCTGTATAGGACTGTATAGAACAGACTTTGCCTCCTTTCCTTTATTCTACCCTCTACAGACCTATTAAAATTAAGAGCACTCTCTTCATTTTCTTGCTTACCCTGTGCTGGTCTATCAGTGTACGCAAGGCCTCTTCATCATCTGGAAGGTTCCCATGGAAACGAAGAGCCTGCTCTGCCTCTGCCAACCACTCCAAAAGGACATGGACAACAGAGTGGAATTCTTCTGCCTGTTAAAATGCAAGAAGTCATGGTCACTCAGAAGGGGATCTGACAGGCATCCTGAAGCTTATACAAGGAGACTAATCCCACATTTGGAGTCATTAATCAAGCAGCAGTACTGGCACATTAACTTTCCATTAAAAAGTCAGTGATATACAGTACTCATTTTCATAACTGTAAAAATATCTCATGCTTCCCAAAAAATTATAGGAAGCCTAAAAGCCTGTTCATGCTTTTAGCCATCTGATTTATAGTATATTTGCGGCTCAGCTGAGAATGTCATGCCTTCACGCTGACAAATTGCACGGGAGGTGCTTTCATGGACCAGCTGGAGAGATGAGAACAGTATTTTTTCCATAGCCTAAATCACCAGTTAAGCAAAATAAATTGACATCCCGCTGGTGACTAACCCTTTTACATCTGGGAAAAACAAGAGAGTTCCACCTTCAGGTGCAGCCATATTCAGACACTAGTGTTTGAGGTAGCTTAAGATTGTGCCTGCTGAGACTGGATAGCTGGGAAAACACACTACCCTAGAAAAAGTAGGGCAGGAATTTTGTGCACAATGGATACATCACTATGGCAGGAGCCCAAACCCAGCATCAGCCCAACCTAATGTATCTTTGCAGAGCTGTACATCCATATTGTCTCAGGTTTGGAAATATAGACAGACCTATCTGTTTGGGACTGGTACCAGCCAGTACTGACACACACAGACTGTTCTAGCTCCTGAGTGCACAACTCCTTTTTACTACAATGTACTTCACCGTGCACTGTAATTGTGCCAATGTAAACAAGTTTTCAGCACACAAACTTACTTCTTTCCAATAAGGCACAAAGGGCGTAAATACGATTGCAATCTCCAGCTTCCTGTGAAGGGGGCATAGTTCTTAATCACCCTTCGTGCCTGACTGTATCTTTGGTGACTTCCTTAGATGGTAAGGTTTTTGAAACATTTGCTTTGCATTTGTGGTACAGACTATTAATAACAGTAATAAATGCTAATAGGCATTACTTATGTGCTGTGGTAAGGGGATAGAGACAAGGTAAGCAATAGATGAGCAAGAAAATGCGTATTTTCAAATAAATGAAATTAAATTGAATGACATTAAGTGAAAATGAAATTAAATTTTTGGCAAGTAGACTGCAAGGTATTTTCACTACTTCTCATAAAGTATATGTAGCATCATTAGTAGTTCTCTACCTGCCGAAGAGCCTGCTCCAGTCGTGTTTGCTTAGATACTGACAGAGCACAAACTGTCTCCCATCTAGTGCTCAGCTCCTGCATTTGGACTTTGACCCAGGAAGAGTCATCACGACTGCCTTCTATCAGCTCCCTTGCAGAGCGCTTCAGAGCCTGGACACTGCTTGTTCTTTTCCCCAGCTCCTTCTGGAAAACCTAGGCATCACCAAATATATTTGAAATGTTTAACTCATTAAGGCATAATTATGTAAAGAATAAGAAAAAACTAATGGTTATAAAAATAAATTGAAATACAGATTTAGTTTAGTTAAGAGCAATTCCATCTAAGTGATGCAAACCACACAAATTCATCTTATCAGATTCCGTATATTTACACTCTACCCTATCCTAATACAACTGGAATATGGTAGGGAAATGTCAGGCAGATCATGAGAATCCATCCTGACACAATGCATGGGTAATCTAGCCTCCTTACCACGCTGTCTTTATCCTCTTCACCAAAGCAACTGATCTGACACGCTGATTAATGCACAAGATTGCCATGTCAGGAAAACATCAGATAAAACACTAATAATCAAGAAGGTTTAAAATCAGAAAATCAGAAATAGATCCCCATTTGGGATTTGACTGTAAGGCTGCAGATCTCACCACACAGTCATATATTTATATGAGAGTATGCTCACAGTTGAAGATTGAACAAGCTCCAGGTACATAAAGGAAGCTCTTAAAAGATACGACAATTGCGGTATACCATATTACTGACTATGACTTACTTGTGATATACAATGGCATTTCAGAAGCAATTCCAGATATTCCAGGTTAGCTATTATAAACAACCCATGTTTCAAAACACTTGTTTTCATGAGGGACAAAACCTCCTCCCCACTAAACACTGTTTGGATACTGCAAGTCACTGGTAGATGAACAGAGGGACCATCAGCTAATAATCCTCCCAGGTTCCAGAGCTCCAACTGTGTTTAGCTTTTGCAATACCAGTAACATCAACAGCTTTTTCTTTGAACATATTGAACTGCAGAACTGGGATTCAGAAGCACAATTCTACACCTCCTACTTGCTCCCATCTTCAAAACCACTTGAGAACCAAAATACTGCAGCTTGCCAATGTAGGCTTCCTGGGCCATAGTATAATTGTATACTTCCATGGATAACTCAAGCATTGCAACCGCTTTTCTCAATGAATATACAGCAGCCCCAGGTCTGTTGCCTTGACGAGTTTACTGGACATTTGTTTAGCAGATGTACTAAATAAAAAGCCCAGCCTCCCCAAAGATTTCCAGTAAAATAATTTTGCTAACTGGTGTCAGTGTCACTAACAGTTGTCTTCTTCCATGTATGTTTTACAATATCTTCCATTGTTGATGATGTTTGTGTTCCAAAACTGTTTCTAAAAATCACTGAATAGCCAAATAAAAATAGTATTAAAATGCTATGCTTATGCCCAATCTAGTTAAATGTATTCTTTAAAAAAAGAATATTTTTGAAATTACCTTGTGATTGTCAATCAGGTTCATCACTAAATCAATGTCTCCATGTACTGGTTGATCTTCTGCTAGCTGAGGTTCAATTTTGTATAACCAGTCAATGAGAGCTTGCAGAGCATCAGTAAATTGTCCAGAAAATAACAGGGCTTCCTCCAGTTTATTTTGCCTGAGGAAAAAAGAAATAATTAAAATTAAAATGAACACACACTAACCATTCACCTTAAGAAAACATTTTCACCGTAAAATAATGACAACTGACAGCTTTAAAGCAGTGTTTCCTTTTTTAAATAGTGGGCCCACCCCATCCTTCAACCAGTCCTCTTCTATACCATCAAGAAAGTATGCGTTTCTAGTATTTTATTGCTTTGGCACTCCTAATTATCAAAGAAGCTAGCCACTCTGGTTTTATTTTATACAACAAAAGCCGAAACAGGAGCCAAAAGAATTCTCTTAAGCCATTTTCTTATCTGCTGAATAATTAAACTGGTTTTCAATTACCTTTCCACTGATTTTCCACAAATTGTATCCCACTTATCCCTTAGTTCACTCAGCATATCATCAAGTTTCAAGTTGTCATCAGCCAAGGTGCTTTTCTCTTTCAAGGAGCGTCCAGTCCTATTTGTGGTATCATACACAGAATGTTTGGCACCGAGAGATTTCTGGAATTCCTATACACATAGAGGAAAAAGAAAACACCCATATAGCATTAACTGCTTACAGGCCATAGTTAACTAATCGATCTTTGACATATTATTTGCAATGGAAATTGTAGATGTTGCCGCAAGAAAATTTTAAACTGATTGCAATATTTCTAGTCTGCTAGTCCTGCAGCGCACCTGAAATTATAGGGGGCTTGACACTAACAGAGTCCCTGCCTTTTGTCCCTCTCTGGGAATGCAGTTCTACAGCCACTGGAACAACTTCTGGAAAATCCCTCCTCCAGTGACAGCAGTGATTCTCATCCTGCCATAATATTCCTAAATTTCAGCAAGGAGCTGCCTGTTAGTCAGAAGAATGTGGAAGAACTGCTACTTTAGAAGCCATTAATGAGTAGTCATCACACTATATTTTTATATACTAAGATGTTAAGCCAGTGTAGAGCACCCCAATGCTTACAAAACTCATAATGGTCAAGCTGGGAAACCTCCAACCACAAGCGTTCAACCCTCCTAAAACTGAAACATATAACTGGGAAGAACTGCATGCCAAACGTGTGCAGATCCAGGCACAAGAAGCAGGGAGTTGACATCCAGTAACTCAATTTGGGCTGGAAGTCATGATCAGAAGCAGGTTCCTGTGATCCAGGGACTTTGGAATATGACAGTGACACAGCAGTTGCATCTGCCAACTCTGACAGCTCCTTCTGCAAAAAGCCTCTGAAAGCTTTCCACAGGCACAGAGGAACACATAGAAACCATAGCTCATCTGGTACTGCAGAGGAGTTCACTGACTGACAGAGTAAATAATTAAATAAAGGATCACTACCAAGAGATAAAACCAGCCCAACACAGCAGCTTTTAAATGGTAGCAATACTTGAAGTATTTTATTTCACCCCCTTGTGAACTGCTAGCAGAGCTTAAAAGAAAAGAAAAATCACAAACACACTTTAGGAAAGTCATATCTACGGAATCAAATACATATTCCTGTTCTTTTGGGTTTTTTTTTCCTCCACAAAAAGCAGAAAGAAATTTTTCTCAATGTTTGCTGAAGCAGATTTTCATCTAATTCAGAGCAACATTCAGTATCACCACATCCAGCAAGGAAACAGTTACCACTTATATCTCACAGTAATTCCTCAGGCATGTAAAGACTGCAAGGATGCCTCATCATCACTGCCAGCATGTGCACAGCTGCTCACCTCGGACTGGCAAGCTGTTCCCAGCTGGTCTGCACCAACCTGTATGTACAACAGCAATTCCCAATTCTTCCACCAACTTTCCCATGCATCCACACAGCCATCTTCTCTTTTTAGATGTGAATGTGTGTCAGGAACAGCATAGGTGGAATGTAGGTGTCTTAAGTAGGAGGCAGACACTGGGTCATGCCATGCGGACAGTGTAACCACTTTACATAGGGGGATCCAAGGTTCCTTTTCTAAAACTTGCTTGGTATTTTGCACTGTACTGTCCTTACTTTAAGGTTATTTCAGAATCCTGAGGATCAGAATTCATCGGGGAAAAAAAAAAAAAAGGCAACATTTGTCTTGTAATTTAGTATTTCCTTACTGTCCTTTTATTTTCCTCATATAAAACAAGGAAACACACTTTAAGAAAGAATATAAACACCACTGTCAAGCTTAAACTACAGTAAAAATAAAAACAATTTTCAAAATGAAAATAACCCTCTTTTTATAAAGTTCCTTCAATACTAACAGTATGTCTGTACTCCTTTTATTCGATCGGGTTTCTTAACTGCTTAACAATACTTGCACAGTGTGACTTGGTTTGGATGAGGAAACACAAATTGCTGTCAGAGAAGGATCATACAGAAAAAACAGATGTAAAGGTGAAAAAAAGGGTTGTAGTCAATTCATTCTTTGAGAGACTACACACACTATACCACATCTACTTCCATTTTCATAGAATCATAGAATCATAGAATAGTTAGGGCTGGAAAGGACCTTAAGATCATCTAGTTCCAACCCCACTGCTGTGGGCAGGGACACCTTATGCTAAATCATATCACCCAAGGCCTCGTCCAACCTGGTCTTGAACACTGCAAGGGATGGAGCATTCACAACCTCCCTGGGCAACCTATTCCAGTGCCTCACCATCCTAACAGGAAAGAATTTCCTTCTTATCCAATCTAAACTTCCCCTGTTTAAGTTTGAACCCATTACCCCTTGTCCTATCACTACAGTCCCTAATGAAGAGTCCCTCTCCAGCATCCCTGTAGGCCCCCTTCAGATATTGGAAGGCTGCTATGAGGTCTCCACACAGCCTTCTCTTCTCCAGGCTGAACAGCCCCAACTTCCTCAGCCTATCTTCATCCGAGAGGTGCTCCAGTCCCCTGATCATCCTCATGGCCCTCCTCTGGACTTGTTCCAACAGTTCCATGTCCTTTTTATGTTGAGGACACCAGAACTGCACACAATACTCCAAGTGAGGTCTCACAAGAGCAGAGTAAAGGGGCAGGATCACCTCCTTGACCTGCTGATCATGCTCCTTTTGATGCAGCCCAGGATACAGTTGGCTTTCTGGGCTGCAAGCACACACTGCCAGCTCATGTTCATTTTCTCATCAAACAACACCCCCAAGTCCTTCTCCGCAGGGCTGCTCTGAATCTCTTCTCTGCCCAACCTGTAGCTGTGCCTGGGATTGCTCTGACCCAGGTGTAGGACCTTGCACTTGGCATGGTTAAACTTCATGAGGTTGGCATCAGCCCACCTCACAAGCGTGCTGAGGTCCCTCTGGATGGCATTCCTTCCCTCCAGCGTATCAACCGAACCACACAGCCTGGTGTCATCAGCAAACTTGCTGAGGGCGCACTCAATCCCACTGTCCATGTCAGTGACAAAGATGTTGAACAAGATCAGTCCCAACACCGATCCCTGAGGGACACCACTTGTTACTGGTCTCCAGCTGGACATTGAGCCATTGACCACAACTCTGTGTGCGGCCATCCAGCCAGTTCTTTAACCACCAAGTGGTCCATCCATCAAATTGATGTCTCTCCAATTTAGAGACAAGGATGTTGTGTGGGACAGTGTTGAACACTTTGCACAAGTCCAGGTAGATGACGTCAACTGCTCTAGCCCTGTGCATCAGTTCTGTAGCCCCATCATAGAAGGCCACCAAATTGGTCAGGCAGGATTTCCCCTTAGTGAAGCCATGCTGGCTGTCACCAAGCACCTTGTTGATTTTCATGTGCCTTAGCATGCCTTCCAGGAGAATCTGCTCCAAGATTTTGCCAGGCACAGAGGTGAGACTGACTGGTCTGTAATTCCCTGGGTCATCCATTTTCCCCTTCTTGAAAATGGGGGTTATATTTCCCTTTTTCCAGTCATCGGGAACTTCACCTCACTGCCACGATTTCTCAAATATGATGGCCAGCGGCTTCACAACTTCACTTGCCAGCTCCTTCAGGACCCGCGAATGGATCTCATCAGGACCCATGGACTTGTGCACGTTCAGATTTTTAAGATGGTGTCGAACCAGATCCTCTCCTACAGTGGGCCCAAGGTCTTCATTCTCACAGTCCCTGCATCTGCCTTCCAAGACTTGGGTGGTGCCGTCAGAGCCTTTGGCAGTGAAGACCAAGGCAAAGAAGTCATTAAGAACCTCAGCCTTCTCCAAATCCTGTGTAGCCAGTTCTCCTGATAGCTTCCTGAGGGGGCCTACATTCTCCCTAGTCTGTTTTTCATTTGCTATGTACTTGTAGAATCCCTTCCTGTTATCTTTAATACCTCTAGCTAAGTTTAATTCTAACTGGGCCTTAGCTTTCCTAACCTGGTCCCTAGCTTCCCAGACAACATCCCTGTACTCTTCCCAGGCCACCTGTCCTTGCTTCCACTTATTATAAGCCTCTTTTTTCAACTGAATTTTCCTCAGGAGCTCCTTATCCATCCAAGGAGGTCTCCTGGCCCTCCTGCTGCACTTCCTTCTGGTTGGGATACAACGCTCCTGAGCTTGTAGCAGGTCATCCTTGAATATCAACCAACAGTCTTGGGCCCCTCTGCCCTCTAGTGCTGTATCCCATGGAACCTTACTAAGCAGGTTCCTGAAGAGGCCAAAGTCTGCTCTTTTGAAGTCCAGGGCAGTGAGCTTGCTGCACGCTCTTCTCACTGTCCTGAGCATCTCAAATTCGAGCATCTCATGATTGCTGCATCCAAGGCTGCCCTGGAGAGTCACATTTCCAGCGAGCCCTTCCCTGTTGGTGAGCACGAGGTCAAGCATGGCACCTCTCCTTGTCGGCTCCTCTATTACTTGCAGAAGGAAGTTGTCTTCCACACAATCGAGGAACCTCCTGGATTGCTTGTGCTGGGCTGCACAGTCCTTTCAACAGATGTCAGGGTGGTTGAAGTCCCCCATGAGAACAAGGGCCTGCAAGCGTGAGGCTTTTCCTATCTGTCTATAGAGTGCTTCATCTGCAGGTTCTCCTTGATCAGGCGGTCTGTAACAGATCCCCACAGTAATGTCTCCCATAGCTATATTCCCTTTAACCCTGACCCACAAACTCTCTGTGGACTGCTCACCTGTCCCCAGACAGAGTTCCATACTCTCCAGCCTATCCCTAACATAAAGGGCAACTCCTCCTCCCTACCTGCCAGGCCTGTCTTTCCTAAAGAGCCCGTAACCTTCCATTCCAACACTCCAGTCATAGGAGCCATCCCACCATGTTTCTGTGATGCCTATTATATCATAACCATGTAGACATGCACATATCTCTAATTCCCCTTGTTTGTTTCAGAGAGATGAAACTCTGTAACTGGGAGTAGATTTTGATTTAAGCTGCCCAGAGCAGATAGGTAAGCTAATTACTGAGACTTTGTTCATCTATCTTCCTTTCCTTTAAGGAAGATAGAACATACAGATAAAATTAGCCAGGTTCATATAAATGTACTGTAAGAAACACTGAGCATTAGCACAGGAATGGATTGGATGACCTAGTATGGTTTTTTCCATTCCTGATTTCTAAAAATGAGAAAAAATTGCTGATAAACAGACTATGAATAACCCCCAAAAGTCCCTGGGAAGACACTAGATATAAGCAAGAGAGAAAATATATTATCTTGGCTTTTCTCTTTCAGGGACTTTTTTTGTTGCTTTGGCAGTTAACAATTGGCAAAGAGTGAGTCCAAATTATTGCTCACAGCACACATTGAGTTCAGATAGCAAAATCGTTCACTAAATGAAGCAAGGAAACCTTCAAGGCTGGACAGAAAGACAAAGACAGATACAGAGGATGTATGCGGGAGTAGAAGGAAAAGACTCAAAATACAAGGAAGGACATTACAGTGTTTAGAGTTTTGCCAGCTCATTAAAAAACAATCTAGTTGATTCCTTGAGGGGGTGAACTGTTTGAAGTTTAAAGACACAAAGTTCACAGTATTCTTCCTCTCACACACATTCATCTTTCTCCTCCAAACTGCCAGTTTCAATCCTACTGTCTCATCCCACTCCCTAATGAGATTCAAACAACTCAAGCAGCTATTCTTTGCAGCGTTTTATAGGAAAAGAAGCTGGAGAAAAGATATCACTGAGAGAAGCAATGAGTCTGCCAATCCATGTGAGGAAGGGGGAGTTCACAAAACATACTGCTGTAGGTATAAAGAACAAGTGGGATCATCACATTTCATGTTTCAGAAGGGGGAAGAAGAATGCAGGCAAAGTCCTAAAAAGACCTCAGAGCAAAGTCGCAGTGTGTTGACTGTACTTATGAGGAATTTGAGCTTAAAAGACAGGAGTGAAATGATTAAAAGACTAATACAGTCAGAGAAGACAAGAAAGACTATCTTAACAGCAAGGTTTTTTCCTCAATTCTCACTGCTGACTTCAAATTCCGGCAACAACAGCAACCCCATAACAAACTGAAATTGAAGCATTTGCATAACAGAATGTTAATGTAGGTTTGCTCTAGAAGCTTTAACAGCAAACATGGGTAAAACTATTTTTTGCTTGACCAACAGCCAACTTTAGCCATATTAAAGGAGAATGCTTTCCCGGTTCATAAATAATATTTATGTCATAATGTAAACTGAGTGATGATAAAAATATAAAGCAGTCTGATGCAGTAACCAATTGTTAATGAACATGGCAAAACTTGTTGGAGGTAAAAGCAATCATCAGAAGCTACACTGAGAAGGAGAAAATTAGATATGCAAACCATTGGGAACATTGTGCAGAATGAAAAAATATTAAATGGAGAACAGTAAAACTCACAAGTAGAAGAAAATACATTCCAAAATGCAGAAAAATTAATGATCTCTCAGTATTGTGTCTCTAATGAAACTACTCCAAGTTAAATCTTGAGACAGTCTGTCTCTGAGGATTCTACCACTTACCTACTTGATCCTCAGTAATATATTATCCTAGGCTCTTTTCAAAAGTAAAAATGAAGTAAAGACTTCTCAGGTCTTTCCTTTTGCTCTGTTTCTGATGAAACTAAAGAGCAGTTACATTATCATTATTTGTTTGCACAGCCAAGTCAATCAGGGGGATTTTTACATTTTCATCTACAGTAGGTGGGTTTGTGGAAAGCTGGTCCTGGAATTTTGAATCCCATGAAGAAAAACTAGCTTTGCTACTAATGGTGTCACTGTACTTTCTAGATGAAAACCAGTAAATTTCTGGTTTAAGGACTGAAAAAAAAACCCTGCAATAAAACCTCTTCAGAGATTCCAAAATTTCCATGGTCCTTTATTATTATTCTGCCACAGACCAAGTACTGTGAAAAGTTTTTTTTCACTCCCCACCTGTAACACACCACCACTTAATTTTTTGCAAATAAGCACTCCACTGCAATGAGGCCACAAATCTACTTTGTTTGCTGACTGAACAACACAAGGCTGACAGGCTTACCTCCACCTCACTGGGCACTTTGCATGTCATCACTCACAACTCACCTTATGCTGTGCGAGCTGCATCTTTATTTTGTCAGGGTCATTTGCAATTTCAAGATCTGAGTCCAAAGATTTCTCTGACTCTTCCAGCCACTCCATAAGTTTGTGCCAGGCTTCATGGAACTGCAGGGAAGTGAGATTTGCATGGAATTTAAAATTCACTGGTTCATAAAATAGCCTGAAAACGTTAAACCCCAACCAGTTCTCTACAGGCCAACCAAGTATTTGGCAGACTTTGGAAAGATTTGGTGTACTTTTTCTCCCTGGTCTCTCAAACAGGACTAGCCCAACCACATGCCCACTGGACTTAGCCTCCCTTCTCCCAGGTGAATTAGCAACCTTTAAAGCACATGACCTACATACACAGTACGTATCTTTCAGAAACATAGTGGTAACTTCTGTTGATGCCTTGCTTATTTAGCTTCCTATATTCTTAGTAATGAATTGTAAATACAACAAGAATGGGGATTAGCTATTGCCTACATGGGACAACATATCGGCATGTCCCATAATAGTAGTAAAACACTAGGGAAAACTCCTGTCTGGATGAATGCCCAAGATTTTCCCTGGGACACACATAAATGCTCTCATTATATCAAATGCTATCTTGATGGGCAAGGAACATATTCTTGATCTTCCTTCCTGTCTAAAGAAAAAGAGTGCTTCAGGGAAGGAAACAGGGAAAGACTAAAGATTCAGCCAGCTTTCACAAAGTGGCATCCCTCTGGGATTCAATTTTTCTAAGCTGGTTGTTTCTCTGTCTCTTTTGAAGATTCTTCTTGCCTAGGATGCCTACAGATGAAAGCACAGAAACTAGTTCAGAAATCTTTCAAGGCTCCTGGACCCTGTTGTTTAAGGGCTGTGGCTCAGGCCTTGACATCTGTATCCTTCAGTACTCCTTCCCTGCTCTGCAGAGATAGGTGTCATCCTAAATTAGCAACTTATTGTATTCAGCTCTGTAAATGAATATAGAGATGAAATCCATCTCATTGCAGAACTCCTGTGTGTGTGAATCCACAAGAGAAACTGCTGGAAAACAAATATCCTTTGATTGGCTTATAGGCTAATTTATTGCTCAGAGTAGTTCTTACCCTATGAGCTGAGTGGTGGTAGCAGTAAACATGGCTATGTGGTTTGGCTGTGAACACTACCAAATCTTGAATAGTCATGTTCACTTGAACAAAAAGAAGCTAGAACTTCCTATTGATAGTTAAACAAATTATACTCCTCTCACACATCCTGCATCTTATCATTTTTGTTCCTCAGTGAGGGGAACTTGAATCTAACAAAAAAACATGAATGTTCCCTGGTGAGGAAAACAGTATGAAAATAAAAAACAAAAAAGAAACCCGCCCAAACCCCAACAACTTTCTAGATTTTTAAGAAAATAAATGGAGATATCTTACCACACAGAAAATATTGGTCTAGTAACTAACATAGGAGATTGAGGAAGTGATGAGCATCAATTGGAGCACAAGACAAACCCAAAAGGAAAACATTAAGGGATACTCCCACAGATTACTTAAAAGGGGGTCATCACAGTCTTTAAAATATAAGGGGTTGATTGTGAAACTTCTTTTTGAGAATAGATGGCATTAATATACATCTGGAAGCCATAATGTAACTTTCTTCTTTCAGACTATACTGTACTGCAGACAGAAGTCACCGCTTGGGTTGAAAATGTCACTTTCGCCTCCCAAATGAAGTGCTCTATGATTGAATCACAGAAATTGCTCCACTAACTCAACACTGTCTGTTACACTAAACTCAAGACTTACTTGAAAGTGCTTTAAGGCACCATAGTCTTCAAGTCTGGATGTAATTACAGCTAAGTTCAAAGAAGTGTACAACAGCTGTTGTCCAATTACCTGTTTGGCTCTTTTCCTTGCATCATCCAAAGCTCTTCCCCTTTCAACTAAGCGTTGAACTACTTTTTCCCATCGACTCTGTACACTAATCAGCAGATTCTTAATAAGGACAACATCCTGTTTCTGGCTGAAATATTTCAAGTGGGTTCCAGTTTTGTCCAGCTCTATGATCTGATCTCGATGAGAATTCACTTCTGTGGCAAAAACCTTGGAAAAAAGGGAGGAAATTACTCTCAATATTATGTTGCTCAAGCACTGGGTAAACAGTGAAAAAAAACAGTCTGATAAAAGTATGACATAGCAACAAAGACTACAAAATCCAATTCTAAACAAATGTTTCTTCGAGTGCCGGTATTACAGGGTTCATTTGGACATTGTTGAAGTATCTACACAAAGTGGGAGAAAAATATTACAAATCTGTTTCTTTACATACCTTGTGTTCATCAATTTGAAACAGGACAGTGTCCAAGATAAGACTTGGCCGAGAAGCTGCAGTTAGAGTTTGCTCAGCCTGAGTAAGCCAATTGATGAAATCTTGAAGTGAGTTGTGGAACTCCATTGCTAAACTGAGGGCTTCTTCCAGTTTGGTCTGTAAAGATAGATCATACTTTAATAGCAGTTGATATTGTGCAGAGCTTCAGCAAAGTAAACCATTTTAGTTCCGCATTTTGGAGTAAACCATTTTAGTTTAGCATTTTAAAACATTTTTCCAACTCAAAGTTTCCGAGTTCTAAACTAATAGCCTACATTTGAGCATATTAAAGGAGAGAGATAAAAGAATAACAGCAAAATTATGCATGATAGATGAACAGAAAATACAGCACCTAGTATCAAGATAAAATTTTCCACATTAGAATATTGCATCTTCTACTACTTAACAGGACATACAGATTTACCAATTTCAAACCAAAACCAGTAGAACAAAGAACAAGTTTGCCTACACCACTTCTTTCTAATGAAGTCCAACTGCCATTTAGGTTGCCTGAATTTTGAATACAGAATTTCTATTGATCATGAGACAGCAGTCAGTGATTTTCAAACAACTGCACTGCTGGCATAGCTGAGCACTATAACCTTACAGCTTCCTGCAAGAAGGTGCTCATATTGGGTGTTAATTAGTTTGATGTTCTTACATTATACAGTTACCTTAAGAGACACCGGCATTCTTACATTAAAATAAGACTGTATTAAAATCAGGACTGTACAGAGAGTAACCCTGTCTGTAATTATTGATATTCTTCATTGTTTGATTGAGGTAGAACAAATGGACTATAGTTCGTGAAGGAATGAAAGCAAAATGAAATGAATAATAAGAAAACGTGTGTTGCATATCGGTGAAATCATACCATTGATCTATGTTAGAACAGAAGGCAGTCACTCGAAGTACATGGCAAAAGGCCAAGCATTTGGGAAATTTTAGAAAAAACAAATGGATAAAAGCTAGGTAAATTAATGCGGCAATTCTGTACTGAGAAGGAGAGAAATCTGAATGATCAAATAATTTTATTCACTTTCTCCTGTCTACGATTACTGTAATAAAAACCAGAAAAGCCCTGAGCATTATCAGTATCATTTAACATATTTCTACGGAACATATGGAACAGACTTGTGCCATTCTCAAACATCCTCCCCTCAAATTATAGATAATCATCTTCCTCAGTCCCATTTTTCCCCAGCACTCTCTAAATATACCACTGCATTTTGCATAACAGTCTCTACAACTGAATTTAAGCTTAAAGATCAAGCAAGTATGTATGCATAACACACTGAACATAACATTCGTACATACATGATTTACACTTCAATTTTTTTTGTAAAAACACATACTTTTCTTTCACTGAGCTTTGTTTGTACTGATTCCCATTTTTCTTTTAAGTTATTTATGTCCTGCTCAACGTTTGTTTCAGCAGACTCTGGGCATCTTGCGAGCATCTGCTGGCCTTTCTGCATTAGACGCTTATATGTCTCTTCTTTGGCTTCAAAGGCAGCACAAAGTTCCTAAATAAAGCAAGCACCAAAAGGTAAGTCAGGTAGAAACTCAATACTCTTTACAAATGCTAGTATAACATTTATTCCTCCCTCAACATTTCAGGCGTATTATTAAGACTAATAAAGGAAATATATGTAATTCATAAAAAGCCAAATGAGCAAAGACGGGGCTCGTTTCTTCAGGAAATGAGAACTTGTATTTTCTGTCAGATGTTTTCTCTGAGATCCAAAGCTTGGCAAAGAAAGTACTATGCGCTTATTGCACAAGATTTGCTACAATTTGGTTGGTTTAAAGCCCATCTGAAACACAAAAAGCATCTCCATTATATAGTGCACTGAAAGCCCAGACCTATTCAATACACCTTCAAAAGTGGGTGGGACAACCTGGAGGGGCTGCTTTATTGTACATTGTCTCTTTTGTTTCCTACCTTCCTTCATTCACCAGGGAAGAGCACTGAAGACATTTTACACATACAAAGAATAATGGTAACAACTGTTTTACTTGCTAACTATTCTACTAATGACTCTTTTTTAACCATGTAAAAAATGAGGTGTATTGCATTCCTATGATTCAGAAGGCTATGTTCAATATTTGTAACAGACCATACTAAATGTGGTAATGAAGCTGCTGCAGACTCCAAAATGAGGAACACCTTCCAGAGGATGAGCAGTAAGTGGCTTGCAAATAGGAGGAAAAAGCTTTTTCCTCTGATTCCCAGGACAAGAGCCCAAACCCAACATTTTCTTTAGGTTAAGAGAGAACTGTACGTAGGGTTGTACCTGATCACAGAGAAGGGCAAAACAAAGCAGGAAGCAGGTTCAGCTATGAGCTGAGATTTTAACAGCCTTTTGCTTTCTTTCTGAGGACTATGAACAGTGGTGTCATCTAGCCTGCTTCCTCCCAAACTCCCTACAGAATTTCTGGTTTCCATAACTCCCCAGAGCATCTTATTTTACTGCAGCACAAGAACCCCTCAAAAGTAAACATAAGGAGCACAGCACAGGTCAGACATAGCAAGGAGTGTGCGGCAGGACTGGCCCCAAACACTGTGTCTGGACTCAGCCTAAGTCAGGGGCTCATCACAGTGATTATATCTGCAGTACAGTCACACTCTTAACAGGGCAGAAACAAAGTTCTTTTTAAAGGAGGAACTAAAAAAAATTGTTATAAGAAAAAGAGCTTAGAACATCAGCACTAAGAGCCAAAGTACTCTCTTTTTAAGCCCCTTTCCTGCTGGTGTCCTGTAATGTCTCCTCATATCTTTTGTTTTCCTGGAGTTGCCTTAGCTAGAAATGCTGCTCAATCCCAACTCCATTTGTGAACTGATTATGGTTGAGTGCTCTTTTATTCTTATCTGAAGAAACAGACTTTATAACTCAAGAAGATGGCTCATAACATTATTTCCAGTGAGAATCAAATCTCGCTCAAAATAAACATATTTCAAATTACAGTGCAAAACTTTCTTCTTCAGTTTCATGTCACAAATTAACATGGTTTATATCACTTAGGAGCAAGTTTAAATGTGGAACTCATGGTAAGTAGCACTCAAAATGACAAGTGGCTTCAACATTTCAGTTGCCACAAAACAAAAAACAGGGAAAGGGAGAGGGGGAGAGAGAATTTGCACAGATGCACTGGGCTTTAAGTAACTGAAATACTGAAATCAAGCTGTATTTTTTAAGGGTTATATATATTAAAGGATGGGAATTTCATGCCTGCAGTTACATAATAGTAACAATCTTTGAAATGTACATGTACAGTTAGGAAATGATTGTACACATGAAGTACATATTACTGGGACACATTTTATATTTGTTCCAACTATAACACTACATTCAGTTTAAAGATTCCTTAACTAATCTATCTGTAAGAATAAGTATAGAAAATCTATGTATTAGAAGAATGTACCAAAGAAAACCCTGACATTTTCCAGGCAATTTTTTTTGCCTTAATCTGACTTTTAGTCCAGGATAAAAAAGACAAAATGAGAAGGACTGGAGGGGTTCAAAAGTTCAAGGTTATTTCTGTGGTGTCTTTCATAACTGATTTTAAAACTTTAAATTAATTTCCTTCTCAAAAATAGTTATTGGTAAATTTTGGAGGAAAAAAAAAAAAACAAAACAGAAGAGAAAATGAGTGCCCTACACTAGTGGGCAAGGATTTTCAGCATCGTTCCAAAATAAATCTGATTTTTAAAGCTTTGACAATGCAGCATTCTAATGGAAATGGTGTCAGGCGTATTCGAGTTCAAGGACAGTTCAGTAAATATCACTTGTTATATCTGAGCCAGGAGGTCAGGAGTTTAGATCACTTGGTTTGAGTTTACATCCTGGCCTAACAGCACAGCATGATCTTACATGAATGGAACACTATAAAACACCTTCCTCTGAGGTAAGATATCAAGTTTAAGTGTCTTTTTTTAAGCCCTATGGCTCTGTATGGCAGAGAACTCCATAGAATGTTTCTTAAAGAGAAAGAAAGGGCAGGAAGGGAATAACTCGGGCATCTTGATCAACTTGCCATTTCTAAAGCCGAGTGTTTATATGAGTCCTTATTACATTTTGCTAATGATGACTTTAATGTCAGCTTTGGTTAGACTGAGAATAAAGGATCGAGTCTCTTAATTCAAAGCCCAATGAATGTGAACCACTTTTAGATTCATCTTCATACCTTAGAAAAGTATAAATGTAGTTATGAGGACAGAAGGAAAAGAATAAGAATTACTGAAAAATTTATAAACATTTCTGTTTTTCTTTCTAAGAATAAAGATGGAAAAATTCTTTTTTTTCTGTCTCCACACTATTAATGGCTCAGCTTTGGGCATCTCCCAAGTAGCTACTTTTCCTACACTGAAAATAACAGTGTTGTTTTGAAGGCTATTAAAAATTTTTAGGACATTGTGATATATAGAACATGCTCTGTATTTATCATAAACACTCTTGAAAGATAGTTAGTCCTGAAATGCAATTTGCAAAACATTCTAATACTGATACTTACCATATGGGTATTAAGCTGCTCTCTTGCTGTTTCTGGTAAACCTCCAACAGGTTTTGATGCCAACAGCTGACGTTCTGTGTCTGTCAGCCATTGCTGCATATCTTCAACTTCACCATGGAAACCTTGGGCCTAAATTACACCACACCATTTTAGACCTTACTTATCATTTTAGACCTTACTTAAATGTTCTCCATTCTAATACCAGCTCAGGTGCAGAAGTATACTGGCAACAGATTTAACCAGATATTTGCAATAACCAAAGGAAATTAAATAAACCAAAGAAAACAAAAAAAACCCAAAACCCACCAAACAAAAAGAAACAAAATAAACCAAAACCTAAAGAAAAAGACAACCCAAAATTTAAACTAACTCAATCCAATCTAATAGATAAAAACAAAAACAAACCCCATGGAAATCTTGAAAGCAGGCAAAATGAACAACTCTGAGATCAACCTTTTCCCTGAATAATATACCTATACAGGAATTTCACCCTTTAAAAATATGTAGGCCAAAAGCTGAAATCTTGATTCAGCAATACAAGCTGTGGGGAAGATACAGCTGCATTGAAACTTTCTTCAAATTCAGGAGGGTCTGCATTATGGTTTTGATTTAGGCCAACTTCTAATACATTTATCTCTGTATTTAATGTAAAAAGACACTTTTTCTGACTTATCTCTTTATTTGATCATTTCCTTTTCACCTGGATCAAGGCACTGTCCAGCTGCTGTTTCCTTTGTTCTGTTTTTTCCAACAAGTTTTGCCAGCGCTGATTCAGAAGTTCCAGCTTGCTCCGTAAATTACTTGCTTCTTCAACGGCACTTGATTCTATCAAGTCATTTCCTGCTTTCTTAACTGCCTCCACTGTAGACTGATGAGCTAAAACATCATTTTGTAGTACCTACGATTGTAACAGAGCATGTAAGACTGACCATGTTGATAAATTATTGAATGAAAGCAACCACAGTGACTGAGCTAGTCTTTATCCAGTGACAAGACAACAGTTTAACATCAGCACAGGTTATTAGGAAATTAAAGTTAATAACTAAGGTCTCTTCAATCAAAAGCCGCAACAGACCTTTCTGCAATACTACATTTTATTTTTAGATCTTGTCAAAAACTATATATTATAAAAGAATATATTCTAATAATATATATTTCTGAAATAATGAAAAGTTTTTAGTACTGCTAGTGAAGAATTATTTCTTCACTTTCCTTAATTTGCTATATACTTTTATTGAATAGGATTTTTCTTTGGTTTTGAGGGTAAGGTGTAAAAGCAGTGCCAACTACTTGTTTGAAAAGAGAAAATTAGAGAAAGAGGGACAAGAATACTATGTGCCTACCATGCCATACTGTGACAAAAAAAAAAAGAGAATATGCAAAATGTTTGGGAAGAGAATGGTAAACTCCATCCAAGAAACTCAAGTTTATGACTGTTGTCTTCCATGGGACAGGTTCAAACTTACCTCCCACAAAATGCTGGCATAGAGAAAAAAATACAAAGCTAAACACAAAGGAACTTTAGAATAAACTATACAGAGAACTTGATGAAACATGAAGTCACAAGTAGCCTATGTATACAAAATTCACATCATATTTGCTTTAATTCTTCTAAGTAAGGCACTGGAAGATACTTGTTATTTTCTGAACAGGTAAAAAAAAAAAAAGGGATATTCAGAGAAACAGATTCATTTTACCCCTTCCTTCCTGCTGAGGCTCACTAAGAACAAGGTCTATTCTTTCCCAAGTTATTCAAGAAATGGATGTTTTTACAGCCTACCATAGCAGGATGCACTTCTGTGTGAACTTTTTAACCTATAAACTCTGTTTTATGAAAAGGAAGCAGATTAGTTCACGTGTTTGCTGAACTCCTTCAGCATAGACATAAATGACACTTGGATGCTTCTTCAGTAGTAAGACACTTCCATTGAATAAGAATATAAAAGGTTCATAGAACAGAATCTAGGCCTGTAACTTTTTTTCTTTTTTTTAGGGTCCTGTTTCTAACATTAGTCATATAGAGCACGTAGATATCACACTGGGCTCAAATTCCAGCTGATCACACAAAGAGCTTCAGAAGCTGCCATTAAAATGCACAATGAAAATACCTTAATTATCTGTGTATTATCAATTTTAATCATTCTCTCTAAATCCAAAATGGATTCTGAATACTCTTCACATCATATACAGGCCAAATATCACATGGCAGATTTAAAAGAAAGGAGAGTATTAATGAGATGACATTGAAATCTTCAGTCCTAGAAAGAATACATTGTCATGAACAGCACAGAGTCACATAGAGGTAGTGAAATTCTCTTGCTCTCGGGAGATATTCTTCAAAATAAAGGCACAATAGAAGCATTCTTCTGTGGGCTCCAAAGTCACAATAAAGTTTGCCAGGACTTTGGAAGTACTGTTAAGTCATGTTAAGTTGGATTCAACTGAGATACAATTTTCCAAAATTGAGAACAACAGATCTCTATTTTCTTAGAAAGAACAAAGAAAAAAGGATGTGAAACAGTCACGTGCATTTTGTGAGACCTGGCTTTAACAGAACTAATCAAGTTGTTTATTGATTCAGCGAGAGTAGTAGCTTCAATAACTTTTGAGTTCTCTGGGTCAGATGAAGATGAATTAATTAATGCAGAGACTAGGGTGAGCTGCTCTTTCTTTGGCTAAAACCTATGTCACTTGCATGGCATATGCAAGGAATGAAAGAATACGGAGGAGTAAGAGGAAAGATTTCAGTTATTCCTAGCCTGCGCTTTAGCTATAATCTGCATCTTGAAAATCTCTATTAGAGAATTGTTTATCAAGTGTTAAATTTTACTACAAGACTCACCATTAAGATAAATATCAAAAGAACATTTCAGTTAATATTCATTACAATTACATACATGATGTTTGGCAAGTTCAATTTCAATGGCCTTGGGGTCTCCACCCACAGGTTTCTGTTCATTCAGCAAGTCTTCTGTATGTGTCAGCCATGTCAGTAACTCATCCAGGGCATGCTGGAACTGCCCCAAGGCTAACAAGGCACCTTCCAGCTTGTGCTACAGTAAAAATAAAATTAACAATAAAATGGTTTCACAATGCTATTGAATTGGCTTATATTACCATTAGTCACTGTAATCCAGAGCAGAGTACATGCATATGATAGCATAAAACCTGGGAGAAACAGTTATCCAAAACAAGCAACTGCTTTACAGTTAGAGCTGAGTTAGCAATTCCCCTGTAAAGCTTACATTCCAGGCTTAAATTCCTGACGTTCATAGAACCCATGTAACCAGAGCCAAGTTAAGTTTGAAGGTTCTCTTGTCAGAGATATGACAGTAGTTTTTCATTGCTGAAAACATAATTCCAATATAAATGCAATCTGGTGCATAATCTTTTAAAAACCTTTTCTTTGTTGTGAAATGATTCTGTTTATTAAAAATCATACACCTCAGAGCACTGCATCTTTAAATCTCTCTTTCGTTTCTATAATTTAAGGAAAGAGCACTGAAACAGTTTAATACTAAGTTGTTGGTTTGTTATTTTTTTTCCAAAGTGCTCAGTTCAGCTGCTAATATTACTTCTACACATATAAGCATGTTTTCAACTGCTACTTAAGATGTCACCAAATAACCAAAATAGAATAATAATGATTTGACATGGCACTGCTGACAGAGGAAGTAACAAAATTACTGCTAAGGGTTTAAAAACCATAAAACCAACTCAATAAATTGCAAAATTCAAATTCTATGACATATAGTTCTGTAATTTCCAAGCAAAAAGTAATAATTGTGTAAATTGATAAAAACATCATCTATAATAAAAAGCTTTTCTCAAAAATCTAAGTCACGAATAAAGCACCCATGTTCAAGTTTATTTACCTGTCTGCTTATAATTTTTTCTTCTAGGCTGTCCCACAATAGTTTAAGCTCTGAGAGAGGGTCTTGAACAGTGTGCTTGTCACTCTCCTCTGTTACCTTCTTCAGCAATAGTTCTGCCTGATGGTTCAGCCTTTCCATTTCAATCTGCTGCTGATAAGCTTCTGTCTTAAATTGCTATGGCAATAGAAAAAGAATACAAATAGATATATCACAAGTAATGATCTTTTTAAATACAGCATAGTACAGCAATATTTGCACTATTTATGCATCACTGCCAACTTTCATAAATCTGGGGGGTTGTTTTCCAGGGTCAAAATGCTTCTGGTAAACCAGACAGTCCCAGATAACGGAAAATATGCAACAATGTCTTACTATTCTAGCACTTACTGCTAGCTATGACCTGAGCATGATATTTTTTCCCAACAGGAAAGTATTCTCTAGTGATCTCCCTGGTCTTCAAACAGAACATACCTTCAGTAAGTTCTAGCTCTTGTGCTTGTGATAATATACTCTAAACTTTAAACAGAATTATTTTTCAGAAGAGCTGAAAGCAATTTTTCTTTAGTAGGACACCCTCTTGTATGCGCAATTTGGGCAGCAGTCTGAATACAACTAGCAAATGTGTGTTCTTCTGAACTATGTGAGATTGTGGTTCACTTGAAGTTACATCATAATACAGACAGATTAAACAACCTGCCCATAGCCAAAAAAAAAAGTACCAGTGAGCAACAAAACCAAGGACATTCCTGATCATTATCTACCCTTTTATTTTTTTTTTTTTTATATACAGCATAATAGCCTACCAATGTCAGGAGCACACTCGGTCACAGATCCATACAGACAGGTTTCTAATATAGACTGAAACTTCTATTTTTGCCTTACTCATGTATTGGGAATGTTGTGATCTCTGTAAGCATTTAGACAGAAGCCTATAATGGCAGAAATGAAGCTTTGGAGACTTTCTCTCAGAGCCTCAAGAAAGCTGTTCATGGCAGAAATCATAAAACATAAAGGTCATAGCAAAATAACCCTGCACACAATAACCTTAGAGCCTTTAAAAGAGAATGAATGCTGTTACTAGTATTTCTGGGCTATCAGAACATATTCATAAAGTAAAAAGTGGTCTCAACAAAATTTGGAAGAGATTTTAAAATTAAACAGATTTGTAAAGGAATAGTTTGCAAATACATGTTATTTGAAATTTTCCTACAGATTCTTTTCACTAGATATTGAAAATTACTTTGGACTCTTGAAAAATACAGAAGAATACTGAATAACACAGGAAAATGCAGACAGATAAAAATATATGTGAAATAAGTTACTCGTTCATACCTTAAGCTCCTCAGTTTGCTGCTTCACTGTCTCTAGATCTGTTCCAACTGGGGACATGGATGCTAACTTGCTGCCAGCAATGTCTACCCAGTCAAATATTGCCTGAAAATCACAGTATGAAATTCAAGTGTGAGCAGAGAAATAGTCATGTTTAAAAGTTTTATTAAGTAAATTTCAGGGTTTTTTTTACTCCAGAGAAAAATACTTCTGTACTCTTTGAAAGAAAACAGTTCTCTTCAGAAAACCTAGGTTTCTTCGTAATACAATGGATCAAATATTAACAAAAGTATTTCATGTAGTGGTTACAAGAACGTACATGCTGCAAGACTGAGTTTCTATTAGCAGAAATATTCTGCCAGTACTATTCATGCTGTGTGGCAATCTACTTCTTGAGTAAACCCAGCAATTTTTACGAATAGCCTGAAAGGTAAATACAAGACAAACTCTATTGCGTATTCCTTTGGGGAGAAAACGGAAGACAGTAGCTGAGTGGTAACGCACTTCAAATGACAATTACAAACTTCTTTTGAAAGACAGTGCTTCGAGCAACCTGATCTAGTGTAAGGTGTCCCTGCGCATGGCAGAGGTGTTGGAATTGTGTGATCATGAAGATCCCTTCCAACCCAAACCATTCTGTGGTTTTGTGATGATGTGCAAGCAACATGGAACACAACCCCATTCATTACATACTATGTAGTAAAGGTCCGTGGTGAATCTCCATAGGATAAAAGGGCTTGACTGAATCTCCACAGGATAATGCAGTTATAACTTTAAAAAACACACGAAGCCTCCCCAGTTCTGAGGCTTTGTAGATACTTCTTTTGCTCCTGATATAATGCAAAACCACCTCAAGAATACTCGCAGAATAAGAACAGCTTATCAACCTGGGTAATTGCATAAGTGAAGAAACACCTCTGCTAGCCCCTTTTCCTCCTGCTTGTTATCTGTAATTCATTACAGAGGAAAGCTTAGGACAGCTTGCCCGAGCTGCCTACTGCTTCACAGCTCCCCGAGAAAAGCAGAACTACCCTCAACATGCTCAACAGGAGGAGGCAGCTGCAGCTAACAATCTGCCCATGATACTCTTCATGTCTACTGAAATAAGCATAAGAAGGCACTCAAATACAGTTCTTTCACAAACTTTGTAGAATGAATGATGTACAGCCACAGGAACTACAAAGCACTTAAACCAATGTCAGTGCTCCTAATGTAACCCTACAAGTCAACCTCCATGCAGTCTGAACATAGAAGAACTTGGAGAAAAATACATAGTGAGGGTGCACTGTAAAGTAGGCATGCTGTCTTACTATTAAGGAGTATTCTGCTGCTTGAGCTGCACTGAACAGAAAAGCAACTGCCCTCAGTGTCATGTGAAACTAATTTTGAAGATTTAATGAAGCAAGAAAGCCAATCATTCCACCAAGCAAAAAACAGGTTTTGCAAAATCTGACCATGTTTGGAAACTTTTCAAACATTTCAATCTTCTAGCCACTCAGTGACAAAAGAGGCTTGCCACTCAGCCAAAATGTACAAAGAACATGCAAAAAAACCCCACCCAGCACATAGAGGGAAAAGATCATATAATTTTAGAATAGTTTTGGTTGGAGCGGAACTTTGAAGGTCATCATGTCCCATCCCTTTGCTTTTTTTTTTCTTGGTGGTGGTGTTTTTTGTTTGGGTTTTTTTTGAAACTTTGTCAATTGTAGGACGTACAATGTACAAGGTATCTTAAAAAATTGCTGGAAAACTTACCTACAGATTTAAAAAGCAAATAATCTTTTAAAGGATCATGACAGGATAAATTATACTGAGAATTGGTATAATAGAAGAATTAGTATAATGGTCCAGCAACATTATGTTAATAATATTTTTTGCTTAAAATATTAAAACTTAAATATTTGACTTATTTAAAAGGTGGAATAAAACTGAAGTCCTTTGACTGTCCTACACAGAAATAAAATAGCAGCAAGGGAGTCTACGGACTATTCTCTTTCTTTCAGATCATGTAACTGTGTCACAACTTCAACTCACCTACCATATGAAGTACTATCACAAGAAAATATGAGCAGGATTACATGAATGTGTATTCTCAAAAAATCTCTGCTCTTATCAATAAACAAGAGGACATTAATCTTGAATTTAAATACAGTGCAATGTATGAACTACATGAAGAAAACAGTGCAATGGATTTATTCTTTAGTGCAAAAAAAAAAAAACCCAACCCAAAACAAAAAAAAAAAACACCAACCCTGAGAAAAATTTGCTTATGAAGAAAACAGTCACTATAATCAGAGTGATGTATCACTTGTCACTTACCAAATCACATGGCATTTTTTATTACAACCATGTTATCCTGTTGACTCAGGAATGGGTTAGGTACACAACATCATCTTACCTGCAGTCCATCTTGGTACTGAACAGCTGCCTGCATAGCTTCAGCAAGCTTATCCACCCTTTCTTTCCATGTTTTGTTTAAGGCATCCCAAGCAGAATTCAGCTGCAAGTAAGCACAATTTACTCCAATGAACAAAAGAATTTTACTGCTGTATAATGTGCATTCACTAATTATTCACTGATCGATAACATAAATAAACTAAACATGACTAGTCCATATTCATTCCATATTAACACACTTGTTCTCCCCATCACTGCATAGTTTCCCTCAGAATACACTAGAGGTTCTGGATTAACTTCTGTAACTTCTGTAAACTTCCAATACTGCTTACTGAATATTTTTATAAATATAGGGATTATAGTTAACATGGGAAATAGTATTATTAAATAATTTGGAGTTACATCGTTATAATAAAGGTAACTTCAAATAAATGTACAATGTTGAGTCTTAGAGAAATTCAAGTATTTTGTAATCATCCCAAACAGGATTGTCTCAGTAAAGATGTCTTGCTTGGCATAAACCAGATACAGCTGAAATTTATTCTAGCATTACTTATGCAAAGAAATAGCCATCTACTTTAAGTCAGTGAGGATTTAAAAAAAATAAAATCTTTCTTTTACAAAAATTTTAACTCATAAATCAATAAAATAAAATTGTCTGTACATTCTAATCTGAGTCAAGATTCATGTACCCAAAAGGCAAATCTTACTTTGCATCAAAGGCTTCAGGGGTGTCTCACTTTTGCCACAAAATTTTTATTTTCAGACTTTGTTGGGGGCAGGTGGGATATATCAATTTCAGCTGAAGAAGCACCTAACATAACAGATTTAAGCACCAGTCTTTCCCATACCTCATCTATACTCTTGTTGACAATAGGTTTGTCAGGCTCTCCACAAGCAGCTCTAAGTTCAGAGCCAAGGTTCACAACTGTTTCTAGCTCTTCCTGCAGTCCGTCGATTTCTTCTTTAACAGCCTACAAAGAGAAGAACATGCAACACTAAATTTAATAATCTATGTACAGTTTGCTTTCAAGATAGAACACAGCAGGATTACACCTTTGTTTTCTTTAAGGTCACCTGGACTTACAATTGGATGCTGAAAATATAAGCATCCCTTTGCAGTGTGAGAGAGAAACCAACTGACATCGGTCTAAATTATAACATGAGATGAAAAAATAAACAAGAAGTTTAATCAGAGTGTTTTCTTTTCCAGAGGTTATCATTTAACTTTCAAATCTTTAACTATAAATAATTACAGGCTTAGAGCATAATACATCTGCACACCTTTCATTTATATGTTACGTATTACTCAGGGAATCTAAAGCATGTGTAACTTTCAAAAGTCTTAGTGACATGCTTATTATATACATGTTTAAAAGCAGGTATGTAAATATAATGACAGGCACATGTTGCATGCTCACTGCAATTAAGCACTCATACATGTTATTTACCATAGACTCTTGAGATATCATTATAGTAAATTTCTATACAATTATCCCTCTTGGTCCCTAAGCCAAATTAAATATTCTCCTGTAATTCTGTATATTCTGTATACGTAAATTTTCTCCACAGTAATTCTGTCTTTTCTCTGCATGTTGCAAATAAATAGTTCACGTCAACAAAATACCTTCTACTAACCTCAGCAGCTTCTTGCTGTTGCTTGACTACAGATGGGTCAACTCCAGGTCCCTCCAGTTCTCGAATAAAGTCCTGAGTATCTTTAATAGTAGCTACAACAGCCATGTGATCGCACCAAAACTTTTCAGCTAGTTCCATTACATCCAACAATTTGGCCTCCCTTTCCTCAGTCAAGGTCTGGATGTCTTCCCAAATGAGGACCATTTGGTCTAGTTTATCTTGAACAGCTAAACAACAAAGGAACTAGATTACTACCTTGGCAAACAATTCTGGGCCATAAATCTCTCTACAGTTCTACAGCAGAAACATATGTGTACATTTGAAAATTTAGACTCTAAAATTGTTCCTTTACGTGGCTCCTTATAATGTTACGTGGGAACAACCAAAATGGCCTTTAAAAATAAAGGTCAAATCCATGATGAATTATTTTAAGCAAATGCTTTGTTTTTATAAATCTTTAGCAGCTTCTCCAGCAGAACACAATCCACAGATCAGTGGTCATCAGAAATTAAGATTTTTTATATAATGCAGCTTGCTGCATTTCCACTACATGAAACTTTCCTCAGTCTACTACCTTTAGCAGATATATCCTTATCAGCTCCTTCTGAGCGAGCAATCATTTCTTCCCCTCTCTGTTTAAGCGTCTCATACACTGGCTGAAGTTTTTCCAGATCCACGGACACATTCTTATTTTCACTGATTTGCTCTTTAATCTTCTCAACCTCTGCTGATATCGAAGGTGGCTGCCTCAGACGTTCAACTATGCGTTTCAGACTCTCAAGAGTTGGATCTATCTTGTCATGAAACTGGGAGAGTGGCAAAGGACAGAAAGAAGTGGCAGAGAAATTAGAGAGAAAAAAAAATCCAACAAATGAAAAATGGCATGTGAAATTTTCTTGGAAAAAGGAACAGCAAAATTATCATATTTAACATCTCTATTCAACATATATATGTGTAACTTGCAACAAATACCCTCCGCATGGTTCTTCCTCTCTTTTTATATTTAAATTACAAAAATGACCTTACAAATGGTACTTCCTCTCCAATTTAAGAATTTTACTATTAAGTCCTGAGACACTCCATCTGAAGGTACTATAAATATGTCAGAATCCACTTGGATTTAGTCCTGTGTAATTCATACAGTAGTTTGTATCCTATTTTGAAGAGCCACAGCTTTCTGATTTCATTCTTTTAGAAAGATATTTACTTTAATATCAAATACATACATTTTCATATCAGGACCAACATACTGGCATATAACCACGATTAGATCTGATATGTAAGGTCATTCAAAAAGACATTTGTTACTGTCCAGGTGGTGCTTGTTAGCGCAGTAAAGGTACATTATTTCTGCACCTAAAAGGGCACACCAGTGTGTATTTTATGTTCACCCATGTTTGGCTGAGCCCAGAAGCTCAATGACAGCTATGTTAACATGGTACATGGTCTTTGGTACAGGTCCAACATTAGTCTTTACAACATGGTTTGGATCCAGCAAGATTCCTAAAAATATCTCACCATCATGCCCCTTTCAAATTAAAGAGATTAATAAACTGTGGGTGCATGTGATGATCCTCCAAGATCTACAAAACCCACTCCTGGCTACACCTGGGAAAGGTGCTAGAAAAAGCACAAGATTACCTTATGCGAACAAATAGCTACACATCCTTTCTATTCAAAGGAATATAGGCAACACAAGTGTAATTACTTTTACCACCATACAACCCACTTCAATCAGACTCTGTGACTAATGTTATAGACTCAGTGTTTTTGTTAGAAGTGTGAATATCATACAAGCCAGGAAAATGCAAAGTGTGCTATGAAAGATAAGTAGACGTCCCACATTCAAGACTTCTGAAAAACTGATTGTGGCAACAAAACCTTACATAAGTGATAACAACTGACATATAAATTACATTTTAAAGTTGTCAGTACACTCAGTAGGCCTCCTTGTACTCGCACTTCAATGAATGAGACAAGGTGTTTGAGAACTTAAAAGGAAGAAATGCAAGTTGTTACAGCCTCTCATTCTGGCTCCATATGTTATGTCCTGCCTTTGATATATAATGCAATTTTATATAATTTAAAACCTGAAGAGTTAAATAATTATTCTTCCAGGACTGTCTAGACAAACACTGACATAGTCATCACAGTATAGAGCTCTGAAAATATATATCTATGTATCTTAATAAAAAAAGATGATATAAAATTACATTCTGGGCATTACAATGTTTTGCTCTGGCATCTGCATATACGTTTAGGTAAATAAAATTAACATCAAAGTATTGCATAACTCATTAAGTATTTTCTCAACATCTGATTATACTCTAGTTGTTACTAAAGAATGCATTTTTATTCTTGCTTTCTGTACTTAGCCAGTATAACACATTAATGTCTATCACATACAAAGCAGGGACTTGAATACTAAATAAATACCTTCAATTTTCTGATGTGCAGCTGCAAATAGGGGGAGGCCTGAGCATTTATGATAAACACTGAATCTAAATAATCAGGCATCTTTCCGAGGTGTGAATAAGGAAGGTGTTATATAATGTCTGTAACCAGTTCAAAAGCAGGATGTTATCTGATGTCATTTTTTGCCTCAGGTTCTTAAACTCAGTCTGCAGGGGCTACAAATATGACATCAAGTGCAATGACCTATGAGACTTGATGAGAACTTTAAGGTGTATGTCTTTATTATTTTAGACCTAAGCAGAATATAGCCCTTAATTGCCAGTGAATAGAAAAAATTTGGAATTTCCTATAAAACCCAGCAGTATAGAACAAACTATTCAGGGTTTTGAGTGGGCTCATGTACACAGTTATACTGGGTTCTTTTCTGAATTTGGGGTTGAGTAAAAGAATTTCAGTTTGGGTTTCATGACAATTAACCCAATATTTAAAAGTCTTTAGAATGTGACACTTAATACGCTATCAAAGTTCGTTGCATAGGGTGATGAACCTAAGATATGCAGCTTTTGTGGATTTGATCTGAATTTTATGCTTATGATGACATTTTGTGAGGTCTAACTTCACTCACAATACTTTTACATAACAGTTCATGCATGTGTTGCATTAAGTTCTTGTGCGTGTGCAAAGAAGAAAATCACTATTACTACTGCTAAACCACCCACTGGTTCCACTGGTAAGAGATCATAAGCAAAGCTGCCAAGTTCCAGATATAACCACACTTAAGTTAACTGATCAACAGTGACATCCATGTGTAAACAAAGCATCAGCTAGCAACAGACCAGCAAGAGAAAATGGAAGTAAAGACAAAATCCCATGTTTCTAGACCAAATGTGGTGGGGTTTTCTTGCTTCAAAATTTTTCAGCTGCAGCAGAGTTGCAATACTGACCAATATATAACATCCTAAGCCCTCGAGAAATAGAAAAATCAGTGCCATAGGCAGTGATATGAACATTCACAGGCCATTAGGTTGAAAAATCCAGATAAAATGGTGGTTTAGTCTTGATGTATACATGTAGGATGACAATGTCTGTGTGTTTTTCCATCTGAATGAATCCAATTATACTTTGAACTTAAACTGATACCTGGGTACACTGAGAGATGGCTTCATCCAGTGCCAGTGCTCGCTTTTTAACATCTTCCTTAATTTTACTGTAAAGGGTGTCAGCTGCCGCATACTTCTCTTGGATAGAAAAACCTTCTCCTGGGCTCAGCTCCAGCAACTGAGGGCCAGTTTTGTTCATCTTATCTATATGAGGCTTGTGCTCAGCAATTAGCTCACGCAGTTGCTGTAACAAACGAAACAACTTATCAGTTTCTTATGCTTACACCACCACATTACAGCTGTCCACACTTCTAATACATCCAGCTGGCAAGAAATTCCAAACAAATACACTTCATCCTAATGTAAAGCACAAATAACATCAAATAAAGGTAATGACTGTTTTGCCAGTGATCGCTCCCATTCCAACACAGAGCTATCCAGGCATGAAACGGCACAATTAGAGATGCACTGGAAAGGTCTGTACAACATTCTTGTAGGACATACGATTACAGGTAAAATAGAAGATGTTAACTACGCATATGAAGCTGGCAACAGACATTCTCCATGATATTTAGTACGCATAATGACAGAAATGGTGACAATATTAAAGATGGGTGTAACACCACCACTTTTCATGTTGATATCTGTCACTTGCTGCAAAGCCTTTAATTGTAGAACATCACAGAAAGAGGCACTGGCACTGCAAGATTAGTAATTCAAATTATCCTTGATTTAAGAAGAGGAAACTAGCACAAAGAAGGGTCAAAGAAATCAGTGAAAATGACAAAAGGACAAGGAAGACTGATCAGTAGAGACCTCTCAACTTAGTTCAGCAGTCTCCCCTCTGGCCACCGGACCTCTCTATCTTCACAGCAGAGCTATTACTTAACCTAAGTTTAACAAGTAATTAGTAGAGAAATTAAATCTCATCTCAGCTGTCTACTCCCTCTCATCATTCCCCCGCAAAGTAAGTCAAAACTGTGAAAAAGACTGTGCAGAAGCTTATGGAAGTAGCCAGGTCACAAGGTGTCTTCCAACTTGCCTAAGGATTTTGCCTTTGTTTACTTGTACCCATAGATCTGATAAAGGGAAAGGGGCTTTTTCTTTTTTCAGGAGTAGCCCCATCCTTCCCTCCACTTTTATTTATTTTCTCTGCTCATCCCTCCCTTTTCAGAATAATACCACTGTCTTGTGAGGCACTGTCCTTCTTGGTGCTGTGAACTCTTGTGAAGCCCTTGTGCAGGAATATGAAAGGCACATGCTCTGCTCCTCCCAGCTAAGAGTTTGTTTAAATTAATGAAGACTCACAAAAGGGACTACACCACTCAGTGTAAATAAACCCTCTTCTCTTCAACTAAGGTCCTTCCCTTAAAAAGAAATCCTGATACTGCCTTGCTTACTCACTCCTTCCCAGAAGAGGAGATGCTGAGAGGATTAAAATGACAGTGACCATGATTCTCCACAGTCCCCTGACGACAAACATTAATGAAAATACAAACCCCCCTGACTCTAGCTACTTACTGAGAATCTATTTGTATGCCTTGCAACAGGAAAAATTATGTTGACTAGCAGACATGAGGAAAAGGGAAAGCTAAAAGCAGGTTGAAAGCTTTTAGAAAATAATTTTGTGTGATCTATTTTTGTGCGCAAAAAACTTACACAAGGCCACAACAGTGCACATTTCTGGGTCCAAACCTTATGTTACACATAACCACAACTCAGTTCAAACCAAAGTGACTGCATGCTACTCTCACAGAATCAAATCTATGAATTCCATGACTTGGAACAAAGACAGTCACCAGTAAACACATCAGAACAGAAATGTAAGTGAATACAAAAAACTGTTTTCAATTCACATTCAGAACTTTTTTTTTTAGCTTTCCTTTTCTTTTACTAGAACAATAAATGGTTTGGTCTTCTCCACGACCTACTATTGGGTAAACGATTCCAGTATTTCAGATCAGATCATGTGTTAAAATTGCCTGACATTAATCTTCTACTTAAACAAATCTCAGCTAATGGCATAGCCCAGGGAAAATGCAAAAATAGAAGCTTATCTGAAGGGCCTCTCATGCAAGCAGAATGATTAAAGTAGATGAGGAACAATCCTGTAAGTAAAGCAAGCATGATTTGGTTTACGGTGACTAATCAAGATAGTTTGTAAAGCACATGTTATATAGCCAGCCTTAATAGAACATGGTTGTTCATTCCAGAAATAATAGGAAGCCAAATGAGTGAACCCAGTATTTACCAGTACATAAGAGTGACACATCTTCATTAAGTGGTCTCACAGTAAACAAGATATTGAAGACAGGGTTCATCCTATCTAACCTGAGTCACTTAACTGAGGCAGCTAAAATAAAAAAATCCTGGTTATTCTGTGCTTAGTATGGAGAGACAGGTACCTCCAATAGCCATATGGGCTTTGCATGTGCCAGCTATGCAGGTTTTTAACCTCACTGAGATACACCTCATTCCAGGTAATACTAGTAGCCACAGATGAAACATACTAATTTTTACCCCAGCTGATTATTCCTCCATGTAAGAAAGTCCATATGGTGGCCAGTCTACAAAACTGATGCCTCTATTTTGTGATGTTACGGTAAACATTTATTTCTTTTAATTGTTATATAACATATATACTTGACATGAGAAATTACTATGGAATTGGCTGGAACCCAAGCAATCAATTCTTGGCCCTTTAATTATGCATCTTCCTGGCTCAGCTAAATTTAGCTCCAATGTTACCAACAAAACAAAAGCCAAGGTTTTTACATGTATGCAAGATCCACATATTTGTACACAGGCTGTACACAAACATAGCATTTCACTTTCAGCAGGCTGACAGCAGGTACTCTAGTTCTTTAGATAGTCATGTTTTACCCTCTTTTGTTTCTTGCTAAACCATCCCATATCTGTTCTTTCTATTTATAGGTCTGGATTGTTCTAATACTGACATTAATTTGTATTTTTATGTTTACTTAACTATCAACTTTTGTGTGCTCAGTTCTCACTTCAATGGCAATTTTTCCCCCTTTCACCCTCTTTTATGCTTATACATTGTTTGCTGCCTTCCACAGAGAATCTTGTTTGCATGCACCGTTTGGGAAGTGGTAAATGCACAACTGAAAATACATTTATTTTCTATTACTGATTTAAAGATTTATTTTTCAACAGAAGTATAACTGTCAGGGTTATAAACATTTAGCAGAGTACTCCACAGCTCTAAGCAGAATACTACTTGGCTTTTGACCCTTTGTTTTTCAAAATTGGCAAAATGCTTACCCTATGCTCTTCTTGTTGTTGCTTTAAAGTTTCGTATTCAAGGGCTGGTGCAGGAAGCTGAGAGATGATCATTTCTGTTTCAGTTAACCATGGCCAAAGCTCTTCATAAGTCTCCCAAAACTGGTTAACCAGGGACTGAGCCCGTTCCAGCTGGAGGTTTCTCTCAGAGTTCATTTGACAGACTCTATCATATTTCTGTAAGAGGCTTTCCATTTTTTTCTGTAAAATAATAATATTAACAAAAAATAGCAATGTGTGTTTTTCCATGTCTATTACCTTCATTTCTAAACAGTCTTTGATAATTATAGAGCCAAACCACAGTGAACCACAATTTACTTTTGATAATGTTTCTATCAGCATCAGTGTTCAAGATGGACAGAATCAGTACTGTGGGAGATCATACTTTGGCTGAGTATTTTCAAAGTAATTAGAACATATTTAATAATATTGATATTTACAAATAACACTTTATCCATAGGGCTTCCAGTCAAGCTGCAAATGATTTGACTGCAGATCTTAGCCCCACTTCCTTACTGAAGAGGCTTATCTTCAGTGACACTTGGCAGAAGCTTAGCATTTCTGAATCAAGGCATCATGAACAATACACAAAAAAACTGTTGTTTGGGTTTGTTTTGTTTTTAAATCTGGCAAGAAAATAGGGTGCAATGTTGTGCTTGTAGCTTACAAACTCGCAACAGAAACCACAAAGCATTATTTTCCAGGTTAGCATACTTTAAGTGATGAGGATATATTATCATTAATAATATGATAAAATTATAAAGCCTAAACATTGTAAGTCTATTGCATTTGAGCATATGATAATAAAATAAAGTATCAACTAGCTATGCATTTTTCCTGTGGAAGACTGCCCATGTTATCATCTTTGTGAAATATTATATGCGACAATGCACATAAATACTTAGCCTTGGAAAAACTAGACATATAAGCAAGCCATTGAATATGTGAAGAATCTTTTTTTGCCAGAACAAGCTATCCTTTCATTTGTTATGTCTTGCATGTAAATTAAGTATAAAGATATTATCCAAAGGACAAAACATAGCCTAACACACATATATACAGTATTTTTGACAAATACAAATATTTAATAGAGTCTCACATAATACTGTGGTCTCTTATGACAACATTTTCATAGACAGAACTTCTCATCTATTTGAAATTCACTCAAGAGCAAATCAGATTTCTTCAGAGATCCTCCAGCAGAGCACGATTAGTGCTGTGGTTCAAGGAGGGCAGTGATTGGAAAGACTAAATTTACACTATATATCCAGCCTTACCATAACTCAGCAAAAAAAAAAAACAACAAACCCAACCCCATAACTAACCCATTCTTAAATGCTAACATGAAAATTCTGTCTGCATATATATGCAGCCCCAACATTAGGCTTTCTCTGTGTGTGTAATAAATAAAGGCATAAAAATGCCTTTCATGGACTGTGTTAGTCAACAGTATGGAATAATCTTGGCAAGTAAAGTCCATGCTGAAATCACCAGAAATGAAAGATTCACACTGAGGTGCATAGCCATTGAATCCAACACAGAAATACACACAGAGTGTCACTGACCCAAGAGAACTTAGGAAGATGAACCACCAGATTCCATACAGGCTACCCCAGATGACTAACACCTATTCACTCAATTGTCCATTGGCTAAAATACCATTTACCATGGATGAAGATGATAAATGTGGCTACAAATTAGTGTCTGGCAATGAAGCAAGTACACAGTGCTTGATCTCTGACCATCCTGAAGGAACAAGAGCGATACACAACAGCATTTCTTCCAGTACTACAATCCTTAGACTAGAAGTGGCTGTAATTAATGGTTTTCATTAGTATTTCAAGACATACACTATAGGAATCCTTCTATTTATATGTTGTCTGCATATCTACTGCTGTAGCTGCAATTTAAGAAACTTTACCTTCATGGCCTGTTTTTCTTCTTCAGTGCACGTGTTCATAATCTTATCCCCAGATTTAACAAGTTCATCTATAGTATCTTTGTGCCTCAAAATCTCCATGGTAAAAGCCTTGGAACAGAATAAAAATTGGGAAAAAAAAAAAAGAGTACATTGAGCAAAAACTATTTTTAAGTGCATTATGATGGACTGAAAATTAAATCGTGCCAGTACATTTTCTAGATGGAGAGTGTGCCGGCCAATAATTAATGTGACATTTGGAAATGCATTTCTTTTACCTTTTGAACTTGTAGCTGAGCCATGGTCTGGTCTTGCTCAAGCCTAATATCACCCAGAGACATCAGTTTCTTTTCTGTTTCTGCAATCCAGGCAAATTCAGCATCAGCTGCTTGATCAAACTAAATGAGGGAGACATGAATTAGTTCAGCGGTTCTATAGATGTGAAATTAGAATGACTGTTTCAAAAAATTTAGAGAAGATTAAAAAGCATACTCTGGAATTGTTAGAAAGATAGCGGCTCACTTTCCATATGAGATTTTTATATAAATGAAATATGAAGCACAAAATGATTCTGAAGGATTGTAACACAGCAGCTTAATTCATAAGCATGACAAAGCAACAGAAGCAAATAGATTTTTTCCAAAGCCTACAGCTCTCCAACAGACATAAGAAAATAAAAAGGGTTATAATTTCAGAATTTTAACTCGAGTCATTGTTTTCATTTCAGTCTACTTCCACAAGTCTTTTCCATCTCTATGTTTATTATTACTGCTAGTGTTGCAATTATCCTAAGAAAGAGTTGTTTGATGTTATCCGTTTAATCTTAAGAGATGCTTTGTTATTAAATGATAAAGGCAAAAAAAATCACAATTTGACTAAATCAGTGGAAAAACCTCACTGAACTCAGACAAGACAGGATTTCATCCAAAACTAGACCTTGGATTAAATGCAAAAACTTTTTGGGGCATTTGGGTACAGCCAGTCCTTTTCCTAAAAGATTAACTTCTGACCACCATTAATCAACATATCAGTGCTTCAGGAATTACCTCAAAGCACTAAAGTAATGTGAGGATTTAAAGGATCTGTTTCTTACTAATTTGTGATGGAGATCCTGAAGTTTGTGGGGATCCAATTCCCCTGGAAAGTAAGATCAAATTAAAGAAAAAAAAATAAATCATATATTCTCTCTTCAGCTCACGTTTATGGGCATGTATCTTAGTACCCGCATGGTGCAGTTCTCAGCAGAGGCAGCTTTGAGCTTAAGCCATAGAGACATATTAATGGGATGATGAGGTGTACAAAACAGTAACTATAGAAACTACTAAGAACTAATTTATTTCTTTACTTATTTTAAACTCTGACCTCCACTGCAATTAGCTGAATATTATTATGGCTCCGAGTTATTGTGACAGTCTATCAGGATGTTTTAGGTCAGAACCTGATCCTTGTGTTGTTGATAACCATGCTTTCCTTAGAAGTATCTTTCTGTCCACAAGAGTCTGTCCCTCTTGTCCTTCAAATATGTTGGTCTGTGCCTGCAGACCATGACAACCCTGCTCCTGTAACATAGCTGGAGTTCACTTTAGGCACTAAACAGGCCTATCTTAGTGATTAATCATGAGTCACACAAAACCAAAAGATGCAGTTCTGAGATTTCATTCTTTACAAGTCAGTCTTTTTCAGCCCTTATAATCCATGTTACATGAAAGAGCACATTCTTTTTCACAGTATGTCACTTCTCATTTAAAGTAACAGAAAGTTTTGTCCTAAATATTGTGACTTCCTAATAGAAAGGTATGTTCTGAAACAAGCAGGACTGTAAACATCAGCACAAAGCACATACACCAGTGATAGTTAATTCCTGGCTTTAGAAACTGACAAGCTTTTCAGAAGCCCACCTATTTATGATCCAGATGAAGGAAATTAAGAAAGTGATTCCCAATGTGTTAGATGTACAAATTAACTGCACTGTGGCTTCCTGATACCAAATAACCATGGATATGTAAGTAATAATGAACAAATATTTAATGGAAATAACAAAATCAAGGCATGGTAGTGGAATTTCTAGGTTACATAGCACTGAGGAAGGACAGGATTCTAAACTCCATTTGCTGAGAGTATAGGACTTCCAATTTCAAATTCAAATTTCAAATACAACACACACACAAAAAAAAAAGGCACAAAACTGGTACTCTCTGCATCCAAATTTTGAAGTGTTTTCTTCCCATTATGCAGGACACTTATTTATGAGCACTGAACTTCACTTGAGTCACTGTAAAATCATTTATTTTATCCCCACCCAGTTTAACCAAGCATAGTTCATTGTGGCACTTTTACTTCTAACCAGGAATGATTGACTTCCAAATACAATGACATTGTGATTTGCTTCATGAATGCTTTCTAAAGTACTCTTTATGGCTGCTTTATAGTGAAGAACAACAAGTAAGCCAGAAGTAGAATATGACCTATTCTATGTAGCATGCCTTTACTAGGGTAAGACACCATCCAATGCTTTCAGTATTGAGAAATGAAAATTACAACATGCAGCTAAATTTATCCCTAAGATAATTCTATGCATCTGGGAGCATTTTGCTCAGGTAGTTAAAAACCAGGACATTGCATTAGTCTATTAAGCCTCCCAGTTTCCACTGAATAAACAGCTTCCATATGAAACAATATGCTTACATGTTCATATAGCTTGCTGCATTTCTCACCTTGACCTGGTGATGTCTAGTCTGAACCCTACACTACTCTCATTGAGCCTTTGTCTTCGTAGTGGCTTTGCCCTCCACCTAAAACTTCTTAATAGCACAGGCACTTGGAACAAGTTGCCACAGGATAAGCTTACAGAGCACTAACTTTTCCAAAAGCATTTTTTATTTTGCATTGTCTTTCTCTGAGCTAAATGGAAAGTACCTTATCCTTCACTGGAAGTGTGTTAAGCCTCTTGATATTTATCATAGGATATAGTGTATAGGAGTACACTGTGGTGATATGAGTTGGGCTGAAGTGGAGGTTAGGGATATGCAGGTCTGGGCTGCAAATGTACCTTTGCCACATTAGCTAGTGGAGCTAGCTCTGGACTTTTTATGTCTGGACCTGAATTTGCTGAACTCGTGCTAGGAGATGCAACACACTCACAGAATTCAGAAAAGTTTAAGGAGAGCCAACATACACTCTCCTATCTTACATTATCACTCACTGAAAAAAAATACCCTTCATTTCTGAGGATTTGATTAATGAGACAAGATAATATTCATAGCAAACCTCTTAGAAAGAAATATGAAGTTACTTTAACCTCAGTTACAAGACCTGAGTTATTGCCAGCCTCCTTCAGTCAACTTTCAGCAAACTGAAAGTATCACATAGGCCTTCTCCTTGTCCTCTTACAACTGTTTACAGGAACTATTAGCAGAAACAGAAATCTGCACCAATATTTCTATGCCTGAACCGTAGCCAGACATTGGCAAATTGTGTTTCCACAATGCATTATAAGCAAACTTAAATATGGGACCATTTAGTGATGACATTAAGAGTGCCAGTTCTCAAAGTGTACTCATATATACAGCTCTGTGAATGTATAGAAACTTCCACATATTAAAGAACTCAAATTTTTGAGCACCAAGAAGAAAAGCATTGTGGATATGAACAATAGTAATTGTTATTTAAATTCTCTACTACAGCCTGAACAAGATGATCCACCTTTTAATTGTGAAAAGTACAGAGCAGCTAGACAACCAGCTGATGCTAAAAGGTGTGGCAACCCTTGCGATTCCAGTGTGGCATCCAGTGAAATTGGCTGGGGATCTGAAGCATATTTTACTTAACATAATAAACATGACCTACAGAAGACATGGTCCATTCAGTTCTTACTTAAGCAAACTCTCATTTGAAGAGCCACAGAATAGTTACAGCAATTGCAGCTACAAGCCTGATGTTTGTGTCAACAAAAGGCAGAAAACTGTAACAGTGTACAGATTAGCCAAGTTCCAGCATTCGTATCTTAACAGTGGAGTCCCATTTCATTCAAACAGGCCTTTTGCTAATCAAGCACAACAAAGATTTGGCAACATTATTAAATGACATTCAGGTACACATGGCCAGAAACTGTTATTGCAAAAAGAACAGTTTTCAGTACCTGCTGGGATCTCAGGATGGCAGCATCAATCTCATCCACCTTCTGAGAGATCATGTCACTCACTAATCTGTAACGTTCATTGTCCTCTGTTATCATCCTGTCAAGCCCCTCTCTGGCCCTCCATGGCACCAGCTCCAGGAAGGCACTGCCAACTTCATTGAGAGTGTCCAGTAAGCCTTTGCTGTTCTTTGCTTCTTTTTTCAGCTCCTATAAAAGGTCATTTAAAGTAAACATGTCAGCATATGAGCTGAACACACACAGCCTGCACATGCTTTTTTTATTCTTTCAACCACTCCATAAGTCAAGAACTGAAATGTCCGCACAGACCAAAGGGATAAATTAGCACACTTATTTTCATCTCTGTTGTATTAGGATTTTGACATTGTAAGCTGTTTGACAGGAAGGTGGGTGATTCTTGAAGAGAATTTTCTACAGAATGTATCTTACATATATTTCTCCAGTCAGTATGGCAGTCTGAACTCTTTGTAATTTTATGAGTTGTATACAATTAATTCAGGTGATTTCCTAAATGTGCAATGACTAGATTAAATTTCACAGCATCACACAATGCTTCAGGAATGAGTTTTTACCCATTTAGAAACTCCCACTGCTGTTTCACTTCTTTTTATGTAAGAAATTTAGTGGAAAGATTATTTTTTTAATTTCCTCTCTCCACATCATCTGCACCATCCAGATTTTACTACAAATTTTCTTTTGGAATAAATTTTGTTAAACAAGATCAGTAATACATATATTTAAATGCCAACTCTTTTTACACTTTACAGAATTTTATCCATGTCGCAACTAAAGGACCAAAACAACTTTCTTTGATGATTTAAGAGTTTTCCCAGGATTAGGTAGCTGCTTGAATAAAAAGGAAATGTTGTGCTTCTCTTGTGCTAAAAATAAACCTCAGTCTGATTTCATAAGTGATTATAACAGATGACTCTGGAAAGTGAGTTGGATTCTTAACTACTGTTACATTTAGTCAAATGATGCGATGCCAAAATTTCTTATTCACAAACCACTTCATGCCAAACATAAGTTAACACAAAGCCTAGCTGCATCATACAGCAATAAGTAATTCACAGGTTCTAAAACCTACTTTTTGTCTTTCTTGTACTTGGCTTAATTCTTCACCCTTTGGTATTTGACTTTCATATGAGAGTAACTCCATCTCCACTTCATCAAGCCATTTGCAGAGTTCCTCGTGAGTTGAGTGCAGTTGACCTGCAAGCTGCAGAGCCTGCTCTAAAGTCTTGTATACATCAGAACTCAATTTTGTAATGTCTTTATATCTTTCTTTAATGCCTTCCAGTTTATCTTGAATTATTACAACTTCATCACCTAAAACAGAGGGATGTTATTTCCTATGATCGCAAATATTTAAAACAAAACGAAACCTAACCCAAATCACAACCTTCACCTATAACAGAGATCTCAGTATTTAACTTGTAGAAAACAAGATGACAAGGTCAATCCTCAACTACTGTAAAGTATCCTACCATCACTAAAGTTAACACAGCTATTAAGTTTACCTCAGCTCAGGATCTGTCCTTCTGTCTTTTTTCTGCTTTACTAAACTATTAGAAAGAAACACTTAAGATAAAATATTTAATTCAAATGTTCTTTTTAAAAAAAATATCCAACCTTAAATTCAAAATACTTCTTACAATGGCAAAAAAAAAAAAAAGTAAAAAAAGTGTTATTGAAAATGTGAAGGAAAAATATCAACAAAATACTAATTAGATTTTCAATTACAGCAATATTTGACATTGCTGTGCACCCTCATTACTATTCATTTGAAACACAACTCAAAAGGCTAAACCAAAACCAACATACTGAAGTTTATCAGTGCATATTCAGATTTCATTATATAATGTTTGAAACAGAAAAGGACATCCCTCCACCCCCAACCATGTCTGTGCCTTAAAGAGTTCAAGAATGCTAGAAGTACTGGGAAGCCAGGACAGATGTTGATCTACAGACCAAACATGTGTGCAACTGGAATGTAATTTTTCCCACAGTATTAGTTCCAATGGACAAAGCTTTCCTCTTGCAGTAAAAGGTAGTCTAAAATCTTGTTCATCTGTGGATGCCTGCAGGGAACTGACTGCATCCACTGCCAAACTGCCCTCCGTTATGAGTAATGTCCATAACTTGCTATTAGGAATGGAATGCAGGTTCGCTAAAATAATTTTCCACTGAAAATAATAAAAGATTCAAGGGCTAAACTCTCTACAGTCAAAAAAGGACTTTTGCTTACTTACATTAACAGTAAAACTGATGCCAAAACATATCTTGACCTCAAACCTTTATTAAAATAAGCAACTACAACTGCTTTAACTAGCAAATATGGACTAATATTTAAAAGTTCTACTTAATTTCTCATGAGCACTTGCAAGTACAAGATAAAAAGCCTGATGAATCATAGTTTTCTATAAGCTCTCACCTGTTGTTTGCTTGAGAAGCTCTAAGCCATTTTGTATAGCTAAATCAACATTCTGTTTTCTAAGAAGAATCTCTTCCTGAAGATCCTAAGAGAAAAGGCCATTTCAGACACAACAAATTATAATATTTTTATTTGGAATTAGCATATTAACACTTCAAAGGAAATATAATAATGAAAAATAAATGACGTATGGAAATACAAATAAAATTTTTAAAATGAACTAAATAATAAATGAACAGAAATAAAAATACCAGTAGTTCAGAGTGCTGTTTCTCAAGCAATTCTCTGTTGCAATCTTGGACTGACAATTTGCTCAGTTTATCATGGATTTCATTCAGCCAGTTCATCAATTCAACTTCGTCCTCCCCAAAAATCTGAGCATTGCTGTAAGCTTGCTGGAGAAGTTCAGACCTGCTGTTCATCTTCTCTTGAATCTCAATGTATCGGGCCTGAGAAGAATCTAGCTTTTCCTGCACCATATCTTTATCTTCCCTGGAGCTCATAGTCTTTAGAGACTGACCAGTGCTAATGGCCTGATGTAAACTCTTATTGTGAGCTAGGACATCATCTTCTAGGGCCTATATTTTTTTAAACAATGAAGAATAATGGAAAAGAAAAGCAGAAAAACATAAAAGAAACATAAGTTGAACTCAATGAAAACTGAATGAAAAAGGACATATTGCCAACATAAATATAAAAATCAAATTACAGGGAAAAAAAGAAAAAAGAACAAAAAACCGAGCCTGGTAGAACAGACATTCACCGCAACAGCTTTGCCAATTGAGTTGCACTTTACAGAAGCATCTGAAAAGAATGACACAAGCAAGCATGTGGTTTGTATCTTACTTTATGCTGAGAAATTTGCTGCTGCAGTTTGGAGGCCTGCGTTCCAATGGGTTCTGCATTTGCAAGCCTCTTCTCTGTGGCAGTCAGCCACTCCACTAGTGGCTCGAGAGCTTCATGGAACTGTTGTGCTACCACTGAGATGCCTTCCAACTGACGGTTCCTATCAACACGCCAAGAGAAAGGTTATTTTTTGTGATGAAGTAAGTGTGAAATAGCTAGAAAAAAATATGAAAGGCCCTTGAATCCTTTGCAAAATAAAGGATATAATTGTCTTGTTGTAGGAACCACTCATCAAATGAAATAGAAATGTATCTATGATACTCATGAAAACCAAGGTAAAGTTAAAATAAAATAAAATATTGAAAAAACACCTCCGAAGCTGTTTGAAACTCTGAGCTAATATGCAACTTTGGCAAATAAACAGAATATCACTTTATTCATATACCTACTGCTAAAAGTAATCTAGCACAAAATTCAGCATAGCATTGTTTTATACCCAACAGGACAGTTCTCAAGTTTCTTGCTGTCTTTAAGCATAAAGTTACATTCCCTTCACTAGTAAACATTTTAAAGTTAGACAAAAGATCTACTGAACCAGAACAAAATATCATGCTTCCTCAGCACTGCAAATATCTTTAAAGATTTGTTCAATGATGTGAACAAAACTATTTGGCTCTACTTCTGCATCTCTTGCTCTTGGTAAAAGCTCTCAACAAAGTTAGTGAGACAATGTTAATACAGCAGAGAGACTTGACCTCCAAACTAAAAAAGCAGTATCTAAAACATTTTTGTTTCAGATTATTACATTTCAGAGAAGGCTCTTGATTGCAAGAACTGCCTTCTCTACAAACCACTGTTGAACAAATCTCATTCAAGCAGACTTTTAAAGAGAGATCTGCCCTACATGAAAAACATCACAGTTTTTCAAATGGGGCTCTCATTCCAGATAAAAGCTATGTTTATATGTGCTTCCCAAGGCTAATAAACAATGTAGACTTCACACACTTAGCCACAGAACACTCAGTGAAGTACTCTACATAGTTTTCAAAATCATCCTCAAATCTCCTCTTCATTTCTAGAGACTGACCTAAGCAAAATGGATACAAGCTTGCAGCTAATAGATAGCTTTAGAAAAGCTGAAATTCAATTTTTAATCAAATATCTTTAGACTGGAAGAATAATATCAAATCAAACATGACATTCACCATGGCTAATGACTCAGATGCCTTCAATAAAAAAAAAAATAAAAAGAAAGAAGGAAATAATGGTCTATTAGTGGTTGACTCTGCTAATTAATCAATCATATTAGTAGCATGAGGTAACAAAAAAGGTTCAGCGTAAATGAACTAAAGAGGCCAGAAGCAGTAGGACACAACAAGCTGAATTCAATGCTATTCTAGCACCCAAATCCTAATACCCATTTGCTCTTCATTGCAAAGCTTCACTGTTCACTTAAATTCATTTTTCTTCAACTTTCCAAGTCATTTCTTGCTCTTAATTATACGCCTATTCAGGTCCCCATGTTATGCATACTCTTCCTCTCTCTGCTCTGAACAAGGTTGTCCTTTTTCAGATCCCCACCCAGAAAACACGATTAGCAAACCTTTCAACACAGATTTCTTCAAAGACAATTCACAGTTCACAACGTTCCAGGTATTTTATACACCAACAACAATTTGTAAATCTAAGTGTGTGGATACATAGATACCATGAGTATGCTTTTGGCGGTTTTATTTTTTCGGGGGTTGGTTGGTTCTTTTGGGTTTTGTTTGTGGTTTTTTGTGTTTCCTCCCCAGCATAAGTACATCAGCAACCAACAGTATGAGGATCAAGTTGTAGAAACTAATTATATGGACAACACCAAACAGAAACATGGAAGAACTGAGTGCTTCCTCCATAGCAACATGTCAAGATTTTGAAGTTCCAAGAGAGTGTTACTATTTAAATGTAAAATTTGCACTTGATCCAATGCAAAACAGGTTCTTGCATCAAGAAATCTGCATTCTAATCAACTAATGGAGATAAAATATTAAGAAGACACATATGAAATTAATCTTAGCAGACTGTAGCATCTTAGGCTAAAATTTTTAAAAGCTTTCGGTCTGTTCAAGTTACTTTGTGTTTCCTTCAGAGGTTCTATTATATCAACATCGAGAATGGCAGTACTTACACGATTTCACACCTGGGAGTTCCACATGCTGCTTCTAATCATCTATCACATCCTATGTATACATTTTTCAAATATATGAAAGAATTTCAAATACCTTGTTTCAGCTTTACTGAGCAGTGCATCCCATCGACTATCCAGGAAACTCAACTGTTTCAAGATTTTCACCTTATCAGCAGGTTCTGCTGACTCTGCAATTTTCTCCCCTTCACGCTTGATTACCTCAACGGTAGGCTTGCGGTCATCCAGCAACCTCTGGAGAAGCTACAAAGAAAGCAATCAGGCACCAGGTTATTAGAAACGTTGTAATAACACAATTGCAAAAACAGAAGGAACTAGACTTCTTGAAACCGTGTTAGAGCGATATATTGCCTATATTGTGATGAAACTGAATAATGCTACAGTGCACAGTGCAATACAATGTGCACTGCACGTCCAACACAGGTTCATTTCAGTTTCTCAATTGTTTTGCTATGAACAGCAGAGTTTCACGAAGCCCAAACAATCTCCTTGGTTTCTATGTGGCAAAGATGTGCGCAGGCCAACGAGTGAACATGTAGAGGAAAAAGTTCCATTTAATACCACTGAGGAAAACAAGATATTCAGAGTATCTGATACATTTTATAGGAACATTTCTGAGAAAGTTACATGCCCTTCTAGATCTGGAAACACAAAGGTAATTCTGACATATAGTTAGGAAAACACAATAAATAATACTATACAAAAACTATTGTACAATCAACTCTCTACTTATCTGAGATACGATCTAGTCCAGTAAATTCATTTCTCCGCAAAGAATAAAACACACCTTTGTCTACAATCCTCCCTTCCTCCTTTCTCTAGCTGCCTTTGGTAATAGTAACATTTTGCCTTTGTAGATATCCCAACATGACAATCCCCTGGCACTACTCACCATAACTTCATATTAAATCTCTGGGTGGCAGTGGGCCACACAGTACAACTGCATGGAATGTATGTTTCATAAGCTACATTTTAGTTCTTTTTGCTATAATCATTATGAATATTTGCAAGAGTTGACAACACTGATAGTACTTCTACATTAGCACAGGCCATTTCCCAACAGCATTCCAACTAATTGCCAACAATGATCAGGTCAGAATCAGGACCAAGAGCCAAGTATTTAAGTCTGTAATCTGCAATATTACCTTGGAATTATTACAATGAAACTTTACTAGTTTTTATTTCCTACTTTTCAAATGACCAAACACTTGATTTCATGCTTTCTCTTTTTCCACTAGATCTTTAACAATCCTTTCCACATAGTATTAAGAATTCTAACGAAAGCTCAAATTGCAGTGTCATAGAAAATGAGCCCTTCTCCCAACCTTAGACAGATTCTTGAGTATTGAACAGATGGCTGCTTTATACAACTTGGCACCCTTCAATGTCATATAATACACTTGACCAGATTTTATGTTTTGCCAAAGCCTGAGAATTTATTCTCATTGATCCAGTGGAAGGAGAGATATTCTGAACTTATTTCACTTACTTTCTGTTCTTGTATTTGGGCCTTTACAACTTTGAATTCAGCAGATGGTGGTTTCTGATTAGCCACAAGGTCTTCTGTATCAATGAGCCAGCTAAGAAGAGATTCAAGGGCATCCTGAAATCTCCCACAGTGAAGAAGGGCTTCCTGCAATTGCGCAGCACGCTGGGCAACCTGAAAAAAAAAAAGCAGAAGATCAGACTCGACTCACCTTTTCTTTTCATGTCTGTGAAATTACTAGCCAAAATCTGTAGAACACCTGGCAATATCACAAACACTCTCATTTTCATATCTGTTCATAAGAGCACTATGGCACAATTTAGCATTCATCTCTCAGAGCTACAGACATCAAATGAAACGAGGTTGACTGCCAGAAAATCAGTAGTAGTTCCTTATTACAAGAGATGTAAGCCTGTTTTGTATAGCTATAGTATTATGAAGTATATTGACAGGATGTTTGTGTACCAGATCATCTTTATTTTCCTTATAAAAAGACTGAGCCAGAACCCAAAGTAGCAACTCTTAATACAGGGCAATAATCCATCCAATGGGAAGAAGACATAAGAGAGGAGAAGGCAAATAGGTGAACCACAGGTATCTGTTGTTCTGCTGCATCACTCCTTCAGGAAAACAGAGTGGAGAAAAATGAGTGCCATTTCTACTTCCCACCCTTTCCATTTTCCAAGAGCAGCTACTGCTGGAAGAGGACTCTTCAAAAGCAGAGAAAATAATCTACAGCCACTTTTCCAAAGCAGTGGTACCATCTCATGTCTTAAGCAATATAATCCTATACAGTATAAAACAATTATAAAGGAAATGTGCCACTAGTCACACAAAGCTGAGCCGTCTCATTGCTCTGTGCACTGCACAGGCACAACAGTGTACATGAACCAATATAATACAGAATGAAAAAACATCAGAACAAAGCCTGAAAAACAACTACTTGAAAGTGGCTGGCGACAAACGACATAGCTACCTTTCCCATTAAAGTGTCACAACTCTAACCTCTTTGATTGGGTTATCAAACTTCCCTGGTCTGCTTAAGCAGGAAGGAACACCTCGTCCTAGAGGAGTCTTTCCTGAATAAAAATCCAGGACAGACCTACAGAAAGTTTGACAAAACCTTATAGATGACAGTAATAGCTCTGGCTACTAGTGATACAAATCTTATCCTCAGAACTACCAACGAGTAATATAATTCCTATTCTTAGAGAGTATTTAATTTCCTGTATTTTGAAAGACGTCAGCAAGCAAATAATCAAAAAGCAGAGCACAACAGAAGCAGAACAGTGTACAAAACAATAACCTTCTTATTAAGAGTCTTCCATCGGGTGTTGACATCTTCAAGGTCATGTTCAAGGTTTTCTGTGGTGGAACTTTTAGCAGCACTTTGAATAAGGCCTTGACCCAACCAATTTACCTCCTGTTGTTTTACTTGTAAGGGTTCAATTTCTTCTTTCTGAAATACCTGCAGTTGAAATACAAAACACACATGAAGTATTGTATCTTCTGACATGGTAGTTACATCATGGTATGCAACAATAACAACATGAAAAGCTGAAAATTAGTGTTTGGAAGAAAGGAAACCATGCCTCATCAGCACCTTCCTAAGAAAAAAATCATTAATGTAAACAGAAAGGACTCAATCTAAACAGAGTAAATGCAATACACCACAGGGAAAATGACACTCATTTCCATGAGTAGTTTTAGACAGGAAGGAAAGGGATTGAGAGAGAGTAGAGTGACAAAAAATTAGGACAAAAGAAGAAGTTAAAAAAGCAGTAAAGAAAGAGCTATTTTAAAGTAGCTTTTAGAAGAATATAATGGTAATAAGTGAGGAGGAGGCATTACAGATGCTGCTGAAACAGTATCCCAGCAGACGCCCAGGAGAATGGGTTTTCATTCAGAGGGATTTCTTGCAAATTACCAGGGCTTTGAACCTACCCAAAAGGGCAGTTTGAGCAGTTCTCCGTTTGCTTTATTCTACTCTTGCAGGTATTTAAACTTTTTCAGAGCCAGATTATTACCATTAGCAACAGCAATGTAAATCTCCATTTGTATTCAGCTGCATTAGGATGCACTGACACCAGTGTCAATGAGATCAGAAAATGGCCTGAAGCCCCTGAATTAATTACACAGGCCAGTGAAAAATAACCAATGAATAAACAATGCTAAAGAATGCTCAACTTTTGACCCTAAATCCTTCTATTTCTATAGCAGCATTCAGTAACAGTTTTAGTGTACACTTAGTGCATTCAAAGCAACCTTTCTCAGCATCCTGAAAAGCAGGAATAGCTTTGAGCATACCAGTGATTCTCCTCTTTTGCACCAAACACAGCGTGCCAAGAGATTGCTTTTAAACCACCAGACCTCAGGTGGCTGAGCATGCTTCCACCAGCTTGACAAGTCAATCTAGAAGCTAGAGCACTTACACTAAACAGGAGGGGTCAAATAAATGAAGCAGCCCTCAGAACTTTGTTTCTACTGAGAAAAAAAAAAAAACAAAAACCAACCCTGAAAACTGTAAGACCGCAGTTACATGAAAACAGAGTGCAAGCAGCTGGCTGCTCCCAGAAAAAAGGAAAACGCTTGTGTTTTTCTTGACTGTAGGGTAGGGAGGAGGCAGAATAATATTTCCACACAGAATCAAAAACAAATTCTTTTTTTATGTGCCATAAAGCCTCATCTTTCTGAGAGCAATGTCCTACCACAGAGAGGACTGATCTCCATAATCTGTCCTTTAAAGATACATGCATTCCTCGCAGAGAGAAGCTTAAAATAAATTACAATTATTGCTGAGGCCAAAGTTTACTAGAACAACTTAGCAACAAAGCCTGAAGTATCTCAGATTTCAACCAGAGTGGGAAGAAAAAAATTACAGACCCGACAAACACCCTTTCCTTATTACAAAGCTTCACTTCTTACTCTCTTACTTCATCCACCACTTTCAAAGCACTGCAAGATCCTGTGCTTGTAAAATACTACCATAATGTCAGAGCTGCTCTCTGGCAAAAGGCAGCCTTCAGAAGAGGCGGTGAGCCTTTAATCTGCCTGCTTTGGAAACCACAACCACTCTTGCTTATACCTTGATGAGTAAGGCTGTTCAGGCTGAACACATGGCCTGTAGCTGCCCTTGAATGGCACTGCCCGTAACAAAGCTCTGTACAAACAGCCAGCGCCAACACGGGTTCAGAGGATGCACACTGCATCGGGACTAACAGCACCAGCTGGTGATAAATAAGCCTGCCCCACAGAGCTGGGAGTAAACACCCCCTTCAGAATTTGTCCCCAGTTCATGTGCTGTACTGACCATCTCACTATTGTGGACATGCCATGTGTGCTACGCAAATGACACTGATTACTGCCTCTGCCAAGTTAATAAAAAACCCCCACATTTTTGCAACAACAAAATCTGAAGAAAGCTTTAAACAAATATCTTTAAGGCTGCATTACAACTATTCAAAATCTATGGGGATTTTGGTTTTCGATTTGTTTTTTAATTACCTTGTTAGACAATAGGCCATTGCAGACTGTATCCAAGGTTTCTTGGATGTCAGTGGTCCAGATACTTCTCCCTGGGAAAGCTTTTGGACAGTTTACGGTACTACCTAATTCAAGCTGTTGAACAGAAAATGCCATTTCATTTGAGCCTGCACGTGCAGTACTGGATTCCTCTGTATCAGGTAAAATCTCATATTTTGCTAAATCCAAGTCACTAGTATTTACAGCAACATTCATGTAATAAACATCTACGTGAGGAAGCGCCTCATCTGTGTGATCCTCCTCTACTGTTGTGTCTTGTGTTTTAATTTTTTTATGAACTTCATATCCATTTTCCACTTCTTTTTTGTCAAGGGAAATACTTCCATTACCTTGAAGAGGATCTTCATGTGACAGAGTTTTCTCTTTGAAACCTTGTAAGTGAGAGTATTCCCCCTCCAACTCCTCCTGATCACTTTCACATGTCTGAGCATTGCTTTGTTTTACTTTTCCAGCAGGTGAAACATCATGCAAAGCCAATCTGCAGCTTTCTTTGACAGGGAGGCTAGTAGTTGCAAGCAGTGGGGTGTGCTGCTCTCTGCAAATTGCTGGAAAATATGGTCTGAACTGACCTACTGCATGGATATCTTCTGCAGAAGATAAACTTCGGGTCTGAGTTTGCTCCCCTGCTAACAGTGTATCTTGTTTTTCTTCCCTTTCTGTTGGAGGGCTGCATAAACCAGAATCATCCTCTTCTGAGGTAAGAGAATTAGTACCCCATTTGCATTTGCCCAATCTAGCTGTATCTGACATATCAGCAGTTTCATTAAAGGAGCTTTCACTTTTATTTGTGTAATCTGAAAAGTTGGGCGGAACAAGCATTCTCCATGATCTCCTATGCTCCTTCTTTTCTGTGTGAGACTTTGCTTTAGGTAATGCAGCTGTCCGAATTATATCACTGTTCAGTTTGAGTGCATCAAAGATCATTTTTTCATCTAACTTGTTAGCTTCACGGCTTCGGAGCTCAAAAACACTGGAAGAAGTAAGGGCACCATTGGAGCACAAAGTGCTGATGTCCAGTGTTCTATGACTGTAGGGTAAAGTCCGGTCAGTGAAATGCCTCGAGGTGAGGCTGCCCTTGGAGCCCGAATCAATCTGTTCATTCAGCCGCACAGTGTCATAGATGGACCTCTGGGGAACGTAGCAGTCCTCGATATTTAGATCTTCCTCTTCTTCCCCTTTGCCAACACATGGGGGATTCTGACGTAGACAGTCTGGCCTGCTAAGTGGCTTCCCCATCCTGAGAGTACACCACTATACCTCTGTTTTCATGGATATACGGGAAACATTCAAAAGACACTAGCACTCTACAGAATTACAGTAAACTTGTCCTTAGCATAAGATGCATAGATCCTAAATATACACTGTAACTTATGAGGTGGCTGAGGTCGTTCATAATCAGTGCATCAGTTTAAACGCAACTTTACCTGGATGTGAGGTTCCTCCACCCCCCCACCCCCCCCCTAAAATATAAAGTGCTTCAGTAAGAAAGTAACATAAATCTTCCAATGTCACAGAAAAACAAGGTATAGCAAAACTCAGCAGTGGCTCAAATATTGCAAACACTCCATGGAAGGCTTCATTTATTTTTCCGGGTCAGAATCCATATCTGAAATCTCCCGAATAAGCCTTCTAAATGAACAAGCGTTACAGAAGGCAACACGTTATCTTCTGTAGGTGACGGCTTAACTGTAATCCATTTAGCTGGTTTGCAGAGTCCCGTCTCCTTTATAAATAAAACATGGTGTGGCAGCTTAACAGGACAGAATCCACAGTAGCTGTGTACGGTCCAAAAAAGGCACGGAGAAAATCTTTGGGGGGATGGGGGGAGAAATAAGTTAAATCCAGAACAGTAAGAATAATAGACCAGCCCTTTACTTTTTTGGCAGTAGCTATAAATAACCTTGATCCGAAAGGCAGCTTATCCTCCTCTTGTACCAGGCTTGTCCGTGGTGCCCCAGTAATGTGCTGCCCCACAGGAAAACATCACTTTCTAGCAGCCAAGCCAACGCGTCCTTCGAGTAGGCAGTCGGAAAACAAACGTTACACCGATTCTCTCAATGCCCTCCCGGTGAGCCGTTTAAGGCAGCTGCAGAGCAGAGCAAGCGTGGCGGGTGTTTCCCGAAGGCACGGCAGGTTTGCGTTCGGCAGGTCCCGACTACAAGCCGCAGCCAGCGGTCTGTCCGCGCTCCTTCCCCCTCATTTCTGAAGCGCGGCTGCCAAGGAGGAGAGGCTGGAGGTTCGCCCCGTCCTCCCCCAGCGAGCCGCCCAGCTCTGCGGTTCGCCCGCTCCCTGCGGGCCGGCAGCGCCCGCCCAGCGCCGCGCTGCGAGAAACGCCCCGTTTCGCTCTTGAGGCAACATCTGCTCCCGGCCCGCCCGCTCCCGCAGCGCCGCTCCGGGGGCTGCCCCCGGCCGCCAGCCCGTCCTCCTCCTCCTTTGCCTCAGCCCCCCGCGCCCTCGCTGCTCGCACCTCCACTTCAGGCGGCTCTGCCGGCGCCGTGCCGCGGGGCCGGGCGGGGCACAGGCGGCCGGCCAGCCTCAGTCCACTGCTGAGCGCCGCCGCGGCCCGCAGCTCCCAGCCCGCACCGCACCGCACCGCTCAGGCCGGCACGCGTCCCTGAGCCAAAGTCTGGTAACAACACAAAGCGCTGCTCTGGGCCACGCTTTGCACCCCATTTCCCCACCTCATAAAGCTGTCATCTAAAAGAGGTGCTTCCACTCTGAAATCAAAAGTTTATCTGTGCATCATTTTAAAAATATCCCTCAAACTCATCTTTAGTGATCAGAATGGCTACATATTACTCCACTCGACATGCAAAGAGAGTCATTCAGCCCAGTTGTGACTCTCTTCAATGTGGTTCCTGGCCCCTTGGCAACAGCTTAGGGTGGCGTTGTCTGACGGGCCAGCCAACATCTCAGTGCCAAGCCAACCCCTAGATCCCACCGAAAGAAACATTAAGATGTTGGAAACAAGTATCAACATTTGGGAAGCATCTTTTTCATGGAACCCGGAGCAGCACAAAATCAGCCTAACAGCACAAAGGTTCGGGTTTTGGACATTCGCATCTTTTAAATACAGTTCAACACTTTGCACCTACAACTCTTGCTCATAATCATGCAGGTGAAAGGCTGGGTAACTCACAGGTAACTCACCAACAGTACAGAAGCTGTCATGACCAAGCTGCTCTGCTCCAGCAGAAACCATACCCCTAACCACCAAAGACCTGCACTACCTGTGTGACAGTGGCTATCAGTTGTAGTGGCAATTCAGACCTCAGCCTAAGGACAGCATATGGCACTTAGAGCTAAAACTTAACATGGCATTAACTACAATCAGCTGAAGCTTTCCCCATTAAGCAACCAGCAGGATACACTGTATGCAAGAAATACAAACATACCACACTTCATGTTTATTGATTTATGTGATACACAGCCACCTACATATCCAAATACTTAAGCCTAAATACTGAAAGTGCAGGAGACAAATTATCTTTTCCTCTTCTCTGGTAAGCAGATATTACATAAAAATTATGCCCAAATGATACTCACCTCTGGATTCTGTAGTTCAGAATATATACTATAATGGTAAAGGTGAAAAAACACATTTTTTGAGGTGCTGTCACCTGTGGTTCTTCTCACCCAAAACACCCACAAACAGATCCTTACTGAATTCAAGGAATGCTGCACCACGTACAGGTCAAGTACATAACCAAAAGTGGTCTGTATTTGTTCAACAGCAAAATTATTTTATTAGCATTTAAAAAGTATTTTACCATTTTCACCGTATCTACTGAAGACTTCCGTATGGCGCATCAGGGACTTTCAGATACGACACTTCAAAAAAAGGTTGAAACAGTTGCTTATTTCACTTCTGCTTTTCAACACAGACTCTTAACTGCATTAAGTCCCAAGGCAGGTTAGTATCTTATTCCAGGGTTTGTAAATCAGTGCATGGGAAATGCAACACTTTTCGTTTCTGATTGATCATAAAGATTATTCTTTCAATATTATCTGCCTTCAAAGTTAAAATCAGAGGACAGACACACTCTACATAACTAACATAAGACGTTTAGATGTGGTACTTAGGAACACGGGTTACTGCTGGACTTGGCAGTGCCAGGTTAACAGTTGGACTTGATGATATTAAAGGTCTTTTCCAACTTGAACAATTCTATGATTCCATAACATAAGCCAATTAAAATCTTTGCTCAAGCTCATTGGCAGGAATACTCAGGCTAGCTAAAAATTCCCATAAAGTCCAATTAGAAGGCAAACTCTAATGACTACATCTCCTTTTGTTCCAAAAATAAAAGCAAAATCAAATGAACCATACCCTGATGTAAGCTGTAACAGTGCCATCCTGGTTTTACTAAGAAGAATGCCTTGTAATAGCAGTACAAAGAATTGTGCAAAGTTTGAAGCAACATAATTCAACTTCTGGGGGTTTTCTTTCTCCATTTCAGAGAGAAACTAGCTGTAGATACTACTCCTACTGCAAACATCCCAAGCACCGTGTGGCTACCCATACCCAAGGCATTTGGTTCAGCCCATCTGCACAATCCTTGTGTTTTGCTTTTGAAGAATGGTGGCAAACTCAGTGTACCTTAATACTAATTCACCTAATTTACTGAAGCTTCCTTTTAGTACCAATCTATGCATTGCACACAGACTTGGGGGGGGGGGGGGGGAGGGAGGGGAGTCAAAACATCTGAGTTAATTAGTGATTAATTTATATTAATTGAGACAAATTCTCAAGTTGATTATTCTCTTCCTGGAGTACTTTGTGAAGTAAGAGTCATGGTTGTACCTTTTCAAATGGATTCTGCTGCAGATTTTCATCTACAGAAAGCACCTTTTATATCTGCATTGTAAATAAGTATAGTTTAACACTGACAGTACTTTCAATTTAACACTCTATACAGAGCAGAGTAAGTAGATTACAAAGAAGGAATATAAATAAAACAAGTATATATATGTATATATATTTTGATAAATATATATAAAATACAACTCAAAGCCTGTTTTGGGTTTGTTTTTTTGTTTTTTTTTTAAATAACTATACATTTTTATGTCATGCCAAGAAGACTCACAAAGCTCTAACTCTTTGTACATAAAAATTGGTCAAACCACAAAAACCACCTTTGGCCCATTACACAAGATTCTTTCCTGAAGAGAATGAAGATTTCATGTGAATAAATCTATCTACCAAGGAACAATTCTTTTGCTTTACTCGTGAGGAACAGAAGTTGATTGTACTTGACCGCAGAACCTAAAGCTGTAAGGAGCCAGACTGTGGTTTTGTGGCCACAGCCACATTTTCAGGTTGTGTTTGCGTACGTGCACAAACATGCGAGCAAATACACCGCGAGTGGAGCAGGATTTGTGGGAGCCAGACTCCCTACAGTTTGCTGCCTCAGGTGAAATTGCTCTCTGGGAGGGTAAGGAATATGAAGAGGTACATTACCAACTGTAATTTTCCTGTGCCCCAGCAGCACTCACACTGAATATTAGGAGAGTAATCATTGACCCTTATCCTCCTGCTCTAAATATCCCTTTGCTACCTAATCACCTTCACATAGTAAAATTTTCCATTCTTGGTCTTCCTATTTCATTTCTTCAAAGGCTCGCCTTTTGCTTCTTTATTCCTCCATTTGCTCATCGCTTATTCAAACAACCCCTTCACCTTTTCATCATTTTTCACCTCCTGTTTAATGGTATTGTGTTTTCACTCATAAGCAAAAGCATGGCCTAAAATAGTCGCTTCAAGCAAAACATATTTCTAAGCTCATAAATATCTAATATAAATAAAATCCTGGAGTAGCCTTCTGGATATAAACATGCCAGTACTACTGTTCTCCTTTACATTTCTTCAGATTTTGGGGGTTTAACATACAAGCTCTTTGGTTCTATGTTTTGGACACTGTCTCCCCACAGGTCTGCACAGACCAAAGAAGGCTCTCACTCCTGAACTGTGGAATTACTGCATCTTTTCCAATGCCCCAATGAAGTACAACACTCAGACAATGCACAGGGAACTGGATTCTTCTACTGTTGGTGCTTTGGATTGCTTCCCCCTAAAAGCATTGTTCTTCGTAGCCAAAAAAAAAGATAGCTATATATATATAAACACACTCATAGACACTCAAAGACCTGAGGCTGCAACTAATGTTTGAAAATGCAGTGAATGTGGTAAGAAATCACAAACTGGTGACAACTGAAATCCTGTATGGTCAGTGTAAGCAAGAGCAACCACAGAAGGAGCTTTTGCTCTTTTCCAATATCCAAAGTATTTTACTAACCATGTGTGTGTATATATATATATATATATATATATATATATATATATATAAAAGCCATTTGTTTCTCTTTTAAATTGAGATAGACTTGTTAGGACAGACTGGCACACAATTTTAATCCTCCCAGTCTAATGGAATCTTCTCATAGTGTAACTATTTGTTCAAGATTTTTTGGTCTCTATTTATGCATTCTGAAAGATCACAGCAATCCACAGTAACTTGCATTGGAAATTCACAGATTAAACTGCAGTTTTATTTCTTCTTTCTAATGTGGTTTAATTTACCCATGCAAAATGCACCCTCTGTTGGGCCAAGCACGTAATGACATTTGTCAAGGATCATCTTTTAAACAGCACGGTTTATCAAATCCTGTTATGAATGTTTGCTTTTATGATTAATTGTGAACTAACATACAAGTCTTACAAACATTTAAATCAATATTAGACTGAAACAAAACTAAAGCAGTGCAAAATATTCAGTGCTACTATATAGCCATTAGAAGATTTATGATCTTTTTTAAACACTGCTTACAACTGCAGGATTTATAAATCTTTCCAGTGAGCACTGGAAATTCATTTATTGCAACCTAAACTAAACAAGTATCTATTTCATTACAGTACCAAAACACAATTAACACACTATCACTGCAATGGATTTTTCTGATCTGGACCAAGACTGCTAACTGGCATATTAAAAAAAGCTACAAACAGAAGCTCCAAAGTGTATTTTGGGTAAGCTATGGTAAACTCCCAATATAAAAGGGGGCTTATTTTACCTGATTTCTTATTAGGGTATTTCTAGGTAAGGGTGGGATTCAGGGAGGTAAGACTGGCCAGTCTATTAGAACAGAAAATGACAAAAGGTCTTAAACTTACAAATGCTGAAGCCTATACCCATGGGGGGAAAAAAAAATATACTACTCAGATGAGAAAAGTGAATACAGGCTGGTATGTGAACACTGGAGTCTAGAACTCACACCACAGCGAAGAAGAAAGTTTGTGTAATACATGGACTTCAAAACAGACACAATATGCAGTTCTCAAAAACAATAATGGCAGATGGATTGCATAAGGAAACAAGATAGTGAGGGGAGATTAAGAGGGAATTGGAGGCAGGACCTGTGAGCTGGGATGCAAGGTTTCCAATGTCTGCTAAGCCATAGTGAAGGAAGGCTTTGGAGCACAAGAAGATACCCCATTTAAAACAGATTAAAAACATACGGGTAGAACTGACTGCTGTGAAACAAGACTCCTTCAAGGTCTGCACTTAACCAATTCCTTTCACAATGATATTTAATAAAATTGCATTGTGGTAGAATACTTTGTAGCAGTGAGAAAGAAATTTTCCTACCTTGAATGTATTCAATTGCTGATTGATAGTCTCTGTTTCCATTCCAACAGGACCTTGTGACTCTTCATGCTCTTCAGCTCTCCGAAGCAGACTGGAAAATTCTTTTAGCTTACTGTAAAACTCCTCCACACGGCCAATAGTACCCTCCACTTGATTTTCCCTGGCTTTTGCTCTGTCTAGTAACTTGTTGCACTGTTTATTTAAAGCTTCCAAGTCTCTTTTTATACCAACAAGATCAGGAGAAGCTTCAGCTTCTGTGGCTAGCATAATTTTACAGTTTTTATTAGCATTTTCAGTACACAAGATAAGATCTTCCAGCTTTTTCAGGAAACATTTTATGTCCTCTCTCTGTGATTGCAGTACCTTGAGATCTCTCCCCACTGCAGCCATGCTATCAAGTTCATCATCAAACTCTGCAAACTGAGAGAACATCTCTCGGATGCTGTTTTGAAAATGGCCAATTCCCTGAAGTTTTGTCTCTAAGAACGAGCACCTATCTTCAACCTGCTGGTTCACAGCTGTGTATTCTCGTTCCAAAGATTCAGCCTGGAGCAAAAGGTCAGTAACACCAGCTGAATCAGATGCTTCGACCACCAGGTCCTGGGCAAGCTTTTTTGCTAAATCAACATGAGGCTTTAAAGCCTGCAGGGCTTTCTGCTGGGCCTGCATCATTGTCAGGTGTTTGTTACTGAATGACTGAGGTCCAAGTGAGTCGTGAGCTTCCAGATGTTCTTTGGCACTTTTAAGCTGTTTTTCAGTTTCCCTGGATGATTCCTGAAATTCTTTCAGCCTTTGTGCCATGTTTTCCAAGCACTCTCTCTTCTTATGCAACTGTTCTGTGACCACATTCACTTTCTGATTCAGCACCTTAGTTTCCTCCTGAACAATTTCTTTATCTGTTTCACTTGCACTGAGCAAATTTTCAGCAGTATTATTTAATAGCTCCACTGTCCCATGGTGTTTATCCAGGTCTTTCTGCCAGGCCCTCACCTGAACAACAGAATTCTCTATTTCAACAAGGTTTATGCCAACTTTTAATTCACACAGGTTGCTTTGGCACTTCTCTATCCATGGCTGCAGAGTTTCTACATGGTGCTTGTATTTCAGGGCTTTCTCCAAACAATCTGTTAATTTATCTTGTCTTTCTTTTACCTGCTTATTAATTTCATCCCAGTTACTTCTGAGTGTAGCAATTTGGGATTGCAATGCTGCTTTGTCAGCTCCTTGAGTCTTCTGTAAGATACGTTCTCCTTCTGCAACAATTCTTTCATATGAACTGATCTGATTGGTCATGGTCTTCTTAAAATCTTTCTGCTCTTCAATTAGTGATTGCAAGGTATCAAATTTGGCAGACACAGGACGAGTCTGGGTCAGCTCTTCTTTCTTTTTGCCTAACCAAGCCTGAAAGTCCTTAGACATTTGCTGGAACTGATGAGAAGTGGCATATGCCGACTGAAGCTGCTGAACATGGTTATCTACAAAAAAGAAGACAGCACAGAGGTTCATTCTCAGAACCTGTATTCAGTGAAGAAAGAATAATGAATATTGATTCTATCATGAATGATCATTAATGTAAGGAAAGCTGGTCCTTAGTATGTGGTGTTCAACTGGAAGACAACCAAGTCAACCAAGTTTCTTGCAAGGGACAGACTTGTGCCTGTACTACAGCAGAGCAGTGAAGGCATTTGGACATGCATCCAATGAGATGAGTTTAGCTAGTCTGTGCCTAAACAAATTGTGCCCAGGCAGACTTTAGGGGTAAAAAGCAGAGTCACGTTTCATGGTCTTATGAAGTGCAAGCACAGGGAATATGATGTCATCTAGCCTAACAGTGTCTAATTCATGGCCTGCAGGCAATACACGTTCTTAGGGAGATCCTTTGAAGTTCCTTGTGACCAGAGGAAATTGAAAAGCTAAAACTGAGGCTGTTAGGGAGAACAAAGTACAATACTGCTTGCAGTGTATTGCTTGCTCAGTTCTTCTCTTCACAGGGAAGGCTTTCTATTACTAGTCGTCTTCTGTCACAGGCAGTTTTATACAATCACCACTGCATTTCACTAAGCCTTTAACTGGTCTTTGCCCCAAAATTGTGATTTTGGCTTACACTCTGCACCTACGCAGCTAGGTAGTTCAATGAACAGAATCCTCGTTTGGTATTCTAATTCAGTGAAGAATGAAGGAAGAGATGAGAAAAGCAGCACTGCTACTGTGCTTCAGATGCTCTTCCAAACTGTTCACTAGAGACCCCAAGTATTGCTTTTACCTTTTTAAGATAACGGCACTCTCCTAAATTCTAACATACAACTGCTTGGGGGTTGACAAAGAACTGACATTAGACACAGCTCACTCAGCATCTGTGTAAAGTGATGCTCTAGTTTATGCCTTAGATACTATTTCTATTTAAATAAATACTAACCTGCTTTTTGCTCAATATCCTTAAATGATTTTAAGAGGCCATCTAGCTGTCTCGTAAGTTCCGCTTTCAAATACTCTTCTCCAACCAGTGTTGACAGCTCTTCACAAAGAGCTTGAGCTGCATTTATATTCTTCATTTCCTGCTCTATTTCCTCCTTCATTTCTCTAGCAACTTCCAGCTGTTGTTTCACAGCATCAGGTTGTGTACTCACAGCCAGGCTGCTGCTTAGTTTGCTATCCAAGGCCCTTAGTTTATCAGATAGACTTCTGAGTAGACTTTGATACTCTGTACTTTTCACAATGGCTTGGTCAATTCGGTCACATCTGCTCCTCAGTTGGCCAGTCAGGCTGTCCCATTTTTGTGCCACAGCTGTCAGTTGCTCTTTTACAATTTCATGGGAGGGTGGATGTTCACCAGGTCTCTTCAGAATCCCTTCACCAGCCATAGTTAATTGCTCATATTGTGGCTTTCTGGTGTCAAACTCTTTGAGCAGAATCTGGTAAAAAAGAAAAATTTAAAAAAGCATTTAACTTCATGAAAAAAAGAAGCCAAGTACTCCTGACAAAAATCTTCTGGAATCTGAAGAAACTAGGCTGTCTTATTGAGTAATTGATCCCCAAGTTTAAAAGCCAGTGAAATAATTGCATCTCCTACACACAAACTTTTGTTTCCAAGCATTCACATCAAAGAATCAGGTTCATTTACATATTATCTAATGGAAATTCAATCAGTAGATACAGGTAAACAATTCTGTTAAGACTACAGTAATTAAGTTACCGTACCAAGTAAAATGATTGCTGTTTAGTTTCAAGCACTGCCTTCCTTCTCAGACAGTTTCAGTATTTGTCTTCAGATAGAACTTCAAAGAAAGCATATTCTAACGTTATGTTGCAATATATTATTATAGCACAGAGGATATTTGAATAATTCACAAAATAAGTGAATGTGCACTGTAAGAACTGTAAAGTTGATGTCACTGCTTCCCAGTATTTTTTATTTTTAGTCAGTAAGTCACAGTGCTTGAAGAAGAAGGGACAAGTATCATGCCTTTATTTTACACAACATTCCAAACCCTTTATTTCTAAGTCAGTTAGATTTAACTGTCAAGGACTGTTACATGATACATAAAAGTTTTATGCCAGCTGTCTAGATTTCTGAAGCACTCAGAAACCAATATTAAGTCATTTTCACACAGTATTAGTTCATTTCACATGCACAGTTCATGTTTTAAACACTTCATTTTAATCAATATTGATATGCCAGCTTTAATAATATTTTTGCAAAATACAAATGTTATTTCTTATCACAGTTTAAAATAACTGACAGCAATATAAATGTTTGAAATTAACATTTCTAGTTTCTGCAACTTTGTCCACCTTTCTTTTGTCTGCAGTTGGCTGTATTTCTGTAAGTAAACTATTCCACTTTTTCATTATACTTTTAGTCTTTCGTGTTCTTGGCTCCATATCTACTCACAGTACTGCATTTCACTCACCTTCATTGTTTTGTTAGCTACTGGTGCAACCAAGTGAATAAAGTCTCAAGAAGCTAGTTCTACAACGTCAACTGTATATGAAGACTGACCATAAAACGTAGCATACACAATCAAATTAATAAAACTTCAAAGGAACATTTACATCTGACTACAGACAAACTACAGTATGGGCAAAACAAAAAAATTGTATCAGAAGATCAGTATCTCCTTTAGCTGTTCTGATCTCTACTCTTACGATAATTTTTTCATGTCATTACTGTAGTCAAGTAGGACTTAAGCTGGTTATTTGCTGATAAAAAGTAATGTCTCATACTAACTTCACTGTACTCTATCCAGATGCAAATCAGTACTTTGCTAGGAGCAAAAAAGCAGAAGAAACTTAAATCAAAAATGAATGCTGGGACTACTCACCTGAACCTGTTGCTTTTGTGTATTGAGCATATTAGGATCAATTGATAGAGGTCCCAGCACACTGACCATTAGCTCCTTTTCCACAAGCCAGTGTTTTAGCTGAGTTTCTGCTGTCTGGAACTGTGTCAGGTAATTTGAAGACTCCTCCAGTTTTTGTTGTCTTTCAGATGCAACTTGATTGAGTTCTTTCCATTTGGAATCTAACAACAATAATGTTAACATATTGCATGCACATTCTAGCAGATGGGTTGTCAGACAGCAGACTAGATATGAAACATAAACGGAGCTCTCTAATAAGGCTTCTTGATGATTAACTCCAGATGGCTTATTGCAGTGACTCGGCAAATACATCTTTTAACAGTCAGATCCATATACACTTGGATGAAGGTCTGCAGTTTAGCACAGCCACATACGGAACTTTTAGAGCAATGAATATACAATGTGTAATAAATGGGGATTTGAATATTACAAAATGAAATACCACCAAATTCAGGTGTTGGTATCAAATTATGTAAAAGCCAAAGGGCTGTACTCAGTTAAAACTTAGCTGCCTGATTTAGATAGACAAATCTTTCTGCTTATTCAGTAAAAAGAAGCAGACACCTTTACAAGGGTGAGCAGAAGCCCAAATTTAAGCTTCTACTCTGAGCAGCCCTCTGAAAGCACACACCTCTTGTAAATGTCTGTATTAGGAGCCGGTAGAGATTAACTGCCTCATTTAGACATCTAAACCAGGTACCTAGTGACAGGCCATGAGAATACTTCTGTGCACACCTATTTCAAAAGTGCTGTGTCAGTTTAGGTTCACACCTAGGCCAATCTATGGTCTTGTAACCTCCCCATTTCCTCTGCGATACTGTCAGTGCTTGCTCATTCAGCTTTGATCTTTTGGGAAGTCTCACTGTCCCTGAATTTCACCCCTGTTTTTTCAGGGTTTTTTTGTGCCACTTCACTGTCTTTGAACTCTGCTCATTCCATAATAATTCTCTTTCAACACTACTCAAGTTCTGTTTGAGACCTTACCTGCTACTTAAACTTTTCAGAGTTTCACTTACAAACAGGAGAGGTCGGAAAAATTCTCAGCTTTAAAATTATTCTTCTTGCAGCTATAGAAATGCTTTTCAGTATGAAACAAGACTGACCTATGATTTATTTAAAATATTACAAACCTAAGAAGAATTTTTAGAAGATCATGATGATTATGCACAGCAGTATCTCAAAATCTATTGTCCAAAAATGGTAATTTCCATTTTTTAGGGCAAAATTTATGGAATCAATTTTAGAAAATGGCAAGAAGCCACCAAAATCACAAAATGACAAAAGCCACCAGTGCATGGGAAAAAAAGCATGAAAAAGAGCATTACCAAGAACTCAAACTGTTCTTTACATGAAACATGTATCTCGAGCAGAAACTGACCGGTTGAGTTTTAGCTGCACACTGTTCGAAAAAGATAAAGCCCTCTCAAACAGGGCATCAACCTATAGCTTTTCACAATTGCAGTATAAATTCAAAATCATGGACACGTGTAATTACTCCAGATCTACACTCTTGTAAAGGGAGTTATTTCCCAAAAAATTAAGGAGAGAGTAAGACACTAAAAATAGTAGTGACTGCTAATACATTAAAAAACTCAGAATGAACCAACTTCTAAATCAGTCTGAGCTATAATACAGCTTTACTGAAGTACCTATTTTATCCAATGTTTGTCTCCACTTGGGCGCCTCAGGAGAGTCAGGGTTCTTCTCCAACAGCTCTGTCACTTTGTCCTTCAGTTCCTGCACTTTATTCACACTTTGCTTTAATTCAGTTTCAAAAAGCTGAAAATTCAAGTGATAAAAAATGCAAATAAAGACTAAGTGTAAAGTTTGAAGTCCATAATACTGAGATGCTAAGCATGAAGATAATAACTATCTAACACTTCCACATTACTTTTCTGCTATGACTCTCAAAACACTTTATAATAGCATATGTTGCTGGTCAGGGTTTTCTGGGGAGAGAAAATCTGACAGATTTAAACTACAGTAATAATAACAATTATTGTTTAATTTGAACAAATAACAGAACTAGAAGAATTCAAATAAATAAGATCTACTAGGTCTCATCATATTCACATATACTTGGATTCCCTTCTTGTATGAAAGACAAACTGACAAACACACAGTACAGTTCACAGCAGAAATAACTCAGCTAGCACCAACAGAGAGGAGCATGGTGTGGCCTCATTTACCTCAGTGGAAATCCTGCTACCACAGACATACTGCTTCTTGTAGCTCACCTAGAACCATAGTTAATGACCACCACAGCTTAAAGTGACTGAGATGCCCCAGCAATTCCTAATTCATGCTGTTCTTGAAGAAAGAAATGAACAGTCCTTACATGCCTTGCAAAGGGCTCTTACATGAATATTTTCAAGTAACAAAGCTTGCCCTATGGAGCTGCATTTTAATTATCTAAAAACTACTAAAAGAAACATTGAACAAACTGTGCTTGATTTAGAAATTAGTAAAAGGTCCAGCTGCTTCAGAAAGATGACCTTTGCCTGAGCACTCACTCAGTTTTCCAACTGTGAACACTTCTCTACTACTACACCAGGGGTAAGATGGTTATGTTAGCCTTGCACATTCTCTGTTGAAAAATAAGGAGCTAGCTTTCTTCCACATCTAGTCTGAGTTTTAGGCCTGAAAGTAATCTAAGTCTGAGGAAAGTTGGTAGCTGTTCAGCTTACTTTTTAAGGATGACCCCCCCCAAATATAAAAGAAGAACCTCAGCTGAAGCAAATTCTGTCCTTGTTTATGCACAATCACAGGCAAGGAAAAATTTTCTCTATGCCTCACATTACCCTTTACAGACCAGTCTTTATATGTGTAAACATTGCCCTTCGTTGCTAGAAAAGCTATGTCTCCAATGCTGAAACAGGACAGAAGCTTACTGCTGATTCAGTGCTTTTCTTCTATCAATTAAAAAACAGGGAGGAGACTATTGTGCAGCTATATAACTTAACAAGCATAACATGGCTGCTGAAGAGAAACACTGCCTTGGAACAGACATAAGCCACTACAGCTGCAGCGACTGGGAGGTCTGTGGAGTGTCAGTGAACCAGCAGCTGCAGAAATAGCTTTTGGATAGATACAGCTCTTCAGATCTTACAAGCAACCTGGTATATATCTCTAAACCAGTAAGGAGACCAAAGAAGTTTACTGCATAATCAATACAGCCTCACCTATTTAAATTGGCCTCCAAAATTATTATTTTCTGACCTGCATGACTCCTCTCTGACACAGTGCTCCTTTTACTCCACTGACACAGTTTGCCAGATTTGCTCTAAGCATGACTGGCATGCTTACTAGGATCATTTAAATACCCTCTGCAACATTAAGCTAGGCTGAGATGCAAGTTATTCAAATACAATTTGCCCATTAACTGCAAGAAAGAGTATTTTTTAAAGGCACAAAGCACCTTATGTTGCTCAACTTGGGCTTTAACCGTTTCACTATCAGTTGGAGCAGCTTCCCAATCTGATGCAGTTTTGTCCATTTTTTGCAACCATTGCATCATTGATGTGGACTCTTCCTGAATATTCTGCATTTTTGAAAGCATACTTTCTAGTTCTGAAATCTTTTCCTTCAATAAAACTCCCAAATCTTCATAACTGTGATTTACATCAGACATGGCTTGTTGAACAGTTGTCAGTTCTGTAAAAGGAAAGATGCACAAAGACTGTGTTAGAGGTTACAAGCCCTTCAAACAAAACTTAGACTTCAAGAACTTTTAAACAGTGCTCTAAGTTACAATAGCTAATAGTCCCCAAGTAAGAAGTTACTGAACATGTTAAAAGTTATTTCCAATTCACTCTAAAAGTGGTAACACTACATCTGAATGACCTAATACAAGTTCCTAGTTGTAAGAGCTTCAGGCAAATTAATACTTTTCAATCTTTCTACCCATTATTATTTTAGTATTTTAAGCAACAATTCCATAACAAAAAGTTGAACATACCGGACTGCAGTTTAGTTAGTTACACAACAGCCTAACACTGCTGCAATTATTTTTTCCTCACCATTCATATATCATTAGAAATGTGTTTTATCACTGAGAGAGCACAACAGGCAGATGGTGTATTAAGTAGACTATAGTTTAGGAGAGCAGACACTGCAGACTTGGGACGTGGTATGCATAAGCACATATAAAGTGCATGTGTCAGTTCCTTTGTTTCTGTAAAAGGGTTGGTCACACACAGTGATAAAAATGTAAGTAAAATGGGTGTCTTTGTATGTCTGTGTATGTGAGTGTTGTGAACACTGGTGGGTGTTAAGAAGTTTCAAGCCACATACACACATACTAGAATTTTCTCCAAAGCCATGTGCTACATTAAAACAACTATCCCTGTATACATTTACAGAAGTGCATATTGATTCAGAAAACACAGCCAAATTTGATCTGTCTTCAAAGAAAATACTGAAGGTAAGTATTTATACAATTCATTTTAGTATCATGCCCTAGTCAATATAGTTGCCTTACATTATGATAATGTGAATTTTCAGTCTGCTAGTGACTGCTACAAGCAGACTCATGTACAATATTAAAAAAATATATTTAAACGTTTAAGAGTAATTGGCAAGTACATTTCTTTATCACATCCTGAAATTTTTACTGACCTTTATTTTTCAGGAAATCCTGAGCTCCTGGAGCTCCTGCATCACCATTTAACATTGTGCCACCTGTGGATTAAGAGATGAAATCCCATGCTTACTTGGATCTTTTCCCACCAAAACCCCAGCACTGCATTTCCTCTTCAAAACAGTGTGACACATAGCTGTCATTATAATTTTAAAGAAATATCTGAATGCTAACCTTGTAATAACCTTTTTTTTAGTTTTTTTTTAGTCTTTAAATATTTTAAGGTTGTTCTATGTTTAAAGCTGCTCCAGTCATCTAGTAATGTAAGTGGGACCACATATGCACAGCATGTGCATAGCAGATGGGTGTGCACATGGATGCACATGCAAGTATGCACATATGCATGATATATTAGCAGTCTTAGCTCTCACAATACTCTGCTGAATAAATTACTGTAGTAGACAAAGGTCTATGCCCTAACTATGATGCCTAATCACATCCATATGGATAACATCACTTCCTTCTTCTCTCCAAAAGGAACCTCTTCCCTACTGCCTATTGAGAGTAAGATTTTATCCAGAATCTTTGGATATGGCCTTTGGTATGGGTATGGCCTGTGAAAGGGCTAGCTGGCAAACACTGAGACTCTGAGGAGAACACTAAACATTACACAGCAAAGCAGCATAAAAATGGTCATTGCATACACCACATCCAAAGGCACTGCTTACTCAGGATACCTGTACCCACCAGGGAAGTGGCTGAGTCACCACCCCGGAAGTATTTTGAAGACATGTAGATGTGGCGTGCAGGGACATGAGGTGGACAAATATCTCCCTATTTTGTCATAAGCACTTGACAGGGATTGTAATGTGGCGTCATTACTATCACTTGGAGGCAGCTACTCACCCAGGTAAGCTCTACTAGTTAAACATAGTTTGAAAGCCTCTGGACCCAAGGCTACATGGGCTTTGTAAAACGCTATCAGACCACAGAGCTGGGCAAATGGTCAAGCTACAGAGAACTGCAAGGAGAATCACTTCCTGCTCCCCTGCATATATGTATTCCCCGATGAGCAACTGACAGAGAAAGATTAATGTTTGCCTTGGAAAAGGCATCCACCCCACAGTACCAGCTGGACAGTGAGGACCACATTAGTGGCAGCTGGAGGATGGCAAGAGAAAACAAACCAGATAAGAGAAGTCACAGGCCCCAGCCAGAGCCTTGTAAATCTTCATGCTCTCTTAGCTGGACTCCAATATTTATAACTGTGATTAAGTGATACACAGTACAACTCTTGTCCAGGAGGGCAAATACTCTCTTATCTGGAGGATTACAGCTCCTCTCATATGCTAGTTATTCCATTATTTTTCTATCTGGATATGAAGGAGTAGAGAAAGGGGCCAAGGAAGAAGGCCAAATATCCCATGTAAGATTCCAAAATGTTCTTCAAATGTTTTTTACTTAAAATTCAAACAAGAATGAAACCAGAGACAGTTACCACAAAGAGATCTGAGAAAGCATTCTACTCTTGCCAAATAGGTATCCTCCAGCAGTCCCTACCGTCCCAATCTTTTGCAGATGACCAGTGAAGGCCAACATACTTGAATTTGTTTCCAGACCTGACTGAATATGTGCTTATGGCCATTAAAACACCTTAGGTAGCACATGCCTTGAACTATGGCTTGAATGATACTTGGCAGAATTACTGGTTTATGTAAAATAAATTAACATTTAAACAGTAGAGTACAGAAAATCATGGAAATGGATTTGCTGCCTATAAAATCAGATTACCAGTAAAAAGCTCCAGACTGGAAATACATTTTGGCCCAGAAAAGTCACGCTGAGATACGGAGCTGATTCCCTTTCATGCTTTTGTTTCCACTAAATCATTAACTGGCATTAATTATGCTATTGTATCAGGATGAGTAGGCTCACTTTTTGGATAAAACATGTCCTCATCACCCTTCTAACAAAAAGTCCATGATTCTGTAAACCTTTATATGCTTCTTTGGTGTCACACAGAATAGCCTTGTGGCCATTAAGGAGGTACCTCTGTGGCAGCAATGGTGTGCAGTGTTTACAAAAGGAGGGTTTGTATTTCTCCTACTTGTGGGTAAGTGAAGCACTGAACACTACTCACAGTAAGTCCATTTCTCACCATCAGAAGTTTTCTGGAATGAGGTGAAGGTGCATACCTGACTTTGCAACTGCTCTCAGTTTGGCAGGAGAAGTCACAGCAGTAATTAGATTACACAGCAGTGTTCCTCTGCTGTTCATTTTCTGCAGTTCAGGGGCTTTTGATGTCCATTCATCTTTTAAATTCTGGTTAAGAAAGACAGTAATTTGCTCATTACAAAACTGATTTCAGACTTAGAAGATTTACTATAGAGAAAGAAACAACCTTGCTACTAGGGAATCCCCTGAAGTATATCCAAACATGCGAAGGAAATGGGAATGTAAATGCAGACAGCAAGCTCCCTTGTCCCAATCACTGCGACTGCTCACAACTGAAGTCTGTACTTTTCTGTTAGTAACAGATGCCCTATTTCCTTCAGCTGTATCTCACTTTCCCTCTACAATGTCTTACCAACGTATCTTCCAAAGGTTTCTTTAATTCCTCTGTATTCAGAGAGGGTTGTGCTGCTGGAATTCGTTCTGTCGTCTCTTTTATCCATTTCTTTAATGATTCTACAAGGAGCTCAAAAGCATCCATTTGCTTCTGACAAGATGATACATCCTCTTCTCTAGACAATTAAAGATAATTAAAGGAATGACAGTGTTCCTTCTGATAATCAACCCAACAGATATTATCAATTTGATATTGCTATTCCCAAATTCAAAGAGTCACAAAAGCCAATTTTATGGATATGAGCAGAATGTGGAAAATGTAGTCTTGCTGTACAAGAAGTTTGTAAGGAAGCTCTAATAATTTATCCAGCAGCCTGATTCCAAACAGTACTCTAAAGCACTTTGCACAAGCAGCAATTTATTTTCTATCAGAGAAGAGGGGAAGTAGGGTTTTCTTGGAACTGACAGGACTCCAGTCAATATCACAAAATTTAAACAGCACTTGTCTTTACAGACCACATTAGAGCTCTTGAACCAGAGAGACTAACTACAGAGGCATTTCCGAATAGAATCTTGTTTTGTTTTTAAATTAGAAAGCTCTCTTACTACATGGTTAACTGCAATCTCTTGAGATTGCATGTGAGAAGACAGCAGTCATCACAACATGCACTGTATTATTAGCCAAAGTGGAAACACTTTCATTGTTCAACTTACTTTTCCTTTACAGTCTCCTCTACCTCCCTGAACTTCTTTGACAAAGCATTTACTTTTTCTAATACCAATGCTTTATCTCCAGGAAGAGCACGTAATGAAAGTTCTTCAAGAAGCTGCTGCAAAACTTCTAGATCCTTCTTATGTTGTGCCAATTCTACACTAGCTTCCTGCAAAATAGAATTACATTCTTCATATTAGACTTTACAATCACTTGTTCAAAAAATTCTCGATTTTAGCTAACCAACCGAAGCTGGGATACAAGCATGCCTTATTCGTTATTCAATCACTTAGATGAGTTAAACTAGAAATGCACAACATATTCAAATGGAATGTTATAGTACCTGCATATATTGAGACACTTCACTAACATCCTTTCTTGGTGCCTCTGTCTCACTGAGTGCCTGGTTTTTCTCATCTATAAATGACTGAAGTTTCTCTGACAGACCTTCAAATAACTCCACTTTAGTCTTCAACTCCTCCATTTTTATAAGCTTCTCTTTATGCCTGCTACTTGCTTCAGAAAATCGTCCTGAAAGTTCACTCATTTTAGCTTGCAGTGTGGATGCAGTGGATGGATCTGATGTTTCTGTGAACTTCTTAACTTTTTCATTCATGGTGTTTATACTGCTTTGGCGGCCCGCAATGTCTTGTTCTAGCACCTGAAACAAACAAGAACTACTTTGTATTGCTTATAACTAAATTTTAAGATTTGAAACTGGTCCACCATAGGAAGCAACAAATCAGTACGCTAGATAATCAGTGTAGATCTATTTCAGGTACAAAAAACCTTATGTGCAGTTTCGCTTCACAAAACAGTCCTCTTAATTAAGTATTTGGAATCTGCTATAGGTGTTAAACTAGGATTTTAATTATCTCTTGAATTCTGATTTATCAAATGTTTCTTTTTTCAAAGAATGCTACTTACAATGCTTTTACTAATAATATCCTGAATAGCAGCAGAATTCAAAGGCACTTGGTCTTGTTCTTCAAGACTCTTTTCAACTCCTTCCATCCAGTCCAGCATTTCATCCAAGCCATCCTGCACACTTAGAGATCGTGTCAGTGTTATTTGGAGCTTCTCATTCCTTTCATTCACTGATTTGGATAAATTGTCATACCTCTCCACAATATCATCTGATAAAGAGAAAATATATTCAAATGTTTTCCTTTAGTAAAACTAAGCTTTTAATTCATTTTACAAGTTCTTATGAGGTGCGAATCAAATATTGCCAATATCAGGGTGAAGCAAAAGCATCAGCTTTATTCAGAAAAAAACCACACAAGCAAAGATCAAAATCTTCAAATAGAGCCAAGAAGCCCACAGGAGAAGGGAAATGAAGAAGCAGCTTACAGCTGTACTTCCCAGCTTTTAGAAACTGGTTCCCATGCAGATCTAGCTTTTGACAGCTATTGACTGTTCCCAAGAAATACAATAGCGTAAGACAGCTCTTCTACGATTATGTCTCTTATGTTATTGTTAGAGCTGCAAGGTTCTTCCAGATGGTTCTTCATTAGACCTTCAACACTTTGGGATAAACCTCTGAAAGTTACAAATTCCATGTATCTCCCATGGAATTTCATCACCAGCTCCAAAGAGGCAAGCCCATGCTTGTTTTATTTTGTTGCTTTGCAATTTACTTACGGGATTCCAGTAAGAGACAAGTTGTGTGACACACATAAGTCTTCAAACTTCAGACAGTGGTGAATGTCATGCTGTGCTACTTCTCACAACTGACAGGAAAGAGTATTGGGTGTAGGTGGCAAGGTTTTGGGCCAGAAGAGGCATGGGGCTGCCCTATGATAGACACAAGCGGTTCCAGACAGCTCCAAATGACCCACCACAGAGCAGGGCGGAGCTCCTCAGCCAAGCTGGTGGTGTCTCTGAGAAAATGTATTCAAGAAAGAGGAAAGTGCTGCCTGGGACTGAGAATTAAGGGAAAAGAAAGTGTGAAAAGCAGCCCTGCAGACATCAAGGTTAGACAAGAAAATGAGGGAAAATGTATTCAAGGAGCAGAGATTCCCCTGAAGCCTGCGGATGACCATGCTGAAGCATATAACCCCACTGCAGCACATGGAGGACCCTGTGCTGGAGAAGGTGGATATTCCCTGAAGAAACTGCAGCACATAGAGAGCCCAAACTGGGGCATGATTATCCTGAAAGATTTCAGCCCATAGAGAAGACCTACAGTAGAGCAGGTGAGAAGTGTGAGGAGCTGTTACTGGGCTGACCACAATGACCCATTCCTCACTCACCTTGCACTGTTTGGCAGGGAGGAGGTATGAGTAGCTGGGAAAAAACGAGTGATGGTGAGCGTGGAAAAAAAAGGTGTTGCTTCAATGGGTCATTGCTTCTCACTATTGAAATATCTCTTATTTGGCAATAAATGAAATTTAATTTTCCTCAAGTCAAGTCTGTTTTGCCCATGACTTGTAATTGGTAAGTGATCTCCCTGCCTTCATCTCAACCTATGGGCTTTTCCATCTTATTTTCTACCCCCATCCTGTTGGGCAACAGAAGTGAGAGAGCAGCTGGCTGGGCATCTGACAGCCAGCCAAGGTCAACCCCATCGCAGACAGCTTCTTGAAGTCAGAAGGAAATAGTTCCTTGGCTAAGCAAACTCCAAATAATTACTTGGAAACATAAAATTGGAGTCAGTTCCTTGAACCTTACCATGCTCCTTCCCACAGGAGAATTTACGATCCTCAGAAATAACTACCTCTGTTTGGCATGCCCATCAGTAACATGAGAATTAAACATAATCCCAATTTTGGAGGTGGTGGGTGGAGGTGGGAGGGTGTAAGAATAAAATGACAGCTTTTAAGTGGAAATCACATGGATCAATGTAGCAGACAGACCAACAATGAAGTTACTGTGTTGTAATAGCTTATGACTCAGCAAAACATGGACTTGAACAATGACACAAGAATGTTAAAATGCTGTATTTTGTCACTTCCAGTACCTGCATGCAGACACAAGTGATAAAAAGAGGTATTAAGAAAAGTAAACATTTTACCCAGTGTTTTCTGAATCTCATCTTTGTCTGGCATCAACTCTCCCCTTGTATCCAATAACACTTCAGCAGCTTTTTTCAGTTTTTCTACAGCAATTTGGTGGTTTGAAACTTGTCCCTGAAGAACCTGTAAAATTCCACAGTTATCAGTTATACTTTTCAGTACAGCCAGTAGTTACGTTTGCAAGGCTTAAGATACAGCATACAATTTACACTTAGCGCTGGGAATAAACTAACTCAACTTATGAGCTCTTCTAAGAAGAATCTTCACCAGTGGCTATGATTGCTGTTGACTATCTGGCCTTTGTTTTAGTTTATTCACCATCTTTTTCATCTTCTGTTGTACAGTACTTCTCTGACTCAACTGATTTCTTGCATGTAACTTTGAAATGTGTCTTTTGATTAATTGTTTTTAAAGATCACTTGTATAGACTCATGTACTATCCAGAAGAAAAATAAATGTATTTTTCAACTCAGCATTAGACTACAGTTGGTGGGGGAGGTGGAACACACAGTCATCTGCAGTAGTCGCATGTTCAATGTGACTTGCATTGAAAAAGGATCAGGCTGATATCGTAGCGTAAACAGCAACAGACTGAAACAAAACGATTGACTTCACAGTTTATGAGTCTCCTGAGGCCAGCGCCATTGGATTATGCCTAGGTTTGTCCATCTAACCAAGGAACACAGGTTTAGAGACTAGGCCAACAGTCACTTGCTCCAGAGTCAACAGAGAAAGACAGGAAGGCTGAAACAACTTCTGAAAGTGTCTTTCTCTCCCCAGTGTACAAAAGTACTTTAGGGTCAATAGTCTTTATTTCAGGCATCTGTGCTAGTGTATATGATGTATCTTTGTTTTGATTTCTTACTTTATACAAGTCCAAAATGAAGGGACTTCTCATTTATCTTTTGATACATACTAATTCAATGAACATATGACTCAGAAGGTAAACCTATTTGCCCTGCCAGGACAAAGAAGTCATGTCAGTGCATTCAGCACTGGTATCCAGAGCACAGCAGTGTGCCAGAACATAGCATAGTGGGTCTTATTGACCCACTTGACACAATAAAACTCAGACAGACCTGAGAATAATTTTTCCTTATACTAGACAAATACAGTGTACTTGCAGAGGGAGAAAACAAAAAGTACCAGAAAACCTTGTATGCTGTCAGAAAGCAAGCAAGCTGATGCTAGGAGCACTGAAGAACAGTTAATCCCTATAAAAAGATTAGACCCCACCATGGTGCCAAGGTCTGTGTCTAGCTGGATTATCAGCTGCATGTGTTGCCTACCAGCGACAGCTCTTAGTTGCAACACCTGACTTCGTCAAAAATACTCTTTGTTCTGCTTTCACTAACTGGCTTGCTTTCTTCAGCCTCCTGTTTTTTCTGATGCTTTGGATCTTTTGACACATTGTACCCTCTCCCTTCTTCCAAGCTCATATTCATTAAGTATTCTTTTGTGTGGCAAGTAATCCATGTAGGCATCTCATAAAGACCCCCAGTACTCACTCCTTTTGTATTACTTGCATGAAAATTGGCATTATATAGGATATAATTCTCTTTGGCATAAGAAACAAAAAGTTTAAACAAAGCTTCAAATCATAATTGGTGTTACTCCTACTTTTCTAGCCCTTGGAACCACAAATGTGTCCCGCTGTCAGGAGTTCAAAATTTACACTTTCAATTTTGACATCTTAAAACATCACTAGGATTTGTCTCCTTTGATGTGTCATGCACCGAAGTGTTTGGCAATACCAATGGCAGGTTTGAAAGATACTGTGTGGTAAAGGTAACTACTTCTCAGGCAGATGCATGGGAAATTGGTTAAAGCATGTACCTTCCAAGAGCCACTGACTATCATTTGTCAATAGTAAACATATCAGACCTTCACTGATACTCCACATATCACAGACTAAACCAGTGAGGAAATGCTCAACTAACAGCCTTGCCCACTGAAAAATAATCTTGCATTTTTTTATAGTATAGATGAATGAATGTGTTCATGACCATGATCAAGATTCAGTCCAAAGATGACAGACTGTATGAAACTTTATGTAGCTCACCTTATACCTGGGTTCCTAAAGCCTTCTGTAAACCTACATTTTACGCAGCTAGCTGGAGTTTTACCTTAAGTCTCCATCATCAACCTGTCTTGCCTCCACTAGGATATACATAAAGTTGTGAGGATGGGGGTTAGTGCAGAAAAAAAACCCAAAATACTGTTTTTTTGTGCAGTGCAAATTATGTTACAGTCACTCTCTGCAAGGCATATAGCCCTGGATGCAACGGGGGCAGGCAAACAGGCTGGTCACAGCACACTGCTTATTCAGTAAGATCCCTTTCATAATGCAGTAATGCACAAATGTGAACATAGAAAAGCAGGTCACAGACAACAAACATCAAATAGTCTTTCCTATCAGGAAGTCTGTCCCAAGCTCTACTCTATTGCAAACTATAATCATTAAATCCTTTCTTAGTTCAAAAACTTCCCAGGTTTCACCCTATCTTTTGCTAAGTGATATGAAAAACATCTTGCTTTCATCACTCCTAATGGCACCTTGGGCCCTCATTTTTTTTCACCCTAGTGCTTTTCAGGTAACACTCTGAACAGCTGAATTTCAGAACTATGATAGCTTCATGCCCATGTGCAAGGCAAGAATTTGGCCTGCAGCCACTTGGATTACATTAGATTAGCCTACTTTTCAGACAAAAAGCAGTTCCTTATAAGACAGAAGTACTTCTGGTTTTTAAAGCTTTTCACCTTCGTTTCTTCTAGTTGTCTCTGGAGATTTTTGGGATCTGCTGCAATTGGCTCTGATAGTTGTTTGTTCACAGTTATTTCAGAGGCTTGGAGAGCTGACGAAAGTCCAGATGATGCATCTTCATAATGCTGGTATTTATCCACCAGGTCTTTAAGGTTATTTCCAAGGATGCTACACTAAAAGAGTAGAAAACAAACAAGCAAATACCCAAGCGTTAAAATGTGTGCTGCATTTCATAGCAATCTCAAGGTCATACTTTCCTTCCTGAAATACTACATGATTTTTTTCCTATCATCATTCCACTGTCTAAGTGATTTCTGAACTTAAGCATGACAGCTGGACAGGCTATGCAGGTCATCCCAGTTTGTGCTCCTCAAGTGTGAGTTAGGCTGAATTCACTGATGCAGGTGGGAAACTGGAATCTAACCCATTATACTGGAATAAGGAAAGCATTAGCAATACTTTTTGATCCATCAATGTAAAAGATTCTTTATCAGCGCTCTGACACCAAAAATGCAGCCAGTGGAAACTAGAATTTTTCTTCAAAAACAGAAGATACATGTATGTTCATTGAACTACAGGCAGCAGAATATTGCTCTCATAAATACTTTACCTGCATAGCAAATCCAAAGTGATATGGCTCAGTATTGCAGATACACTTTGTTTTGGTCACTTAAGAATGTCATCTGACCAAGATCCTACTAGTCCTATATGTTACCATGCCCCAAAATATAAACAGTGAATAATCACGTAAAAAGGTCAGTGGAACTCTTTCAGACTTTTCTGGAGATATTTAACAAGCAAATCTGATCGTATCAAATCATATTATTTATAAACAGTTACTTTCAAAATTTATAGTCTGAACTTTCCATACACTGTATTTTCATACTTATATATGGCACTTGTTCTCCATCTGCTGGGCAAACATAGAATGCACTCATTTTCATAACCAGTTAACTGACTTTAAGATTCCTTCAACATATAAGCCTATAAAGTCATACGCCTGTGTGTGAATACAGATCTATAAAAACGAAATCAACATAAATATTTACTGAAAGCAAGAAGCTTTTACAAAAGGCAAAACAATTACTACAAACCCATTTTCAACTTGGAAGATCTCACAAATTGCAGATCTCACTTTTTAGAAGTCAGTCTTTCAAGACTCAATTTAATAAGAAAAGTCTACTTGCTTTCCTTATTTATGGTGAAATGTTTAAAGTATGTCTATTATGTCTGTGCTAGACGGAAGGGATAGAATTTGGCGAGTTGACAAATCTGAGACCACAAAGCAAGCTGTTGGCATAGGATTGTTACGCACATCAAAATAAGCTCTCTGAAAAGTTTGTGATGAAATCTTCAGATTCACACTCAAAACTAATCCAGTAAATCAACTGAAGGAGATCTAACATGTTAATACAAGCTTTTAGCTTCCCTGTTCGTCTAAGTGAAAAGTGAAAATGTGTTTCTGTAAATGGAGATCCTGCTTCACAGACTGTTTGAGAGAACAGCGTTTACACAGTTTTTGTAATCAACTGATCAAATCCATGTCTTTATAGAATTTACATTTCTCAGAATAACGTTGAAGTGATGAAAATTCCCATACAAAGATGGCAACTGCTGTGGACCAGCACTGTATCAGTGAACACTGAAGCCCTACTAAGGAGTCTGAACCTATGATCTTAGAAAATTACGAAATGGCATAGTCAAAGGATATTGACAGCAACTCCCTCTTAAATGGTTTAATTCATCATTATCTCAAAAGTTTAAAATTGCAAAATATTATCAGTATTAAACAACACTTTGTTTCCCTTAAAACAGCAGGAAATTTGGCACGTGAGACCAGTTAGTGATGTTTGTCTAGTTCTATCAGATAGATTCCATATGTGCACCTGGCACAAACAGCTGGATTATCTTCCTTCGCTAAGGTACATAAAGGATTTTGCACTGCTAGTTTCCCATTAGTTAGAGACTAAGCTCAGACTGTTAAGGATAAAATGCTTATCTGGCAGAAGAGTGGAAAAGAATCGCTATCCTCAAATCACTATGCTCTTGCAAGCCAAGTGCTGACAACAAAGGTCACATTGGGACAAACTATTTCAGGATAAAAATCAAATTGAAATTCTGAATGTTAATCTTGGCATAGTCTAGCTCTCTACTGATTTTATTAGTAAGAAGCCAAGTAAATAAACAGTTGTGGGAAATTTCACAAGGAAGTTGTTAAAGAAATATTATCTATCTAGAAGTATCACAATTTATTTCCACAGCAAAATGCTACTCGGGTCTCCTGTCATAAACTCAAAGAGTTTGTTTAAGGCTGAAAAGTACAATGGAGAAATCTAATCTCATTTCTCCCTTGCAATATATTTTAGAAAATTTCATCCATTCAGACCTTAAACAGTTCAGCACTTGACTAAAGCAACCTTCTAGAAAAGTATCTTGTGCTGTCACCTAACTTTACAAATCAAAGAACTTACAAATTCTCACAGTACTTGTTCCATCAGCTAAACCCTTTCAACACAAAATTCCAAATTATAGTACTCTTTCCGACTCAGTATAAATAAATCTTACCTTAGTATAGAGAGATTTGAAACGATCTGAAGCACTATCCAATTTATTTTGCACTTCAGTATATGTAGCTGAAGTATCAATACCATCTTTGTCAACCTTCACACCATCTCTTTTGCTACATGACCTTGCAGCATCTAAAACTCTTTGTCCAGAAATTGTAATATACCGTAAATCACCTTTGTGAGATATAACATCTTCTGAGAAACTCTTTTGCCGTTTCAATTTGACCATAATACCACTGAAGTCAGAAGCACCTGCCTCCAAATTGTCAAGTTCTTGTTCTGCCTGCTGCAGCCATGTTTCAAATTCACTATAGTCTGTATCAAATTTCTCAAGTTCTTCTCTTAAAGAACGAGTCAATTTCATTTTCCGTTCTGATTCAGCCAAAGCAGTCTCATACTGAGCCTTCAGCTCTTTCATGTTCCTTTGCATCTTGTCTTTTTCTTCAGGGGAAAGGTAATGCCCTTGTTTTTCAAGCAGTGCCTGAGCAGACTGAGTTGCTATTATGATAGCCTGCTGCTGGGAAATAATTTTCTCATGTTGAGCCTACAAGAAAAGAAAGAACAAATAATGACCAGCACCTTCCGGATAGTTCTTTGGAAACAATGAGTAAAATAAAGTCCATCAAAATGACAAAAAAGCTTTCTTTATTTTCCTCTTATTTATTTATAAAAGCATTTTGAAATTTAAATGAAAGAGTGACTCCTGGTCATCATATTGCTGTGCAGTTTCAAAATGTCATGAAACATCCAATGGCAATTTTAGTCAGGTACACAGCCTATGACTTAGTGGGAATCTTCAAATATCACTGGAACTCAAAAATACTAGGACATATATACACCACACAAACACTTTCCCCTATACTCTGTCTAGTACAGTAAAAGTAGGTGTTATCAGTCTTTCCCATTTTTTCCTAGTAAAAATTATTTGTGTATTACTGAACACTTAGTGTGCTTATTGTGATCAGACTTTCCCTAATTCCCTGTCTCAAAATAGGATTTATCAAAGAAAGCAGTCAAAGGTAGGCAACTTCCAAATCAAAACTGTTCTGTTTCATGTTACGCACATTGTAGCTATCATTTCAGGCAAACAGATCAAAAGGAATGAAAGCACCAAACAGTAAAGAAAATACAGACACTTTCTTCTTATATTGAGTGAACAAACATTATTATTTAATTATTTTAACTTGATTTTTCAGTTTCAAGAGCAGTGATTCTTATCAAATATATTCAATCCTTCTGACATCGGAAACCAAGACACATTCTGTGCATGGAAATGGTTTCAATTTCATAAAAAAAATAAAGTCATAGGAACTAGAACTGTCTGCCACATAAAAAACCTATTTCAAATACATTAAAACAAACAAACAAACAAAACAAAAAAAAATAAAAAGCAAAACAAAACAAAAAAATTAAAACTCCATTCTTGAAGGTCTTCTACTTCCATGTAAAATAGCTATGTAAAATAGATCGGTATGCTTTTCATCTATGAGTACAGTGAGCAAGTATCCCATAGGCATCAGGTGCAGAAAAGAACTATTGAAAAAGTGGAAGTAAAAGCCTAATGTACACAAAAACAAATGCTGTTATTTTCTTAGGTTTCTGTACCCCTCCCCCCCCCTTTTTTTCATAAGAAAGAAAATCCAAGTATCAGCTACCAGCATAACTGTTTTCATCAATATGGCCATCAAACCACACCTAAAAGTTCTTGGCTGCTCAACTGTAAGTCAACAAAACCCATAAAACTGAGCTTTTATTATTTTAAATGCTTCCAATTATCTTACCTGGAAAACCCGTTTTTAAAATGCTGCACTGTGGTTTTATATAATTCATCCTTCTGAGGCCTGCAAATAGTGCTCTGCTCATATGTTAAAGATACAGGGAATGTAATTTCAGCAAACCTTTATTTGCAGCTACTGGCAACCAGTGTTCCCAGGGTTTGAATCTGTGGCTATTACAAAGATTTTTTAAGAAGTCACATAAAGGTTATGAATTTATGTTGCTGCTTTTCTCATTTCACTTACCTGCATTCATTTCTCACTATAAAAATTAAAAATGGACTCACCATTACGATTCTAAACATTTACCTTGCAGAATATGTCCTTTTTGTTATTTTGCAGGAAACAACATAGTTAACAGCAAAAAAAAGTGACAAATTCCAATACATTCTAACTACTGAAATTCCTACCACTGTATGTCACAAACTTCCTAGTGTCTGTCCCAAAGTCTATGACAGAAAGGATGAGACTGAATTCACTCATGTTGAATGGGGACTGAAACGCTTAGCACCTAAGCATTGCATAAACCCAGTAACAGTACCTTGACTTTCTGATACTGCTGGTTCAGATTATCTTCTGTGCTTTTTAGTAGTCCATCCACCTGAGTTTCAATGTCTTGCTGAATTTCCAGCAGATTACCATTGACGTCATCCTCCTCTCCTTCCAAAGCCTTCACATCTCCCTCTTCATAGTGTGTTCCATTCTGTTCTATTGCCTGCTTGAACTTCTGGCCATACTCTGCTTCTTTATCCACATTTGATAACCAATCCAAGAGATTTTCTATTGTATTTTTACTTTCTTCCAGCTGTTCTATGGCTGCAACCTACATTGAAATTTCACACTTTCAGTTTAGAAATCTTCTTTATGCACTACAAACTATCATATGCAAATACACCATTTAAAATACATTAATATTAAATAAAATTTTTGATTGTCATATATGTTGCTGTTTATTTTATAAAGAAAATAAACCAGCAAACAGTTTATAAAGTCATAATTCATTTGGGTGACTAAATCTCTCCAGAGTATATCAATATGTATTGGGTTTGCAAAGCAAGGTTTCGGTAGCAGGAGGGCTACAGGTTTGGCTTCTGTGAGAAGCTTCCCCCATGCCCAATAGAGCCAATGACAGCCAGTTCCAAGATGGACCCACCACCATCTATGGCTGAGCCCATTAGTGATGGTGGTAGTGCCTCTGTGTTTAAGAAGAGAGGACAAAAAAATGAGCAACTGCAGCTGGAGAGAGAAGTGAGAACATGAGAGGAACAGCTCTGCAGACACCAAGGTCAGTGCAGAAGGAGGGCAGGAGGTGCTCCATGCACCAGAGCAGAGATTCCCCTGCAGCCTGTGGTGCAGCCCATAGTGAGGCAGCTGTGCCCCTGCAGCCCATGGAAGCCCATGGTGGAGCAGATCTCCACCTGCAGCCCATGGAGGACCCCACACCAGAGCAGAGAGATGCCCAAAGGAGGCTGTGACCCCATGGGAAGCCTGTGCTGGAACAGGCTCCTGGCAGGACCTGTGGCCCCATGGAGAGAGGAGCCCACACTGGAGCAGGTTTGCAGGCAGCACTTGCGACCCCATGGGGGACTGACAGTGGAGCAAGTGAAGAGCATGAGGGGTCCTCTCCTGAGGAGGAAAGAGCCATAGAGTCAGTGTATGATGAACTGACCACAACCCCCATTTCTATTTTGCCTGTGCTACTGGGAGGGAGGAGGTAGAGAATCTGGAAGTAAAGTTAAGCCCAGGAAGATGAGAGGGATGGGGTGAAGGTGGTTTTTATTTCTCATTATCCTCCTCTGATTTTATTGGTAATTAATTAATTTCCCCAAGTCAAGTCTATTTTGCCCATAACAGTAATTGCTCAGTGAACTCTCCTTGTCCTTATCTTGACCCATAAGCCTTTTGTTATATTCTCTCTCCAGCTGAGAAGGGGAGTGATAGAGCAGCTTTGGTGGGTACCTGGTGACCAGCCAGGGTGAACCCACCACACGATAGTAAGTTGCAAGACGAATTCTGTAAGAAACATAGAAAGCTTGAATAAAGGTACAAAATGGTTGCCTAAAAACCTTTTCTGTTTCCTGCTTAATTGCTGTTGTCATCGCTTTATCCAGTTCTTTTTTGGACTCTTCTGCTTTCTGGCTAAGGAGCAAACACTTTGTCTTAGCTTCATTTAGTTTCTGTTCCAGAATAGTCTTGTCTTCTTGTGACAACCTTTCTCCATTCTCTTTCAAGAAGGATTCAGTATTTTTCACGATCTCTGCCAATGTCTGGGCACTCATTCTCATGTCTTTTTGTATCTCCTTTTGAGAAAAAAAGAAAGAAGAGTAAATAAATTATTGACTAGACCTTTCCAATTACCTTTATTTGAACTATCTCTGTTCTAGGGATAAGCACCACAATGGTCTTTTCTTACCTGGGAGAGCACGATACATTACACATGATACAAAATTGCAGATAAGATTATTACAAAAATAAAATCAATTCAACATCTGACAATGTTGCTGCAGCTCAATCTTTTTCTTAAATTTCAAACCTGCTGGCTTACACTGCTATTCAGAATGAGGCCACATTTTTCCTTTGTTTAGCAGCTCAAATATTGTATATCCATGTATACAGAAGAAAATATATACTACTTTTTAGGTATCAAGAGATAAAGTAAATCTGTTATACCGTATTTAGTGAGTCTGCTCACAAATTTCATCCCATTACCATCTCAACAGAAAGCTGAAGACAATAAGGGGACTGAACAGAAGTCAGAAACTTGTGGTCATCTTTCCCAGGTGGAAGTTTTCAGGTTTTGTTCAGGCCAGAAATGCTGTCAGAATATTTTTACTTTTAAAATCATAATATTTCAATTTCTAAAGAATGCTTAATTCAATTAAATTCCACAGAGGACAGATGTTTAGTTTTAGTTTATCCAAAGCAGTTTGCCTAGTCCTATAAGAGTCAGATGAAAAAACCCTGCCTCTCAGTTATCTGAGGAGAGCTTTAATTTTAACAGTAATTATGCTACTGAATACAGTCACTCAGTTACTGAAATAATGAAGGGTTTTTTCTTTATATGCTGTGTAACACTCTTGAAGCTGCAAGACCAAACATTTGATTCCCATCCTACACTACATATTTTGTAGCAATTATAGAATATAGCTTGGCAGCTAAATCTGCAGCTTATTTTAGCACTTCAGCAAGTATGTTAGATTTTTCCTGAGGACACTATACCAAGACACGATTCTTCTTCTCTGACAAAGATCTCTGTGCTCCCTTTCAAACAGCTCACTGAAGATGCAAGCTCTGTAAAATCTATAAAATACCTTTTTTAAGCCCTCATTTCATTCCCGAGACACTCTTCTACAATGGTGCCTCCACAAAATCAGTCAGCAAATAACAACTGGTCTGCTAGGCTGTCACAAACAGCTGATGGAAAAAAATTTAACCAAATGCTATACCAGGTCTTCACTCCCATGGGTACCCCACGTAGGCCATAAATTCTTAAGACAGGTAAGTGGTATTAAAAGTTACCTCAGGGGTGTCTGTATCTTTCTACTGACTATAAGAACTTCAACAAATTAGATTTGTTACGCTGGAGATAAGTAAAGTGAGGCAAAATGAATACGGAGATTTCTGCCTTTATAGATTACTAAACCTGACCTGGAGCTCTAGGGTACAGTAAACTACTATTAGGAGAAGGAGGAAGAGTACCAGGTCCTTCAGTCCTTTGACTATCATAAACTCAATTAATATTAATCAAGACAGAGTAAAAGCTGAGAGGCAAGGTCTTAACAGGAAAACGAGCAAACTGAGAGGGCTCTCTTACACCAAGGAGACTGCAAGCAACACTAGAAAAAAAAATTCAAACCAAAAAAAGAATGTGGCAATGGAAAGCCTCAGGCAAGAGACAGCGTCCAGCAAATTTCTTCAAAATACTGCGAACAGGAATAAGCACCGCCTGATAACCAGTTAAAAAGCTGGTTACATTATTTTAGCATAATAAATGACTGTGATTTTATCACATCTGACAGGAACAATCTTGGGTAATGCATTACAAATTTCATGCCTGCACCAAGAGTACTTCTGGAAATGCCTAGTACATACTCCCTATTCTAGGGTCTCCTAGGTTGAAAATTTCTTTTTTCCCACTGGCACATACTAGAGTGTATTCATGGGGAGCAGGCTAAATGCATGCCCTTAAGCCTTTACTTTTGGTAGGTCAAACAAATCTATTTTACTCTCCCATGACAAGTCTTGTTATTCAACAAAAGAGTGTAGTCACTTTCCTCTGCACTCAGGTTTCCTTAACTTATCTAACTAGAATTGCACATACCTCCTGTTTGGTCTGGTACTGTTCCAGCTCAGCCTTGCTGTCTCCAATAACAAGAGACACTCGCTGTCCAATGAGTCGATTTTCAGTCTGTGTAAGCAAATCACAGATTTCCTGCAGTTTCTCTTTGCATTCCTGCTGCCGTTCAGCCACATCCTATATTAGAGCCAAGTACAATTGAACAATAAAACAAAAACATCCTCACTTCAGGAACCAAAAGACACTCTAATTGGAATTACCTTTGAACATCAATATTGCAAAGCAATCATTTTAAAAGTATGCTGTAAACATGATAGCAGTGGTACAAAGAGCAAGATGAACATACAGAAGTTATGGATAATAAACCTCAAGTATGTTGTAAGTAAAAGAGACCATGTTTGATGGAATTGCCCAGTAGAAGTCTGGCCATGCACATATGTGAAAGATGAAATCTCCAAACGACAGGAGTGAAAATCCAGTCTCTTAACTGCTTGAAGCCTGTGACAAATACTATTAATTCTGAAAAAAGGATATCAAAACAGAGGTTAGCTGTGATTGTTAGTGTTTGTTGGTATGTATAATATGTTACCTGAATAGAAACATTGACTTTTTAAGCAGCAGAAAAGATCAAAACATGCAAGCTCATTATTGTTACTATGTCCTAGAAGTTATCTGTGCTTTTTCTTTACTCAGTTTCACATTTCTTTCACAAAGTATGGTGGAAACAAATGTTCTTAGAATGGCAAACTAATCCAAAGTCTTCAGAATGCTAAAACACCTTTCACTATGCATAAACTGGAGGCTGAGGTGGTTATTCTGAGTCTTAAGAAGGCTTTTATGAGAGGAGATGCAGCATCTTATCAGCATCCTTCAGTGGCAAACAATGATAGGACAAGGGGTAATGGGTACAAACTGGAACACAAGAGGTTCCACTTAAACTTGAGAAGAAACTTCTTCTCAGTGAGGGTGACAGAACACTGGAACAGGCTGCCCAGGGAGGTTGTGGAGTCTCCTTCCCTGGAGACATTCAAAACCCGCCTGGACGCATTCCTGTGTAACATTATCTAGGTGTTCCTGCTCCGGCAGGGGGATTGGACTAGATGATCTTTTGAGGTCCCTTCCAATCTCTAACATACTGTGATACTGTGATCCTTGACTCTACAAAAGCTGCTTATGCTTGCCAACTGCAGCCATGCCAGCTGAAGACGTAACTGTCCTAACTGGACTCCTAGCTTTCCCACTGCCCATGCCTAGAACTGCAAAGATCAGAGCTGGTTCACTCATATGCTTGTCCCTCTAACCTGTCTCAGTCAAAATAAGCCATGGTAGCAAATCTGGTTCTTTGACTACAAAGACCTAGAAAAAAGGTCAAGACCTGGCAAATTAAAGGAAAATAACATCAGCAGAACAGAAGTGATGAGCAACGGTGCGATAGTAAATTCACTGCTCAATACAGCTGCAGCTGGAAGAGTTCACTGCTTTAACTACTGATACAGCTGCTAAACAAACAACACCTGTGAGAAACCTCAAGTAAATTTCTCCACCTGCTAGGAAGAGCAGACCTGGTCACCTCAGGCTCTACAGATGCTTGTGTCCAAAACTGTGTCTGTCCATAATCTAACATGCTGTTTCTGTGACTGTACCAAGGAAAGACTAAAATGAAAATTCACCAAGTTAATCAATATCATCTCTATAGAATCATCAATAGTAAAACTTAAGATAGGAACACAATACTACATGCTGGTATTAAAATTCCTCATCCATAGACAGAAACACTCAGCACACATTCACACACAAAGGCAAACCTTCTGATCACCCAGCTCTTGTGCTGCCTGTAACCGAGTCTCTAAACTTTCCACTTGAGATGTTATTGCCTCCTGTACTTCCTGAAAAGATTTCTGGGTGGTATTTAAGAGCCTCAGCAGTTGTTTGCTCTGATTAGGAGAAAGATCTTGAGCATGTTCAGAAATGAAGAACTGAACATCAAATGCAGTGGAGTCCAGTTGAGTTTTTTTACAGCCAAGCTCTGCAGCACTGCCCTGTGAATGAACAGAAGGAAATGACTAGCAATGAAGACAAATTCAGCACAAATAAAACACAAGTATCAGTACCCTCTTTTCTTAGCCCCTGTCCCAAGATACTTTTGAAAGACAGTTTGGCCACAGTAAATCAAAACTCCATGTCAGAATCATTCTAACACATTCAGAGACAGCATGTGAATTTATGCATGGTTTGCCTCTGGGACAGTCCATGTCCAAGTAACAAATAAGATGACCTTGAACATCTCTATTTGCTTTCTCATGGATGCCTGAAAACTGGCTGACCTTCAACTCTGGAAGATTTATGGCATGCTAGGTTTAACAGTTCTAGGTTCTAGGTCTGAAGATCCAGTGATGTTAAAATATTTCCTTGAAAGCATTCTTATTCTTGACTCCACAACGAGAAGCCCCATTTCCAACAGTATGGCAAATTCTGCCCACGGTTACGCACAAGACATTACCATGCATACTGGAATCCTATTAAAGCACCATAAAATAATGTAATTTGTATCATTCATACATACAGAGGTGTATGAACATTATTAAAAGTTTATCTGATTTGGTTTTTGTGGCTCATTTCATAGTGCGTAATGAAGATATCTTCCCTCATCTTCCATTCTCACATATAATTGATTTGAAAGCTAACTGAAATTCAGTAGAGTTCCTGGACCTCAGATATAAAGACCCAATTTTAACCACTAAAGTACCTGTATTATAAATTAGATTTCCAAAAAAGGGTCAGATTTATTGCCACAAATGTAAGCAGAACCTGTAGCTTTCTCAGTAAGCCAAACTATACCAAAAGTTTCTTCAAGACATAAAGCAAATCAGCAAGATTTTATTACTGGATTAGAAAGTAGTTGTCATCTTAATGAATTATTTCTAGCTATCTGTTTCAGTAAGAGAGATTAATAACCAGGTATAAAAAACCTAGGTAACAATTCATAGTAAGTAGCAACATTTAATAAGCGCCAACACCTGTTATAAAGAATACCTACTTTAAATAGCTGTAAACTTTGCTTCATCTCTTCCATATCATTAGTATTCACTGTGAAGTCATTCATGGTTTTCCTGTTTTCTGTGATCCAGTCTGAAAATCTCTGCAGTTTGTTTAAAAGTTCCTGGTGTGATACTGCAATCTTAGACTAGAAAGGGAAGTTGTACGTTTATTTATGTTTCTGGAGTCTAGTCACATTTTCTATCATATGAAATAGAATCATAGATGTATTTTTATATTAAGATAAAACAAAATAAAGAAAAACAAACTCATTCTTAGCCAAATTATCTTTAAGAAGGTAAAGATACCTTCTTCAAAAAGGTTAAAATGTACACTGATAGAAACATACCATTTCCAAGTCAACTGCAGAGACTATTTGTTTTGCTTGTTTTGAAGATGTATCACAGACCACCAAAAATGCTTCCTGCACATAGTTGTAACTTATCTTCAGCTCTTTAAGTTTCTCTTCAGGAATATCCCTGTTACAAAGCTTCAAAAAGTCCTCTGTCAACTTCATGTCCTTTTTTAAGATAATTGCAAAAGTAGCCAGTCCTGACTCAAATGACTACAAAGAGAATATATGTAAGATGCATTAAGTTACTAAGGAAGAAAGGCATTTAAATCTGAATAACTGTAATGATATTTGAAATCTCTTTTTTTAATCCAAGGGCTTTTCCTAGCACCCAACACTGAAGTACAAGCACAAAGAATATTTTATTTACCTCTAGTTGTTGCAGTTCACCTTTCAATATTTCCAGGTTGTTACTAATAGGCTGCTGGATATCCAGGTGGCTTTTCATATCTTGAAGCACTGCCAAATGTCCTCTCATTTTCTCTATTAGCTGCTGTATTCCATTGATCTGAAAATGAGTTTTAACAGTAAGAAAAGGTTCTCCAAATAGACAAATTTTAAAATAAGCCATAAAAGTCCTTGTTATAATCATAATTTATTTCAAATTTATAATTCATTTTTCCAACTATTTTTCCAATTTAATTATTCTCTCCAGCACTTGGAAGGATTCATGCAGTTACTTTCACACAGGACACAAACCATGTTATCAGTTACGGTTACTTACTGTGCAAGTGGAAGTGTCTTCCTGGACCACTCCTTTTGCTTTGAAAACAGGCTCAGTAAAGCCTTTGGACAGGCTGCCCATATTCCCATGCTCCTGGTCATTTTTCCAAGCAACAGCTGGGTCATCTGCCAAAGCTTTCTCCTTAGCAAATTCTGATCCAAACCCCGATTGTTCTGTTGAGAAAAGAGTACAAAGCCCAGCCACTTTGCCTTTACCCTCACGTTCTGTGGTGATACCAGCAACCTGTGAGCTTGTAAGCAAACCACTTATCAGCTCCTCTAACTTGCTTGTACTTTCATCTCCTGGTGAAATTGGAAAAATCTCCAGAAGTTCAGAAGCAGTAAGTTTTGAAACAGGAGCTTTAATGTCTGTTTCACTCTTCCTTTTGTTTGGATCAGCCATCTTTTGCTTGCAGGATTCCTGCTTGAGTATATCATGAAGAAGATCAGGACTTCTGCAGTCAGGCCAAGGCAATGAAGGAGCATCACTGTCCTTTGGCTCTGTACATGGTGTGCTAACCATAAATGCAGTTCTGATAGTATTGCTTATTTGCTTGAGATTTGACTCACTAGATGTGTCATTCCGAAGGTGGGTGCTTCTAACCATTGCAAGTAAATTCTGCATTAAAATTTTGGTATCAGAGTAACTTAGGGGTTCACCCTCCTGCTTGCAGTAAACATGTCCCATTTTCAATTTCTTCTGTAACATATTCTTTAAGTCTTCCATTAGTTCATCACACATTTCTGGTGATTGTGAAATACCATCCTTTACTTGAAAATCTTTGTGGGGTCCTGTTTCCTTTTGCAATGACTCCACGGACATTTGTTTTTCGAAACCATTTTCAAGGGAAGAAGTCTCACTGATCATGCAACTTTCTCCCTTTGTGTTTTGCAATGTCTCATGTTCATTCTGAACACCATAATTCAATTCAACCCCTGTGCTGCTCAGAATTGCAGAATAAACATCACCAGTATAGGTATAACTCCCAGAAGGTAGCAATTCACTCCCACCCCTTGACTCTTTGGCATCCTCAATACTTCTTGGAGCACCTACTATTCCACCTATTGTGGAAAATTCACTACCACTGTTTTCTGAAAAGTCCATAAGAACACTGTCAGTATTTTGACAGATAACTCTCCCAGTTTCTTTGGTTATGCTAATTTCCTTTGATTTCACTGTATCAGTTGGGGGAAAAGAGCAAGTGGTAAATTCACTTGAATACTTTTCCTCCACATTTAGCAGAAAATCCTTTTCATTCTCTATACCCTTTTTCCTTTCTTCCTCGTCCTCAAAGCAACAGGATTCAGTTTTATCCAATTCTGAATGGCCACCTTCTCTTATGTCTGTTGTGTGCTGTATTAAAGAAGCAGAAATATTAAAATTTCTCTTAAATTCATCTGATTTCAGGCCATCTCCAACATCAAGCAAAACTTGATCAGCATTTATTTTTCGTTTACTTGAAACAGGAGTTTCTCTATCAGCTCTAATTACTGATGCATCAAATATTTCCCCAAGGCTTTCCATCTGAATGGGACTTTTACTTGGCCCCATGATATCACATTCCTCCATAACATTTACTCTATTTTCTGTAAGAATTTCAAAACCTCTTCCCATCTGGCCATGCTTCCAACCAGTGACTGGATGTACTTGGTCACTAACTGAACTATCACCATCGCTTACGTAAGGCATTTCCGTAAGAAATTTAATGTCCATTCGGGATGAAATTTCCTTTAGTTGTTCCATCCCGGTCATATCATTTAATATTTTTTCCTCTGCAAATACTGCTTTGCTCTGTCTTCGCCCATTATCTGAATGTAACGTTGGCACGGTATTACTGTTTTCATTCATGCCATCAATAAAGGATTCTGAGAGAATCAAATCTGTCTGAGTACTTTCATCACCATCAGTAGCATGCTTTGCAATTAGGAAGGCTGTTACACTAACATCAGGTGTCACAGTATCATCAGACTCAGGACTTGGAGCCTTAAGCTGTCTTTTATCATTTGCTTCACTCTTACTGAAGAGCAACTTAGTGTCAAAGGTATTTTCAGACTGTATAGGCTCAGTAGTGTCTTGTGACATGTGTTTATTTTTAACAGAAGTCCCATATTCATCTTCTGTTTCTTGCTGTCTGTCTTCTTCACTTGTACATGTAAGACCAACACATCTTTCCTCAGAAACATCTGATGCAGGTTCACATTTTCCTGAGGACAGTCTTCCATTTTCATGGCTAGACTGGAATTGAAAAGTATATCCTGCCTTGTGGCCTGAAGAATAGCAAGTGTCATCAACATTCTGATTATTTTCATCAGTATTTTCTATGTCACCTAAGGAAATTAACAGCTGGTCACCTTTGCTTACGTATTGATGATGTGAATGAAAAATATCTTTTTCATCACTGTCAGAATCAGTGTCAGAGTCATCATAACCGTCATCATCTTCCTCATAGCCTTCCTCATCCTGTGAACCTTCAGATTCATCCTCGTAAGAGTCACTTTCCACTTTCAGTTCATCTTCCTCATTTCTGTCTTGTATTTCTGATTCATACATCTTCCGTAAAGAACTAAGGCCTCCCTCACTGCTTCCTTCACTTTGCAGAATAACTGGTAATTTTTGCTCCTTCCCTCCAAAGCTCCCTGTTAGCTCTCTTTCCTCCTCAGGAATTCTTTCCATAGTGTCAGCACTTGCAGAAGCTGTATTTACATTCTCAGGTAGCCCCATGAGATTTACATAGACACTCTCTCCAGCATCAGCTGCAAGTTCTAGAAAAGAGTTAGTCTCTCCCCTAAGGGTTATCAGACCACCCCTCTCCTCTAGAATACCTAATGGAACTGATGTTCCAGACAATTCTGGCTCTTGTGTTTTATCATCCCTCAACCTCAATGAATCAAAACCATCATCACCTTGGGGACTTTCATAGGAATCATCATCATCAATTTGTGGAGTATCATAGACATCACTGTCATCATCATCAACCTGAGGTGTTTCATAGGCATCATCATCATCAAGCTGAGAGCTGTCATCTGCAGCAGCTACCTCACCACATTCATGCTCAAAGCAGTTACTTTCAAACTGTGTGAGGCCATCACTCTCTTCTATGGATGAATCAGAACTACTGTCACATAGCAGTAACTTTTCAAATTTAAGATTGCTTTCTTCTACTGTTAGCCTTAGTGCTGTGCTGTTACTGTCCTCCACAGGTGGTCCGTCATGTGTAACAGTGTCACGAGCCAATGAAGTCCTGCCGTGCATTTCTCCACTGTCTTCTAGAAACAGCTTACTCTGCAAATCAGTACAATTCTCCAAGGACGGCCTGTCATGTGCACAAAGACAGTCTGCTAGGGATAGTCTGTTATGTACATCAGCATAGTCTTGTAGAGGTTGCTTACTGTATCCATTATCTCCAAACTGTAGTATGTCACCACACTGCCTAACCAATTCCTCTGGAAGTCTGTATTCAGTATTTGCACTGATGGATGGACCAAAACTTCTCTGAAAATCATCTTTATTGCTGTTATCCAGTACCATTCTGGTATCGTCAGCTTGCAGTATGCAAGGCTTGTATTTGGTGCATCTTCGCAGTTCTACCCAGGTTTCATTATCTGACAAATCATTCACACTGAAGGAATCCTGTGAGGTTTTACCATTCTTGTTTTCATTATGCAAACTGTATGCCATAGAAATATCTCCTTTCTCTGTTTGTGAAATGAGATTTGGATTTGAGTTATTTGAAAGGTATTCTTCAATGTTTCCTGAATCTGCATTCTGACTACTACGCTTGCACTCAGAAACCTCCGGAAGACCTCTGAGTACATTCCTGTTAATGGAGTTTTGAGTGCTACTTACTACATTTCTAAGTCCTGCAGAGTTAGTTAACAGTGTCTCCTGCGTATATTCTGATTGCTCGGTACCAACAGCATCACAAACATCTGGTCCACACACATGAAGATCTCCTTGTGAAGATACATAATCCCTACAGCCTTCAAACTGAATTAACTTCCCATTACTAGAAGCATTCTGAGCACCCAAAAGATCACCCTGAACACTGCCTGCAACATTATTAAAGTGGGCACTACCAGCTAAATTCAGTTTAATTCCTTTCTGGCTTATGTATTTATTATGAAACTCCACTTCTGACACACCATCATTGTACGCAACACCATCACCACCTTCCAGCAACATATTTATGGCTTCTTGCAGTTGTCCATCATATAACAAAAGTCTTTCGCCAGTGTTTGCATCCATATAACTATTCACCATTAGATAAGACATGAATAGTTTCTTAGCCTGATCTAAATTATGACATATAGGGCCTTCTGCGCCAGAACGTTCATGTTCCTCCTCACAGTCATGCAAAACAGACGGCAGGAATTCATATGTTGATAACCATTTTGCAGCATTTTTACAAGGGGACTCTAATTCTTCTACATTAGGCATTTTATCTGGTAAAGTCACATTGGTCAAAACAGATACAGTATTCATGTCTATTATCCCTGACTGTGCAGCCTTATCTAGACTGATTATTTCACAAGTTTCTGGAATGTAAAGTGCAGCTATTTTCTGTCTATTATTTAGTATTTTGATTGCCAGCTCATTTGTTATCATCTCTTGATGCAAAGAAGTTGATACAGGGAATATTTCACCAGTGTGAGGCCAAATTAGGCCAACAAAGCCTCTCTGTGCTTCTAATACCAGCAGTGCACTGGTAGATGATATTAAGTTGCACTGTACAGCTTCATCAACAGTCAAGCGTTGTCCTGAATTTTGAAAAAGGATTCCACCACTCTGAACCTGATGTGTGAGGATCCCACAAGCAGTGTCCTGATCTATCATCCCTTGTTTCATGGCCTCTTCCACAGTCATTCGCTTCCCTGAGTCAGGGTCAATTATACCTCCAGACACTAGCTGAGCACCCAGCAGCCTGAACATTGTTTCCCGATCAATGATTCCTTCATGGGCTGCCCTCAAAACAGCTATCCTCCTTCCACATTTGAACGTGATTCTACCTTTTTCTTGTGGTTTCACAGGTAGAAGTCTTAGCCCTGTTTCTTTGTGTATTATGCTTCTATGAAACATCTGTTGAAGGGAAATCTTCTCAGCACAGTTGGGGTCTATGAGATCTTTACAAGTGTCTTGTCTTTCCAGAAGTTCTGCATATAATGTTGGATACACCAGGTTTCTCTGAAAAGCATTCTGCAAAGTTAGGTTTTCTCCCGTAGATGGCAAAATCAAGTGCCCACTTGAAAGCTCATTCTCTAGAATTTTAATAGCCAAAGGTTCTGAAATTAGACCTTGTTCTAAAGCTGAAACAACTGGAAGATTTGGTAATGATGACTCTGATATAAGCTTCTTTGCATAACTTAATTCCTGCAAATGCAACAGAGTCTGCTCATCAATTAAGGCATGAGCTTTAGCTTCTTCCAAATCATAACATACTCCTAATTCTGGAGAAACTATTCCAGAAAGGATCAGCTGATTCTCAAGCAATCTAATCCCAGTGTTATAGTCAATAAAACCTTTTAAAATAGACTGAAAGACTGACAGGACTTCTCCAGTCGTTTGGTCAATGACACCAGCAATGACTTTATTCACCTAAAAAGGAATACAAAAGAAAAACTATCACTATTTTCAGACTGCATGTTTTAAATTTTTTAATTTTGAATTCATGATAAGCATAAAGACATGTACTTACCAGGCCTGGAGGAATGCTGTGAATGTTAGCAGCTCAAATGCGCAAGTGATCTATGTCAGTCATTCAACAGCACACGATGTGATAAAAGATTTAAAAACAACATGCATCTGTGAATTGAAAACCTATGCTTTGCGTACATAAACAGGGTTAGTGAAAGACAATAGAAGAAATGATTGCAGAGTGAGCAAAGAGAATATATACCTGAAAGGCAAATGTTCATGCTTTAAACGTCTGTGAAAGGTTAGAATATTCAGCAACAGTATGTGATTCAAAACCATCATGCTATTCATGTTTACAGCATACAGCATTTCTGTATATACACTCAACAATATGGAATCAGATACCCTGGCACCAAATATCGCATTTAGTTTGCATGGAAAGCATGAAGTCAGTCTAGCCACATTATCTGGACTCATTACACAGACACTGCCTCTACACTTGTATGAGAATACTTGTTTGTAACATAATTTTTGAGAATTCCATATTTAAGATCCATTAAAAGACGTATTTGTAGTGTCTCAGAGCTAATCACATGAGGTGCTCTCATTAACATATCCAGATAAATTTCAAGAAAAACTGAAAGTAGATGTCTTCTAAGACATTTCGAGTGATATATGGGAGAGATTAACAGGTTATTTTATGATGTCATTTTTGCAGCAGAAACAGACTTATCTAGCAGTCAAAGAATGGCTTTTAAGAGAAGAGTTAAGAGATGAATGATTTGTTTATCTTTCTTCATGCAAGGCACACATTATTAAGACTCTTCACAAAAAAATCTGATGAGCAGAATGTTCATATGCACAGGTAAGACCACACACAGTATGCCATAGCAAATACACAAAACCTTCAGTGAATTAAATCTCAAGTTCCTTCACACACTGTTAACTGCAGAGCTTCTTTTGCTGACCATGTGTAGCTTCAAAACCATGCAGTAAACCTCAAAGAAGACTGAAATGTAAGTTTCAGTCTTATTACCTTTTCTTCCATCTTTTCATCACCCAAATACTGTGCTTCCGGCAGCTGCTTCAAAGCTTCATTGGATAACAAGCTGTAGCTCTCCTGGAGGGATCTGACTTGCTTTTCCATTTCACTTCTCTCTTCATCTGTCATTCTATTAAGAAAAAAAAAAAAAGAAGAAGATGATCTCTGAGTAATTTGTAACCTTGCTGGAGTGATCTGCATGTGGAATTGGTAAAAGTAGTCTGAACAAAATATAGCCTAATTTCAAAGATGCTTAGGAAAGCCACAATGTGCTTGTAGCTACTGAGGAAAAGGAACTACATTAATCTAGAATTTATGTTGAATTATCACTAAAGCATCTAACCTTTGCATGTCCCTTTGTCAACTGATTACTAGTCAAGATAGGGAACAGCTAGCAAGGAGTCATGAGGTACCTCAGCAATTTAGTATCTTAAACACTCTGATTTCAGACACGGATGAAACAAACTTGTGACATACAGTTCAAGTACTAATTCACTATTAATCTGTTAATAGACTCCAGATGAAAATTTTTGTTTAATGTTTTGGGTTTTTTTTTAAGAGGACAAGAGGCATATAAACCTAGCCAAAGTCTGGAAATAAACAGAACTGCATGAAGTTTTCCCAAATGGGAAGACAAAATTATAAAACTACGGAAAAAAACTAGCTTATTTGTACATGAAAAGTAATTGGAACTGTAAGATAAGGATATAATTTCTTTCTAAGCAAACTGATTCAATTAGTTTACGTTATTTGAACAATAAAAAATGGCATACTTGTCACTGTGCTTAGCTAAAAATGACTGTGTAGTCTGCAAAGCTTCAGCTATTTGTTCTTTCTTGGTTGACACTTCATGCAGGGAAATCTGAAAAATAAACAATCCGTGTTCAAGACTTAATTTCACACAAATATAACAAGAAAACCAAACAAACAACATAGTATTTCTACCCAGGACTAAACTCAATTTATTAAGAACTTGATTTTTTTTAAATACCAGCTATTCTTAGAGCAATATTAATTATTAAGGAATTGCATCATTTACATACAGATAAGTCATTGTGTTAATGTCTTGTGGTTAAATAAGCTGTTTGTATTAGAAAACTATTGAGTGAAACAAATAGATTTTAACATGTTATTTGCTTGAAATTAGCAAATCATTTAAATCCACTTATTATAGTCTGCACAGTTTAAAGCAGCTTTATATATATGTGTTCAAGATGTTGCTCACCAAAATGAGAGATAATAACCTGAAAATAAAAATCATACCAGCCAGCTATAAACCTTCACGAAATCCAATGACAAACACAGTATCAAACACTTGGAAAAAATGAATTATTTATTAATATTCTCTCTGCTATTATTTCTGTGTCATCCCCACTAAAGCACTTGTTCTGGCAGTGGAACTTGCAAGAATTTAATCTTCTGATTTTTCTGAGAAACTATCTAGAGTCTTTTCAAAGAAAAGCATTAATTTCAGCTGAATAGGGACAAATTATTAAAGGGGAGTCTACAACTTCTACACTTATTAGCAAGCCCAAGATATATTCACCATTGGTGCTAAGAGAATTCTAGCAAGGTTCTTGGGCCCTATGCTCATGTGGGTCTGGACACAACCAATTTTGTCTCCATGTGCATTGTGTCAAAGGTCCTGAACACGGTCTTGAACAGTCTCCCTCTGCAATCACCACTAGAAAGCCACAATCTCACCACTTGTGCTGCTTGGACAGAAACCAAGAGAGCAAGCACAGTGTGCACTACACTAGAAGACAATGTGAGCAGGTGAGGTAGCACATGGAGCCATGTGTCACTTGAGGAACTGTTGTCACTGCTGCTGCTGTGTGAACGAACCCTGCTGTTACTGGCACCAGCTTCACCCAGTCTGTGATTACAACCTACAGCAACCCCAGTCCTCCATGTGAAATGTATTTCAGCTATCATTAGCTATAAAACGTACATGCTTCTACAAAACATGTCACAGCACCTGGAGACACAAAACTAAGACACCTCTAGAAGGTGCTGCTGTCTTGCAGGGCTGTTTCACAAAGGAATGGAACACCCTCAGCAAACACCCATTTCCAGTAGGCCAGAGGAAGCCAAGACAGATTAACTCCCAGGTTACTCACTGAGGGCTCAGGCTGGGCAGGGAAGATGCCACCCATAGCTGCTGTGGTAAACTGAGATGCTCTAAGGAGTTGAGCACTGGCCCAACACTGACAAAGACTTGCAATGTTGTCATTAACAAGGACAGAAAATGACCAGTGTCAAATGCATTTTTGCAAATCCTACCCTAACTATTAGCGATTTGCCAATCAACATGTTCAACCACAGGCTTACTTCCTCCTACAGATACAGGAACAAACTCAGTAACAGAACTAGCACTGGTCCCCTATGAATGATGTGATGGGACCAGGGGCCATTAAGACTGCAGGACCTGCCCGAGAACAAGCTTGCTTTATGCACATGCTGCTCCAGTGGCTCTAATCAGTACCAGCATGCGTGACCAGAATAAAACAACAGAAACAGGCTTCCAGGAGGGCCAAAGTCATGTCTGCATGACCACACATTTGGCCCTATAGTGAGGGATGTGGACAAGCCGCTGCTCCATCCCTCTGCTGCTCAGTGTACAGGTAGACTTTCACCTACTGAATTCCTTTTATGTGTCACAAATCTGTTTTGTGGGACAAGCCTAGCAGGGGAGCTGTTAGAAATGACAGAAAACTTCACAGATGGAAATCTATGGTCAGAGTTGCAACTGCACACAACAATGTATGTGTTAAACACAAAGGTGTCAAGATGAGCCACAGCAGCAGCCTGTCGACAACTGTGGTAGTAGACAGAGGGCTCTCAGTCAACACCTGCTGAATTCCCTAAACCAGCAGTTTTAACAATCCTGTAAGAGACTCCCCAGAACAACTTTTTAAAAGCAAATAGAGAAACCTGGCCCTCAGACCGTTCCTGCCCACTTTCTCCTTCCCGGTGCCAGGGTACAAGTTACCAGACTTATTCACTGAACTATTTCAGGACAAGTGGGAAGACATACAAAGCACCATGCTACCAGGATGCACTGTCCCTCTAACAAAGGTGGAATTATGGGGTGCAGCATCAAGTTTTGAACTGACATTGTGTGGTGTCACACACAAGGCCTGTAAAAAGCAGCTTGTGCTTCTTCCTGAGTACCATGTTTGCGCTCCTAAACACTGATGTTCATTGAGAAGTTCAGGTTAGATATAAGGAGGAAGTTACTTACTGTGAGGGTGGTGAGGCACTGGAACAGGTTGCCTAAAGTGGTAAATGCTCCATCCCTGGCAGTGTTCAAGGCCAGGCTGAACAGTCTTGGATGGCATGGTTTAGTGTGAGGTGTCCCTGCCCATGGCAGGGGGGTTGGAACTAGATGATCTTAAGCTCCTTTCCAACCCTAACTCTTCTATGATGCACCCAACCCCCACTCACAGCTACGTGAAATTACATTTTTAAGTAAGATGTGGAGAGTGATTTGGTATTTATGGAGTATTTTGTTATTTTAATCAACACAAAAAACCTAAAAAGAGGAAGTGGTATTTTACTAGAAGACATGTGTATACCTGCTGCTTAGGCAAATCTGTCTTTTCAGCCTTTTCTCCTTCTTCCTTGCTGAGTGTCTTGCTGAGGTTTGACACCCACTTCAGTAAATCCCCAGCTTTCTCAACATGTTCCTTCTTTTCTTCTTCCATTGATTTCTGATGAGCATCATGAATTGTAAAAAACATGTAAATGTAAATTGTTGGAATATTTAACAGTAATGTCCATAGAAACACAATTCTACCACAATGGCAATATTATAACATAAGCATCAAGTGATTTCTTTTTATTTATCACTACATGCATAACTATGACACTTTGATGTATGAACAAAACTGCCACATAATAATAGACATGAACAAAATAATTCCTTAAATGATTTGTAATTATGATTATGGTGCTTATTCATACACACATACATTCATTTAAAAATGACTGATATTAAGAAAAAGTATAGCTTCCCAGCCATTACACAGCGGATAAAATCTAAACATCTGCATATAAAGCATATTTGAATTGCTGCCTTTGCATTACCCTCAGGTGTGAATATGTACAGAGAGCACAGGCTATCAGAATTTTGCAGTTTATGCACATGTATTACTAAATTACAATTAAGAGGAATACATTGCTTTTATGTCTACAGAAAAAAAGAACAATAAAAGTAAAATACTGAGACATTTAATCTCTTTCTGCATAGGAAAGTACATTTCTTTTTACAGTAGTACAATCTGTTAGTAGTTTGAAATTCATCAATACCTAGAAAACATGCTTAAGCCCTTCCACGTATCAGAAGTAAAAATGAAGTTATTTTAATGGATTTTTTTTTACTTTGATAAGTAATTGTAATTCATTTGCCTGCTAGAACATGAAAACAACCTAAATAAAAAAGTTACCTGAAGTGAGAAAAAATTAGGATATTTAACTTTATGATGGAAGTAGCCCACTAAAATTAATAGAATATCAACGTGAGAAAATTTACTTCTGTGTACATATTTACTGCACTGCAGATTTAACCCTTATATGCTTTACTGCCACTTTGCAAAACAAATGATGCCAACAAACTGATTTGTAATATTAAATTAAGTATCAGGTCACATGAAATACTGCACTGTGATTATTCGCAAAGTGAGAAATCCCATTCCATTTTTAACATAAAGATCTGATTTCTTGTCTCACCTAATCTACCCATTTTGCAGTAACTTTAACTTCACCAGCCTCAGTATAACTTCTCATTTACGCTACCTACATGTCAGACAAGGCCTCGGGTAAAGACTGAACACATAGTCTGCGTTTTGAAATTATGAATCTCCCTAAGTTTATCTATATATCTCAACTTTCTAACAAGTAATAGCCAATTCCAGTTTTAGCGGTTTATACTAATTAGTGGTTTGTATTAATTAGTTTTACAGTAACTCATGATTGCTTTAGAAAACACCATTTATGGTTTTCCATAAAGGCCACCACAGATCTTTTTTACGACTTGAATGGTTTAAAAGCAGGCTCCAAAATGAGTACTAATATCTTTATTCCATTATGAATTATAATAGAGACTGGAAATTCCTGTCTTCATGGGCTGAGCTGCTTCTAACAATCGCAGCCCAGTGTGGCAATCAAAAACAGCTCTCTCTAAAGCTTCTTTGTAGGTTACCTTCTTCTTTGTTTTGGGGCATGTTAAAGCTTTAACATGCAATTTTTCATCTTTCATCTTTGTAGCTGTGACAGCATCAATAATACCATTCTTGATTGCATTTTCCATTGTTAATCTGGAGTGAGACTTTGGATCTATCAACCCACCAGTCAAGTACTGATACTCCAGGCAGCGCATGCCCAATTCTTTGTCTACGGCATTTAAGTTCATAGCTTCAACAGCTGACATAACTGTGTTCTTTACAGGGTGAATGATCCCAGTGAAGATCAGTTCACACTGCTGCATGTGCTTGGCACATCCATCATCAATTAACTCCCTTTGCAAAGCTTCTGAAACGCTGTACTTTTTCCCAGTGAACGGATCAATTATGCCCCCAGTACTAACCTGAGCTTCAAGACATCGGAGGGCAGTAACTCTGTCTACCAAGTTTTTGCGTGAGGCTTTTAAGACTGGAATTCTTTCATTGGTTTCAGAAAGCCAGAATCCTGCAACAGGACTGTTTAAGTCTTTATTTGGCTGTGAACTGCTAGCTAAAATATCACCGAACTCATTAGCTGTGATTAAACCCTCCTTATATTTATTGACTAATGCTCTGCCAATTCTACCCTGATTTAAGGTCTCCTCGATATTAAACTGTACACCAGTTTTAAGATCTGTAAGCAAAAGAAAAGAATTCCCATCAGAGTCAAAACACGTGGACTCCTTCCAATCAAATTCCTGTTTTGAAAGCTCAATATAAGTAGCTTTATCAACACAATTTTTTTTATAAGCCTCATATGAAGTCATTTCAGCTCCTGTTTCAACATCTACTACAGAAATTTTGTGACTTTTCTCTGCTGACGAGCTGCTTATTTTCCTTTCACCAACTGGAAGCAGAAAACATTTACTGCTTACACTGAACACACACATTTTCAGGAGATCACAGTAGTACATCGCTTTCCTGTTGTTTGGATTGTGAAAACATTTTGCATTACTAGAAGGTTCATGCAGAAATTTTAAAGTTGTGTTATTTAGCAAGCCGAGCTGCACTGCGGTTTCTGGCAGCACACGGACACTTCTGACAGGATCAATGACCCCCCCACTTGCAATCTGAGTCTCAAGGATATTTTTGCCTTTTTGTCTTTCTAAGAGTCTAGCTTCCATAGCCTGATACACAGACATTACTTTCCCAGAATAGCAATAGCCCAAAACAGCTTTCTCTGCCTCATGCAGTCTACTCTTGAATTCAGTATCTGCAAGCCCTCTAACAATAGAATCATCAACAGAGAATTTCTGACCTGTTGTAGGCTCAATGATAAAACCAGTAGCTGCTTGGGCCTCTAATAATGCTAATGCCAATGCTTTTCCTATGATTCTTCTTTTTGCTGCTGCAGCAAAAGAAAGTATCTCTTTGCTGGATTCAAGGTACAGCCCAGCTATAGCTGTAGGTTTAGTTAAAAATTTTTCAAGACTTTTCTGAACCTCATCAATAGTTTTCTGCCCTGAAAGAAGCTGCTCAACTGTGACCCTGTCTAAAAGTTTAACTTCGGCCAACTGTCTGGCAGTGACATCACGCCGGAGACCTTGAAATTTAATATTATCATATTCCTCTGTGAAATACTCCAACTGAGTAGCATCATCATCAGTTTTCAAACTCTCTCCCCCTAAGAAAGAGCTCATCTTTGCAAAGTCTTCTTTCCTAAACCCTTCGGATGTTTTGTATCCCTCAAGCATTCTCTCTTCAGTACCAAAAGTCTTGTCATTTTCTTGGTTTAATGTTGTGACTTCAACATGCATGTCATACTGCTTGTTCTTCGCTATCTGTAAATGGGAATTTTTTGACACAGTGAGAATCTGCAGAACTATGCAGTACATAATATACTCCTAAATCCACCACCAAAGAAACAAAAGGGAGAATCTGAATGTAAATCATGAAGGAGAATTGCTAATATCATTGGAGAGCAGAGAAATATAGATAGCTAGATTTTTAAAGTGCATTTGCCATTTCAAACACTTATTCAATAACAGGAATATGATTAGACTAAGCAACAACTGTTGTTTGTTACTACATGAACTTCACGCTGTTAATCAAAGCTTATTTACACAAAAAAAGGATATATGGTGTATGTGAATTCCTATTTCCAACACAAACTTTTAAAATAATGTGTATCTTAGATATTAACAAACCTGCTACAAATGTAAAATAAAAAGGTTTTCGTGTCATGTAAGAATGAAGGGGTTCCCTTCACCAAGGGAAGAACATAAGAAACATTAGAGAGAATACAGAATAGTAATAAAGTATAACTAAAAACAAACAAAGAAACAGACTAGTAAAAACCATCACCACTGAAAGGCAAACCCTCACAAAATGTAGTGTGTACCTCCAAGGGATGCAGTTTTACCACTCCTAATTCATGTTTCATGTCTTCTCCATGTCTAATAGTTTGTCTGGAACTGTGTAGGTTCCTGCTCCTCAATGTATCCCATTCAGATGTCCCAGAGATTTGGCTTCCCTTATCAAAAGTTATCTCAAACTGTGTACTCGTTTGAGAAATGAACTCTGTAAATTGTGGGCTTGAATTTTCTTCTCCCGATTGGTTAATCCTTGACACATGGAACTGCACCTCTCCGGGTGTTGTATCATCAGCACTCACGTACAATGTATTTTCTTCCACCTGATCAGATTTAAAACCTGCTCTCTCCTGCTTCTGATTTAAAACCTGATCTCTCCGTCTTAACAAAGGTGAGCTAGGTTTTGAATGTGGAGGAAGCTGCTCAAATTCTCGAGCCGTGGTGCCACTCAGGTAATCGAAATCATTTCCTCTTCTCTCACAGCTAAATTTAAATCCACAGTCTTGGAGTTTATTATTTTGCTGAACTTCATTCTGAAACAAAAGAAACCTCTGTTCGCTCTCCCTGAGCTGCAGATCCATTTTGTGTTTCAAGCTCTCAACTGTGCGCTTCTGTGCTTCCAATTCTTCCTCAAGTCTCCTGCATTTCTGGTGATAGTCCATTTCAGCCTGCTTCCCTTGCTGCAGCTGTTCCTGACATCTTTTAAGCCTTTCTTGCAGATCTTCCATCTGTACCTTGTACAGCATGATGTTTTCCTCAGCCATATGCTTTTCCTGCTGAAGAGCAACACATTCTAGCTTTATGTCAGAAATGTCCTTTTCTGTGATGCTATGGGATTCCAGTAATTTTTCAACTTTCTTCCTAAATTCCTCTGCAGAGTGTTTAAATTTAATGGATTCTTCCTGAAACAGAATCATCTTCTTGCGTGCCATTTGCTCGTCCAGAGTCTTTTGATGGAGTTCATCCTGTAGTTTTTTTAATTTACTACTTAGTTCTTGTATATGAGCTTGTTGTAGTTGTATCTTCTGCTCACTCATTCTCTTTTCCATAGTTAGAGCATTTATTTGCACATTTAGATTTTTAACTTCCCGGTCAGTGGTTAGGGTGGAAGCACTTTGTTTATCACATTTTTGTTTATATTCATTAGCCAAATCTTTTGCTTTTGCTAGATCAACTTCTAGGCTTTTTATTTTACATATGAATTCTTGCTCAATTATTGTTTGCTTGTGCAATTGTTCATTTGTTGTATGCAGTTGTTCTTTGAAACCATCTGCTAGGGATTTTAATGCATCATTTTTCCTCTGAATACTTTGTTTTTCCAAAGTCATCCTCTCCGATTCAGACTGAATTTGCTTCATTAGTAGTTTTGTGTCTGTATTCCATTTATTAAGGTCTTCTATCTTTCGTTTCAATGTTTCTGACACATGATTACTTTCGGCTAATTCATTCTTCAGCATCTGAATTTCCTGCTGGTTTTCTTTCTCTACTTTTATTTTTTGAATCAATTGTTCTTGAATTTTCTCATATTGTTCTTGAAGATTATTTGCTTCTCCTCTGCATGACTGTGTTTTCTGTTCAGCTGCCAGCTTCTCTTTTTGAAGAGAACTGATTTGTGAATTTAAATGTTTGATAGTGATTTCACTTTTTGCCTTTGATCTAGTTAGTTCCTCTACTTCTCTTTTTAATTGTGCCTTTTCTTGCTGAACAGATTTCAACTCCTCCTCATAGTTCATCTTAACTTTCTTGAGATCTACAGCTTCTTGCATCACCTCTTCAGCTTTATCTGTGGTTCTGTGTAGCTGCCTGTCCAGTTCTTTCAGTCGCTGCAAATATCCCTGCTCTACTTGGTCTTTTTCCTCTAACTTAATTTTTAGGCATTTAAGTTCAGTATTGACTTTGCCTAGTTTTTCTTTTAATAACCGAGACTTTTCTTCTGTTGATGATTTCTGAAGCTCAATTTCATTCAGATCATATTTCAGGTCTTTAATAGTTTTATCAGCTTTTCTGTTAGCAAGAATTAGTTCATCTATCTTTTGTCTAAGCTCTTCTACCTTTCTGGCTTCTTGCTTCTTCTGGAAACTTGCAATTTCAGAATTAGTTCTACACTGGCTGCCTTGCCCAGCTGCCGAAGTTGGCAGAGAAGTTTCTCTAGTTACAGAGTACTTGCCTTCAACAACTTTCCCTCTGGCTTCAGTTTTCTCTCTCTCTTGCAGCTTTATTTCTAATAGGCTCCCTTTAAATTCAAGGTCTTGTTCCATTTGCTTTATCAGTTTCATAAGTTTCTCCTCGCCTTCTGTTTTTTTCTTCAGCTCCTCCATTAAGTTTCTTTTTTGTTGCTCTAAATCATGAAGATTAGTATCTTTTCTTCTTAGATGCTCTTCAAGGTTTCTTCTGGTAAAGGTGCTTTCTTCTATTTGATTTCGAAAAGCACGAAGGTTTTCTTCCAACATACTTCTTTGAGTCTCTGCCTGCAAAATGAGCTGCCTTACACGCTCCAACTCCTCCTCTGCATCTGCTTTCTCTTTCTCAATGTTCTCTAGATCCCTACGACACTGCTTTGCCTCTTGCTCAGCCTTGGTCTTCTGAAGACAGATCTCTTCCATGTCCTGTTGCTGCTTCTTCCGCTCTTTTTCTGCGGCTGCCTTAACTTTAGGGAGCTCCTGTTCCACTTGGAATTTTTGTCTCTTCACATCCTCCAACATCTGCTCAAGGTTTTTTACCTTTCCCATGAGTCTTCTGTTCTCATCAATTGTGTTATTTTGCTGTGCCTTTAGATCTGAGTATGCCTCACGCACCGATGCTTCTTTATTCTTTAAAATCTGTGGAAGAATGAGATACATTGATATACACTTTTTGTAATACAGCATATGAAATGTTAGGCTCTTTGAAGAGTAGAATGGAAAATACTTACTCGTGTATATACGGTATGTCCAGAAAGTAGGATGAGCAGTTCCCACCACCATCAGCCTTCAGGAAGTTACCACTAGCCAAATATGAAACCCTTCATAAAGATCCACAAAGCGAGGAAGTCCTGAAGCCTTTCACTGCAGTCAGGTGCCTCCTAGCGGTAAGCAGCACCAACAACAGCTTGCATATGTTTTGTCTCCAAACAAATAGGTAGAGCAAACACTGAGCCAAACACTATGCACAAGAATTCCCAAAGCAAAAGTGGCCTACCATTTCTGCATCAGTTCAGCAGGAATTAGGAGGATTTTATGCTTGTAAGCAAAAATCACACAAGAGAAGTTTGGAAATCCCATCCAAGAAGCAAAGCAATATAGAGAGATACAGCCAAGATGCACCAGCTCCAGAAACAGAAGTATTTAAACTGCAGTACACCTATGCTTTGTAGTGTGCTCCACAGTTCCACTGTGTCAGCTGGGGGACTGGTAGGAGCACAGTTACTTTGCAGTGTAGACACAGTTAGAAGTATAAACATGGTATTTTGGAAAATCCTAGTGAAAACCAGTCAGCCAGTAATCTCCATATGCTGGCAGATCAAGGAAAACTCATACAAGTATTCACCGGTAATAATACAGTTGACATTATACATACCTTGTCTTCATTAGCACTGTTACAGTGTTGGTTACCAAATGTGAGCTAACATGAGCTAAGAACACACATTCCTACAATCATACAAACATGGCATGAAGGGTAAATATAGCAACATTTTCATTTAAACAAAATGTTTGGTTAGGTCAAATTTTACCATATTTACTTATTTTTCATACAATACACAAAACGTTTCCTAAAAGGCTAATGCAAAGGCAGCTTCTTCAGTTCCTCTCCATATTTCCAGGTCAGAATTTTGAATAGACCCAACAGATACAAAACATTTAAATTGGTTTCTTATAAATCTTCTTTATGCTCCCATACATACAAAATTTAATGTATTATGCTTGAAAATCAAGAACTAAAATAAAGATACAGTCAAAACCTGTATCTTGTTAGCTTTCATTATCTCTAATGAACATGGCTGAGAATCAGCTGGGTGGAGAAAAGATGGTAATTAAATAGTAATACAAAATGAACAAAAACAATTTATAAGAACTTAAAAAATTTAAGGATCACAAAATGCATAGTAATTAATATATCATTTGTATATTCATTGTTTAAATTCTGTCCAATCAATTTTAAATCACTCGACCTTGACATATTATCAGATTCAGATGTTGATTTGTGTTGGTTTAGAATCATTGTTAAATTAACTGTTTCATTTGCATTGCATAAAAACTGTGATACCTTAATATAAGTTGTACTCCTTTTTTCTTCATTGCCACTGTCTCTTTTTTTTTGCTTTTCTTTTTTTTCAAGTGAGGTTTTTTTCCCTGCTTTTTCACAGGATGTTTTCTGGACTTCAGTGTTTTTCCCAAGTCCCTCTGTGCTATGACCCTTATCTCTATTGTGCCTTTCTGCAACCAGTAATAAATCTTTGTATTTCCGACTCTGTTCTAACCTGTGTTCTCCACTCAGCTTATTCCCACTCATACTGATGTTGTCTAAACCATAAATGTTACCCTGTGATATCTTCTTCTCACTTCCTTTCTCATTGCGACTCAAAAGCTTTTTTGCTAATCCATGTTCTGATAATGGAAAATAATCCTCTCCTTTAGGAATTATTTTTGAGAGGGCTATATTTGTATTTAAATCACCAGCGCTTCCTAACAATTCTGTCCCTAAACTTGGACCATCCTGCACCGGTGATACTTCAAAATCTAACTGATACAACTCATAGACTTTTGCTGCATACTGATTCTCCACAGTATTTCCTGAAGAAACAAGCAAAATTTCTTGCATTGCACTCTTGGCTTCATTTGGATTTAAATTTGATTTTTGCAGGATTTTGTTTTCTGCTATGAAGTAACTTTTATCCAGAGATGCTCTGTGCAGTTTGTTTGTATCCCTTTCAACATCACCAGAAATGTCTGCATTGATCATCAATTGCAAATTTAACTTTGTTTTTTCACTCCTCTTGCATGCTGCCAGCTCTCTGAAAGAGGATGTAACTTTTTCTAAAGGTATTGCATGCCTTATACCTGAGTCACCTCTTTCACCACGTACTTGAAACCCTCTGTCTTCAGAGTTTAAAGTGTTACAACTATTAGTTTCTGTAAAGCAATGTTCTTTATGTTGACTTTCAAAATTAATTCTTGGTGAAAGATCTTGCTGCTTGTCCAGAACATGCTTTCCAGTTTTTGGAGTAACTTCACCTCTCTTCACTGTTAGCTCAAAGTTAATTTCTGATTGCATCTCACACTCTTCCTTTGTCAAAACGTCACTCCCTGCCTTTCCTGAAAATTTTTTTCCTGTGGTTTTGTGCATCATGACCACTTCAGGCAACTTTGATACTCCCTCTGTTTTGTGTCTCTCTCCACTGAGAATTTTCTCATTTAACATTTCACCAGGATTGCTACTCACACAAATCTCAGCTGAAACAAAACAACCTTTTCTATAATGTTCTTCTTTGATTTGATTACTAAAAGCCATTAAATTCTCTTGCTCTATATGCAACTTATATTCACTATTGCCACTAATGCTACTTTCTTGACCACTGGAAGTTAAAACTTGCTTTGATGTTCTATCAGTTTTGATTTCATCATATCCATTTACATCTAATTTTCTTCTGTCCATTTCCCATTTATTTTCTGTGCGTTCAGGTATACTGGAAGAGTTATCTTTTTGCAAATATTCCCCATCCATCATGCTTTCATTAGATGCATTTTCCTCTCCGAATTCAACAGCTTCACTACATCCAAAACGTTGAAAGACTTCAGCTGAGTTCACAGATGTCTGGAGTTCACTCCTCTGGTAAGCTCCGAGCATGACAGCACATGGAATAAACTGAGAGATCATGGAAACCATCTTATTTTTATCTTATTCTGTGCATTGGTAATGCTATTACTGAGAGTTAGGAAGAAAGACTGGTGTGGAAGAAAAATCTTGGAACAATCACAGACTTCAGAGGTCATCCCAGAAGAAAAAAAGTATCATTCCTCCTTTGAAAAGGACTAATCATTTTCTGATTTGCTTAAAGAATGACTATATAACCTCTTTTGGAGAGAAACATTTCAAGAGAAAGTGAAGATTTTAAAAGTATTTTCTTCTCAACTATTTGGAAGGTTGACTCTGCAGCAAGCGTGCATTTTGAATAATTTTTCTGCTCGATTTCGGAAACCTATTCTTGTTACAAAGATTCTACCTTAAGCTTAAATAAGGGATTCCTAGGGGTCAGCTGTCTGACCCCAGGGAATCAATACAGTAGAAAGCTAGAAGGAAGAAAATATATAAACATGTCAAAGAAACTTCAGAAAATAGTTCAGACGGCATCACACCTCCCTGTTTAAAAACTTTCTTATATGTTGTTAAGTGGACCAGAATGCATACTATGGAGTATTAAAGCCTGCGTAGGATATAAACAGTACATGCACACTAAGGTTGCCCTCATCTTAATGTCAGCTTTTATCCAAAAGATCAAGCACTAAAATATTTAAGTATTAAAATGTACTATATGCAACTACATCTCCATCAGAATTTAGTGAATCATATGACCCTTCTAGCTGGAAGAACTGGTAAAATGCATGGATGGTATAGGATTTGCTAATCTGAATGTTAATGGTGTAATTTAACACTCCTATCCTCCTGTATAAAGAATTCTAGTCTTTCATATCTGCTGCTAACTTTGTGAGTAATTCCAACAGGTATATTTCTCTTCATATGCCTGGCTGTTATTTTTGCTTAGTTAGCTGCCAGGGGATGACCTACCTCTTCCTCTTCCAGTCTTTTCAAAGAGTCACCTGCAAACTTAATGTACTGTGTCATCAAGGTCACTAAGGCAGTGTAACGAGTCCTTAAATCCATGAACTGTAGAGAAACAAAGAGGTGGGGAGAAACAGAGGGAAACACATTATCCTTCAAAGTGATAAACACTACTCTAGAACCCATCCCGATTTTGGTTCCAAAATCATGACTGTGCAATCCGAAGTTCTACTCTTGATTCCAAAGTTGAATGCAATCAACAGGGTGCACTTGCATAAGTAAATCCTAAGAATCTATGAGGATAGCCATAAGGAGAAGAAACAGAAAACAGTGTTTTGACTTCACAGTCACTTGATTTTTAGCTTCTTGTAAGAACAGGGTATAAGGAGTCTAAACAGTGCTGGTCACTATTCTTCTAACAACAGGGAGACAGATTCACCTTTGTCAAGATCCAGCCCAGATATAGTTCTAAACACTTTTACTGAGGTACATTTCTCATATAGCTTTTTTGTAATTCAACAGCAATACACTGTCTCATTATCCAGGTACTCCATAATGACCATTACAATATTTATCGCATCACATACCTATAGAGAAAAAAAATAATCTGCTTGGGCTACCCTATTTAATCACTTATAAATCCTAAATCTCATTCTTGTGTTTATTTTGTTTTAAACAAAGACTCAAAATCCCCACACATTTTCCTGTAATAAGAAACCCATTTACCTCTTGAATAATGACATCTGATGAGCTTTGCATTCTTCTGCGTTTTACTGGAGATTTTTGCTGGGAGTCAACCATAGCTCTGTAGGTCATAGTCTGCAACTCATAGTCCTGCAAAAAGAGAAAACAAGCAAAGTGACTGGCATTCCACATGCTACTGACACGTAAAAGAAAAGGACTCTAAGTATGACTTTATTTATTACCTTCACAGCAGCTGAGTATTGCTCTGAATACTTCTGACATTCATCTATTTTGCTTTGTTTCATTTCAATCTCAGAAACCAGCATCTGTAAAATATGAATCCACATCATCTGAAATTACTATTATTATTAGCATTTCTATTTTATCTGACATCATAAAATTTACATAATATGCTCATTTCCATGTGTGTACATATGGTGAAACCTATGTCCTGAGCTTTGTCAGGCTTACAGTACAGAAGCAGTGAAAAAAACCTGCCAGGTTTAATAGCTGGTGAGAGAATTTAAAATTAAATCAGGAATATATACATTAAATGCATATAATTTGTTATTCTGTCTCTTATTTAAGCTGCATTTCCTTCTTGCAGGAGACAGCCACTGAGTCTAGCTCTGCTTCCATGAAAATATTTCTACAACCATAAATACCAAGAGCAATATTGAATAAAAAATTATGTGATAATTAGAGTCCAGAATTTTAGTTATTCTTCAAGGTTTTAACTCTTTTCACAGATCACAGGACCAAAACAATCTCATCTATAAAAAGGCAATAGTCAGTGAGTGACATATACATGACACTATCTACGTTATAAATATGAAAACATAAAAGCTGGCAATGACTTAGAATTTTTACAGTTTAAGGGCTGAGGAATATAAAGATCCCATATCAAGAAATATGACTGACAGCACTGTGTTAAACTGATGTTTTAATTATCCGGTCATCCTTTGTTGCTTTTCTACAACGAAATCTCTTTCATACCTTATGCTGGTTCAACTGTTTAGCCAATGCTTTGCTATTTTCAGGATGGATTTCTTGAATCTTTCGCTGAGTATCTTCCACTTGTTGAATCCAAGTGTCCAAAGAATTGTAAGTATCTTTGTAATACTTCAGAGATTTATTAATACCTTCTAAGTCACGCAACCTGATTTTATTTTAGAAAATAAGACAAAGGGGGGAAGATGAGTATTAAAGACAAAAAGTGCAACACTAAACCAAACAGAGCTTTAAAGGCTTTGGATGCTTTAGGTCTGCTATAGATCACAGTATAAGGATACTAAAATAACGCTAACTAAACAGTAATTTAACTTCTCACACACCAAGATTCTCAGCAGAGATCCTACTACAGAAGAAGCTCTACATATATCCCTTATTAGTGAGCTGAACTGCTTGAAACTCCATGAGCACAGGAAACCCCAAGCAAGAGAGAAAGCTCTGCAAAAGCCATTAATTCTGTTCTAAGAAGTAAGAGTATTTCAAATGTGACCTATGTGAATCAGAGAAGACTGCGCTGTGCTGAAGTTAAGTAGTTGTTCACCATACTCTGTGCCTCCCACAAAACCACAGGAGTTACTCCAAAACTAAAGCCTTTCAATATTCTAAAACGTAAAAGCAACTGATCCTGCAAGTCCATTTTTAAATCTATTTTTGACCTGAGAGTGGTGTGGTTTTTTTGAAAGTTGCTTCCATACTGATGAGAAGACTGACAGTTTTTCTTCCCTTACACCGTACTTCAAAGATCATATAAACATGACCACTTCAAAACGCTGCAGGGTAAACATACTTATTAAACAATTTCTTATAGCTTAACTTGGAATCAATACTTGTCATCGCTCTAGCACTGTTCTAAAGAAGCCACAAAGAGACTGAAAAAGAGCAGAGGAAACTCAGATTTCGTACTTCAGCACGTTTTAAAGCTAATAACCATGGAAAAGAGAAAGGATCACGGCAACTGCAGCCAATATCTGTACACATGTTTTATATAATGACCATCAGTGTCAAACTGTTAGGAAGCAGCAGAGCAAACACTTGCAGAAAGCAGCTTGTTTACAGCTCCATGATGCAACTACTGCAATCTGTCCTATTGACACTAGAAGCCACTATGTATTAACAGTAATTTTTTGTCATGTTCTATTCAGTATATAGTCCTGTGACGAAAGCATGTGGTTCACATTTGGACTGTGCGGAAATAAGGACATTTCAGTACCTTATAGATGACAAAACTACTGTTTTATCATTTAAATTATGTCATGCTATCAAACAATGAAAAATCTGAGGTGGATTTAAAGCTAGCCATTCTGCAGTCAGCTTTAAATGAGTCAGCTTTTACCCATCTTCTTTTCAACTTCCAGCACTGCTAAACTGACGCAATTAAATTAGTTAATTACAAGTGAACAACTTCAGTATTGCACCTGAGTGGCCATTCATGTCTTAGAAAACAAGGGCAAAAATGCAAAACTTTGTATGAACTTTTTAATCAACAGCACTATCTTTAATTCTCTTGTCAGCAACATCTCAACTGGATATTGAAGCTGCATGGAAACAGTTGCACACCAGAAGAAAATACTGGCACTTCACCAAAAGTTATTGTGACAAAATGATCACAGAAGTCAATGGAAGCTAAGGACTTACAGACATAGAACTTGAGTTATTAAAAGCAAGTTAACATGAATCCCATCATAACCGATGAGTAAGCTCATCAGTTTAGCCTATCAGAACTAGGGAAAACAGATGGTATTTCCACAGAACATCACACCATTTCTGAGGGCTTTTTTTTGGAAAGAAGAAAAAAAGGCAGCTTCTCTCTACTGTGTCTCATTAAGTTGTAAGTAAATAAAGTTTCTATATCTTGCCAATCTTTTGGTGCTCAAGAGTCACAGACATTTCCTGTGGAAATGTAAGACAGCAGGGGTAACAGCACAGAAAAGGTAAGAATCCTTTACCTTAGTACATTTCACAAGCAGTTCAGAAAACTCTTCTGACCTATTTCAACATCCAATTCAGATCATTCTTCCTCAGAAACAACAAAACCAGCATAAAACATGAACAGATTATAACAGAAAGTTATACAAACCTATTTTCAATTTGAGAATGAATGTTTTGCCACCTCTCGGCTAACTGATCAACTTTTTCCTTATGCCAGTCAAAGTCAAGATCACGTTCCTTGTGCATTTTAAACATCTGATCACTGATCATCTTTGCCTTCTGCAGTTCATCCTCTAAGGAATGGAACACTTGTCTTTTCTCATCTACTTCAGATCTCCATTGCTAGTATGTGATAAATGATAAATTGTAAATATCTCCGAAATTAGGACACTACTTCATAAATTAGTATTTTGCATGAGTAAAATGTACAAATGAATAAACAAAAAAATGCTTCAATGAGTATTTTACTTCTGGTTGCTCATACACTGGTCTGAAGCAATTAATTAGCAATTACGAACTGACATAATAATTCTAAGTAGCAGCATCCCCCACAGCACATAGATCAAAACACAGACAGCAAATCACCATGCTTATCTTCTACACTACAGCTTTCACAAAATCAATAGCTAGATGCCAATCATTCTATGTAACAAAAAAGCATTACTCATTGTTTGCAATATTAAAATGAGGCATATGCAGCACACAAAAAATGATGAATTTCAATCTCATCCTTTCTGAAAGATGTCTGCCAAACCTCCTAGGAAACCCTGATCAGTATACCATAGCAGCAGCAGGAATATTATTGTGGCACATTTACATAACAATATATTTATGTTACCTTAAGCATACTTCTGAAGAGTCAAAAAATAAGCCTTGCGGCAGCATTAAGTGCCATAAGTGAACTCCCGTTAAGTGAACTCGTGGGAGTTCAGATACTCCAAAGCATTTCCAAATAGCAGGAATGCACATGCAAACTACTCAATTCCTACTGTTCCAAAGCTCTCATTTTTTTCTGAGATGTCAATCCTAATACAGACTTTTCCCCAAATACATAAGCCAAGTTTTGATAAAAGTACAGCTTAACTAAAACAGGTGTTATAAGACATATCATTTTCCTATCTTTTTTTAATTTGCCCATGAAAAGGTACCAGCCAACTCTTACCTTCAATGTACCCATCAGATTTTCAATATTGTTCTTGTCAGCTGTTACAGCCTCTTCTTCACACAACTTAGTTTCGTAGCGTTTTACTAACAATTCTGCTTCTTGGGTGTTCTTCAGCACCAATTTTATAGTTTTTAATCTAAAAAACAGTAATCTCCTGTTAACTGAACCATAAATAACAACATTCAATGCACTTGTTTTTCAGCCCTTCCATATCACTTTATACAACATTAAAACGTTAACTCCCTTTTCCTTGATCAGTAGTACCATACCAATAACTTTAATTGATTTTGAAGACTAAACTAAACTAAAACATACGTGAAGATGGCCTATTACATACTTATCTATGTAAATGGAAGACATGGAATAAACTTGGTTCATGTTCTGAATAACAACACTGAGCTCAGAGCGCAGAGCAGGGACTGAAGGTGAACCAGCAGCTTGACTGAAAAACTCTTCACATTTATCTGTGATGACTCCCAAGTCATCCTTCAGTCGATCCAGTTCTTTCTTCAGTTCCTGTAAAACGAAAGGTGATTGACAGTGCTTTTATCCTACATCAACCTGATGGATACTCTATCTATCGTAATCAGTACAGGTCTGGTCTCCTTTGCTTGTTTTATGTGGACACCATTAATTTTTTTAAAAAGGGAACATATGTATAAGAGAGAAACTAACAGCTGCCATTTACTGGCATCTCTTTCCTCACAAACACAAGCTTAATCTTTGACTCTTATCTTTCCAAGGCATAGCCAGGAATGTCTGTGGCACACTCAAAACATGTGGATACATCTCTCTTAAAATAAAACTCTTTGCCTAGGTAAAACAGCCTTTCTCAGGAGCTCACCTCTTGCTCTGAAATCCTAACCAAGTTTTCATGTACATCATCCCTTTCCACTGGGGTTCGGATCTGCTGTATTAACCGCTCCTCACAACTCTCCAGCCGTAGTCTGATATTTCTGACTTCAGAGATGTACAGATTGTAAATAGATTCTTCCTGCTCCTCTGATGAAAGAAACACACACATTAGCAAACAAAGCCATTATGTCATTTTCACCATGTTTTCTAATGAAATGCTTTATAAAGTCACTGTTCTACAGGTGTTTTCATAATTGGCTGAAATCCCATCAGTTTCAATTGGAATTCTGGCTATAAGGCAAACTTTAAGGAACCCTTAAATATTAGCTATTATTAGATCACCTCCTCAGACATGAAAAATTAGCATACATCTTTGACCATTCATCCCAGGCACAGGCACCACCCCTATGCAGACAACTGCTGAACTCAGTGACTGATTCTTTCAGTCAGATGGTATCAGGCACAATACTACAATAAACCTCCAGGGCTTTTTCCTTTATTTTTAAATCCTCTCTCTCAGATGAACATCTTTCCTTAAGTGAATTCTGTTGATGCCTTAATCAGCTTTGCACTACTGTTATTTCTTTAAGTCATAAGCTACTTGACAGTAAATCAGAACACATATCTGAGGCTTTCTGTTGTTACTGTACTTAAGAGTCAAGACAGTAGTAACTACAGGTATTCTGTGGCGCAACAAAAATATCTTGGACATTTTCCTTGCCATAATAGTGTGAAAAAGTTTTCAATTCCATTATGAACTCAACAAAGTAAGCAAGGTGCATTTCCAGCATTCAAAAACAAGGAAGGCATGACTAAACAGTGAGCTGTAATGCACAGAATAGATTCTTTGATATAATTTTTTTTGTAGCATTCTGTATATTAAGTAACACATCAGTATTTTCACATAGCTCTATATACAAAGTTAAAAAAACTTAAGAGATTCTGTACTATGTAATTGTGCATACTGTTAAAATTGTGCATAGGCTCTCTAGCTGTTCAGAAGAACTAGGGCATTAACAATACAAATGTAAAACGAGTGATTCACTAGAGCTTGTATGCAGAGAGAAGTTGTATCAAGAACTACAATCTCTTTTCTGAGGACATTTTTCTACTGTTCTCAGCTAAGTTTTACCTCTTTCTGCAGACTTCAAAAGCTCTTGATAGTATTGCTTGCAAACATTAACTTCCCTTTCCAGCTGTGCTGTATCGGAGCTTGTAAAGATCTTTGACTCCTGGCTATCTTCCATAAAATCATTAAAGCGGGACTGCAAATTGCTTAGAACCTGCTGATGTTCACCTGGCAGCATCGTCTTTATCTGCAACAGATTATAAAACCCAAGGCAGGATTAGCAAAGACTCACACAGTTCCCTGTAACGCTTTTTATCGAAAACCAACATTGCCCAATTACTAAGATGGTAAAGTCAAAGAACCAAGGTTCTGAAAGTTTGCTTGTGCCTAAGTTGGAGTCCACTTGACAACTGATAGTTTACACCCACCACAAAATCCTTTTTCATCTTTAATGCCAGCAAATGGCTGCGTTAAGCCAACCCTACATCAGACACCATTTCTCCATCTACTGCCACATAGCAACAAGAAACCAGCAGAAGTCATACAAGTAGGGACACTTCAAGAATTATTTCAGATTCCTTCTTTCAAACAGCAACAGTGGGAAATACAGTGAAAATGTCATTTTGGGTATTGCAAATATTATTTCAACAGCTTGTGGACAGATAACACCAATGTTGTATAATAAACTACTGTATTAAATAGTGTTATGCTATAAATCTAACATTGTGTAATTCAGTGATCTCACACACTGTTTTAGCCAGAAAGAACAGATCTGTATCAGTACTTCATTTCTGACAAACTGATCCTAGCCAGTTATTTAACATCTGAAGTTACAGATATGTGTCAGAATAAAAAAATGCATTATGAAGGAATAGGTGTTCAGCTGAAAGACTGTCACTTCACAGCTGTTCAATCATTAGTAAGAAACTGTAGCACAAGGAAATAATGGGGGTTTTCATGAAAATTAACCTTAGCCTCATGAAGCTAACTGATCTCCCCAGATACTTCCAACATAAATTCAGAAAGCTAGACTCCTGTAGAACAAATTTCACCGATCATTCCTTTCGAGAGATCCTGTTCCTCTGACGAAAACAGGTGACTAGAGAGATCAGCACAATAAGGGTACAGGTAGCTCTCGTGACACCACCTCTCTTCTCCTTCCCCTAATGTATCTGTGGTTGCTTAAATAAATGAATAATGTTGCACAGTGGTAACCAGCATTCCCACACAGAAGATGAAGATGGCAGCAAATTATTGACCATACATTTCTGGGAACTGTAGTGAATGGCTACAAGGCCTTTCCCAGACATAGCACATACCGAGGCTACATTGCCAGCTCGAACTGCTTTAATTTCATTTGTCAGGTAATGCCAGGACACCACACTCTTCATATTTACATGTGACTCGTGCCAAAGGGCCAGAACATTCTGAAATTGCTGTTCAATCCTGAAACATAAAAAGGCTCCAACTTTAGATCACAGCAACACATGAAACGGGGAAAAGAAAGTTTAGTTGTTACTTTAACCCAAGCTTCATATAAATGTATTATTTTAAAGTGCTTTGTTTTCTTCCTACCTGTTAGCTGTATCTATCGCTTCTTTGTTTGGTGGAGGAACTGTAAAGCATACAGATGGAACCATGGCCTCATTACCACTTGGGCTAATGACTTTCCATTTAGCACGATGGGAGTTGTTTGCTAATATACACTCATCATCTTTGTAAATAGTTATCTAGTATTAACAGAAAAGCAGAACCATTTAATTACAAAATACTTCTACAAAGCCCCTCTGTATATGGTGTCAACAAATAAGCAACAGAACAAGAAAACCAATGTTCAACACAAGTATTTGCTCTTGTTTAGTAGGGTGGAAGAAATTAAGAACCCAGCATTCACCAGGAACATGGCAATTAATGAAACTTTAACTTAATTCTCACATCTCTAATTTATTTGAGGAAATTCAAGTTTCTAACCTCAATTTGTCTGTAGTCACAGATGGCTTTAATTGGGATGGATGTTTTGAGTATACAGTCAGGGTTCCTTGGCTTCAGCTGAATTATTGCCTTTGCTCTTCCCACAAGGCCTGCTACTGTGCTTTTATACTGCAAGAGTTGCTCTTTCTCTTCCTAAAACAGTTAAGAGAAGAATACGTCAGAAGAGATGGCTAGAGTACAGTGCTGCTTCTTTGATCCTTTTAAGCTTTTCTTTTCATGACTTCTTTTACTGTGTTTCTTAAAAGTAATACATTATACAAGTGTCCTTCTGAAGCCACTGTTTTCCCACATCTAGGACTTTAAAGATAAAGAAATAAATGAAGCTGTATTTTAAAGTTATGAAAAAGTCATTTCACATGGAGAGATACACTTATTTAACTGTAAGTTCTAAAAACCAATTTTTTCCCCTTCACTTTTAAGGAATAATTTTAACACATCTTTTACATTCAATTATAATCTACACATTTCCTGTTTAATTATAACTCACATTAATAGAATCCTTGAATTCTTACCATAGACTCCTGGACAAGGTCTTCCAGCCTATGAAGGCTGCTTGATCTATCACAACTATATTTTCTGTATATGGTATCTTTCAAATTTTTTAAATATTCCATGGCTTCTTTGGCATCACTGAAAAACTAGGATGAGATAAATATCGGGGTTATTTTTAAACAACCTAAAAAGTATACAAACAGCTACACGATGAAGCTTTTCTCTTCATCGCTTCATCTAGGACGTGATGCCTCTTTAAAAATAATCTTTTCTAGTAGCTTGATATGACCGCTTCACCACACAACATTACTCATGATCTCATGTCTAAAGTACTCTTCAAGAAGGCACACACTGTAAGACCAGTTATTCTCAGTACTACCTACATGCAAAATTAATTCAGCAGTTATTGAACCTTAGTTAATTACTGTTCCTGCAATGGAAATTTTTTTCTGAAGTGATTCTTACTTCCCTTAGAATTACAATTGCTTTCATACGTAAAGAACAGATGAAGCCTACAAACTGCAGCAAACTAGCTGCAAAATTCAGCAGGCACCCTGGAGCAACCATTTCATGCAGGAGGAGAAACGTGCTGCCACGCTTGGCAGTTCTGCATGGGCACCTGCACCTCTGTACTAGGGTCCTGGGTAAGCACAACTGGGAAGGGAAATGTCCTGTGATAATCTTCGCCCCTTCTGTCCCTGAAACCTCATTTCTTAAATTCAGAATTCTCATTTCTTCCCCCCTACATTCTGCTTCTATTTGGGTAGTCCTGTAACAACCACCCACAATATGTTCTCCCTTGGGCATCACCAACCACTCTCCGCTCTACATCATCTGCAGAAGCTGTACTGATGGCAGTTGTACATGACAGGGAGAGAACATGCTTTGTTCTCAGTCTCTACTTGCAGCTGTGGCACTCTGAAAAAATGCCAGGACATATTTTCATCTGCTGTGAACTGATACAACTGCAGTGAAGACAATAAAGATCTGGTAACACTGCAGGAGCACGGCTTATCATCTAGTGATTGCATTTGACAATCGTCAATTCTACAACTGCTGTGAGACAGCAACTAGCACATTTGGTAGAACTTTTTGACTATGGAAAAATCTTAAAAACATTTCACATTTTTATTTATTTACTTTCTTACCTCGAAATATGCAGCATTTTCTCTCAAATGCTGTTCAACACAGTGACAGAGCTGAAGAATCCAGCTCCATTGTGTCTGCATTGCAGCCCTATAGGCCTTTAAGGAAGAGAGATATCTTTTACAAAAGGAAAATTAAAATTAAAACACGTATATAATTACAGAATTTTGGAAACACAAAAGTAATGTAGCGAACACAAACATCAATACCTGACCTTCTCACCCAGGAAAAACAAGCTGCAGCAAAGAAAATTCCAGTTACAAGTGAGAAAAAAACCTGTCCCTACAGCATAGTCAAACATAACAAATCTTGCCCAGAGTGGCTGTGAAATCACCATCCTTACGCGTGTTCAGAATTCAGCCATTAAAAGCCCTGACACTGTTTTAAGCATGGGCTGGACAACATCTCCTTAGGTTGCCCCAGTCTAAGCTCATCTGCAATTCTGTCTCTACTCAGTCACAATAGCTGGAATCCTGCCTAGAGAAAAATCAGATTATTATAGTAACACTGAATACACAACAAAAATAACTGATGAGGACTCGCTGCAATGTATGATTTTGTGTAGCAGTTGCACAGCAACTTAACCCCTACTCGATTGATGCCTCCTATATTGTCTGCAGGGTGCTGCCACTAGAGATGCACTGCACGAGCGCTCACCAGCAGAGGGTACTGTTGACTTTCTGAAATCAGCCAAGTATCTCAATTTTTCAGTTCCGTATGCTTCTCACGGAGTTCGAGTTTTTCCATTGGTTTCAATGAATTTCAAAATGATGCATTAATACCTAGATTCTTTTGCAGAAAAGGCATCAATTTCCTATAAATCCCCCCCCCCCCCCCAAAAAAAGTCCCAATATAGCATTATTGCAGACATCATAACCTTCATAATCATTTTCACTGTGATGGTCTGGTTTCATAATATGCATATTTAATATATATTAAGTATATCCCACTGATAAGAGGCCATTAGAACGGCATCTACTTTTAAGCACCAAACTCTCAATGTTACATAAAAAGTAATTTATTATTCAAAGTAAATGTCATGAGAAGGAAGGAAGGGAGGAGTTTTCTTCATGTTTCCAATTTATGCAGATATAAACTCACTGAGCTAGAGAACCATAAAAATCCATCCTCTGGTTTTTAATTCTTATACAATAAGACAACTTTTTATTGTTTCTATTTTTACCATCCACTGTCTGTATTTACTCTTTTCTTGAAGATCTACAGGGAAAAGCATTTTACATTCCCCTTTGGAAACTTGCTATGACCCTACAACAGCTACAATAAATTTTCTAATTTTCTGTATATGGTATACCTATAATATAGAGCTTGATTCAATCCTGAAGTAAATCACATCACCTGGTCAGATTTTTAACATCCAAACACTTTTCATTATGAAACCAACCCTAAACAGTAATTGGAACCTGTACATAAGTGACAAAAAAATTCTACTGAAACTTCTTTCAGTACAATAGGGAGAAACCACATAAGGACTGTTCTGTGCCTCCAGTCGGCCAATCGGCCAATGCAATTTCTACCAACAACTGTAAAAGCTGTGTGCATGACCAGAAATATCTGTACAGACCAACTCTGGAAAATTTCGATTTTAAATCTCATGAGGGTTTTATCTAAGCAACCCAAGATGTTTTTACTTTTTTTAGAAACAAAGACAGACACAACAGCGACACAGAAGAGGTAATTAAAAAGGCCCCATTATTTAGAGTTTTGTTAATTCCTTGTGAGTTAGAACTTCCCTTCTTTTCCCCAAAAATCTAAAGTCTATTAAATCACAAAACTGTTCTCTTGTTCGTAGTTTTTACTAACTTACCTCAATGGTCAGCCTGGCTGGGTGATTCTCAAGAAGCAATTGCTCAGCTATTTCTTGAACTGATTTAATAACTTCTTCTTTTTGATCAAGTTCTCTCATTAACTCCTTTTTTTCCAGAAAAAAAAAAAAGAAAAAAAAAAGAAAAAAAAAAAGAAAATGAAACCAGAAACGTTTCAGGAATCTCTTGAATTCTAAAAGAGGATTTAAGTATTCTCTCTGTGTTACACTAGCAATACATACTGCATGGTATTCCTTTTTTCTTGTTATATTGGTGTTTCTTTCACTCCAGTCATATGCAACCTCTTCCTCTTCTTTTTCATTGAGCCATATCAGCTCTCTGGTAGCACGAGATACAAAACTGTGAAGAGTATCGAGATGTCTTTCCTGATTTCTTGACGTGTTCTTAATTAAAAAGAAAACAGATTTACAAATAGCAGAATTTAAAGCTCTTCCCTTATCAAAGATGACGTACACTGAAAAGCTGAGTGTCAGAGACGTATCACAAACTTACCAAGAGTTTTGAATACTGACTCTCCAGTTTGTGCAATTTTTCTGCATAAGTGAGTTTAAGAGGGGCAGTCATTTGGATCTGTATTTGGTATATGAGGTTAAAAGACAACAAATAGGTTACATATATTAAACTATTAGATCTACTGATTTCATGATGCATCATCTAGTGATCAGAAGTAAAACTAAGACAGTTCAAAAATTCAGCATTAGTTTATGGGTCACCCAGTAAGAAAGTAACTAAAAAAATAAAGAATATGGTGCTGTACCTCACTCATTTTAGCTTCTTTAAGGCTTGATTCAAATTCCTCAATAGCTTTGTGGACATTTTTGTGATTTTCCAAATGGCTTTCAACACTTGGTAAATCTGAACCCCATTCTGCTCGATCAAGTTGAACCTTACAAACAAGAAGGAAAAATTACCCATGACCTACAAGGAATAAATGTAATCATGAGAAGCAGACTGTTTCTATAAAGATTGCTACCTGCATTTCTTCCACCCAGCTCAATAGGTCCTGGACAAATTTCATGTTCACCTCTTCTTCTGGTAAATTCTGATCCACAAAAGCTGATTTCATAAGAGGTTTCCTGATTTGCATCAGTTTGAGTGTTTGCAGAGTCCCACTGTCTACTCCTGTCACATAGCTTTGAATTAACCGTGGTGGGATGCCTGGTGCGTAAGCGGGAGTGATGGTTGGTGTCAGTCTGGAAGTAAGACCTGATGAAAGGCCAGATGTCAAGCTGGAAGAAGTCAAAGTAGGTGTTAAACCTTGGGTCATTGCAGCATTTGATTCAGGGGTTAGATTTGTTGTAAATCCTGAGTTTAAGCTTTCAGTTATTCCTGATATCATCAGCTTTGTCTGCTCTGTTGTCAGTGCACGCCCTTTGTTGTACACAGAAGAACATTCGGTCCGTATGGCCATCAGTTCATCATGAAGCTTTGCAACTCTGTTAAAATGAAATAAATAAAAATCATTTTGATGAATGCTTATGATTAAGGTTTATCATGTTGAACTAAATAGCAATATGAATTCACATGATCTCTTACACTTTAGTTGTACTTAAATATTTATAAAAAAGCATTTCTATCAGAGGGTGTAGAGTATGTCAGCTTATACGTATAAAAATACCTATAACATGGAGAAATCAGGCGATGACTAGAAAATCAGCAGGGTATGGGCACTGGCATGCACCATACACGATTCCAGTGAACAATTAGCACAGCAGAAATCTTACAAGATACTACATGTTGCGGCAGATCAAATGCTTGCAGTTAGTTCACTGCCAAGGAGTTGTTCTGGGCTTGATCCCACCCAGCCCAGGATGAATTCTGAAAAACTTCAGAGCCACTTCTTCATAGAATTGCTTTATGCTGTTTAAATGCATCTTTCTGCCAAGACTGTACACACTCTGACACATATAAGCTAATGTTACCCCACTTATTACCTGTTAAGACACCTACAGCTATCACCAGATATCCTGCCTCCATTTTTAAAATCAAAGTTAGCAAATTCTAAAAGCATTTTGGGTGCAGAAATACAAGCTAACATCTTTATACTCAGGTATCACTATACATTAAAGTCATGTTCTGATGAATGTCTTCATTTTCACAAATGTGTACTAACAGCTCTTCTTGTCTTCATTTATGGGCAATGTACCCACCAGAATACCTGATAACCTTTATTTGGGTGATCAGTGACAGACTGTCAAAGTTTATCCACAAACATAATGATTTGAATCTGTTGTCCCTAACGGGTACCCATTTACTTATTTATTTATATAAATACACTGTAAAGTACCTTTGCACAAGCTGGTCTGCCTGATAGTATTTTCCATCAGTAAGAATTTGGGTGTTAATCAATTGCTGGCGGAGAAGGTTCTCAGATTCAAGAAGATAACCAGCTATCTCTGCTTCATGTTGGAACTGGAGCCCTGACTCCAATCGCTTGGTGTCCTGAATAAATAAGAGAAAGCCATTAAGCCCTGTAGCTAAACCAAACAGAAATTAACTATTAAGAATTCCTAATACTTCTGTAAAAACTTCTGATCTTGAAACAACTGCAAAGCTTTTTATCTAACTACTGACAAAAAAAAAAAAGTAACAGAATTCACTCAAGGCAATTTTTAGTATTTTCTCAAAGAAATGCCAAATTAACAGTACATTGCAAGTAAAAGTAGCAGCTATTAACTACGCACTCAAAAATCCTAACGGGGTTTTTTTTGTTTGTTTGTTTTTTAAGAAGCCATTCCACTGCATTAAGTTCATGAACACAGACAAGTAAAATCACCAAGTGACTTACAGACTGCAGAGCATTCCGAGCAAGTATTAGCTTTTCTTCACAGCTCCGGCTGTCCCGCTGAATTCTGTTTGCAATCTGCTGCAGCATTTCCAACCTAGGTAATGCCAGAACATTTCAGAAAAATAAATAAGCATAAATACTATTTATATTTTCTATATATGTTACATGACTTTAAAAACAAACAAACAGCATCTAACACAAAGCAGAAATACATATGCCAAGTTACCTGTTTCCTTCTAAGGTGCCATTACCAAAGCTTATACAAGATTTAATCAGTGTGGGACCACAATTAACAGAAAGGAAATTCTCGTTAGAGTCAACGCTGGTTCGAGCACTAGTACTGTTGCTAAATACCGAATCACTGCTGTGATAACTATAACTACTGCTATTCATTTTTACGTCCAGAGCAAGGTCCTTCTGGCTGTTTACATTTGCTGAAAAATTAAAAGATAAATCTCCTACAAAATGTACAGCTTCTAGGGATGAAATTTCACTACTGGCTTTTGAAACACCCAGCACTCCTCCTTTAAATAGGCTTCAGTACACATATTCAAAACCCAGCAATTAATATTCTGCCAGCTCTTCAAAGGATTTTACCTGGGGCTATGTACGCTACCTTGCTTTTGGCTTCCCTACCTTGCACATTAAAGCTTTGCAAGTACAGACTAGGCAGCAACATTAGGGCGTTTCTAGGAGATAGACAAGCCAAATACTTTATTTAAGTGTCACTAAGTATCTGTAAGCCAAATAAGACCTTAAAGAAGTCCGTGCAGTGTTGCTCAGACTCTTCAATGAAAAGTTTCAAAAAGGAGTGAAGTGAGAACTCCACAGTCCACAGTATGCTACAAAACACTTCCAGGTTGGGCTGACTCCTTTAAGTGGAACTGCACAATAAAACTGGGGGGAATATCATGGTTAATCAGCACATACCAATATAATCTGAGACACCTGTACACCATCCAACCCACCAGCATTATTCCACTGCCCAAGTATGCATGTTTACTAACTGCCCTGTCCCACTAATCTGTCCTCCTGCAAATTTCCCTTCAGCTTGTTCCATATTCCGAGCTAAGTGCTTCTTGCTGTTTTGACCACAAAACAAGTAAGAAAAATCTGATGACTGCCCTTGAGTTTACATTTTAACACAGATTTTGGATTAGGGATGTTTTTTTCAGTATTTTATGCCCTGCTTTTCAGACCTCCTGAAAACCACACCCACACCATGATTCTGTTTACACAGAAGAGCACAGCAAAGGCATAGCCACACCCCTGCAGTAATGCCAAACTCTGCTAGTTGTGCAAACCAGAACTCAGTTTGGCACTCTCCTCACTGACATCATACTAATTTCGATCTCATACAGCAATCCAGCCATGTTGTCAATCTGTGTTGATACATTCAGATGTATTCACAAGACTTGCAATATTTAGGATTTGCCAAATTTCAATATTAGCCAAGGTCACATTTTTGCCACAACCAAATCCCAGCCCAGGAACTGTATCACAACCTCATTATTATTGAGATGAACTAGCGACCAATACAACAAACATGGACCAAGTTCTTCTGTCCAGATCAGCCAACAATTTTAACTTGGTCACTAAGCCAGAATCACTTAATCAGCTTTTCTCTCTCATTTTACAGTGACCACCACATGAAGTGATCCATCACCATATGACCTGTCACTTTAAGTGTTTACCAATCCTGAAATACGGGAAGGAGTTTATGTTTATGTTTGGTTTATCCTGTGCTCAGTCTATCTGAATAAAAAAGTAAAAACAAACTAATGTCATTTCTACACGTTCTCAACAAAGATAATCCAGCTTTCAGCAAGTATGAACAGGATTCCTTTTGGCAAAGGCAGGCACTAACTTTGCTTTTGGCAGGTCAGGACAGACTAACCTATGAAGTCTAGTAAGCTGTATTTCTTTTGCTCCTTTCCAGTGTTCTGCTCTGCACAAGGTGGGACAACCTTGTATTCCTCCATAGGGACTTCTTCCGCAGCAGGGAGCTGTGAATCAGCACCTCACATTGAACCTGACATTGCTCTTGCCTTTGTAAGCATGACACATACTTAACTCTGACTGTAGTTAGGATCTTCTCTGGCTAAAATCTGTCTTTCTGATGACTTCCTACACAATGACCTGGATTCTTCACAATTTCAGTCACCTAAACCAGAGAGAATAATCACCCTGTTGTCACCAGAGAGTCAGTGCCAGGATACTCTATAAGTGGTTCCATTCTTACGAGTTTCTTTTGGGTGCTTAAAGTTAAGCAGAATGAATCCAGACCCAGGTCTATACCCCTACCTGCATGTAGAAGCCCTATGATTCATTTAACTTAGATAAAAGTTTGGGGTTTTGTTTTTAATTAATGAATGGATAGCACCTGTGTCTGCCACAGAACTCAAAAGAGGTACCATTAAAAAGAAAAAATGCTCTAAGACTGCATCAAGGTTTTAAACTCGCTCAACATGTTATTAGTGATGTTCCAAACAGTATCACCCATTCTACTACCATGGAAGACTCCTATGCACTTTGCACGTCTGAAGACTGTGCTCTTGAGTACAGCCAAGTTTTAAATAACCTCAGAACAGACTGTTAGCCCACAGTGCTATGTACCAAGTGAAATATACATTTCATGTAAAGAATGAGGGTGTTGCTTATATGAAATCAAGTCCAAATGAGACAGCAAAGTGGTATGAACATAGCTCTGACTAACTGTACAAAGAAGGTGCTTATATTTGTGTTTAAGTGTGTTGATGATCTGAGGCACAGATACTATTCATCATGACCTTCTGAAACCACCCAAGTTATTTCCATCTGGATCTGCTTCTGTGAAGTAGATAAAGAAATTCAAGCCTTGAACAAAGGCAAAATTAGTTGATCTAGAAAAGTAATGTGGATGTTACCAGGGAAGATGACATCTACAATTTTCAATACAAATTAATCCAACTGAAAAGGTATTAACCAAGCCTGACAAACATTCACTAGCATACCTCTCCACTTCAGGCCGAAGGGTCTTGTCTCTTTCCAGCATGGCAATAATAAGCTTTCCCCATTCTTTTTCTGTGTCATTTGGGTGGTAGCCTTGAGGAAGCTTGATGCGTCCAAATTCTATCCAGACCTTAGCAATCATACATATTTGTTATTTTAAGCCACAGAAAATGAACTTTATACATTTTAATGCTTGTTAAAACTTACCTCTAGCAGTTTATATAGCTGTTGAATTTTTACTATATCTGCCTCCTTTGGTGGAATTTCTGTTTCTTTAAACTGTAAATATTGTTTATAAAGTGCCTACAGAAACACAAAAACCATCATCAACTTTTTTTTACAGTGAATGTAACCCTACTTCCCAAATTCTCCCTTAATATTCTTCATCAGCTTCTGTTCTTACACTGTTCTACTTGAGTTCTACAAAAAATGATCAGTGACAAGCTAAAGATTAGCTTTTGATTGTTCATAATGTACTCTGAAAAGGTTAAGGAGTAGTACTGTTTTATACTTGATTACATACATCAACAGGCACTTCATTTGTTCAAGCATGCTTTGAGTCAGTGAGATAAAGTGTCATTCCAACAAAGAGTTTAAGACATGACGCCTCACCTTCAATTCCACGGGATTGTTGGGAAACGTTCTGTCAGACATTATCGTGACATGATGTCTGATCCACTGCATGAGGTAGTTCACCATATTCTGATATTCAACCCATTTGACTTCAACATCCTACCAAAAAGCACAACCCAGATCACAGGTCAGAAGAAAATAATCTGAGGGCTCATTTTTGCTTTATCTTTGACTCTGAAGTGTTCACACACATAGAAAATAGATTTCTAAACCCTGCAACTCTGAACCAATATTTACTTACTCATTACAGTTCATTTAAAGCTTCCAAATACATGATTTTACTCTCTAGTTTTGGTCCTAAATAATTCCACTGGAAACAAAACATTTTCTACTTTAATAAACCTCAAACTGATCAGAATTAGAGAGGCACAATTTGTAGGTCCACGACTGAAAAGTAAGAGCTTTCACTCTTATCTTTCTCCAACTTCAGGTATTTTGGTTTAAACTTTTTGCTTTTGTCCAGAACTTGAAATGCCTGCTAAGCCTCTAAAATCTCAACCTGAAAAACCATGTGACAGAGGAGTGTGACAGATGATCCAGCTAACATTCTGAAATCAAAAACTGTGTTAATGAAGCTCACACACTGCACAAGTATTTTTCTCCTACTTACATTTGCACTAATGCCTTCACCACCTTCTGGTACTTTGGGAAATGCATCATAAAGTGATGACACGTACGTTATTACTGACTTCTCATCGGGTGAAGAAACATCAACATCTAAAAGAGCAAGACAGAACAGTACTGTATCATGTAGTTGTAAGAATGCCCACAAATATGCTACAACCTGCAGGCAGATTGGATTTTATTTTAACGTTAGGGTTTTTGCAACAAAGCCCTTTGCAGTTATCTTACCTTCAGGATCCAGAAGTCTGGCAACACCAAGTTTTTCTGCTACAAAAAAAGCATGTTCTAAATTTGCAAGGTTGCTTTGAACAGCAACGGTATTCATGTCTATCAGGTCCGGCCTGTCAAATAAAAAAAGTAATACTTGATTACAACTCTTTCCCACGTTTAAATTACTGCTGTATTAGTAAATCAAACCAAGACCATGGATAGATACAGCAACAGACCTTTCATTAAGAAAAATTTCATTAAAATCAGGTGAAGCAACTGAGGTCAGTGCTAAGTGACAAACACAAGCAGCAGGCAACTACAACACTTTCTGTTCTTTATCTACAAGGTAAATGTTTTAGCCATCCCTTTTATATATACATATATATATGTATGTACGTACGTATTTTCTTATGCATGTTTCTTAATGTACACTGCCATTCTACTATAGCACCTTCTCCTTTCCACTGCCCTTAAGGAGGTTAAAGTCACTTTTCCCTTAGGACCCATTTCCATGAGGAAGTTCATTTCTACTGCCTTTACAACTTTTAGTCATCCTGCATCAAACTTTCCAGCACATGTTAGAACCCACACAGAAACAAGTTCTGTCACAAAAACATCAGTTCAGCCTGGAAGACAGTTGTTCTCACTGGGCTTTAAGAAAGTTGTTCAAACTGCACTGAAGCCCTGCTTTTGGTTAAACATTGCTGCTGGTTCTCTTGCACACAACCCTCAGCCCATGCACTTACACCTTCACACCCTCATCCTGCTGAATTCCACTGCCAGCCACAACACTCTTGTTTTAATGGAATACTTCTCTTAAGCCAGTCTCATCTATAAACATTTTTAAGGCCCATAAGTATCATCCTGTACCAGCAACACTACTTTTATGTTTAAAATTACTGTAAAACTTCAAATTAATAGTGTCCTTTAGGTTTGCTATGTGGCACTTGGCTTTTAGATCTTGCAATTCTCAGGGCAGTGTGTTACTGTCTGTCTCTTTCAGCACAGGGTATCCTCTCAGCCATAACAACTAAAAGGAAGAAGGGATTTTCAAAGATGCTAAGCAAAAACTCAGCTCACTGAAGCTAACTAGAGTCACAGGGGTCTGAAACTGTTGATACTGAAATCCTACACTACTGAAAACCAGTCCCACACTGAAGAAAGAAACCTTAAAACAAAACCCTGTAAGAAAAAAACATGACATCTAAACTTTCGTGAACAACTCACTCCTTAAATTTTCTCATTTTCTAGAAAAACTATTTTCTTAGTTTTACCTACCAGAAGCTTTGAATTATTGCAACAGAGGGAAATAAAACTGTTAAATATTCACATTGCTCAAAACGAATGGTACCACTTCATTTGACAACACCCCAGAATTCCCTTGATCACAAAAAGGTGAAACTCAATACAAGCTTGTCTTTTAACTAACGACAGGTGCACTGTAAATAAAAATGTTTTTCTTTTCAGCCATTTAGAATCCCTGGTTTCTTTGTGTTCTTTAGAAGACAAGTCTACAAGACCGGTAACAATACTGCACCTATTATTTCTTGAAAGAACATTTAATTAATAATAAAACTTAGGTGGTGTAAAAAGAAACATAATCCTCCTAAACCATCAGGACTTTCCACTTCCAATATGCTTAGTGGGAGCATGACCAAGCTCATGCTATTCTGCTCTGAATCTGAGTGCAATGGAAACAATGCAACAAAACCAATATCATCTGTTGCTCTCAGCAGCACAGAAAATCCATGAAAAATAAAAGGCAGTACTAGAAAAGGAAACAGAGAACTCCAGTCTCTTATTTCAGCCACAATAATGGAGATAGTATGAGTAATAAAGATCACTTTCACAGCACAGTTTTGACAAGAGAAGCAGATTTCTGTAAGTGTATACTGGTGGTTTGGTTATTTTTTTTCTCCTGCCTTCTTTACATTTGTTTCACACTTGATAAAAATGGCTCAAGAATCACTTAAGATGCCTGTTTGATTGCCAGCTCTCAGAACAAGAAATTACAAGTTACTGTAAAAGCCTTGACTATTTCCAGAAAATGCGCTGCAAGCTGTAGAGATACTGACATGATAATCTCAGAATATGAAGAGGAGGTAAGGTTCTCTTCTGTATCTCACAGTGATACAGGTAAAAAAACTGATGAAAACAACTGCTCTCGAGTAATATACCTTAAATGATATATTACTCAAAAATCACAGATATCTGTGAGATGCCTCCCCGCCTTTTTAAACATACCTATCACTGCAACTCCTACCAGCATAGGGTTATTTCAGTTCCCCTTTAAGAACAAGAGAGAAATGCAATGAACACTGTTGTTTTCAGTTAACTATACACTTAACACACAGCATACCGACTTAGGTTAACCAGTCTGTATCTAAAGTTTTGATCTACCAGAAAATACTACAGAAGACAGCATTCACCTCTGTCTTCGGCTGTCTAAAGCAGAGGCTTAACAGCTGACGGAGAACAAGCCCACTGATAGTTTATAAAAGGGAAAAGGCAGGTATTATGTCTTGAATACAAAAGCACCTGGTACTGACCACGGGAAGCGCACGCTGCCAGGGGCTTGGGACTTCCACTCTCTGCAGGTCACCTTTTTTTCTTCACAAATAGTAGAGGGATACATTGCAAAGCCACAGGAAAAGGAGCTTACCTCCCAGAGCTCACTAAAAGCTTTTTTTTAGTCCCAGAATAATACATCCAAAAAACATGCCATAGGAAATCAGATTGCAACACTGTTCCCTTTGTTTAAGAGTGTTTTCTCGTGATTTTAAATAAAAGTAATTTTTATCTGCTGTAAGCTGGCAGAGATATCTGTACACTAACTAGGTACATGTGAATTTGCATTTGAGCATTCCCATGTAGTTTTCAGTGCTGCAATCACTGAACACCATCCTTCTCTGAAGAAACAAGGGAATCTGGTATTATCAAGCATAGACTGTACACAGTGAGCGTTGTGGGACTGTATAATAAAGGCTGGCAATTATTTTCCAGTATCTTTAGCATTCCATTTCTCCTTTGAACTCTGAAATGCTACTAACTGCTTAAACTGCAATTGTGATGAGTATCATTCTAATACATATTTATCTAATTGTCTTAATTGAAGTAAACATTAGATTTACCATTAGCACCATCCATCATGGCAAACATTTCCACTTTTAAGGCTAAAAAGAAAGTACATGAGTTTTGTAGAAGCTATTTGTCATGTAGTATAAATATTTTACATCAATTTGCATAAACTATTAAGTGGTTTTATACACAACCAAGAACTAAATTAAATGCACGTTAAGTAAAAGATGATGACTCTACCTTCTGTCATAATACTGTGAGTCATCTTACGGCAGATTTTTCAGTGGGCTGGGCCCTTGCCATCAAAACACACACATAAACATCCCGAACACCAGCCGGGTTGGAACATTCCATGCAAAGGAGATGCTTCTGCTGCAGGCACACCTAAGTCAAGGAGTTTGGCTTCCACATCGCAAATCATTAATCATTTCATTTATAAAAGATTGGTGGCTGCCATTTGAGATCTTAGTGTAGGTGTTAGAAATTAGACACAATTTGTATCAGAAGCGAGGGGGGAAAAAAAGGTGTGATTAATTTCAATTAGGAAGCTGACAAAATTATGATCAACAAGAAAACAAATAGCACCACATAGGGAAGCAAGTGAAATGGATAAAATGCAACCTTTCTACTTTGGAAAGACTCCTTGAAATCAAAGACTTATGCATAATAAACAAAGTTAGGCATGTGTAGATTTTCCCATAGGCAGAATCTAACACATAGTAAACCAGTAATATTCCAGAGTAATATGAGCGAGTAAGATTACAGAGTAATAGTCCACATGAAAATACTGTTAAACATGTTCACAAGGCTAACTAACAAGCCTGAAGCTATTTACATGAACCATCTAAGGTGTTCAATTTACACAGTTCTGTTTTGGTCAAAACCCTGGATGCTGCCTGAGTAATACCTAATATGAAAATGTATTTCTTTCTTGGCTTATATTGAGCAGAAGTATTAATATAGTGAGTTTCAAGCAGAACTCTCAGAGAAAACATGACTGAAGATGCAGAGTGAAACCTACATGTCACTACAGTCCATTTAGCTTTTCCACTGCTGTCTTTAGAAAATGCCTATAAAAATTAAATAAATTCCTGGCTTCATTGTTCACAGACAATTGAAAAGGACAGGTGCCAGACAGACTCATGCATTTTTTAGGGATGGGAAGACTCCTGAAACAAAGACAATGCCAGAATACAGAGTCATAAAATAAATTTATAAAAAAGAATAGAGACTTCTCAGCAGAAAGGGTTCAACATACATTTCAGAAGAGGCAAGAGATATATAATAATCTACTCTAGAGATTTCGCTTAATAGCAGAAAAATTACCAAGAAAGGAATCAGAAAATAGGAAATGTCCATGTAAAACAGACACGTTAGCTCTATCCCTTCTAACACATATCTCCTGTTACTTCCCCAGGAAATCTATAAACAAGATGATGAAGCAAAATCAATTTATTATTCAACCTACTATATAGTAACAGCTACCATTTAACCTATCCCTTAACAGAGCCTCAAAAACACTAGAAAATATTTATGCCAGCTTGTACATAGAGTCAATGTTTGGGAGGCTACTGAAGAATGTGTCTCCATGTCAGGTACAAGCCCAAGTCTTTTTCAAAACAAGCTTGCCAAAGAGCCTGTTTTGGAAAGACTGAGGCATTAACACCATGAGAATAACTCCCAGCATTCAACTAACACATACTACTATCCTTGTGACCTATGTATTTCTATTGATGCTCAATGTTTGCAGATGCAGTGCTCTGTACATTGTCAATGACCATGAGATCTACTTACAGAGTTGGAGGTATGCTTTGGTAATATATATGCCTACCACAGTTATTTTCCTGATTTTTTTTTCCATCATTGCATGGGAGCTTCAATATAAAGGGAATAATATTCTATCTTCTTAGGGAATAAAAGGCCATAAAGGACTAGCTGTGTTCAGTAACCCTGTTTCAGAGAACTTGGAAACCCGAGTTTCAGGGAGCAGACTAAAGTCAGATTTCTTTCCACACAGTCGGATCACTTACAGAGGAGGAAGAGGAGAGTTCCTCTTCAAAAAAATGTTAAGCGTGACTTTGTGGCATGAAGGAGGAACAGATGTCCTCCATCATCAGAATCAAGGACCACAATGCAGACACACAGCACAAGGTTCTGCAGCATGTTCCTTGGTGTCAAAAACCCCATGCTGAGGAATTGAGGTACAAAATTGACTCCCAAGTCAACAATATCTTCCACTATACCCTAGGCCACCTCCCTTTCAGAAGGTCTGGATTCCATACCAAATTGTGGATTTTTCTCAGATAACAATATACATAGCTAATTCAGATAATTAATTTTATCATGCATGTCCTTGATTTGATAAGCAAAGTTTAGATAAGCCTCCTGACCCACCTTTGTTAGCACAGCAAAACTTCACCTGACACTTGCCATACCGATTTAGATAAAGACACAATTGAGGCATTGTAACATCAAAGACCTATTAGTTAAACATGGGCTTCAGCTTCAGCCATGCCTAAGGAGCCCTTATCACAACTTGGCAGTAGGTCTGCAATGTAGATTTCAAGCTCAGTACATACAACAATGAAACTAGAAAGAATCTCAGCCAGTCCTTGCACCAACTTTAAAACCAGATTTTACATTCTCTTTGTAATATGAGATGGTTTTGTCATGACAAAACCAGAAATGGTACAGTAACTGTGAAAACATTTTGCCTACGGTAAAATTTGAATAGGATCAGGCTCGTAGCTGTTAACCTCAACCCACACTGCAATCCACAGAAATAATCATAAACAACATGCCCTTCCTTAGAGTGTTTGAATACCAAAGAGACTATGAAGAAACCCAACCAAATGATCTGTCTGTTCTGCTCCCCCAGACCCTAGCAGTGATGGCCTGACACACTGGCTTCCTGGTGGTATTAATACAGTTACCAAGAGGGAAGAAGGGTGAGGTATTGCAATGAGTTCAGAAGATTTCCCAAAGGCTTCTTGAGCCATCCTGCCCGAGAGGCAACCATTTCTACATGTGACACAAATTTGCCAAAAGCACTGCTAGAAGACCAAGACCTCTTGGTCATGGGCACATATGCCACCACTGCTCAGACACCATACTCTTTTGGATAAAAACAACTGACACCCTTAAGAAAAACCTGGCCTTTCAATCCAAAGTTTTACTTTTCACTTTATCTCCATTTGACCTAAGCAAGAGAATAGCTTTGATTTCATCACAGTATTTATTTTTTTTTTCCTCAGTTATTACAAAAAGAATCACAGAATGGTTTGGGTTGGAGGGTACCTTAAAGATCACCTAGGTCCAACCCCCCAGCTGCATGGGCAGCAACACCTTCCACTAGGTCAGGCTGCTCAAAGCCCATCCAGCCTGGCCTTGAACACTTCCAGAGACAGGGCAGCCGCAACTTCTCAGGGAAACCTGTGCCAGTGCCTCACCATCTTCACAGTAAGGAATTTCTTCCTAATGTCTAATCTATATCTACCCTCTTCCAGTTTAAAGCCATTACCCCTTGTCTTATCCCTACATGCCCTTGTAAGAAGTCTCTCTCCAGCCTTTTTGCAGGTCTTCCCCTTAGGTACTGGAAGCTGCTCTAAGGTCCCCCTGGAGCCTTTTTGCTCCAGGCTGAACAAGCCCAACTCTCTCAGCCTGTCTTCACAGCAGAGGTGCTCCAGCCCCCGATCACCTTCATGGTCCTTCTCTGGACTAATTCCAATAGGTCCATGTCCCTCTTGTGTTGGGACCCCAGAGCTGGATGCAGTACTGCAGGTGGGGTCTCACAAGAACAGAGTAGAGGGGCAGGATCTCCTCCTTCGATCTGCTGGTCACGCTCCTCTTGATGCAGCCCAGCATACAGTTGGCTTTCTGGGCTGCAAGTACACACTGCTGGCTCATGTTCATTTTCCCATCGACAAACACCCCGAAGTCCTTCTCTGCAGGGCTGCTCTGAATTTCTTCCCCTCCCAACCTGTAGTTGTGCTTGGGATTGCCCCAACCCAGGAGCAGGACCTTGCACTTGGCCTTCCTGAACTTGACAAGGTTTGCATGGGCCCATTTCTCAAGCCTGTCAAGGTCTCTCTGTATGGGACTGTTGGCTTTCATTCAGCTGCTGCTTTGCAGTAGGATCCAGCAAAATATACACAAGGATCATTTTAAGTCCAGATCTGAAATTCATCAACCCAACTGCCTGGAAGTCTTCCATCTAATACCTACTAAGACTAACCACCACACAAGGTGTTAATATTGCAGGCCTGCTTCCACTTCCATTTTGATACAGTCTTCACTAAGATACATCAAAGAATTTTTCGGAGTGCATTCGATTAAACTGCAGCTGAGGTTATGTGCTATTTCTAAACCCATTAGTTACATGTATATGCATACTCAGGCAAATTACATTAAAGACATGTCTGCTTATCAATATTTTTAATCACCCTAAATGCTGTTTATCTTTTCCCAAATTGTCAATTCTCAATGTCAAGTTTGTTTCTTCTACATAACAAATACTGTTGGAAATAGTAACTACCATGCTTCTGAACAATGAGGCAGGTGGGAAGCTGGGGGTAATGCAACCCCACTCACATTTTCTTTTTGTTAAAGCTCGGTAACAATAAATTATGAGTCACAAAACAGCAAGCTGAAACTAGCAAACCCAGCTAATCTCTTTACTTAAAACATATCCCCTAGCATTTTAAGGCTTGACACTGTGTAATATTTAGTTTCTTTCTCATTCATTCCCCCAGGGTGTTCCAACATGTTACTGCAAATTGAGGCATCGCTATCCCTCCCCTTAAGGAATGTGTTCATGTCAGTACCTGATCAGGTGCAACACGTTTTAATATTGGAGGGATGCCACATGCACTGCAGCCAGGAGCTTAGTGTTCAATTAACTATATATATACAGCAAATCGTTCTGAGTAAGGTTGAAACAGCTTGTTCTAAACTAGAACAGTTATTTAGCAGGCAGGAATCTAGCTTGTTGCACTCCAAAAAACATCCACTTATTAATCCTGACAGTGCACGGAGTTATGAAAGTAATAGTTTAAAAGAAAAGCACTGTAACCCTGCAAAATTTGTCTCTCTCACTCTGTCTAGCATTTATGGAGCTGTCATGCTGCTGTTGCCTTGGGGACATGTTCTTTGCTGCAGCTTCTATTCCTCCCACATGAAGCACCCAGTGTACATACACTCTTTGTGTCCTTCCTTCGCTGTTAGCCTCTGTTCCTCTTTTGTTTGGGAATAGTAAAACCATTTTCTCCTCACTCTCTCTGTAAACCATATACAACTTAAAAACTGCAGGCATCATTAAGGTCTTGCACAAAGTTTACCAGTAGAAAAGGCTGCTTTGGATCAGATCCCCACATTTCTTTAACAGTATAGTAAAAAAACTTTTTCTTCAAACTTGTGCTCAAAATGCATCCCTTTGAAGACTCACACCACTTCCCCTCTCTGTAGCACTTCTAACACTTACCATTCTTGTTAAGTAGTGCCAAAATTTTAGACAACCGTCTGCATGTGGTCTTGGCAAGCCTTGGTATAGCATTACACAAAATAACCTTGTTTGTTTTCTTGTCTCAAACCCTTCATGTGTAAACTACAGTCCTCCTTGCTTGTCGGACTGCTGCCTGACCTAAACACAGTTTATCCACTTTTTTCCTAACCATTCTGAATGGTTGCTGAAATTCACCAGAAGTCCAGGTATAACTGGACATGTCTATGCTGAAAGTTGACAAAAGGTCAGACCATGTGCCCATGACTTTCTAATTGCTAGTCCTTCCCATTGCAGCGCCATGGCCCATTGCAACCCACACCCTCCCAGGCAACACATAAGCCCAGTTCAGGGGGCAGCATTGACCCAGGACAGCTTTCAAGGCTTCATTTACTAGAACAGACCTAACACTTGAGACTAGACCTTAAAAAACAGCTTTATCTGGAAACTGAGCCTGCAGTGCTTCCTGAACAGACACTGTTTTTCACCACACAAGCACCACTGGGGCTACTCATTAAATGCTATTATCTAGTTACACAGGAACATACTGCTCTTGCTGGAATTCCTTTTGTAAATGCTAAAAGCAAAATTACCTCTCTATTACTAACAACTGTAAGAATACAAAAATAAAATGTGGAAAGGAGTGCACACATTTTTTACCAAAAGCATCTGTTTGACTTTAATTTTATTTTATATCTTCCATACTTCACCTTTTTTCTTTAGAAGGTAAAATGAGCTGGTCAGAAAACGTCTGTTTTCTGAGTATCAGTAGCCACTGTCCTTAAAAAGTGTCTATAGATGCCATTTAACTGTAAATCTTCCAGCTATTATTTTTGCTATGTCTTAAATTTTATTTGCAGACACTTTTTCACTGAAATTGCCTGCAGTCCTTATGTACCAACTGCTCAGGGCAGTCTGAGGTCAAAAATATAAGCAATTTGTTACTTTGAGATAACTTTTTATTTGAATTTGTTTAGTTTTAAAATAAATGTATCTGCAAAGTATAACATAGATCTATAATTCTGATTACTAGCTCCAATCTGACATACGAATCCTGATGAAAGAGGAGTGGCCTTCATTCTCTAGAGATATCAACTGTTTGTATATATTTTAATAATGGGATGCAGTCTTTTCCTTGGGCAAAAGGCACATACATAAGAAAATGAGAACACAAATGAAGAGCATTTACCTAAAACACAGTCTAGTGACTAGAAATACATAAAGTGGTAAGAGCTGCAAGATGAAGACCCCAGTGTGCAGGCAGCAGTATCTCCTGGAAAATCTGGGCATTACACGCTGCTTAAAGTCAGCATCCAACTCTGAAGTTTGTCTTACAGGGTTTTGTTACATATATGATATGATGGTATGAAAGAAACATCACGTACTTTTGAAACTGCCTGAAGTCAGATCCCTTCCAACACAACATATTGAAGCAAATAACACACGTCTTCAATGAAAAATTAAATTATAAAAGGCAAATTACATAATAGATGACATACAGCATGTTCTAGAATATCCTGGGCACACCTGTAGCTTTTGCTAATGGCCTGATCACAGATCTGAAGAAACATGTAGAGGTTCAAAAAACAGTCTGAAAGTTGATACACTTAAATAAAATCGTACAATTAACAAACCTTGTAATGTTTAGTATTAAAACTGACTTTTAAATTTATAATTTTATTTGGTCTTTCTATGTAAGAATAAATATTTGCACAGAATAACAGCAAAATCCAGGGCCTGCAATGGAGCCCCCTGAGGCAATTTTTGAGATCAGTGTGGAGACCCATTTGTTTCCCAGGGATTTAACCATGTATAGGATGTTTTAAAATAGAAGCTTTATATGCTTTTCAAAAGTTCATCCAAGTAATCCCTAATCTTACCCTATAAACACAGACCACTGGAAACCATTGAAAACATAAGCAACCTTCTCACATAAGACCAAATTACATTCGCCTAAATTTGGAGGGTGAAAAAAAAAAGAAGAAAGAAGAAAGAAATTCTATATGGAGCTAAGTACCTCAAATAGAGTAATTTTTTCCTCTCATTTCTATCATTAATAAAATTACTTTCCTTGATCTAAAAAACACTGCAGTATTACTGGAAACTCATTCATATTCTTAAGAGAAGTAATAAAGAAAGTGACTGCAGGCCCTTGCAAAATGCCCTGACAACCTAACCCTTGTTGCTCAAGAGGAAAGTAAACAAATCATAGAATCATAGAATGGTTAGGGTTGGAAAGGACCTTTAGATCATCTAGTTCCAACCCCCCTGCCATGGGCAGGGACACTTCACGTTAAATCATACCACCCAAGGCCTTGTCCGTGCATCTGCTCAGGAGACTGACTTGAGTGCATGTGATCCTGCATCCCAAGGCTTGGCGCTGGCAGCAGAGGGCTGCCAGTCCAGCTGTGGGTGCACGCAGGGCTGGGAGTTGGGGAGGAACCTGGCTCACTCACACCACACACCAGCTCGCTGATCTCCACAGAGATGCTGCAGATGATGCTCCTACTGTTAGTCATGCCAGGGAAATGTTGGCCTTGTCCTGCTTCTCCCACACACTTTTGGGGGAGCAGGGAGCGTGGTAAATCCATGCCCTCTTCCTGCAGTTCTGCATCATAATCTTAGCTGGCTTGCACCAAAACGTGCTGGCATCCGCTGCCTGGACAAGGAGAAAATAAATGGAGACCACTACCGTCAGCCCAGATGAAACAATTTTGACCTGCCATTAAGAGCAGGTGAGGTCTCAGCCCTGCTGACGGGAGAAGCTCCCTGCCAGCTGTCAACTGATCACTGGTGTGTACTTAAAATTTAGAAAGATTGCTTATGCCTGGAAAGGAAGTAATTATAACCTGCCACTCCAGCCCTGTCACCTAGAACTGGACACTGACATCTCCCTGCCTCACAGATGACCAATTGTAGGGATCATGCTGGACACATGTGGATTGTGTTCTCAGTGGCACATCCCAGAAAAGGCCTCTCAGCCATGGTGTCAGGGCTACAAGCACCAGGTTTGCCTGTCTGTGCTCAGGTTCACCTCAGAGACAGCGTAGCTCCTGTGCTCCAAGAGCTGCTGAGGCTCTTGCCTCTGCCCCCCAGCTGAGCTATTGCCCCTGCAGCAGTGCAGCCTACCTGTGACCCGCCTGTCAGGCCCATCACCCAGAGAAGTGCCAATGCCTGGGGCAGAGACTGAGGCTGGGGCTGCCTCAGTGCCCCCCATTGCCCTGCTCCTGGCTGGGGTGGTTTGATGGTCCTGGCTGCCAGGCCCTGCCCTGACAGACCCTCCATGGGGAGCCCCCACTGCTGTGCCCTGACATGGGTACACGTGTACCCTCTTATCCAGCATACAGCTTACTGCCGCTCACTACAACTGCAATTCTAGATACCATGAACACTCCTGGGTACTTCTGAGCCTTATGATTATTACTGTCATAGCACTAAATGTCATCGCCCTAAAATTAGGTCTGGGCACACTTAAATCCCTTCCAGGCCTGGAAGTCACATCCTTACTCGCAGAGAGAGGATATTCCTCCTGGCTCAGGGTGCATCATGGTTCTGTAAAGAGACATATCTCCAGGGAGCGTGGCATAACTGGTGTGAGACAGGCTGCCACACTGCACCACAACTGATGGATGTGTACCCATGGACATGCTTCATGTTCACAGCACCACAGTCCAATCCCACCACCCATGCAGACACATCTGGTCATCCACCCGGTGAAGCGCATCAGCCTGCAGCACCCACAGGACCCCCAGCCTAGCTCCTGAAACCACCTGTGTTCCACGCACTGGGAGCTACTAAAATGGACAAACAGAGCATACGAAGAATGACTGCCAGAAATAAGCACATTCTCTTAGCGTTTAGCCTACTTACTGCTCAGTACACAAACCAAACTTTAAAAGAGCTCTCTGGAGTAAAACACTGTAGTTAAAAATATCAGATGACTGTTTGGGAAGACCATTCCTATCTTGTGAGCAATAGCTGGAAATTATCATTTCCGTTTTAGTGCTACAAAATGGCAAAAGAAACACAGAAGCTCACTGAAATCAGCGGAAGAGTCTCACTGGTTTAACAAGCAAGATGGAGTCCAGAAATCTGTTACCTCTCCCAGCAAAAAGACACCAGATAATGATGGCAAACATTCCTGGGAAGCACATGGGATCCTTAGGTGGAGAAGCTATGCACAGGAAGAGGATAAGCTAAATCTAAACTGGCACAGAAGCACACAAAATGGGTACTCTGCTCCTCAGCTGTTGAATCATTTGCTTTGTGCAACGCACTCCTGTCAAAGGTGCCTGTGCTACCCCACTGAAACACTGTGAATGAAGCTCACAGAGCACTGCCAGAAGCACTGCTCCAGCAAAGCAGCTGCAGGTACTTAGTCATATCCCAAGGCATTAACATTCACACAGCCAGGGGACAGAACTCAAGTTTTGCATTATTTATTAACTGAGCTGTACCACAACTACTAGTTGCTGAGCTGAAAAGCGTACACTGCTGTATGGAAGTAGCATACAGTCTGAAGATGCTCTGGAAACTATTTTCCATTATTCCATCTCATTAAGCTCCTTCCTTTTTTTCCTCCCATCTCTCTGTATCTTTCACACTGTTTATTTTTTCAGATACTTGCCTGTGCTATGTTCATTCTTTTGGCTGCTCTGTCCTGAAGTAAAACAGCCTAGCCTTCTGCCAGCTATTTCCCTTTGTCTTGCCAATGTTACTAAAAGAAGACTGTCTTGCTGGCATGCACCTCCTCCCTTACTGACTACCCAGAACAGAAGCACAGCCAGAAAAAAGACCTCATTGATCCAGATGCAGCTCCATTTTATCACGCACTGCCACAGCTAACTTCTCTGGGACTCAGAACACTGTATATTATACTTGCAGCCTCTCTACACAGTGTGTGAGGAAAAGGCTGCAGCTGCATCTGCTTGACTCATCTCCCATTCTACTTTTGTGCCCTACTCCCCACACCGCATGTATGTTGGCTCTGTCTAGTCTTCTTTCTACAGTGAGCCAAGTGGTCCCACAAGAGGAGATCCAAGAATAGAATAATCCATTTCAGGGCCTATTCCCTGGAGCTGCATGAAAACACCAAATCTGCCTTACTTGGAACTTCAGAATGTGGCATACTTCAGTATTTTACAAAGAAGTCATAAACTCTCAAACTTCTTTATGATAAGCCCCAGGGCATACAGCACAAACTAAATGTGCTGTAATAAGACCCAGAAAGTTGAAAGCCTTGCACAAGACACAGGACAAATCAGCACACACTGATTAGCCCAGCAGCCAGAATGCACCCCTATGTGGTTCTCTAAGATACAAACCCCCTTACTCAATTCAGGAACCAAAAATGTACAAAACAAGAGAGATGTCACCAACCAAGAGGAAACACTGAGCACAGTGACGATCTTAAATCTTCCTCCTCTGATGGTGCTTTGATGCCAGTCAGCTTTGTCAAGAGAGACCTGTTCTCACTTAGAATCCAGAACTAGAAAACCTTTCCCATCAGTAGACATTTTTAACTGTATTTCAACTGAACATACTGTATCCTTTAGCTTCTAGCCATAGCCACCAGTGGTTCTACCAATGCCTGTTCAACTTCGTAAGAGTTTGGTCACAAAAGCATACAGCAACACAATTCCCTTCTCAAACGGAACATTCAAGCCAGCTGGTACCATTTCCATAAGAATACCCTGGAGATGCAGGAGATGCATCTCAGAGTAGGCCTGTGCTCCCAGCAGAAACACTGAAGAAGCTCTAGGTTCCAGGGAGCCATAAAAGCCATGGGAGCCATGTAAAGCCATACAGAGAAGAATACAGAGAGCTTAAGCATATCTCAGATCATGCTGTAGTTGACAGCTTTCGCCAGCAGTGCAGTTTTGGACTTTACCCTGCCTATTGTTAAAGGTAACCATGACAAAAAGGGACTGTGGAGAAGACTGAACCCTAGGGACATTCTTCTCAGCAGCTTGGAGATGTCCCATGGGGGATGTGCAGGATTCATGGAGATGCTTCTTTGAGGAAGGAAGGACACACAAGCGCTAACAGGCATCCTTTGGCTGCAAAGAGCAGTGGCAGTCCAGGAACAGCCAGTGCCATCTCCACAACTGCAGTGCTATTACAGGGATAAAAATACAGAGCCCTCTTTCTATGTACATTAAAATTCTGTAATGAACATTTTCCAAGAGAAGAGATTACTCACCTGTATTTATGAATGATGGCATTAAACAATCTTCCATCGCGCCAGCAGGTAGTGAAATTTTCACAATGTATTCCAGCATAACCCTCAGTTGTTTGCTGCGACCACAGGAGCAGTCTCTCTTTAGCAGACATGTCCTCTGACTCTCCAGTAACATGGATATCAGATATCTAAAATACAGTTAATGCAAACATTACAGTTACACTTAACCCATAATAATATTTAAAACATTGCAGAAAACCACTCTGTGTTACTGAAAAATTTCCTGATACCTGCAAACATGAATATGATGATTATTTATCATCTTACATAAATAATGTACTGTATTAATATTCTTTCATGTCCTATCCTTATGCACTCTTAGTGTCTCCAATGAAATACAAAAATCTTAGCTTCTTCACAGTTTTCTTCAGTTAGCCAGTTTTCAGCCTCCTAATTTCTGGCAACAATATACCACTACTACATCATGAAAAATATCTTATGTTGGTAATGCCTATAATAATCTCTTTCATGTATGACACCTATTATACATAAATTGTATATAATCATATATAAAATACAATGGTTTATATGTATATAGTTTTATATGTATATATTATGCTTATGTAATACCCATATTTATATTATGTATACTTTATATAGCTACAATGCTCATCTCAGATTAATTTCTAATATTTGTTAGTCTGGAATTCAGTAACACAACAGTCATTTACAGTGAAAACCGATAACGGTTTTAGGACAAAATTTTCTGAGAAGCATTTACGAGTGACTGAAAGATTAGAAATAAAAATTTTGCCTTAAAGAAGGTTTGGTTTTGTATTATCTAAATATTCTCAACTTTATGATAGGGAAAGCAGGATAGTACTGGGAACTTTACATACAAATACTACTTTCTAGTACCTTAAATTCTCCCCTAAGGAAATTCAGTCAAATTGCTTAGAATATGCATAAATATGAAGTAGATATTTCCCTAATTTTCACATGTATTCTTTGCACTTCATGTTATAGACACTGTACTCAATGTAAATGTGAACTGCAAGGCAGACCTAAAAGAAAACATGCCTTGATAAAGTGCTATTGCATGCTGTCTTTCCTGTAAGTGACCACCTTTTACCACTTACTCAAACAACAATAGATAATATAATGTTATTACACAGAACACTAAGAACCCAGGTACCATGAGGCACACACACTGTATAAGGACCATAGCTCAGACACTACAAAAATCAGACAGAGGTGCTTAGACAGAGGCGCTTGGGCAGAGGCAAGAGGACTTGAGACAACGCCAAGGTTTGTGGGTGGGTAACAAACACCCCCATAAGCCCACCTGGAAGAGGCTTCATCACACAAGCCTACACCTAGCACTGCAGGGAGACACAGGCTTCCTCCAGCTCTGGAGCCATGCTGAGGCGAGGGATCAGTGGAGGTTTGCCCACAAATAACTTTGGGCATGAGGTAGGTGCTCCAGTTAGCTGCAGAAGAGGCTTAACTTGAGCTGTGCCAATTTCAGCAATCCTGCTCTACTGTAAACCAGGGAGCTTCATTCATGAGATCAAGTGGGACAGTCATAATGATGCCTCCTGAGCTGGAAATCTCTGCACACAAGGTATCTTCTGTCTGGGCTATTGCTGGGAGACTTCAGACAGGCTAGGATGGAAATTACGGGATCTTCTCACATTAGAAACACACAAAACACAGTGCCAGGAACAGAAATTTAACTTTTCTACCAATACTGCTATGTCAATGCCTGACAGGAGGTGGTGTGAAGCACTAAGAAGCAGGGACTAAAGGAAGTGCTTTACAAAAGCCTTTAGTTATGCTTTAGTAAAGCAATGTAGCTACCTCTGTGCTTGCTGCAATTTCTGTTTAACCAGCTGTAATACTTTCAGGGGAGATAAGCATTTATAGCTATACAGTAAATTGTAAGTAAATTTAATACAGGAAACAAATTATTTTTTATGCAAGTATCCACAAAATCACAAGTTGTGAAAGCAGGTCTTCACATCACAGACATCGTATCTGCTGGCTTTTCCTTTCCCTTTAGGTAAGGGAAAAATACATGCAACAGAGCTAGAAAGCAAAATCTTTTTAACTGTTCAACTAGCCCATAAACAACCTCTGAAGATCTGACAGCATTTTTTTGCATCCTTTTTGTCTCCAGCTTCAACACTAAACAGTTTTAGGAAAGATCAAACAGAAAAAGGAAAGAAAGAAAAGGAAAGACAAAAAGAAAAAACCCTCCATTTTTGTTTAAAATACTGAAGGGAACACATGAACATCCTTGTCTCTAAATTGGAGAGACATCAATTTGATAGGTGGACCACTTGGTGGATAAAGAACTGGCTGGATGGCTGCACGCAAAGAGCTGTGGTCAATGGCTCAACGTCCAGCTGGAGACCAGTAACGAGTGGTGTCCCTCAGGGATTGGTGTTGGGACCGGTCTTGCTTAACATCTTTGTCACTGACATGGACAGTGGGATTGAGTGCGCCCTCAGCAAGTTTGCTGATGACACCAAGCTGTGTGGTTCGGTTGATACGCTGGAGGGAAGGAATGCCATTCAGAGGGACCTCAACACGCTTGTGAGGTGGGCTGATGCCAACCTCATGAAGTTTAACCATGCCAAGTGCAAGGTCCTACACCTGGGTCGGAGCAATCCCAGGCACAGCTACACGCTGGCCAGAGAAGAGATTCAGAGCAGCCCTGCAGAGAAGGACTTGGGGGGTTGGTTGATGAGAAAATGAACATGAGCCAGCTTCAGTGTGCGCTCACAGCCCAGAAAGCCAACCGTATCCTGGGCTGCATCAAAAGGAGCGTGACCAGCAGGTCGAAGGAGGTGATCCTGCCCCTCTACTCTGCTCTCGGGAGACCTCACTTGGAGTATTGTGTGCAGTTCTGGTGTCCTCAACATAAAAAGGACATGGAACTGTTGGAACAAGTCCAGAGGAGGGCCACGAGGATGATCAGGGGGCTGGAGTACCTCCCGTATGAAGACGGGCTGAGAAAGATGGGGCTGTTCAGCCTGGAGAAGAGAAGGCTGCATGGAGACCCCATAGCAGCCTTCCAATATCGGAAGGGGGCCTATAGGGATGCTGGGGAGGGACTCTTCATTAGGGACTGCAGTGATAGGACAAGGGGTAACGAGCTCAAACTTAAACAGGGGAAGTTTAGACTGGATATAAGGAAGAAGTTCTGTACTGTAAGGGTGGTAAGGCACTGGAATGGGTTGCCCAAGGAAGTTGTGAATGCTCCATCCCTGGCGGTGTTCACGTCCGGTGGCATGGTTTAATGTGAGGTGTCCCTGCCCATGGCAGGGGGGCTGGAACTAGATGATCTTAAGGTCCTTTCCAACCCTAACTATTCTATGATTCTATAAATCACACAAAATACAGATGGTATGAGTCCTGCATGTGAAGACAACAGGGAATCCAATGTTGTGAAAGACCAAATCAAAATCACTGTGAAAATTTTCTCGTAAAGTTCCAGGGAACTCATCCATAGTATAAGACTTCCTTTGTGTGGGTTACCTTTATTCTTTGGTATTTCAAAGCAAGAAAGGAAACTAAATATTTTTTCAGTAGCTTTAGTTTTTAGTCATCACAGAACAACCAAACCACAATATAAATGAAGTCAACCATCTACCACTTATCCGGACAGCGCTTCTGAAAGAGATGGTGTCATCTGGAAGTGACAGATGTCTTAACAGAAAAAAAACGAAACCCTTGTATTCTTTCCCCCATCCCTTTCAGAAAGTCCTGTGTGTGTAATCCTTAAATATCACATTTTTTCATGTATTCCAGCACAAGTGAGCTAACACTGTAATTTGCTAATAGCCATTCCTTACTGCTAAGTTCAAACCTCCAGCCTCCTTTACAGCTGACTGGCGAGCTGTGTACATTTCAGACTGCAGAGAGTGCAAACACAGCATATTTGAGGGCACATTAGGTTCCACATTAGGTTCCTCTGGAAACAACTGGTTTCAGACATCAAGGCAACTTCTGAAGGTCATACTTTTATCTGTTGTTACATATAAACAACATTTGTAGCTATGGAGACAAATACAAGGAGAAGGCTTCTCACTCTGAAAGTGACCACTAGGCTCACAGTCCACATTTTGGGTAGCTAAACCATGAATTTAGCTCACTACAACAGGTTTTCAATCCAAAATCTTCCAAGTACCAGTTGGCATCCCAACTAGCCATCTGAATGACTAGGAATAGATTAGGCTGAGTTCACAAACTAAAAGTGCTTTTCACTTATGGAGGTAGCCCATTTCAATACTGGTTAATGAACTCTAACATTAGCCTGAGACCTGAAACAGCCTGAGCTGTTCTCTAAATAAAGTGTTTCAGATTCCAAAGCTAAGATTTCAGACTTCTTCATAAACACTGTATTAATATTTTTAAAGTATAAAAATACACCAAGGGAAACGGTGAGTCAAAGAGCTATATTTTATTACACTTACAAGCTCTGCTTTGCAAGATGCCCTATTAACTTGGAACTAGCCCCACAAAGTAAGGTGTCAGAGAAAAAAAGAACACATCTTGCCTTTGACAGACACATAAGGAGAGTATAGATACTCATCTACCAGCTACACATTATCGTTAATATTTGTAACACCATTTGCCACAGTAAAGGAAAAGAACTACTAAATCAGGAATACCAGAACAGAAAATAAGTGGCCATCAGATCTACTCTTCAAATTTTGTCCTTCAAAGCAAGTTTGTGTGAACCTTTCATTCTTACATCCCCCAAGCCTACCATTTACCCACTAGAAGCTGTTACTAAAAGGATATTTGTTCCTTTAAGCATGCAAAAAAATACTGAGTTTGCATGAATTTGAACAGTTGTTTGCTAGACATCCTGTGCAAATTATCTCAAAGCCTGTGAATTCCAAGTTATGCAAGAAAAAGTGACAAAGGTTATTCTTTGCACAGCCCCTGTATTTCAGGATCAAAGTCTTAACTGGCACTAAATACTCTTTCTTCTTTCTAACTTGGAGAACTAGTTCATCCCTACAACTTCAAGTGTTTTTTCTCTGCTTGTAAGTTCTCTCTGCTTCACACAGTACAGAAAATCCATACACCTCAAAGCCTCATGCTCTTTGCTTGCACTGATTTCAGTGATGCAGTTTTGAGTACAGGCTGACAGGGTTGGACTTGCTCAGCCTGGAGAAGAGAAGTCTCTGGCGAGAACTTAGGGCAGCTTCCCGTACCTAAAGGGGGCCTACAAGACAGCTGGAGAAGGACTTTTCAGAAGGGCATGTAGTGACAGGACAGTGGGTAATGTCTTTAAGCTGACAGAAGGTAGATTTAGATTAGATATTAGGAAGAAGTTCTTTACTGAGAGGGTGGCAAGGTACTGGCACAGGTTGCCCAGAGAAGCTGTGGCTGCCCCATCCCTGGCAGTGTTCAAGGCCAGGTTGGACAGGACTTTGAGAATCTGGTCTAGCGGAAGGTGTCCCTGCCCATGGCAGGTGTTTGGAAATAGATAATCTTTAAGGTCCCTTCCAACCCAAACTATTCCATGATTCTGTGATTCTATGAACAAAAAGAATAGTTCAGCTTTGGACAACACCCTTCAAAAAATACTGGATCAGCTGAAGCAGACAGAAAGAGAAAAACAAAAATGACAAAGATCTAAAAACTTATGACCTCTTAGGAGAGACTTAAAAATTGGGCTTTTTTTTTTTTAAGTCTGAAGTACGGAAAACTAAGGGGGAGATGTGCCAACAGTCTTCAAATATGTAAAACACTTTTGCAAAACAAGTTATTAAATCAGCTCTCCTCGGAATAAGAAAAGAACTAATGAGTTTAAAATGAGCATATGTGTTTTCAGCTCAACTCACTTTTTAATATAAAAGACAAATAAACACCAGAATAATTACTCGGGAAGTATGTGAAACCACTAATAAGGCAGACCAAGAAGAACAAGTATTAGTCAAGAATGGTTTTCTTTAAGTTATCTTGCCTTCAGGTGCAGAGGTGACCTAGATGACATGTCCAGAACCCTTCCAGCCCAGTTTTGTAGTTCCATTAATGATTAAAAATCTCCTTCATTCACCAGCATTTAAGGTGGATTGCACCTGCTTCTTTTGAGTATTACAAGGAAGTAAACAATGCAAATAAAGCATAATTCCAGACTCCTGCACCTTTGCCCAGCAAATCACATTCCAGAAGACCAGCTGTACTACATAAACAGGTAAAATACACGAGTATATGATGGAAGGCATAGTTGGAATGTGTCTTGCTATCTTACAACTATTTACAATTATAACTGCAGTAATAAACAGATGATTACCTAGCCATAAGTATTCTACTGAATATGCTGATCATAATTTACATCTTTTTATTTAAAAGCAACTATATTGCCTTTAACCTTACTCAAATACATGCGTTTTCTTCTTTCACGTTATCAGTAATACTGTAGATGAGAAGAAATCCACTGTGTCAAACACTATGTAGATGGATAGCAAAAAAATACCTGAGGAACTTGAAGCCAAGACAACAGTTGAGTACTGGAAGTAGATGAGTGATGCTGTTTAGATACCAGGCATTTTTTTCTAAAAAACGTTTACATCCATAAACCAGACTGGAAACTACCACAAATTAGACTGGAAGAATAATGACAATGATTGATAATGTGATACACGTAAGCCATTGGTTTTGACACAAGCTGACAATCACCAAAAACTGGTGGTAATGCCAGATGGTAGCTATTGTTTGCTTGCATTGAATGGAAAACCTGGGTTGTTTCAACACATCAATATCACAGTGGCACTATTCTCTGCAGGGAAACCAAGATTACAGCCTTGACTTTACTCTACCTGCACTGTGCTAAAACATCACTCAGAAGGGGAGTTGCTTCAGGAAGCCTGTTTCAGTCCTGATTCACTTCTTGACCTTAATGTAAACTGCCATCTGCTCTAGAACTGAACTGAAAACTAGATATTTCAGCAACTTGGTTTTCATATCATTAAGCAGTGCTTTATTGATGATAGCGGCACAAGTCTCAGTGCTGATGTAAGAGCTCAGTAGAAGTCTCTTTTTCTTCCCTCTTCTGCCTGTGGTAACAAGAGGTATATGCCTTGCTGGAGTAATAACTGCAGCAATATTAGATGATGATTATGCAGGCAAAAGCAGCCACACTTGGCTAAACAAACAAGCTTCATACTCTCTTACTTGGTAATGACGTTTTGTTCAATTCAAAGAACATCCCTAAGCTGTTCCTGAATTCCAGTTAAGATTAAGAGGGCAAAGATCTCCATGTGTATTAGGAGGTTATTTGTACTAGTATGTATCTGTATTTAAAAACTAAGCTCAGGAATAGTGTAATTTTGATTCCTGTTACTACAGTAAATTCTATAAACAACAGAAGTGTATTTAGCTCTTTCCCGGAAAGAGTACCTTTGGCATACGCCTGTTGCCTCTGATCACTCCCCTCAAAGCTCAGATGTCCCTGTTGAACAAGGGGGAATCAGCTTTTGACAGGATACTCATATCAGCAGCATTTGACCCGCGTTTACAGACCTCGGTTGCGGTGAAGATAAGTGAGGCAGAACTGCTAATGTGGACTGAATTGGTATGCATGCATTAACGACAGACAAAAATTTGCTTTCCTTCAGATAGTCTGCAAGTAAGCTTGTACTCTGTTTTCTTTTGTTGTAAAAGGAAAGTAAGTGTACCCTCAGAGGAAGATGGAATTTCAATAATTAATATTAATAGGTCACCCAGACAGTTTAGGAGGAAATATCTTTTTTAAAAAGTCTAGAGCATTATTAACATGATTTATGCTCACTTCTATTTTAAGCTGCCTACATATTTCTATGATTCTTCAGTTCCTATTGGCCATAACTGAAACGAATTAGAAAAATTCCTTCCCTTGATACAAAGCCCAAAGGAATTACAAGACCATCAAGAGTTGATAATAAAACTTACTGCAGATACTGAACATGAACTTAAACAACTCCCTAAAATTCACTCCACCTTCTAGAGCCATTTTAACATGAAAACCTCTTAAATAACTTAGGAACCAAATAAAACTACAGACAACAAACCAGCACAAGGATGCAGCAATAATACTGAAGTACAGAGGTATTACACAACCTGTGAAAACAACCAAGTAATATATTCTGTCCTTCAACTACCTGTTAGTATCACAGCATGGGTAAAGGGCTTATAAAGCAAAGGGAAGACACTTTTGTGACAGAAAATATATTATTCCAATACTTATTCTGACCTAACTTTCAAAGATAATGTACTGTGCCAAAATATTTACCTTGCTCCTGTTTGGAGGAGTCCTAAATAACGTCTTTTCTTTTGGCAACTGGGAAAGCAGAGCATCAGCAGAATAAAACCTCTTTTGTTCAAGCAGTGGATCACTTTTGCTTTCAGAAATAAAGTGATGCAACTTTGCAGATTTATCACTTTCTGGGACATCAATTATTTTGCAAGAAGTTACGTTTAATCCAGTTTCTTCATGGTTTTTGCCTAAAAAGTGGATAGCAGAATCCAAGCTGGCTGCTTTTCCATAACAAAGACCACTAGATTTCTTTAGGAATGCTAATTCTCTCCTGTTGCCATCCTCCAAATACTTCTTTTTCCTTGTACAGCTTTTCTCTGAATTCCTCTTGTCTTGCTCCTTTAACCATGTCTCTGTTTCATCAGTCTTGGCGAGCCTCTGATCATCACCATGAAAACTGTCCCCACAAAGAGAATCACTCTTTGTTGCACCCAGTAAAACTTTTGCTTTTACAAAAGCCAAAGGGTCTCTACTCACGGGCAGAGTATTACCAGCCACTGTTACTCTCCCAGGGAAGGAATCAGCCAATCCCACACCCTTGGGATAAATCTCGATGTTTTCTGAAAACCCCACTTCATATTGGCTTTTTTCTTCTTTTTCATTAACCTGGATTGAATCTGGTCCCTCCTCGGCTGATTTCTTTCTCCTTTTCCTTCTGAAATATTTTCTTCCAGGGGAATGTTTAGCTGGACTTAAGGGAGCTTTGGCAGGATCTAAACACTGTTCTTCCTTTTCAGCCCTCACACATCCACAGACATTCCCCATTTGGCTTTCAGTAACTTACAGTTGCACAGTCTCATTCGTTCCAGTATATTTACATACACTTAAATCCTCCTCAGAAAGTTAAGAACCACCGTTCGCGCTGTAATTTCTTCCAGGCTGCCCGTCCATCTTCCTCAGTTCGTAGCCATTTTGCTTATGAGAAATGCACACGCAATAAACTTTGTGGCATACTGCCCAGGCAGGGCCTGTGTCTGATTAGACACTGTGGCTTATTTCTGGCCACCAATCCTCTTAAATAAACATCACTGCTCCAGCGTTGGGCTGTAATGCTGATGGCCTTTCACAGAGATGACATAGCACTTATGAGCAATAGAAAATTCTCGCATGCATTTTAACTTCCTGTTTCATATAGTAACTTGAACAAGATAAAGTAGAAAAATATACAGGAACCTTTGAAACTATTAGCTACACTCCAAATCCAAAAGCAAGCAGCACAGCAAATAGCAGGGATTTAGTCAGGAGATTTGGTTTGCACTTCAGATGTTTTTATTACGTATCCAATCATCCACAGAAAGGAAGATTAAAGAGAAGGATCAGAGATTGCTCTGACAGCTTGTTAGGAGTCAAATTTTTGTATGTGGAGTTTTCATAGCAGCTGATGTGATTTTTCACCAATTTGCCAGCTATAAATAACCTGCTGTTTTACTACTGTCGTACAAGCCTAACAGCTTACTCAGGGCAGTGGCGCTGTATACTGGGGGCTGGATCTGACATGGCCCCTTCTTAATGAGCAGAAAAGCACATTAAAAATAAAACAGTCTCTGTAAATGACATCGCTGTGTTTGTATAAACAAACGGCTTTTATGCCTGAAAATGCACCTCTCTTTCCTCTCTCATCAGAAAAGATGATTCAGGATTTTGCAGTGCAACGGACCAAGACTGATATAATTTCACACAGATATAGCTTCCGTTTTAACAACACTTCTAGTAACAATAACATACGGTTACATAGATCACAGGTTAATATTAAAATATTAAATTATGTACTCCTATAAAAAAAAACCTATCTTGATAAAGCAGAAATTATGTAAAATGCTAAAAAGTATCCAGCATTCCAATGAACAATTGCAAGTTTTCATGCTACATTAACTGACCTATGGAAAAACGTATTAAAGACCATTGGTAAATATTAGCTAGGAATAAATGTATTCCAAATATATCTCTGCAGATTATTAGCAGTATTTGTGCTTTTCTATCTTCCTAGAAATAGGTATTTTGGGTACTTAATAACCAATTTAACAATACTAACCAGCTGCTCCTGAGTGAAAAGGCTATCTCCTCTCTATCAAGAATTCTTTCTGCTGTTCCTTGTTTTTCCATGAAGCAAAAAGTAACTTTACAGTCACTTTAACTTTCTAAGTCACTTATGCTCTTGAACCAAAGAAAAGATCAAGGACAAAAGAACTGACAGATGGTACTTGTATGAGTTGTGAGCGCTTTTTATATAAAGAATCCTATGCAAAATCATATTCCATGTTAAGGGAAGATGACAAATGAAAGTGTGCATAACTAAAGACAAAATGACCACTAACTGAAAATCTGTAACATCGCAACTTTGTTCTTTGCAAGGGAAGAGACGGACATAACAGGATTAAACAGGATATTCAGAAAGGGGAAATTGAACTTTTGTCTAAACCTGTCTACTAAACCAAAGAAATACGATGTTCTAAAGCATCAGAAGAGACTACCGCTGAAGTCTATGAGAACCACCACAACATAGCAAAGACCTGAGCACATCAGTGACTGAGTCGGACATCTAACTAGACCAGAATGGAAGCTCAGTGCTGGCTGAAGCCAAAGATCCAGATGATCAAAGCTATTAAAAATACACTATCATTGGTTGTTGTGGGGTTTTTGGTTGGTTTGTTTGGTTTTGTTTTTTTAAATGGAAAACCCAAATGTACAAACTTCTACCCACCAATGCTTTAAAGCTTTAAAAGGACATTAGTGAAAGCCTTTTCTGGTCGCATAAACCCTTAGGAAGTGTAACATGAATAAAGGATTAGATCAACACTTGTCTGCAATTTGATCTGCCTTAGAGGCTACTTAATCACAAATAAGAGGTTAACATTCAGACATAGCAAACAAAAATTGAGCCATGAAGTAGCTCATACAGACTTGTACAGGTCTGCATTCAACCACAGATTTCTGCAATTTAGCAATCATATCTGTGAAATGCATTATGTTCTTAACATGGGACAGCTGTATTACACATTATACTGGCAATGTTGTCAAATATCTGCGTATCTCTGAGTCTGGAAACCACTGAGACCATTCATCCTTTGTACACTGAACACTGCTAATTTATGCTCTATCATTTGTTTCCTGTAGTTAGCAAATGTTGTAAGGGAAAGGTTAATCCACTTTGCCAATGAAACCATGCCTGATATCTTTTATCAGAAGCCTACCAGGAATGCATTTCAGGTAATTTTGGATCTAAGATCCCTTCCCCCTCTTCTTTAGTTTATGCAACACAGCAAAAGCAATGGAGCATTTAGTATAAAGGGGACGTGTCATTTCATGGTACTAAAACAGCATACCAGATAACCAGCAAGCATTTTGTTGTACAGCCCATAGGTCACATGCAAAATGACAGAGATAAACATAAGCCAAAGAGAAAGTGAAAATTTAAGCAGCTCAAGATAGAGAACAAGTTAAAAAATAAATCCTTTCCAGCACAAACAAAGGGTTATATTCAGAGCTGTTTGAGCTGTGGACTGGCAACCACTCCTCAAAATCTGAAAGCACTGGTCAGCTTTCAGGTACCACTGAGCTACCAGAAACCATAACCTTGAATGGGAGAGGCTTTATACCCAGTGACATGGCTTACAAAACCAGGAATTTGCTCCTTGTTAGTGGTTTTATGGGCTTAAGGACAAAAAGAATCGAGCGGATGAGCAAAGTGCTCATAAAGCTGATCCTGCTACAGATATCCCACTATTTGTAGAGATAAAATCTAAATACAACTCCACAATGAGCCTTAATGCCTCTGATCCTTGATGTGGTTCAGAAGAGACCCAGAAATTCCAAGAACTCCATACTCATTTTCTTACCTGAGAGACAGCATTTTTTTCTTGAATTGCTGAAGAATTCTAGAAGACATAACTAAGAGTTCAGCTGAGGGATAAAATACAGGAAGAGTATACCCCACTAAATGCTGAACGATAGGTCTGCTGCCATGGCTACTGAAATTGCAGCTCCCAGGTGCAATACAGTTTATCCTATGACCACTTATAGCCAGAGATTAATTAGACAACTGGCAACATAGCTCCATCTTTATATCTCTGAGATCAGACCTTGAACTGTTCTAGCTATTTTAAAGCAGAGGCACATTAAACTTCAACCCTTGGGCTCCAAGGCTACAGTCTTCACAACCAACACATCTAATTACTACCCTTGTTCCAGGTTTGGAGACCTAACTGCAGTAAGGGTTATCAGGAACTTGAGAAATGGCTGGGTAGCTGCCCTTTACCTCAGACAAGTCATCTACAAACAAATCCACCCTTCCTACTTTTTTGCCCAACACAGGTAAAAGGTTAACTACTGATCTGCTGAACCAAATGAACAGTCTATAGACTGCTTTGGGGCAGACTGACAAAGAATGAATTTTGTTCACTAGTTTATGGGAAGTCAGCAGCAAAAAAAAAAAAAAGAAAAGTATTTGCTGGTTGACAGGAGAAATGTGAAGAGGTTACATGTGTCCCAAGGAAGCCTGAGAGACAGCACCCATCTGGCCAGAGAGATATAACTGTACTGTAACATCCAGACAAAAACGTTACTGACTGGAGCCTGAGAAAGCAGCACCTTGAAAAGAGGCTTGACAGCAGGGAGCTTGGGAGAGTGGAAGGAAAAGCTGGCAGTTCCTGAGTTGCAAAATGATGATGAAACTGAAATGGAAAAAGTCACTGAGTCATGACTTAGAAGCTCCAAACATTTCTGCAGGTCTAAGTTCACAAAGGCCTAATTTTGGAGGCCTGAAAATTTAAAGTTGCAGTTTTTGCTTTGTTTTGTCATGCTTTTTTTTAACCAACTGCAAATTATTCTGAATATTTGACACTTGTTAAATTAAAGAATGATTGCAGTGGGTAGAAAAGAAGCAATCACCAACTTTCACACAAATTATCCTCCTAAAATTGTGGTTACTATTCTGCTTTCATTTATAGCTGCTTATCTCCAGTTTCATCAGTGGAAATATACTGGGTGTTGAAGAACGAGTCCATTCAAGTATTAATTTGGATATTTATACATACAGCCTATAATTATACAGAATACTGTCATCTGATTTAGCATGTTCTACAGGTGCCAGGAAAATAACTGACATTAGTTATTGCATTAAGAAAATGAATTTTTAAAAGCTGCATGTTATTAAAAGCATGTGAAATGTACACACTGAAAGCCTGCCTAAATCCTAATAACATACATGTCTCGGAGATTTTCAGTACCCACAGGACAGATTATTTTCTAGTAACTCAACAAACTACTGGATTTCCCATTCCACCTTTCTGTGTCTTATATGTAATTACTTTGAACACAGAAGAATTTCTGGACTTGTGCAAATGCGAAAGTCAGTGGTATAATTCAGAACAATATTTATATTTATTTACTCATGGGTAAAAAAGTCACAAAGCCTTTACCATCTCTAGGCATAATTCAGATGCAAGAGAAACGTAATCCTCAAAGGTATATCATCTTTCATTTTTGTTCATCATGTCTTTTCCCTAAAATATTCCTAAATTCCTTCCAGTACTCAGAAGGATTTTCTGTTTTGAGGAAATATTATCATTCAGATAAGTGTTATGATTCAGAGAAGCAAGCAGCCATAAGCAACAGCCAAAAAAAATACCTGGCATCTTGACTACCTCCAAGGTTGCACTGTTATTAGAATAGACATAAATGATGGAGCAGAGGCAGTAGCATCACCCAGGAAACTTCTCCTTATACTCACTATGAAATTAACTACTTCTGCAAATGCTGGGAAAATTTAAAGAATAGTTCAGATTAAGACACCCTAACATATGTGTCTACATGTTTAAATGCTGGCTAGGTCTTGAAGAGACCATCTTTTCCAGTGGAGGCAGGATTTAGTTTCATATATATGGGTTTCTAGAGCTCTTTGAAATATTCAGCTATATGCCAACTGGCCTCCAGCTGCAGGTCTGGAAGAGCATAGGTCTCTCATACATCTGGTGTCTCATCAAAGAACTCCACATGCATGTGCTGGATAGTCTAGCACACCTCAGATGTTACTCAGACGCCATCTGTCTTTATGACACTAAATCAAACACCCTGGAGAGATAGTTAGTAAAATCGATGCATCAACAGCAATGTTTCACACCCTGAAGTAGATACACAAGAAGAAAGTCAACTGACTAGAATTCAAAACTATCTGAGATATCTACATGCAGATAGCATATATCCCACAGGACCTAAGGAAGCTTCCTTCTCACTGCATATGCTACTGGATATGATGTGTAATCTCAGATCACACTAAGTACTTATGCTAGACAGCTGAACAATTCAGCAGGTGCTCTATGGTTCTACTGCAAGTGATGTGATTTGCTCCACCAGCCTCACCCACTGTATTGGCTAGGCCTCAAATCTGTTGCTAAATATCTTTACCAACATTTAAATTGCAGTTTATCCTGCCTGATCTGTGTCTTCTCAGATAATAGTGGGCTTCCCATATGACCTATGTCATATTTCTCATACTTACATGGATGTCTCATAAATTTCCAACAACAGAGATGTTTATGTTTAGTAAAATGAATGAGTCTCTAGTAGCTGGTTAGTTGACTCACCCTCTAGGCTACATTGGCTCTGTAGACTAAACCTTTATCATTCAGATTATCAGATTATAGGGACAATTTAAACACAGTGCATATAAACACGGCTCCCCATAAGCATCTGGATTTAGGTGTCTTAATTTCAAACTGAATCTCATCATAACTTTACCAATATCTACAGGATTACTCCAGGCATAAACACAGTTGTTATCATGAAGCTTTTCATCCCTTTGTGAAGACTGCTGTTAGTTTTCTCTGTTCAGATTTTTCCCTCATTCATAATCTAAGTGAAGCAAAAAAAAATGTGTGAAGTGTATGCACAGTCTTTGGAAGTGCATTAAACAGTCTGAATCCAAATTTGCCATATACAGGTGTCAATGAGACCAAGTCGCCGTATACTTCAAAAGAAGTGGCATACAAGCAAATGCCAGGCTAGCACAGATTAGCACAGAGGGTGTCTCTTAGATCACTTTAAAAATCCCTTTTGCATTCAGTGCAGGTACTGCAGACATTAATAGCAAAAAAGACAATTTTTTTTTAAAAATCCTGTTCTTCAGTTATTTCATGTTTATTGATAAGGCTTATTATTTAGTACAAGAACCACTACTTGTGGAAACATTTCTTTACTGAGAGGGTGCTCAAAGACTGGAACAGACTGCCTAGAGAGGCGGTCTATGTCCCAAACCTGTCAGTGTTTAAGAGGCATTTGAACAATGCACTTAACAACATACTTTAGCTTTTGGTCAGTCCTGAATTGCTCAGGCAGTTGCACAAGATGACTGTTGTAGGCCCCTTCCACCTGAAATATTCTGTTCTGTTCTGGTAGATCTGCACTGTACTCGTAGATATTTAGTTACTAGAGGTCAGGACAGAGTTAAGTAAGTTTGCTTCAGCTACAATTTAAATGCTTCAAAAGATTTCATATGGAGCTGGCTACCTGAGAGCGGAAAATCCTTGTTGCACCATATCACCTAATTAGTTACAGTTATATAAATGTTTTTCCTTCTTTTACAACTACAACTAGTAACGCTATAGTTGTAATGCTAACTTTCATCATTTTTTATAAGCAGCGAAAATTGTGTCAGATGTCCTCTGCTTCAGCTAGAAAGAAAAACTAACAACTTCATCCTACAAAAAAATATTAATGAGGTGTAGAAAGAAAGCATACATCAAGTAAAGATTTCACATCCACTAATAGCTTCTATTAATAAGTTGTTAATAATCTTTATTTCTTAAAACGCAGCAACATTCAATCACTGCCTAATTCGGTGGGTCATGTTTAAATATATTTAAGCCTCGCCTTCTTTCTCCATGTGAGAGCAAAGACTGGCATGACAAGGGAGATGTGAGGGAATTTCAGGTCCTTACTAGTGGTGAGCAGTTAGTGATTTCTCCTTCACCCTGTGCACTGGCCTGGGCTAAGTTGTGCTCCCTGTTTAGACCAGGGCCGTGCTGGCCCTATTCATGTCTTTCTGTTCTTCATTAGGATTTGCAGAAAGGCAAATTAGATTCTAGCTGCCTTTCTGGAGGCTTTTTTAAGAAAAGTTTTCCCAGTCATAAATCCAGTGTGGGATATTCCTAAGTAAACCATGTTTTCTTCTGTATGATCATGTAATTTGCTGATCATTTAAAATGCTTCCACAGCAGGGAGTTCATCACTAACAATGCTGCAGTCACTAAATGGGAATTATCTGCCATCTGAATTACATCATCTACAGCCACAGCCATTATGAAAGCCTCATTTTGAGGAGCAATTTAACACCACACACTGTAAGGTTGCATTATACTGTACACAATAACACCAGTGTACAACCACCAGAGTGCCACCTAGTGCGACCCGCGTTACCATCACTAGTCTAAAAACAAGTGCTGAAGTGTTATGAACTGCTTAAAAAGGCTGAGTTGTACTTGCTAAAATACTCCTATCAGCAGAGAAATTCAGATCTGGAATGAAAAAAAAAGTTTTAAAACTTTTTAATGTAGCTTAATAACTCATCAAAAGAAGTCTGTAGAATAAAACAAGACAGTTTGTCCAAATGCTGGAATACATCAGCTATTGTCCCTAACGACATTCGAAACTGATTTTCCTTTTTCTCCACAGACATTACTTTAGCAAACAAACAACACCTTCAGACTCAGTTTACATGATGAAATAAGTTATATCATCAAAACCTTCAAATACACGTTACAGAAGAGACATAATCTATATTTCTGCACAGTCTATATGAAGCCCTGTCTAAGTTGACACATTCATCATACTCTGCACAAGAATCTGACCAAGAACATACTGTCAAGCAAAACTAGGCTTACCTGAAAGTGCAAAATTATGGTCCATATCAACCCCAAAGTCAATTTGGGATTCCCATCTGTTATGTCATCATTTCTGATGTTAACCAGTTTCACCTGCCATTGTGGAAAGAAAATACATAGAAAGTTGAAATAAATACCACAGATACATAGTGCGTTACACAGGTGTGACTATAAAAGGTACATTAGTCACTGTCTGAGCCTACTCTGTTGGGTTTTTTAATTCTCAAAAGCAGAAAGGAATTGCACTCTGGCTGCCAGCAGCCTTCCAGAAATTGCTCTCTCCCACCAACCTGAGAAAATGTCTCAGCTGTCACCACACCAGCAGATCCACTCACTCCCTGTGACAACTACCCTTCACCTCAGTCCTTGACAGAAGGAGAAAGGACAACAAGAATACGATGATCTGTAACTGGTGCATCAGTCTCAAGGCAGTGCTCTGACCTGGGAAGCTATCACTGCCTTTATTCCCCCCACACTTTGCAGCACCAGAGCAGGGATTCAGCCGCAGGAGAACTGGTCTGCTAAAACACAACAGTCTGGCTTTACAAGACCAAGGATTTAGTATCCCATTTAAATAACCAATGGTTTACAATTATTACCATTTCTGCTGCTGTACTCATTCATGGTACTACAAGCATGCAATGGTTAACAGGATTAAAACAAAGGCTGAGATTACTGTCACTCCAATAAACTCACATCCAGACTGAGATCAATAATTCTCTTTGTCTTCTTTTATTAAGTTTAATTTCTCTACATGTTATTATGTATCCATATAGCCTAGCAAATAAAGATGACTCAGCTAAAAGGCATTTTTTGCTTATGTCAGCAAAGTTACATGCATATGCTTTTTAACATATATCCTGCTATCAACCGAACAAGCAAAGGCATGTCCTGCTTTTGATCTGCACACATAATCTTAATTATTACCGGGGGCAGGGAGAGGACACCACCAAACCAAAAACACTCTTTGGAAGAAAGACAGAATATTCCATGGTTCAAAAAAAAGAAATTAAAATCAAATCCAAATGTCCTCCTCCCACTGCATTATAAAAGCTGTTTGTGTTTGGCAAAACTATCTTGACATATCTGTAAAAACTGTCTTATTTGACATACTTGTCAAATGTTTTATTTGACAGTCAAACATGGCTTGCCTTTTGGGTTCTGTCTTTCCAAGTCAGGCTTCAAAATTATCAACATATAGGATCTCTCTGCCTTACAATCACAATAAAGCATTGTGTTTGGAGGTTATACAGCCAACCTGAGCAAGTTACTTCCTAAATACAGTTTAGAAACACCTAACAGGAGGATGAAACCTTTATCAAATGCAAGTCCCAGTGGCAACTTGCCAAGACAACCAAAGCCCTACAAGCATTCTGTACAGTGGAGTACAGCCATGTTCACAAAACTGTGAGCTTAAAGACAATACAAAAAAACTCGGATCACAACCAATGGCAGATGATGGAGACCTGCAGTTCCCAGTAACACGTGCACATTCATAAACATGAAGATGACCTGATCCTACATCTCCTGCGTCTTAATACACACCATCTATTGTGCATAAATAAGGCATGGTGCAGCCTGTCCAGAGGTCTCGCTGCATAAAAATGGTGCCGTGACTGGTATTTCAAGTAGCTGTCCTTTCACTTCATTTTGCATTTGTTCTACGGCTCACTTAGGTTAACATGAAAGGTTCACTTTGAAACCAGCAAAGCAGGATTGAATTCTCAGTGCACACATATCCCATCACTGACCCAAAAGGCAACTTTACTCAAAATATGAAAGGACATCTGGTTTTATAACCAAATTAAGTATCTGTTGTTGGTTTGCCACCTCATAGATTTTCAGACCTTTTAAGTAGCAAGTAAAATTTAAAAATAAATTAAAATCAACTGATCAGGGAGCAGGTTTCCAGCATGGGTTCATTTGGGTGGGATGGATAGCAAGGCACAGTTTTTCCTTCCATGTTTTAGACATTTTTTACTACTGCTGTTCGCAAAGGAGAGAGCAAGGACCCTGTAAATGCTTAAAAGAAATTTAAGAGCAGAAAGACACTCGCAGAAACAGAAAACCACCCAGCAGTGTGTATTTCAAGTGTTTGGCTTAAAGCAAATGCAAGTGAAATTAAGCCTCAATCTTCCACAGGTGACTCTGCTGCCTCTCTAGGACACCAGTTTTTCTTTCATTCAGGATCAAGGCTTGAAAAAGTCTTCCCAAAATAAATATAATCAAAACAAGGAACTCCCACACAAGGTTCTAATTGCTTTGAATCTGCATTTTGCACTCAAAATTCGGTTGTGAACAAAACCACATACCAGCTACTGCCTGGGAGCATGGAATATAGTTAACTTTACTACAAGCAACTCGCAAAGATCTGAACCCAGAATTTTCTACTCTTTAGCATCATATACCACAGGGAGTGTGTTGATATTATTGCTCAGAGAAGGGTGGTGTAAAGTTACCTTTGCCAAGCATGAGATCAAGCTGAGCCTACACCAGCACCTGATTACAGCAATCATAAAGGACCAAGCAGGAGGCATTTATTTATTAGCCACAGGTAACAAAATTTTCATTACCATTTATTAAACTTTCCACCATACCTGGCGTTTTTTCAAATAGTCAAGTGCAATTTGGACGTTCTGGAGTCTGTGAAAACGCATCCGACCTTTTTCTCGGGGCTAAAATTGGAAAACAATAGTTGTGAGACTTTCTTGTCAGACAAAAGAACAAACAGTCTGATTTAAAAGATACCATGTAACACATGTGAAGCTCTGCAGTTTTAATGAAGCCAACACCTTTGGTGGAAAAACGTGCTTTAACTATTTACTTTTTTAAACTGTAGTTGACAATTTTTAGCACAGTGAATGGCAGGAGGGATCAGTGGTCCCAAACTGCAACTTTGATCCATGCAGGCTGATAGCTGTTTCCCTGGCACATTTAAGTACTATTAAGGCTAAGAGGGCTAAAAAAGTCCCTACATAAATCTACCTACAGATGCTAAACTGCCATTTATTATTATAAAAGATTCACAGTGTACTAAGCAAAGCGAAATATAAGTAATGTCATGAACCTTCATTTTGCTCTGGTAAACTCTGTGATGGAAAAGCTTTACCTCTGTATGCAACTTTACGATTTAATGTTGCTTATTAGCGGTACGACTGCATAATCATTATGCTAGTGATACATCTTTTGTTTAAAGCCTCTAATAAAGATAATACCTTCCTCAAAACAGAATAATACAATATATACAGCCCTAGAGTGTAAGTTTAAACTCTTGACTTGGGTAGTACATCATAGAGCATGAAAAAAAAGTAGCAAGTCATTCTTTTCAAAGCAAAGTCAAAACCAGCAAGAAGAAACTGCAAAATAAGCACGAGTGGTATGTTAATGGAAACATGGCAAAACTGCATGCAGTTAGTGTAAAATCACCAAGAAGAAGAATCACACAGAAAAACCATACTTTACTTAGCTGTCACAGATCAGCAATGGGAAAGCAGTTAAATTTATGTCATCGCATCCAAATCCTTCTATTATTCTTCCTTATTTCAGATTTTTCACAAACTTTGACAGCAATAAACTGAAGCAGACTATAATTGCTAGGGATCAGCCATGAATATGAGTATTTTCTCAATCACTACGAAACACACAGACAAGCCCATGCCTTCCTCAACTGCCATTTTTTCCCCCCTGTAGAGTATCAGATACTTGCCAAAAAGAAACATGAGAAATGGAGCTGAATAAGAAGCATAAACTAAGACACAAATGATTTTAATTTCCATTACAGAACCTTCTATTTAGCCCCTTGTTTTTCACACCGATAGCCCAGGATTCAAAGTTCTTCAGTCCTTGCTACCAAGTAGCCTCCCTGGATGGAACAAGGGACTGCAGACCTGGAACTTAGTTTTCCACAACAAAAAGGGTATAATAAATCCCAATCTATGTATTCAGGTATAGCATCTCAGAGGGGAAATATATTTTTTTCTAATATACAGCATTTTGAGTTATGTTATGCCCCAGAAAAAAAACACACAAATTCCACTGAAATCACAACTGCAACACAACACACAGGGAGGTAAAGAAGGCACTTGGACCCTATGACAGCAAGTTGCTTTAGCAAATGCTGGTAACACGAGGTCTACAGAGGCATGAAACAGCTCACTTGGACTAACATGCACTCAGCATTTTGCACTTTATAAGTAGGTATTTCCCTTCTGGATGGTTAGAATACAGTGAAAGGATAATTCAGCATTTGTTGCGAGAACGACAAACCCTGCAAACAATCCATATACTTAGCAGCTGCTACACAGTGCTGTCATGTAACTTTGACTATCAACAAAAATAGGTATTTCACTTGATAAATTCTAAATATTTTTGCATATCTGAATTAAAATATAATAAAATATTATCCAGTATAATGTCAAATACACCTTGGGTGGAGTAGACTGGTGCTTCGAATAAAGAAAAATCAATTTTCTGCCACTGACTTCACAAAGAAGAGCCTTCAAGCCTTTGTGCAAATTACTTTTATATGGGCAATACTGTTTGCAAGTGAAAAAAAATAATCTTGGTTTAACGGAATTATGGTATTTCCCTATTTGTTATTAAAAATCTTATTTTGTCATATCTTGATAATGTTGTTCAGTACACATTTGTGCCATGGTTTTGTACAGTTTAATGAAATAAAAGAAATCGTGAACATTTGCGTTTTAGCTGTTCACAAAAAGGTTGAATATAAATTTGTCATTACCATTCCTCCATCATAAACATAGGTATCCTGGTCTACCAATGTGAGTTCTTTTGTCCTTTCTACAGCACACTACTGCAGCACACCAAACTAAGAATTCACATTAGCAGACACCACACTCCAAACACTACGTTAGTACAGTTATGGGGGTCGGCACCTACCCCCTTATCCTCATCCTCCACATCCTCATGCTGTTCAATTGCGCATGCTTCTGTTGAACTCACCAACCGTAAGGTCTTCAAAAAATCTCGCTCTCTTGGCTAATGAATATAACAAACAGGAGACAGGACAGCAAAAAACACAAGACAGACCACAAATGAAAAGAAGAGCATGAAAAGAAGAACATAATGAAGAGAACAAATACCAAGCAAGGGAAGTAATGCTCACAAAGAAAGGAAATGACACCTGAGGAGTGTGTTAGACAATTTCAGGGACATTTTATCCTTGTTATTTGTAAGTTACTCCCCTTAATGTGAAGGGATATTAAGCATCAAGTACTTGTTAAAAGAAAACTGTAAAGAAAAGGAAGAACAGAAAAAATAGCGCATTACCCTACAGAGAAAGGAAGTCTCACTGACCATAGGAAATGAAGAGAACATTCCCCCACAGAATTCACAGTGGAATATTTTACCAACAGAAATACAACTTGTGTTTTTGGTATCAAGTCACATATTATGGAAAATACCAAAGAAACTGCCTGCAGTCGATACGCAGAGTTAACAGAGCAAATGTATACGTAACAAACTGGAATCACTGCATTCTGATCAAAAATCTTACCAAGGTGTCTCCAGAAAGGACTTCTAAAAGCGAGATCAAGTTATGTCCATCTCTTAGGTCTTCATACAAGTCATTCACATGTTTTCGAACCTGCACAGATAAATACAAAAATTAAAGATCCTCATATATACTTGAGAATTCACACTCATATTAACATGTATCTTTTAATATACAGATAAACCTCAGATATGCCTCAGAATGGCTTTTTAAATTTATTCTCTTTCGTGACAAATTTACAAACCCGAATTAATTGTAACAGGCAAAATTCACATCTATGTCTACACTCACACATTTCCATCACATCTTATTTCATTTTACTGAAAAGGAAAAGAAAAATAGCATGAAGTTATAGGTAATGAATGCATATAGCAATGAAAAAAAATCAGTATCTGACAATTTAAATGATACCAGATACCCACCTATTTCAGCTTAAATAACGATCCCATCCTATGAATTATGAAAATATACACTAAATGTACATATTATCTATCAACAGTATGCATGTTCACTGCAGTCAGGCCAGAAGTTAATGCACTTTCTGGCCTTAAACTTATTGCTAATCAAAGCATACCATCTACCAGTTAACATGTTTGGTCACCTCACATTTCCCAGTATTTTCTGTGTTTTCCCAATAGCTCACACATCCCCTTTCATTGAGATACACCATACCAAAGAAATATGACATGAGATTGATCTAGTGAAGCCAAGGACACACACGGCCCTTCCCACAAGCTGTGCTAGTGACAGAGGTTAATGCTCCATACAGCTCAGCAGCACTCTACCACCAGCAGTCACCAACCCAACTGATTCCCTCCTGTGGTACCCCCCAAAATAGATGGCCAGCTTTTGCCAGCTGACCTCATTCAACGAGATCAGGTTGAGATGGGTTGGTAACCAGCAGGCCTTTGTGACGCCAACCATGAGGAAAGGAACAGATGTAATGAGAAGCAAGAGAGATGAAAGTTCTAGCTTTTCTGACAGGCTCAGCAAAGCTGGGAGATTTCTGTCCACAGGGCAGCTACTTGTTTCTTAGCATTAGCTCAAATGCAACTTTATCTGAATTTTCTTTCACAATTTCAGCCAGCTGCTCTTTAAACATGAAACAAAGGACCTCATTTCTTGGAAGCAAAAAAGTTCCATCCAGGGCAGGGGTTGAGGGTTTTCCAGTTACAATTTAATGTAGTTGAGAGCTTTCCAGCTACAATTTAATGTCAGTTCCCTGGCACCAGATCAGAAATCTCTTAAACTTACAGAGCATAAAACATAACATCAGAAATTTCTTCTGACATCACTACCTCTGCCAGAGATGAACTGTACTTCCAATACAAGATCTATGGGACCCTTATCTGACTGCCAACATTTCTGCGTGTAAGACAAGGGCAGTAGGAATCAACCCAGATCATCAGGTTCATACAATAGCTCTGTTTACCTGACTTTCGGAGGAATTTCTAGATCCATCTTGTTGAATAAATAACGGTCTCCATACCAGTGAGTAGTTTCATAAATGCTTTTTGATTCAAGTTTTCTTACTTAAACTTTTAAACAGGAAATTACCCTGCAATCTGTTTTCACAAAGACCATAGCCTTAATTGAGAATAACATCAGAGCATATTTATGCTTGTGCTGAAGACTAGCCAGAACAAGTCATCTACAAGACTGTTCCATAAGGAATTACAACTGATATTTTCCAAAAAAAGTTTATGCAGACTCTGCATATACACAGTCAAGTTACATACCAGTACTCTTATACACAGGTTTACATGCTCACACATATATGCAAATAATATAATCTTAACTTAAACTGTGATTAAAAAAAATATTATAATCCTGTAAAAAATTCATTTAAAAAAAGAAAGAACCAAAAGAAAAATTCTCTGGTATACTGAAGTACTGTTCAGCTGAGCAAAGAAACAGAACAGATGTTTTCTTACTACATCAGTGGTGGAATGAAGGAAAAGGGAAACCATGTAGATATAATTAAAATCCCTGATACGAGATTTGATTACGCTAAACACTTAAAAGATGAAAAACACAAGGGTCTTTAATTTTAACCCAAAACAACTGTGACTTTTTATTTTGCTATTTAAAGAACTATGTCAAACTGAGTGGCAAACTCGTTCCAACAAAAGCAGGCAAGTTTTCTTTACAATAAAGCCCTACAGAGGGTTCCCCACTCCTCCCTGCCCCATCAGCCACAATGTGACATTCTCTACCTCCCTTCGGACAGTAGAATCCCAAGCCAGAGCAGAGCAAGAGCACAGGCTGGTGACCACAGGCATGGAAGGATATTGGGTTAAAGGACAGAGGAAGGGGGTGTACATATAAAAGTCACTGCACCAGCACAGCAGAACTATCTGTGCAGCACCAAGCCAATGCCTACACTCTTTTCAACATCGAAGTCACGGGAGTTGCCCAATGTGCAGGTGTCTGAATAGTAGGATGAAAAAATACTACCATTTCTAATCTGTCTACTTTTATTTTCCATTAGATGAAGGATAATTTTGTTATCCTGCTGATCCATCTCTCACAACACACATTTATTGACCTTCTGTTTGTTTCTCATTCTCTGAGGTTTCCAAAGTATTACAGAGACAACCATCTTCCCCAGCTTATCTTTCTAGAAATCACAGATGCTTCAGAGATGAATTCATACTGTGTATGAAGAAGGTGGCATAGAGCTGTCAAAACAAGAAAACCAGCAGTACTCCTTAGATGTCTGACAAATTCCGTGAGGATTAATTACATAGGTCATACTATGTTGGTATGCTGGTACAAGACAATATAATGAGGAATTTCCTCCAATACTTTGAGCAGCAGATGTGCACCTAAAAAGAAGTATTTGGGCAACTGATGTGCAGCAAGCATGTTCACTAAAAACAGCAGATCACTTATTTTAAAAGGAGTATCTTGTGCTTCCCAAGAGACCCTACACTTCTCTACACTTGAGAAAAAGCTTGCAAAAATCATTCCTCTCTAGCTAACACCTGGCCAGGTCTTGCCTCTCAACATATATAATGAATTCTTTGACCTTTAAACTCACAAGAAACTAGTATTACTATTTCATCCCTGTTCTGCTGTCACATTCAGGCTCCTTCGGAACACAGTACCACAAGTACTAGATGCACATGGGAGTCCCCGGATGGATCTGTGGGATCTGCAGAGCCCCATGGCATTTTGCAACAGTTCTTGTGACTTTATAATAAAAGTGCAGATTTGTCAGCCCTACATTTTGCAAGGTCCACGTGCAAAGTAGGTTACATGCTGCCTCAGGCAACTTTTTGCAATATGCCCATGTGAGTATGGTAGCTTTGATAATTTGGGCATGAGAAGAGATTCTTTAAGGAAGACGTGGGAGATACTGCATGGCTGAAGGGCATCTGACAAATAACAAGGGAAGCAAGGTGGCTCCATCAGTCAAAAGGAGACAGGAAGAATTTAAAGCACTGTTTCAGAAGTGATTCATCTTCTAATCATCATCCTCTGGCAGGTATACTATAATGTTTGTGGTAAGGAAAACTCCCATCTCCCTTGACATAAAAGCATTTGATATTTTGATATCATGCTTCTCCCATAAAATTAAGCTTTGCAATCTATTGTCTTAGTGAACCTGCACTATCACAAGTAAAAACAGCTTTTAAAACAGCAGCAGCCACAGGGCTGCAGTCTTGCCCCCACACAGCAGCATATGAGGCACTCGAGAAACAAAGACTGAGAAGATGGCAGCTGCCTCCCAAAGCTAGCAACCCAACACTCTGCATAACTCGCATAGTTTTATCATACAGTTCAGCTGACATATCTGGCTGTCCTTACAATCAAGTTGCTATCGGTTCCAACCTCATGTACCCATTCCATTCTGCTTCTGCAGTTAAAGCCTGGCTTGCCGGGCTTGGCTTCCTCCTCTGCAGGCTGGCATCACAGCAAATCTGTCATCGCTACCTTCAGTCTGCCTGGGACTCCTTTCCACCGACAAAGAACAAAGACATGATTCAGCTGCCTGGGCATACACCTTTAGGGCCACTTTATGTTTAGGGAGTATGCCATTTGGCCTCCACTTGCTTCTCCAGAAGCCTGAAGTCCTGCTGGCCAGTTCCACACTCATGTCTGTCCTGAATACCCTTACACATCAAAACCAGCCCTAGATGTCCATATTTAGGGAACTGAACCTGCACAGTGATCTCTATTTTTGCCATGGGTCACAGCAAATAGCAAGCCATCTTCCACAGCAAGCTTGTTTCTTATAATTTTTTCTTGCTATTATTAGTTGTCTTGTGCTGATACTGGAACAAGATCTAGAGTTTTACACAAAAAAAAACCCACAGGCTGCTTATTGTTGTATGGGTAAAAGGAGACGGATGGTCCCTTCTGTTTCTTCAAACAAAACTAGCTTGGTATTGAAAATGATAGAGAGAAGACACATAGGCTGGAGTAAAGTAGGAAGGTTGCTCTCTCTAACACTGCCATACATCGACTAGGGCCTGTTTAAATTAAAAGAGAACAAATTTAGATTAGATAGAAGGAAGAAACATTTTTTTTACAATGAGGGTGGTGGGACACTGTAGTAGGTTGCCCAGAGAGGTGGTAGATGCCCCATCCCTGGAAACAATTTGGGCTGGGCTTTGAGCAACCCTAGTTGAAGATGTCTGCTCATTTCAGGGGTGTTTAATGGGATGACCTTTAAATGCCTCCTCCAGCCCAAACTAGTTTATGATTCTATGATAACACAGAAGAATCAAAAACTTTTCTTATTCAGCAGTAAATGTGGCAGGAAAATAGGGTTGTGGCCCTTTCTGTGTATACAGTAGTGCACATCCAGCATACATGTAGAAAGACCTCACTGAGATTCAAGTTAGGGTACTGCATATTCCAGACCGTTACCTAAAATGCAAGGGACCACTTTCTGGATTGAAACAGTGGAGGAAGGAGCAGAAACAAACATTAATGTGCTGCAAAATCTGAAGTCAGCTAAAAGGGCAGGAGAGAATATATAATTAGATCAAGCAGGAATAACTAGAAGTAACTCCCATGTACCAGAGGCCACCAGGAACTCCCTGAGGGAGGTGAGGCAACCACTGTGGCAGGCTGCAGGGCTCAGAAACAAGGCAGAGTTTTGTGCTCACACACTTGTAAAATTATCCATATTTACAGGGTAAAGAAAGCAGACTATTGTAATCAAGAACCTTTCTTAAAACATCAGGAGTTTCCTTACCTATATTACAATTAAGCTGATCATTATGAGAACATGCCAAATTAGACTTTTCCATACAGTTTCCAGAACAGGAAAAAGAAGAAAGAAATCTGATTCACATTTATTTTGAATAACTGATATTCAGCTGACAAGCCTTTATAAAATCAGTGGCATCCCCAGGCATTAACAAGAATTACAATATTATGGATCCAACAGAGGCTTTTTCAGACCACATAGCCTGGGAAAGTCTTTTCAAGTACTGCTCTCCTCTCTTCTGGAAGCAAAGTTAATTAAATGCCTAGCACACACATAAAGCATTACTGCTTTTCCAGAGGAAAACGGGCCAGGGCTCAAAAGTTAGAACTGTAAGGGGTGTGTTTGGGAAAAAAGAGTCAGGCCTTAATTACCACTGAGGTCACTGATAAGTCCAAGCGACAGCTGGCACAAGGCCACCATGAGCTGCACAATAAACTTCAAGTTTATTCTTCAAGAACCTGATTCAATGCCTATGGAAAAAAGAAACCTTAAGACTCCCATTCACTTCAGCTGCAGTAAAAAGCTTTTCTTCAAGATAATAGACACAGATAGTTAAGAACTCCTATAATTACACTGTTCCACAGAAAATGCCATCAGCATTAAGACTGCTGAAAAACTCCTGTGGGTACTGCATGAGGTCCTGACATCCTGATGAGTTTCCCTAATGTTTCAGTTTCCTAAAAATGTACTTAAGCTTGTTTTTAAAGGACAAATTTTATTAAAAGCTTATTCGTGAGGAAACAGTTTTCTTTCAGTTTTGAAAATCTGTATGGTTTAGTCCTTTCACCTTTGAAAACTAAGGAATCACAGCAGGAGTTCAACTGCATGAAAACAAATAATACTATGCCACAAGAACAAAAAAAAAAAAAAATCTCATATGAGAGGCTGTGTTTATGTACAAAAACGCTAACATATACAGCATGATTTATGAGAAACACTCCAAAATTCTGAGCAGGCTGTAACAAGATCCATGCAGCATGTAATTGTCAAAATATCACGTTTGTCAAAACATTCCCACATGACTGATCCACCAAGCACTGCTGCTTCTTCAGACATCTTCAAGATTACTTATTTTGCTCTTCACATTTCTTAGATTCCCCCATGTAAAGTACACAAGCATTGCTTGATAATGCTGCAGGGCCACTCCACCTTTGGCAACTTCCATCCCGACAGGCTGCGAGGCACAGAAAGGCACTGGGCTGCAGCGCATGGCCAACCAAAAGATCAGGGAGCCAAAGCGGTTACATGCAGATTGACATCCTCCCCCTAAATCTCTCACGTTCTTTAATCTCCTTACTTTAAACCCAAATTTCATTTGGAGGGGTGAGGAGGGGAACAAACTCCAAAGACACATACCCTGGTTACGATTACTGTTTTGCATTGAATCCTATGATAAACTTCACCCATTCTGTTAAAAACAAACAAGCACATACGCTCTGGCAGGATCTGACCGCTGGGTAACCCGGCGGCAGGGTCCCCCCGGCACAGCTTTCCCTAAGGACAGGGCAGAGCACAGACAGGCTGAGTGCTGGGCTGCAGATGGCGCTGTTTCCCAGCTCCGTGCTAGCACACTCCAGCACTGGACATCCACTGCCCAGGACTCACAGACTTCCTCCCCCCAGCCCAACAGCACGGGCCCGCAGCCAGGGCTGGAAGAGAGATGGCACAAGGGGAAAAACTTGTGCCAAGTCTCTTCTGTGGGCCTGTTCACTTTCAAGCAAAGTCTGGCAAATCTAGTTTTAGGTCCAGTGATCCAAAACTCACTTTCACTCTTTTCTTTTGCTTGCCACTCTAATAATCCACTCCGCAGGAAACATTTCTTGTGGTTCTCTGAAAATAAATAGTTCTTTATTTCATACTCAGGAGTCATTTTCCAGCTGTTTAATTTTGTTCCTGAGTATTAATTCTCCTAAACAGCAGACACAGCTAATGCTACTCATTTAATTTCATAACATAACTGTACGATATCAAGTACTTTCACTAACTCACATTTAAACAAGTCTCCTGTACCAAGTGAGTTCAATGCCCTGATCTTGCTTTAAAACAGATGTTTTCTAACTGAAGATTCATCCTTTATTGCATCCTTGGAGTCATCCTTCACTTTCTGATCTGGCCAATGCTCAACACTTGATTAGCACAAGAACTTTATGGTTTTAACACCCTTCGTGTTTTCCACCCCTCTACAGCCCTGTCCTTGTACCTGAAAGCTTGGATGAGTCGTATTTTTATCTTTACATTAATCTTCATGTTCCTTGCAAACAACTTCATCATCCGATTAATCCATTGCTTTTGCATACTCCATTTTGCATTTTGCCCCAGCTTTCAATTATTTCACATATCTCTAGATAACTTTTAATAAACACAAGAAAAGATACTTGTATGGCTTTGAGGTAAATATACTGTTGCTCAAATAAATAAAAAAGACCATTTCTAAATCTTGTCCTACCATTTTTTTCTTATTATCTTCCTTTATTTGGTTACAGGAAATATTCCAATATTCTCCTAATCCCCAAATCAACAAGTATGCAAGCTGGTACATAATCTTACATTTATAGCAAACAGTAGGACATAAACATGTGTATCCCTGAATCCTATTTTGGATATTTGTAGCTATGCAATATCTGAAACACCACTATTGTACAGAACAAGCTTAACCAAGTGTCCCAAATGTCAAAAAATCCTTCTTTCCATCTCCTATGGAAAAAATAAGTCTTGTTTTTATTCCAGCTCACACATCTCCAATCTTTTTGAAGAATGGGCTGAAAGGTTCTCTCCAACCAACACTGGTCCAGCCACTCAGAATTTCTCCACAGGTCCCATTCTGCTTATCATCATCACAGCAGTACCTTCACTGGTTTTAATACTTGTACAGTCTTGGTCAGCTGCCTGTAAACTTTCCATATTGGGATCAGCAAATCCATCTGAGTGCAGCCCATGACGCATAAATTCACAAGCTCCACAGAAATGGGTACCTACTAACATAAAATGGACATCTACTCCATTACTGCCACAATTTAAAGTCCTAAAATATTAAAGTTACAGAGATGTCCAGCCAGCTTTAATATCTACTTCACCAAATCAACCAAATCATCATCATTATGTGGACAACTCTCAGTGAGCATGAAGGAGAGATGCTATATGTGACATATGTCATGGGAGGCCCCATGCGACTCCACACATTGCTCCCAGCCCATTAACACTTCTTGCGACAGTTGTGATTTTGATGCCCAGCATATGCATCTCTCTTCCCTGTTTTGTACCTCAGAAACCCTTTATGATTTCTCCTCAGTGCAGTAATCTCTGTTCAGATGCATTTGTGCAGAAGACTAAAGATATTTTTAAGTATCATACAAAAGCTAAAAAAAAAACAAACCAAAAACCAACCAAAGGTCATTATAAAACCCTCTCAACATCTCTATCATATTTTTTAGTTCACAACCTGCTTAAAGCCTCACTTGTGACATTTATTCTGTGCTATTTTAAAAATATTATACTTAGAAAGGCTTAAATGTTGGCTATGTAGCCTTCATTAATCTGTATTTATGCCTTCCTAAGCTTCACATTACATAGCAGCCCACTGAAAGAGAGCATTCTCACTGGAATTGTAGGACTGATGCAGATGGAAATCATTAATTTAATGAAAATAAAAGCTTTAGTAAAAAACTTGGCAGTGACCAGTGCTAAGTTAAATATTATTTTGCCAGAGAATGGCTGGGTCTTATGAGGCTGTCTCAGAGTAATACAACTGTAAGGTTAAAAAGGACTGAAAAGATCACCTCACCTGACCCAGTGCATGCCAGAGATGCTTTTTTTAAATTATTCTTGCCAATTCAAATGAAGGAAATGTCATATATCGTACATACACTTCATTGCTTTGCCACACTTACTTGCTGTTCATAGAGGGGGATTTTTCCCTGCTAATCTTCAACCTAATCTTCTTCTGTAAACTAAATTGAATTTTTTGTTGCCTCTCCCCTTAGAGCCTGACCTCAGACAGTACTTGTTCACCAGAATCTGCACAACACCTTTTACATCCTGAGGACACATTATCACACCACCCCTCAGTCTTCTCTGTTTCAGACTAAACAAACTTAAAATATCGCAACCTGTCCTTGATCTCTGAGAAAACTTACTTCCAAGTGCTTTAGTACAGATGGCTATAAACCTCTTGTCATCACAAAGATCTGGAGTGGCGCAGCCAGGTGGAGTTTCACAATCATGTGCCCACAAGCACACTCGTGAGTCCAGGGCAAGGCAGAATTACAAGATGTCTCCTTGTCCCCTAAGCACCATGCTGGCCCACAGGCAGAGTACAGAGCTCATCTGTAGTTTCTGGAGCTCCCTGGGCACAAGCAAACGCAGCCCAGTGCAGGCGATGGACCCTCTAAAATTGGTGGTAGGGCAACCATGACACTTGTTGCTGATGACATGACAAAAGGCCTGAGCCAGAGAAAAGTACAGCCACAGTGTTAGAGAAGCAGGGGTATCGCTACAAGGATGAAGTGACAGAGCTCAAATCCACACTTGAAAGTGCAGCACAGGAAGGACAGCAGGTGCTTGGATGCCATCTCTGCGTGGAAGAGAGATGGGTCATGATTTACAGCATTAGCCTCCCAGAGCCAGATGCTGCCACTGCAGCACCTGATTGATGGCAGCCACAACAGCAGCCACAGCCAACAGCACTGGCTCTTCCTAGTGCCAGTCTAGCTGCAGCTATTACCAATGGCAATATACAAGCAAACTGTATCCGGGATCACTTCGTTCAGATTTTGTAAAAGTAATGAGTAATGCTAGTAAGGGTACACGTGGCAGCATGTCAAAAAATGTAGATACACCATGTAGATAGCTTCCCCTTCATCTGCCTGATTTAAAAGACCAGCTGTTCCACAATCTTCCGCGGAAGATAAATTACCCTGTGAAGTCTGTAACTCCCCGTTCTTTTCTTCTGCTTGGGAGAGAAGTATTATTCTTACCGTAACTGCAGACTCCTACGAGTCCCCTGCCCTCTCTGAATTCTTAAACAGAATGATAAAGTGTTATAAATCACTTCAATTAGTTCCCAAGTACTGGATGAATAAAGCTGTGCAACCAGAAAGCACATAACTTATCTGAATATTCTTCCAGCTGCTTTTTCCTTATCTGAATTACACCCTTGTCCTATTAAAAACTGTTCCATCAGGTCAGTATTTTGTAGACTGAAGAGGCTGGAATAATTCAAACTTTCTACAGCATTCAAAACAACTTTTTTTTTCCATTGGTAACACATCCATACTTCTCCTTTCTTCTTCATATTCTGACATAATTACAGAACCTTTCTCCTGTAAACTCTTATGTCACACTGTAACTCCTTCTAGACCTTTTTCTTGTCTGATTTAAAGTTATTATGCTTTACTAACTCCTTTATATGAATCTTTAGTCCTGATGCCCTTATTTCCACTTCTTGTATTGCTCCTTTGTAATTTCACATATCTCTGAAAAGCAGCAGTATATTCTATATGATACCTCCTATCTGTCCTGCTGGTCTGCAGCCTGCCTTTGTACCTCCAAAACAAACGCTTTCAATGACTGCCAGATCTTTTGCATTCCCCCCTCTCCTCGATAATTTCCGAAGAAGACCCTACCTATTGCTTTCCCCAACTCTGCTGTTTAGAAGTTCACTGACCTCTTTTTACTTCTCCTTTCTCTGTGTAGAGAGGTGAGCCAGGGATTTTGCAATCACTTGCTGTTAAGTTACCTTCTTTTTCTAAATTTTGAAGCAGTCCCTCCCAGTCAGTCCAGACCTAACTAAACAGGAGGTTTGCTAGCGCCTTGCTGAAGGTCTCTTTGGGCTGGCACTCCTCTCTCAAGACACATGTCCACACCAGAGGCAGCCACCCCAACTGCTGCAGCTGGCAGGGAACAGAATAGTAAGTGTGCCCTGAGCTGGTTTGCACACCTGCTTGGGGATGAGCTGAGCTGTGCCACACAAATGCTTTTCTTGCATAGGCTACTGAGAACACCTTTGCAGGTGTTCAGATGCAGACCTCCACATCTACTCATCTTGTCAGTTACGATGATGAATGTTTTTTCCCACTGCTATAATGTCCTGTCCTTCCTTTGTTTAATGACCAAAAATACATGCTGTCAAGTATAACTTAAAAGGGATGAAGTTTAAAGTTGTTCAAAGTATGCAAATATAATGCTCACAACATCAAACTCGCCTAATAAATGAGCTTTTGCAGCTTAAAGCTAAAGGAATACACTAACTCTGACCAAAGCCAATATACTCTACACACGCCTAAAGCAGGTAGAGTATGAGGCTGGCAGGTTCTGGTTAATGTCAAGGTACTCTAGGTAGAGGAGAATTTTAAACGTTATGTTACTATCTTTAAATGTCCCTGTTCACAAGCGCCTTAAAAGACTTTAAGAGATAACACACACTTCTTTGTAGGAAAAGCATGTTTATTCTGATGCCTTCTTAGGTCCTCATGCAGTCACATATACATGTCACTTCCAGGCAAGCCTACCTTCCCAAATTATAGGAAATGTTGCCATAGATCAAAATATTTAGGTAATGTTCATATGTTTGAAGTTGCTCACTGTGTGGAGTCCACACACTGGGAACAAATACTACTCCCACTGGAACCAATGGCACAGTTACACTGGCCCCATGAGAGCTAGATCAAGCCATAGGATTTCTAAACTGATATATAAATGATTATTACATAAAGATACATCAAAAGTATATAGATAAAAAATAATTCCATGCATAATTTACCAATTCATTAAAAAGCCCACACTTAATTGCCAATGGTAAAATTTTCTCACTTCTGATCTCTTAGGAATAAATAACATTAAATAAAATGTATGCTGAGAGTTAATTTTAAACAATGAACCCACAAAAAGAGAATGAATTAATATATTAACATATTAGTCTGGCATAGGAAACATACTGATCCTAGAAGTTCTATTTCATCATACAGTAATCTCATTACTTAATTCTCCTTATAATCACTCTTTCATATATGAGCACCTATATAAAACAGTTTAAAAAACAACTGACAATGAAAGGGATCATAAAAGCATGCACTCAACTGGTTCTGTAGTGCTGTGTGCTATAAAAATATCAATGCACTCAAGCTGTCATATATTTCATACATATTTAATTTACTGTTTTCAATTATTTTCTTTCCTGCCCTCAATTAGACATGAAGTCTGAATGCATTAAAGGGGATCAAATAAACTTGAAATCTGTGGCACACTTTTTATTGACTTGGATTTATTTGCTTGCAAAGAGATTTTTGTGATGCAGTTTTTCACTAGCCTGGAAAGCTTTGTAGTATATACTCCTCTTTTTCAGCCTTAACTTCCAGTATTCTGTCACTACTTTTCCTCCTCATCCCCTGGTTACCTTCTTCCCTCATCTAAACTCTGATTAAACACTAAAAAAGTCCTGAGTTTGCTTGCTGACCTGCTTTGCAAACTGCTTTTGCTATAGATTACACTAAGCACATGAAAGATTCTGTGTGGTTTACCTCCAGATGGAAGATCTTTGAAAACTCTGTACACAGTGAAGAGTGAATGAGCTACAACGGTGCATATTTCCAGGGATAACAACAAAACCAGTTACTTCAGTTACAAGTTTCTTCAAACATTATTTTTCTTTTATTTTTTTGGAAAAGGCAAGTATCTAAGAAAAAAACCTTCAGGACCTTTCAGCATAGCCCTGAACATACAACAGGAAAATCATTCAGGAGAAAAACTGAAATATTTGTCTGTCTACCAAGCAGACAATAGGCCTTGCTGAACAATTGAAAAACAAGAGAGGAGGAAATACTGCTACTTCAGCACCACCCAATGCCTAAAGCAAGCTGCGTTGGAAGAGGGATTTTTTACAGGACTCACTCCCAACGGGCTGCAGCAGCTGTCACAATTAACTAGGAGGAATACATAGAAGACTCATTTAGATGCAAGAGCACAGCAAGCAATCTTCCTTTTATTTACCTAAACATGGGGGGGGAAAAACCAACCCAAAGCCCAACCCAAAACATGCTTTTTCCAAGTAAGTTTCAAAAATGAAAGGCATTAGATTGAGATTCTTTTTAAAAGTCACTACCACTGACTAACACCAAGTGCCTCAGCCCTCAAAATAAGCATGGAGCTAAAAAGTGTTCTTTTCTAAAAGACAAGGAGGTGAGGAATTTTAAATAACAAATTAACTGTGTGGCTAAAAAGAAGATACTGCAGAGTAGTGCTGTCTAGAATGATAACCATTAGTGTCAGTAAAGTGCCAGCTTTCAGCAAGGGAGTGACTGTGCTGTATCAGGAACATCCCTCTGCCATTAAGGGCATACCTGAACATTTCACAAAGCAGTAGACCTAAGCAGCCATTTGCAAACCATGTGCTGCCTGAAGGATGCACAGGAATCAATAACTTCAGGTTTCTACTCTGAATTATTCATTCAGCCTTTGCACAACAAAAAGCTGCACTCTCTCACTCTAATGGACAATCACTGCAACACACTACGTGATTTTGAACACAGCTTTAAAACAATACCTTTAAAACCATTTTGTCCTGCTACTTATAAAAGCCTTCTTGCTGATAAAACCTTTAAAAGTGACTTCTGGAATAACTAATGACTGTGCAGGGATGCTGCCCATTGCTCCTCTCTCCAGGGTGTTTCTTCTAAGGTCCATCTAGTCGAGGGTCTCAAGCCAATCTGCACTATGCTGGGCACTTGGTGATGGGGCTTCCTGCCAGTCAGTGCCAGTGGGGAGGACAGCCCTTCCTCTTCAGAGCTGCTCAGACATTCCAAGGGCCCATATAGCTGCTCAAAGGTCAGTTAAGAGGCTCTCTAAAATCTTTTCTTCCATGAAAAAAGAAGAAATGCTTTCCCTTGGAGATAAGATACCTGGTTGTTAACAATATTTTCCCAACAGAGCGCTAATCTAGCCAGTCCCTGTTTGCCTTGCCTTTAGCCCTACTTTCTATACATCATAACTTCTGATAAATTTTAAGTATTTAAAAATATCCCATTTAATATGTCAAGCTTAAAACCTGGCACTACAAAAGTCTTTTCAAACTGGTTTGAGAAAGGAACTGAACAACAAAGAATTCACTTTTACTCCATTTTCATCTTCGACTTTTTATTTTCCAATTTTTATCTCATCTTTTCTCCACATTTCATGCTTCTCTTATTCTTTCCCTAGGTTTGGGGGTTGATATTCAAAGGACTGTCAAAAGAATTTCTGGGCTTTCATGAAAGTTGGATTTTTTTCTTTGGATGCTTTAGGACCATGTGAACACTACACTAGAACAAAACCCCTGTCTTACATAAATGTCTCATAACATCAAATGTCTTGTAACAAGGGTTACTTACTGCTACAGCAAGTACTAGAATTTAACATCCTGTTTTGACAGCAGCAAAGTGAAACACTTGCTGGAAGCACAGGCAGGTTTAGAGAAGTTAAGAGAGATCTCTACCCCACTGCCACTCTACACCGGCATGCGAGTTTCTCCTTGGAAGCTCATACCACAGCAGCAGGCGAGTCTGAAGTCCAATATCACACCTCTCCAGCCCATATGTCAACAAGTGAAAGATAACATTTAAACTGGAGCCTCGCCTTCAGACATTAAACAGTAGCCTTAGCAAGTGCAATGTTCTAATCAATGCTCTTATCAGTTATGAAGAAAAACTTCAGCATTTAAAAAAATGTAGTGACAGTCCACTTGATCTTAAACTGGAATTCAAAGATAACTTAAACAGCTGAATTTTGCAAATAACAGATTACATACCTGTCTCTCAAACTATGTATATCTATCTCAAGTCATTTGCAGGAAATATTTCTGAAATGACTATGTTTCTAGTTTGAGTCAACTGAACTGCCAAATGACTAATCTTATACACTAAATTTTATATACTATGCCCTTACATGCTTTGAATCCAGTGCAACTAAAGATGGGGAACAGAGGGCAGAAGGGTAAATATTTCTCAGCCATCTTGTTTCACAGAATTACACAATGCTTTGGGTTGGAAAGGACCTTAAGAGCACCTAGTTCCAACCCCCCTGCCATGGGCAGGGATGCCTCACCCAAGACCATGCCTCCCAAGGCTCTGTCCACCCTGGACTTGAAAACCAACAGGGACAGAGCATTCACAACTTCCCTGAGCAGCCCATTCCAGTGTCTCACCACCCTTACAGTAAAGAACTTCCTCTTTATATCCAATCTAACCTTCCCCTGTTTAAGTTTGAACCCATTACCCCTTGTCCTATCACTAAAGTCCCTAATGAAGAGTCCCTCTCCAGCATCCCTATAGGCCCCCTTCAGATACTGGAACGCTGCTATGAGGTCTCCACGCAGCCTTCTCTTCCCCAGGCTGAACAGGTTCAACTTTCTCAGCCCATCTTCATCCGAGAGGTGCTCCAGCCCCCTGATCATCCTCGTGGCCCTCCTATGGACTTGCTGCAGTGTTTGTTTTACTCAGAAAATCCCATAAACACAGAATTTAATTAGAAGAATGACAGTAGGCTTCCACACCTTCCCCCAGTGAATGATGGTAACTAATAAAAGCATCAGGCTGCTGACCTGGAAAAAACTATTTTGAATATAGTGCTATAAAGGAATACAAGTCCAGTACTTTCCCAACGACTGCAGAACAGGAGATTAATTGAAATGAGCAAGGAAAGAACTAAACAGGCAGGGAAAGAGTAAAAAGAGATGAGAAAACAAAATAGAAAAGATGGAGAAAACCAAAATAGAAACCAGGCACAGAGAAAAGAAACAGGAGAAAGAGAAAGTAAATAACATAAATAGGATGGGAAAAAAAAGAAGAAAAAAAGCACTCCATCCCCATGCTGATAGCCAGGTCCCAGCCACACAAATAATCTGATGTTTTCCATGACCTCTCATAATCACCACAACCACCTTCATCCTTTCCGCTTCTTGTTGAACCCTATGCAGTGGCAAATAAAGCACACTGACCTCTTTTGCAGCCAGTGGAGTGAAAGCACTTCCAGGACACAATTCATCTAGAAAGACCTGTTCTCAGCCACCTACAAGAGAAGTCTGGGTAACTAGCTCAAATAAAGCTATTGAGATGCCTGAAACAAACTAATTCCCACCTTTTTGTCTGCAACACTGGCAATGAATGGGCAAGTAAGAGTTTAATGAATTTCTGATTAATTTCAAGGTAGCTGAAAACTAGACTCAAATTCAACTTAATGCAGAGACCAGGAGAGGTCTAATGACTCTCTAAAAATGCGCACTCATTTACTGTGCTACTTTTTCTATATTCCCTCCACTATACTGTATTTTCTAAATGTGCCCTTGTGTCCTGAGAGCACATTTGAAGGATGTATTTTAATTTCCATGCAAGTCACTGTTCTAAAAACAATGCTCTAAGAACAGCAACTTGACACCTGTATCACCAAATGCTTTCAAACTGAGTATTTCCAAATGATAAAGCTGTTTTGCTACATAAATTCCACATTAATGGAAGACCTATAGTCAAAACTACAGTTGAGAAAGTTACTGATCTGTACTGAATTCTAAAGTGAGGAATGTGAGATGAAAATCAAGGCCAGCAGTACACACACATATATCTGTACATCTATCTATATCTACCTGTACAGTCACTCACACTGAAGGTGTGAAGATGAAGGCCTAAGGCCACTGACCTTGGCAAGCAAGTCAAAAGGATTTTGTGTGAACTCTTCACCCCGATTTCCTTGCAGGTTTAGAGCCTAAATCTTTTTTAAGCTACTCCAAAGAGGTTAACAGTATGGCAACGATGACTGTGCATGTTTCAGAAGCATGTAAAATGATGGTGTATGTAAATATGATTTTACAATATGCTGCTCTTCTGTAAAAACAGACATCATTTTTAACTTCTATTAAAAGATTGCTCTCCAAAAAAGCTTCAGATAGGCTTTTCCATATCCCACAGAAAATTAAAACTGCATCTTTAAACTGCATCTTTAATACATAAAAAGATTAGTAGCCTCTACAAACATGGTAACAATTGCCCTCAATTAGAAGAAGAAATGCCTGATGGTTAACTTGAAGATTGCATTTTGCTGCCAGAGCACTGGCAATCTTCCTGTATTTTTTTTTTTCTTTAAATCTAATTTGTCTGAAGTACTGGACAACGGATTCATTTCTTACATTGTGAGGTAAAATTCAGAAAGCAATGACTGCAGGTCTGCAGCCTCTTGTCTTCTCTCATTAGCAAGCAGAAGACTTCTGCAAGGCCATGCGGCCACCGAGGCATTTCAAGATTATGGTGAGGAGATGTCTGTACAGAAGGGGTCCTTGGAGCAGCTGTTTCTACACAGCATGATTCCTTTGGGTCTAACAAATCCAAGACGGAAAACTTATTGGATGAGCAGTATTAAAAGCCATTCTTTGACTCCAGACTCACCCTGCCCACAGAAAGGTTGCATGCTGCACGGAGGCTGATGTCAGGACCACCGCTTATGGCTCAGTTGTGGTGGGAAGGACCAAAAGACCACTCTGGAGAGAGGTCTCTTGCTAAAGACTAAACTGGACCAATCTCACATCTGGGCCTTGTTAGAACCCTATGTCACACTATTTCCAAGAGCTACACAGATTTCAATTTCTTAAAGTATGTGAAACCAGAATTCTGCATCTTCTACAGGTCTGAGGAGCCAGAAAGAAACAAACAAAACAAAAAAGCCAAACCCAAACAGTTCATTTTAAACAACCCTGAAGAAATTCAGTTTTTTGGTGTCCAAGATTTCTCAAATATCAATAAGAACAGCTACAAGTAGCAAAGAGATAAGTTGTCCCTCCCCAACCCCCGTATTTTTCTCTAAATAAGAATACAAGCAGATCTTTCCAACAGTGTATAAACATTATACTCATCAACTAAATCTCAACTCTGACAGACACAGATGCATTTTTATTTAATGTGACTCTTACTCCCCCCCTTTCCCCACACTACTCCCGGGGGGGCAGGGGAAATCAAAGCAAGTTATGTTAAGTAATTATACAGTCTGCTTCTCCAGAGAAATATCTGGGCTAGACAGTTGGCGCTGAAAGAGCAGATTAAATTTTGAACTGAAGGGTCATGCAGTGAAGGTGAACTCACAGCCTTTAGCTGTCTGTAGACTAAAAGCTGTACATGCTGTCAAAATTATGTTATCTGTCCCTGAGGCAAGGTTCACTACTATTCAAAAGAAAGATATTGAAAAGTGACTTTTGTCCCTAGAAAACCTCTATTTCTAATCCACGAGCAGCATACTGATGCCACAGGATGATCCAGAACTCCTCAAGGTCATTTCCCTGTCCTCAACATGGTACCTTAAAAGAAATTCACTCTCTTTTATTATTATTTGCCTTAGCTGTGGTGCTACAGCCATGACACACTAATGCCAGATAAGATTCAAGCTTTGTAGAAAGACATCATATCCCTTAAATTTTGACTCATTTTAATTTCAAATGCAAGTATTCAAATAAATCCCCTTGGGATATCAGACAGCAGCATTTCAACTCCCCCATGACTCCTCAAAGACGAAATACATGCACAAATGTCAAAATTTAAGATCATCCTTATTATATGTAACACGCATGCATCCTGAAATCAAACAGTTAGTAAAAGACACAATCACTGCTACAGTAATCAGTCATCCAGATATGGAAATATCAACTGACCTTCATGAGATGTTGATTTATCCATTTTGTGAAGGTTTTCTTTTGTACTTTGTCCCGCTCATCTAGAGGCAAAAAACAAAAAGGTTTAATGGATCTACAAATGATGCAGGTTTTTGTTTGTTTTGGTTTGGCTTCAATTATGGAGAGTTTATAAAATTAGGCATTCAAATAAGGTTTAAAAACAGAATAACCTGTGAAGATTCCAAAATGTCTAATCAAAATAATAGCATGCAAATGTTTTTGCAGTACATCACAGCACGTCATGGAAAAGTTTCTTGAGGAAAAGCTCCGTGTGAGTTTTTCCAGGACACCAGCCCTGTTGGTACAGTAGCAGCGCTACTAACAAAACTACAGCTTCCTAGAAGTTAAGCATCCCCTAAAATGCACTGAAAGGATCAAGCAAACTTTTTAAGATCTATGAACACTACTTCCAGCCTCTAAAACTCAATCAATTATTAAAGTATTTAGCAATAGAAAATCTCTTACTATACACAAGCTGGCTCTTTTAATCCCTATGCTTTGCAACTGGAATATCGTCCTTGTTCCAACATGCAAGGATGACCTACAGCTTCAGTCAGAGAAAGGACTCTCTTTCTTCCAATCCTCTATAAAATAAGTAAGGATGTCCCATATGGGACCCAGCCCTTGCAAACAGTTTGCTCCCTGGTGTTGCAGTTAGCATCAATGACTGCCCACGAAATATTAAAAAGAAGCAATGAAAGCAATAGACACAGGGTAAGAAAGCATCCCACCTATGGATGGGAAGAATGCACATGTGTTCTACCAAGCCACGTTGGAGAAACCACCACTCCAGCACAAGAGCTATCTCCACAAACCTACATATGGTCATTAGCCAGTACAACTGCGACAGAGCCTATTCACAGTCCCAGAGCTCCCTGGAGTAGGAGTTGTGGTGCATTAGGACCAGGACCATCTGTGCAAGCCTAAAATAGCGAGATCCCTTAAGACCCCATACAACAAAACTGCAGCTGTTTCACTGACTCAGGCTATTTGTAGTGTGACTGCGAATGAGCAATGAGCTCAGGTAGCAAAACAAGACCCCTTCTGCAGCTACTGCCACCACCAGAAGGTTGAATGAGATTATGTATTTTATATTTTAAAAAATAAATACTCTTTTCAGACTGGTCAAAGGTAACATAAGTAATAAGATAAAAATTAAGGGAAGGTCCATATTCATGGACTTTCAAGTCTCTGGTGTGATACTGAGGTCATTCAAAAAGGCATGAGATCATACAAGAGTCCACTCTGAGCCAAACTGAGCACTGTGTGCTGTTCCTACCAGTAGCCAGAAATGAGTACGAGAATTCAGGAACAAATGCAAAAACAAGACAAGCAAAAGCCTTGTGAAGCCTTTGTATACTCCCCACATGTGACTCACAGACTTTCTACATGCTTATACATATCTTTGCACTTAAGAGTCATAGATGTATTTTTTCTGTTGTTTTTTGTAATCCTTTTTTAACACATCTATAACTTCTGCTGATACAGTTCACTGTGGCAATGAGTTCTTCAGGTAATATGTGAAGGGTATGTGTACATTCAGCTCTGTACAGAACAGCTGCTGTGCCCTAAATGCCTTTTCCACACCACCCAAGATCTTATCTTCCAAGCTTCTGGCATACACTTTTTCCCTGCTTCACAGCTCCACGCTCTCTTATTCTAGCTGAAGACCCCAAAAAGAGGTGTAAGCGACAAATTAAAGAGCAAAGCTGCACTATAGGAGAAAAAAACATAGTGGATTAAGAAAACCTTTTGGTATACATACATTTGCTTATAGCCTTGATCTAGCAAGACAGCATTTCTGACATCAGTTACTTATCCTAATAAGGTAGAAGCCCTTGTTTGGTAGATGTAGGGAACAGAAAAATCTCCAACATCAAAGAAACCTAGAAATACTTGTAACTGTTCCATTATGGGTACCTGTTTTAAAAGAAACACAAGTTTTCTCAATGTTTTAATATCCCAGCCCACAGTGTGTCTTTTTTCCTAAGGTAACTCCAGCTAGTTCTGACTAACCACTACAAAAGTTTATACTTTGTGAAGTGTTACTGTGACAACAATAAAAAAAAAAAAAAAAAGAGTTAAAAATATATATATATCTCCACTTCCTTTTATCATTAGAACACGTAGTCACCATTAATTTAAACTCTACTTTCAACTGAAATGCCAACATACGTTAAATGACGCTTACTACCCCTATTGCATTTATACATGCATATATTACACAAACACTCACAGAAAAACTCTGTACCTGACACACAGAAATGTGTGACAAGGAGGAAAGCTGCCACCTGTCGTGCTATGCAAAACACCAGGACTGAAGAAAAAAAGGAGAAAAGAACAAAACAACACGACAACTGGGATGTTTAATCAAAACCGCAAATGCACACTGTGAGGAAAACACGGTGCAACAGTATTCAGTTTGCCCAAGCTCTGAGAAGCACATAATAAATCAGCCCCCCCCCCCCCCCCCAGATGAAACAGAAAACAGGGAGCTAACTACAGAAGAACTGCCAAACTAAGGAAGGAAACCCATTGAAAGCCTCTGGAGTGAAGCTTCCCCCCCTGCCCTGCCAACCCAGCACCGGGCTGCGTTACTGACCCATGCAGCACATCACTTCCACCAGCTTCGCACTCCAGTCCTTTTCATCTTCTGCAAATTCTCTCATTCTTCCCTTCAAAACTGCAGGGCTGCTTTCCTCCTCAGGGAAAGGAGAGCCAAGGTGTGACCAGGGCTTCTCCTAGCTTACACAAAGTAGCAACTCCCCTTTTTAAAAAGGCAGAGGCAAACAGCCCATCTGCTGTCACTGCTGCAAAACTGCCAGTCCTCTGGATTTAAGTCACAAGAAGGAGCAAACTAAGCATCACCGTTTGTTTGTTTTGATTTTTTACGTGCACTAATACATATTTGGGTACAAATGTTGACCTTTTTAAACCAGGAAGTCTATTTTTCTTCCCTCTACTGAGAGTAAGTATTAAGGAAAGAGCGTCACCATGAAAACAGCAGGACCAGTATCATTTAAGCCAAGGTAATTTAAGAACGCAGGTGAGGCAGTAGCTGCAGAAAGAAAATACATCTTCCCAGATCACCTGATCTGCAGATCATCACAATAAACCCTCAAGGGTTAATTTATCAACCTGAGTTTCTCTGCTTTTACCTGTTACTGCAGACACATTCATTGCAGACATTATTCTCACATATCAGACACACCTAATGAAAAGCATCTTAAGTTTTAAGTCCTTGGAAAATACCTCAAAAGAATGGCTCCAGCCTTAACAGACCACCTACTTTATGAACCTACACTGTAACACAGCAGTATCTAAAGAGGCTCCAGATTAGAAAATTGGGACTTAAAAACCAGTTGCTGCAACTAAGGTATCTCATTACATATTCTTCTCATTCCTAAATCCCAAAGACAAATTCAGAGGCCAGATCTGTCTAACACCGATACCCCCTTCCATGAATCCCTATCATTTGCATGGATCACAGTGTCTGCAAATTAGAACAGTTTCTCTGGAAGACAGGTTTACTGCCAGGATTACACCAAAGGCTACACATGGCATTGATGCCTCTTCAATACTCTCCTGGGGAGACCCACAGAATCATTAAGGTTGGAAAAGACCTTTAAGATCATTTGAGTCTGACAGTAAACCTAGCACTGCCAAGTTCACCATGTTCCCAAACACCACATCTATGGATTTTTTAAACACCTCCAGGGATAGTGACTCAACCACTTCCCTTGGGCAGCCAGGGAAGTCCCTGGGCAGTCCCAATGCTTGACAGCCCTTCCCATGAAGATTTCCTCTAATATTCACCTAAACCTCCCCTGGCACAACTTGAGGCCATTTCCTCTTGTCCTGTCACTTGTTACTTGGGAGAAGAGACTGACTCACACCTCACCGGAACCTCCTTTCAGGTAGTTGTAGAGAGCAATAAGGTTCCCCCTGGACCTCCTTTTTCCCAGCCTAAACAACCCCAGGTCCCTCATCCATTCCTCATCAGACTTGTTCTCCAGACCCTTCACCAGCTTTGTTGCCCTTCTCTGGACCTGCTCCAGCACCTCAATGTCTTTCCTGTAGTGAGGGGCCCAGAACTGAACACAGGATTCGAGGTGCAGCCTCACCAGTGCTGAGTACAGGGGGATGATCACTGCCCTGGCCCTGCTTGGCCACACCATTTCTGATACAGGTCAGGATACCGTTGACCTTCTTGGCTGCCTGGGCACAAGCTGGTTCATGTTCAGCAGTTTTCAGGATGGGAAAAATAGCACTTCATCTTCCTCCTGCTTCTGTCAATGCATCCACTACCAGCTGCGGTCAGAAGAGGACACTGGTGAGGCAAAACCCGTGTGTCTCACAACCAGCTGCTGCCCTCACAAACTGAAATACTCGGCAATTGGCATCATCTGACCTGTATTTTCACAGAAAATGTATCCCACCCAATTATTGTCTCCTCTTATGACATCTGCATTGATATGGCAAGGTTCTTTCAACTGAGTGGCTCCTGTTCTGTATATTCTTATCAGGCAAGCCATCAACTCTTACAAAGCTGCATTTTACGTTATATTAGATCATACATGCACATAGTTATGGAAGTAATTTAAATTTACTCCTATTCAAGCTCTGCATTGTTAATTTCAATAGCAATGAAACGTGAACCTCAGTTTAGGTCTTCCCTTATTTTTTCTCATTTCTCCATTATTCTGTGAAGAATTTAAGCCTGTCTCCAGCTTCCTTTCCTCTGAAAACCAATTAGATTTCTTACATGGTGGGGTGAAAGGTCACATATACAGCTAGTCTGATTACAAAGATCAATCAGAATAAAAGTTTTGCTCATTTATTCTAAGATCTGATGCCCCTTCATACTCTACTTTTATTAAACTGCAGACTACATGCATCAAGAGCTGAGAATGAACTAGAAATTATGTGCTTTTCCTGGAATTACAGCCAAGTAAGACCAAACTCGGACCTCACTGAAGTTAACAGATAAGTATTTCCAAGTAATGCCCCCATTGGCTTCTATGTCATTAGCATTCAGTCTTCATGACAAAAAAAAAAAATAAAAATAAAAAATTAATGTTTAGGATCTGTAATAAATTTTTCAAACACAGTATTTTTATTTCTCTTTCACTAAATAGTATCGCAGATTTTGCTTGTCAAATAATCTCTGTGGGTATGCATTTAGCTATTAAAATGCAAATATTTCCTGAAAAATATGTGCTTTAAAGAAATGAGAAACTGAATTCATAGGCAGAATGTGAATTACACTGACTACAGATGTAAGTGCAATGAAGACTGGGAAGTGTTCAATTTTATAGAAGTTTCAGGAAAACACATACTAAAAATGAGCAATACTGAAAATAAACTGGGAAACTTCAGCATTTCATTTTGCATTACATTCAGTCGTCCCTTAAGTGGGCTTCCCAATGAAGTTGTCTTGACTGCAACAGCTGCAAGCAGAATCCAAAGATATCACCCTTTCATCTATGATATACTTAATGCATATTTGTTCACCCATCTCCAGTGACCCGCTTCAGCAGCTTCCCAGCCTTACAAGTGAAGCAATAAAACAATACTGCAGATTAGTTCATGGAGAGAAGACTTCAAATGTTACTGAAGTTTAAATGTGATCAGAAACTATACTTATCCTGGAAATGCTGCAATTCTTCGTAACTAAATACCAGGATAATGTTTGATTAGCACGTAGTTTGTTAAAATGAATAGAACAGACCACAAAACCTAAAATTAATTGCTTTGTTATGTTAGCAGTATACTTGCAATGGATTGAAAATGCTTGCAAAATAAAAAAAGTCTTTAGTCACACATAAACTGTTCTATTTGCTCTGCTATCAGCTCTTGTGAGAGGCTTCCCAAAACACACTGTCTGGAAAATAAATTGCTACCCTGCTGTAAAATGAAATGCAACATTTAGACTCATATCCCCAAAATAATCTGTTGATTAGATGGGCTTATCAGGGCTCAAACACAGAGTCAACAAAATCATACCACTAGCTGCACCATCCCCTCCATTTGCATAGACACACCAGTTGTTCACATATTGTTTCTCGTACAAAAGACCCAATTTCATATGCAAACAATTAAGCACAGTTTCCCTGAGTCAACAGAAGGCAAAGATCTCACAGAACTCCATGGTTCAATGAGGAGAAGACTTCCCTGGAGCACAGGAAGCTCAAACTGCCCATATGGCTTGGGTACATTTCCCTCCTGGCCCCAGGGGAGACCTCAGGCGCCCGCTGATGAACTCTGGACACTCTATAAGAATCTACTTTGGATAACTGTAGCAAAGCAGCAGTACTTGGGAGCATGAACTCACCATCTAAGCCACAGACAGATTTTTCATCTTATGAAGATGTGGACTGCTGTGGCTAAACTCTTCACAGTTTCCAAACTAGCCACTTCCCAGCTATATCAGATCATGCATGACAGCATGAATGTCAGGTATGTGTGACTGTAACTTCAACATCCATCTTGAAGACTGATATTGACTGATATTAAGATATTTGCTGAAATAGAAAAAAGGCATAACACAGAATATTGTTCTCTGTTAGCACCATAGTTTGCTAGAAACAAAATAAGGCTCTTTGATACTTTCAGAGGTCAGAGTTTAATCCTAATTGCAGATGAAGAAGCAATCATAAAACTCCCAATGACTCTGACAGAGCTATGACCACCTCAATGAAAATAAAGACCACACAAAAACTGAACTGTAAGAATGACTGGCTCACCATTCAATTTGTGATGATCTGTAATACACCACACCTCAACTCTAGAGATGCAAGCAAACATGAAACCACAATATGTAGGAAGCAAACACTTTGTGTCCTGAAAACATTCAAAAATTTGCTAATTGCACACCCATCTGGCTCAGTGAGAAACTGCACTCATCAGATCCTCACTTGGACCTTCTTTCTGCCAATACTTCTTTACATCTATGCCGGAAGCAAGATGAAGAATTCAGCTGGCCTGCTCCTGAAATGTGGGGATTAACTCCACTGTGTAAAACCTCTGCTGCATAAAATCTACCGTCCTGTGCAGAAGATGCTATGTAAATCTCCAACTACTTTAACAAGAACTGTACTTCTGGTTTGATTTGCAGAAATTTAAATATTCCCACACCTGTATGGAAGAAATATTGTTATTTGACTGTGTGCACATAGATGAAAATCAAGAGGAAGCCCAAAGGATTATTTTGTACTCACAGGACCTTGGTCAGCCATCATTTTGCAGTGTTAGCGTACTTAAATATCTAATGTGGGGTATGAGACACGAAATGAGCTCAAAAAACATTTTTCTAGTGTCTGCCAGTCCCATAGTGCTCCAAAAGGTTTACAAACATAAACCAAACGTGGGTCCCGGCCCCTGAAAGTTTACAGCTAAAGTATTAAATGAGAAATCAATAACAGACTACAGGAGAAATACAAGGAAATAATGAAATAACAGTGGTTCCCTTTAAGCTTGTTCCATTTATTTGATTTCTGCCTTTATGAGAGAGAGAAGACCCATGTGAAAACACCACATCCAGCAATCAAGACATCTAAAACATGCACACAGTAAAAAAAAAAAAAAAAGAGAAAAAAGAGAAACATCTCAGTAGACATTAACCTGTCCTGTGAGGTGTATCACAGCACCTCCTCACTTGTGGCTGTATCACCCATTTTGAGGTTATCATCCCAACAAAAGGCTTCGGTTGCTGGTTGTGGGAGTTTTTTGTTTGTTTGTGGGTTTGGATCACTACAGCAATACACAGAATCACAGAACAACAGGTTGGAAGAGACATCAAGAATTATCTGGTCCAACCTTTCTCTGCAAAAGCATGACCTAGACTAGATATCCCAGCACCTTTGCCCAGTCGAATGTCAAAAGTGTCCAGTGCTGGGGAACCCACCACTTCCCTGGGGAGGTTATTTCAATGGATGATTGCTTTCATTGTGAAAAATTTTCTCTTGTGTCCAACCAGAATCTCCCTAGGAGTAACTGTGCCCATCATCCTTCCTCTTTTCCATGTATCTCCTTGTAAAAAGGGAGTGGCTTTGTAGCCTTTTGTAGCTATATCTTTGTAGCCACCCTTTAAATAGTGAAACACAGTGACAATGTCTCCTCTGAACCTTTTTTTCCAAAGGCTGAACAAACTCAATCTCTCGTCCTTTCCTCACACAACAGGCTTCCCAGTCCTTCAATCAGCTTTGTGGCCCTTCAGTCAGCTTTGTGGCCCTTCTCTGGACCCTCTTCAGCCTGGTCCACATCCGACCAAAACTGAACACGGTATTCCAAGTGTGGCCTGACAAGCACTGAGTAGAGCAGGATAATGACTATCTCTGCAAGTGATACCATTGTTGATGCAAACCAGCATCCTGTTAGCTTGCTTTGCTGCCTGCTGCACACAGTTCACTCATATTGAGCTTGCTGTCCACCAGGACCCCCAGGGCTCTTTCCACAAAGCTGCTCCCCAGCAAAGCAGATCCCAGCCTGTGCTGCACTCTGGGATTGTTTTCCTAGGTGAAAGACTTTATACTTGTCTTTGCTGACCTTCATAGGGTTCTTGTTAAACCCACTCTTCCAGCCTATCCAGGTCAACCTGCAGGGTGTCCCTCCCTTCCAAAGCATCCCCTTTCCCACTCAATTGGGTACTGTCATCAAAGTTTGCCAGGGTGCACTTGATCCCATCTTCCGGATTATCTATGAAGATATTAAGCAGCATTAGGCCCAATATTGATCCCTGGTGGACCATAAGTGACAAGAAGTTTTGGTACAAATTAAAAATATGTATACAACAGCTTGTATATTTTAAAATGTTGATGCAAATTCTAGCAGAAATCCCATACTGTAAAAATGTGCCTAACCAAACAGCAAAAGGCTTATGAGACTAAAGCCTATTTCACCAATCTAGTGCAAACTCAGATCACTGCAGTAAGCAGCACTACAGTAAGGAAACTGCAGTTATTTTCCCTAAGCCCCCAGAAGCCAGTGGAGATCTACACTGACTTTATGTATGTCTGTTCTTTGATCAAGTCCTGCTGCTCCACGTTTTACACTCATTAGAGAAAAAGCAGAGGGATACATTCAAGAAATCCATGGAAAGGTCCTCAAACAAGAAAAGGCCCAGAACAGCACTGCTTTTTCAAACTGTTCAGCCAGCCTTTGAAGTCCTGTGCTTGCAGTGACTGTGCTAACGTCAGGCTGCAACAGAGCGTGAAGAACTGGAGGCAGAGCAGTAACGTTTCCATGTGACACACATAGCCTCTGAATAGCACGGTTTACCCCACCACTTCCTCAGCGCAAGCTATGAAACTTTAATGCAGCACACAAAGTGCACGAATATACTCACTGGTAGAGCTGAGAGAGAGCTTGAAAAGAGGGGATACAGAGAGAGATCTGTGATGCTGGGTAGATGCCAAATCAGGAAGTCTTGCTCTCCCTCTGATCTTCACACTGTTATACTTACATTAAAAGAGATTAATTTGGTTTGCATACAGTGTCGAGATAACCAGAACAAGAATCAAGATCCCTGAGCATTTAAAGAATAAAATAAACCAGCTGATGTTTACAGCAGAGCCATATATGAAAGTGCTCCTCATTCATCTCCACCAGCACACTCACCCGTTGTTCTCCCTTCAGTTTCATGAACAATAACAGATTCTCCTCCACAACAAAGAAAAATAAAAGAACTACTAGGCTGTTTTCTGTGTTGCAGGAAGACAAAGAACACACACACTCTGAAACTACTCTCAGACTTCCAGAGATTTAATGCCAGCTCACATAAATAACACAGTAAAATATTGAAACAAAAGTATCCCAGCCAATTTCATTTGAAGACCTGGCCCAAAGAACAGACATCACTTTTAAAAGAAGCCTACAAAAACAAAACAAACAAAAAAAAAACCAACAAAACAAACAAACAAAAAAAAACCAAAACAAAATCTACACAAACAAACAGAAAAAACACAAACAACAAAACACTGACCACTTTTGTTGATTATCATACAAAACCAAAGTGAAAGTTTTCACTGAGCTGAACTGTTTCACATACATTCTTTCACCAGGAATATCTATAGTCTTAATCCACTTCATAAAGACTTACTAGCAAGGCAATATTTTCATCCATGTAAAAAAGAAGCCAGTCGGTTGAGCTGTCATGCTGAGATGCGCAAAATGATGTTTAGTAGGAAAATAGGAAAACTGTTTAAGACTGAGGTGTGCCTGCTTTTCAAATACAGTGCTGCTATACAGAATATACAGCTGTACAAACATCTGGAAAAGCAGCGAAAGCAGCTGGAAACAAATGGGGGGTGAAGTAGAGAATTACCTGGGCAGGCAGCCCCAATCATCAAATTATCTTTCCTATCTTAAATTCTCATTCTGCAATTCAGAGTCTGAAACATGCAAACTTTGCAGAGCATTTATCCAGCTTAAGCATTTCCCCATTTAATGCAGACTTACCACACATATTCACAGTCTGTATCAAAATGTGTCTCTAACTTGTTCTGTATGAGCTTTGGTAGGATTAGAAAACTCCTGCTCTTTTTGAAACAAGTACCCTCCCTATGCAAGTTAAAAAAACATAAACCACAATTTCTCTATGTGGCTGTGCTGGTGCTCTGAAGTTAAATGTAAAAGCTGTGAACTCAGGATACAGAGAAAGGAATAATAGTGCTAGTTTAGTCCCATAAAAATTATCTTGAAATAATTGCCACTCTTTCTGAAAGTGAATTTCCACACATAAACGACCAATTAAAATGACATCTTTCAGTCAATGATCCATTTCCTTCCCATACCCATGGCAGCATGTTTTGATTTAGAAAATTTACAGTATCATTTGATTCATCCATTATAATGATGCAAAAATGATTTATCAAGTCCTGCAACAGTACTAACTCTTGTTGAATAAGGGGTCAGTGGGGCTAGAGGATGATGATAGGGCAGACACCTATTTCTTCATTAAACTTACTAACCACCTAAATGCCCCTTCCCATTTGCTCTAACTGCACCACCAGAACCAACTTGTTTTGGATTTTACTCAGTGGTAGAAGCACCAAGGCAGTCCTGAAGGAGACGAAACACCTTTGCTCTTCTGATCCCCTGGAGTTTGGGATGCCTAAACACACGTCAATAAGTGCCCTGCCCTCCTTTACACATACTCAAAGGTCAATGGACTGCTGAGGACTTCACATTAATAGCAGCCCCATGCCATCCCATAGATAAGAGAGGTGCCACCATGGATGGAGATTTTAAGGTTTCAAGGACATGAAAAGATCACTTCTGAGAAAGCACTACACACAGAATGGCAATGTAAGAACAATGCACAAATTAAGTTTTGAAAATGGCACTGACTGAAGAACAGGAAAATTTAAGGAATGAGAAATGATAAGGCAGAGAGAGCTGTGAGTGGTACTGATGATAAAAATAAGAAGCCCGTACATTTTATAGATGAAAAAGAGGACTGAAGGACAACAATACAGCAAAACGATGATTTCAGTGAAAACTTATGTTGAAATAACTGCTTAAGCTTGGCATCTGGAGCAGCAAAAACATAGAACCTATGGCAGTCACTACAAGCGTCAGACCTCTCTGGAGGACATCTTATGCTGCACACATAGAAAGGCAAGGTTTCAGAAGCACTCTGTAGTCTGAAACTAGAGAATAAGAACCCGAGAGGAGTCACATGTTTCAGCTGTAGCAACTGGTAAGTGCTCTCAACAGTGACAAAAAAATAGAAGAAGTGATTGAACTTGAGGAAATTTGTGAAACAATACGACAGGAAGTTTAATTTTGGCTGTATTTCACCCAAAGGGATGGCAGGGCAAACAGAAGATACAAATGATAGGACAAAACATAACTCAAACAGCTTTGGATGTCACAAGGATGGATCAAACTGCTCAAAAATACTGAATGTATTTAAAGGTTAAAAGACTGCAAGCTCTAAAACTTATAGCCAAACTATCATACGAGTAGCAACCAAAAGAATACAGCTACCACAAGACCTTTGGTGTGTTGGAGCTCTAAAGATTTGGATCAAACACCTACACCTGCTTGGCTTGCAATACGCTTTGTCTATATAGTTTTCAGAAATTCCTTCTCCCATCTGATTTACCTTCACTTTTTACAGAATAACCACTTTCTGAGCTGCATAATGAACAAGATCTTTATCACAAATATAGACAAAAAAAGTCAATCAAATTTTGCTTCCAGACACAGATACTACCTTTTACTCAACAGCAAAGAAGCTTCAACTATCTGAAATGCTTGTCCCCACAAGCTGGGTACAAATGAAGCCCTAGTCTGAAGGGGCTTCCAGCATCCTTCAGATCCTTCACATCTGGAGAACTGGAAATATATACGAGATCTGTGTATCTTGTCATACCTTTACATCATACTTGGACAAATTTCAGTGTAAGTTGTACTGACACACCAGCTAACGCAAGCTTGCTTTACAAAAACCATTGTGCCAAAGAACCCCAAAAGGTCCTTCTTTAGCTACCTAGCCAGAAGCGTAAAGTTACTCAGATTTCACACTAACTATAACACCAAATAAGTGCACTTGTACCTCTCTTCTGTAAGTCACTACTCACTCATGAGCTCTATCTCCCCTTACTCTGAAATAATCAAACCTTTTAAGCCTTTCATCCCCAAAAGCTTTGAAAGATTTCTGTAGCCAAATTTTCAGTTACAGCCTTTCTCCCATGTCTTAAAAGCCATACTCTGTATTCTCAACTCAGCAAAACATAAATTATTCACTAAAACCTTGACAGCCAATTTCTGTTCTCAGAAGACGAAAAATGTGCATACGATGACTTCAGTGGTAGCTGATTTTCTTCACTCCTGTAATTCAAATCTCTGTTATATTTCATCTCATGGGATGATGGAGAACAATATGGTAGAATGGAGAGAATCAAGTTTTTCTCTTGGAACTCTGAAACACATAATAATGTACTTCAAGCTTAGTTTGTAGGTAGAGAGAAATGATGAAAAATGTAACTAGAATGCAAGTATTTCAGAAGACCCCAAGTCCTGGGAAGAACGCTAGATCAGAATACAGACATGTAACTGGATTGCAAAAATCACCACCAACCTAGCCACTGCAATGACTTTATTCTATGTTAGCCCAGCTCCCTCTAAATCCTTAAAGACTTATATTCAATAGGAGATTTGTGCTATATGAAGAGATGAAATACAACCTTAAGAAGTCTAATGTACTCTGAGACAGAGAGCACAAGCACGATAGAGCCAGGATGGCAGGCTGAGTGACACGCCACCTGCCTGTCCCAGGCAGAGGGATTGATTACCACCACCAGGGTTGCCAGACCAAAACTTGCCTCTCCGGCCAAGCTAGGATGTATTTTTAGTCTTTGCAAATATTACTGGACTATAAATGGATTTTGTTCTAATAGCTTTTTATTATTATTGCAATATAGAATTAACAGTGCTTTTATACACAGATATTTGACATCTCAAAAGCAGAAATGATCATGAAGCCTCAGGAACCTTGGTTAGCCCATGACCTGAAGAACTTGCACACTGACACACTCCAGCCAACCGCCAAGTCAAGGAGGAGGGTCCCTGGCACATGAGGACACGTGGCAGATGAAAGGAAACCAGGTGATAGGAATGACTGCAGAGGAGGAAAGGGGCTCCAAGAAGAACCCATGGCAGGAATCAGGCAAACCTGAAAGCAAACCAAGTGTTCAGCCATGGAGAAGATTTGCCTTCTCACTAATGCTGTTGTTATTCAAATAGGAAGGAAACACATACAGACAGCTGGATAGACAAAGCCTATAGACAGCTGATAAAGCCAGACCCACTCCCTGAAACCAAGAGCAAACTTCTGTGAAGGTTAACAGTACAAGGACTGGGTTGAACAGGCCTTGTCTCTCTCTCCTCTATGTAGCTCTGCTCTCCCACGTCATCACAGTACTGAGGGACAAACTGAAGTCTTGTCTTACTTGTGCAGCAATACATACAAGAACCACCACAAACAGAGTTTGTTAGGCCAAAATGGATGGTTTTGCAGCTTGCAGACATGGCCAGGGCCAATCCAGCCAAAGGGAAAATGGAGGGGTGTAAAGAAAGTCACTTTATGGCACCCAGTCACATAGGTCAACCACTGAGCACCAAGCTCCCTAGCTGAACTGTTGTATTATCCAAATTACATTACTAAAAGCAAGCTCAGGTGCCATCTAAGAGTCCCTACAGGTCTCATGGTTCTTTAAAGGGAGGAGCTTTTTTTATTAAAATGTTAAGAGCATATGTAAGCCTCAAATAGTTACTGCCCAAGATAAAAGGATCAAATGAGTTACTGTCTGAAATTACTGTAACAAAATAAGATAGAGTCTACCAGTCACAAGACACTGGCAAGATGTGAAGTACTTGATTTTACAGTACTGCAGTAGCAGGGTGACTACAGCTTGGGGGGAGGGAAATTTATTTGCAACTGAGTGGGATTTTGTTAACAACTGGCTTGTTCTACACATTAAAATTGTTCTACACCCACTGCAGCTAATTGAATTTCATGAAATTTGTATTCTTTCATATGGATGTCACTTTCATATGGATGGTGCAGCTACAGAGAAATAACAGACCTGATTGAATTCTCTACAAAACGGGCAAGATTTTTTGCTAATAAAAATGAAGGTATGAATGGAATTTATCATTGGCAAAGATGCTCCACAAAACACAAACAGATGTGATCCAGGAAAGCCCCAACACAGAGATCTTCTGGAACTGTCCCCATGCTAGAAGGGGACTGTGTATTTCTTACACCTGTGTATTACCACAAGCAGTATCAATTTCTGTGAGTCACATGAAAGAATACTAGATCCACAATTATACAGACTGTACACCTGAAACAAGGCATAACTGGGGCAGAGCTGCAGCAGAGATCCATGACTTACAAACCAGGGAGCTGGGCAAGATCTTTCAAGCAAAAGTCCATGATGCTTGTACTAGAAGACATTCCTGAAACACTACAATTCTATAACTGAAGAAGTAGATTACTGAGCATTAACAATCAAAAGGTAAGGAATGAAAAAGCTGTCTAACAGGCACCATTATCTTTGCAAAGGCAAACGTTTTACAGGCTAATGGCTTACTGAGGATGTATACCATCACAAAAAGGCAAAAATATTAATTAACATTACAAAGCTTAAAGATGGATCAGAGGCCAGTCTCCCAGACAGATCAGTATTTTGTCGGACTAATTATGCAGTGCTGAGGATTGCCTCCAAAATCCCTGAGGGATACATGACACTGAGAGGAAGCTCATTCAGAAACCCTGGATTTTGAATTGTTTAGAATGGCAGTCGCAACAAAAATTCTACTTTCTGTGAAAATATTCTTTATAAAGGAACAATTTTCTTAAGATTGGCTCTGACAATGTCACTAGGGAGGTTAAAAAAAAGTGAACCCATGTCCGTCTTTAATTCTTTGCTTTGGGTGTACTGACTGAACCACATCAACAGGATTCCAGATGTATTTACAAGCATGATTCTGTTGGGGATATGCCTTTTTGTTGGGTTTAACATTTTTTTCTCCTTCTTTATCACACAGACCACAGCAGAAACATTCCTCAGTTTTCAGGGACCCATAGACACTTTAGGTGTGATAGATCTTGTCTCCCCATATGCCACCCAGAACAGCTGCACAAAGCTGACTGACTAATAAAGGGCAAGAATGTCACCCTATGTTAACAGCTCCAGTTACAACACAACGTTAGCAATTGCTGAAATACTCAACTCTAGGCAGCTTTGCTGGGTTACAGATGTATAAGCTAGGCTTCCAGATTGATGGCAAATAAAGTGAAAAACACAACCATAGGAAAAAAAAAAAAAAAAAAGAGAGAACAGAATCATTTGGGGAAAAAAAAATACACTCATGCTTGCAGTGTTAAAAATAACACAGATGAGTCATGGTTACCAACAGCAAACAGAAGCTCATGCCCTGTTCAAAAAGGCTGGCTTAGACATCTTCAGAAAGAAGAATTATAAATATACAAACACACCCACATTCAAAATAAATCTCCTTGAAAATAAAAAACCCTAAAACTTATATCAGAAATAAAGTGATGATAAATGAAAGGCAGTAACATAGCCATTGGTCCTTAGCTGTACATATTTCGAAACTGACAGTACAAGTACTAGCTAATGGCCACATTAAATGTTTTTACAGCATTTTGTGAACACACTGGAAAATCTGTAACTCACACTGAACACAGCTAAATAAATAGCTAAGTAAACCTGAGTCTTTTATATGAAACTGAGTAACAAACACACCAAAGCTATTCACATATTTTCCCTACAGACAGCATGTCCTCTCCTCATGCCTTTAAGCACTGGATAAGCAGTTTGTTACTGTACTCTGGAACTTGGCTGCATCTGCCCCACTGCTTGACTGGGCCCTGTGTTTGCACCACAGCATGAACTGTATTTCACTTTCCTGTCTTATGCAAGGGAAAGTTAGGAGAGGAAAGACAGGAAAAGGATAATAATATTTTACTGTATTTCTTTGTTAGCTTGTTTATACTGTGGTAGTCACTGCTTGTCTTCCATTGTGCTATGTACTCAAAAAAACCACAGGAACAGACAGCTATTGCAAACATCTTTTTTTAATTTCTTTACTTTTAGGAAACACTTCTGCAAGAACTGTTTTAAATGAAAGCCCTCACAGAGATAAGGTTAAAGGAAATACATGAAAATAACCTTACAGCTCTGTTCGCACTTGTACCACCCAGTTTATCAGCAATGAATACAGAAAGCAAAGCAAGGTGAAGCAACTTGCTCAAGAGCACGTGTATTTAAATCAAAATATACGTAACTTTTTAATAAATATTTAATATATGCCAAATATTAAATCATAAACATAATTTTAATATAATAAGAATTAAATGCCAGGTTGTTATGCAATGGGGTCAGAGAAGATAAATATAATTCCAGAATAAAACAGTGAAGACCCTTCTCCAGAAAACTGTCCCAAAGAACTTCTCTCTCCAATACTAATTTTAACATAGTTTCACTACCCTAGCAACTATGGTGAAAGACCCATAAACAACAAAATAACAACTGGTTTGGGAAGGAACTGAGATGGAAAGCTGAAGTTTAGCCATACATACATCCTCATTAATTTGGAGGGCACCTACAAGGCCCATGCTACCTAGAAGTCAGGCACAACTCCTCTGAATCAGCTCCCAGCACATATGTTGATCTCTAGGATATTATTGGCAGCTTTGCTACAACTTTAAATGTGCTATTTCAGAAATGCTGCTCTTTTTTTGTTTGCTTTAATGATTGTCTCTCACAAGAGAATAAACTGAAAAGAGAAGAAACAAGACAATTTTTTAAAAGTACTTTTAAACTAATCTTGCCTAAATTGACGAATACCACTGCCTTATGTTATGCAGTTTAAAGTGAATGGGCAGACAACTAGATTACAGTGGATTAAGACCAATGGAAATAAACCATTCTGGAAGCAGCCCCTCCACCCCAAGGAATCCTGTAACTGCGGGTATAGGCAAACCCTTTAAATCCGGCAGTTAAATTTTAACGAGTGCTATTAACACCTAGTTAGACTGTTTTAAAGGCCCATTCGTGTACTCTTTTGGTCAGATCTAACTGTAAAGATCCGCTGAATTTTTTACCTTGGATTTACAGCTTTAATACTAACAATTCCTATTTCAAGTCTGACCACTTGATTTGTAACCATATAGTCTTTTAGCAAGGACTTCTACCTTACAACTGAAGAAACAGAGTGTTAAACTATTCTGATAAGAGACACGGCCTGCTCTTTCTACCCCTTGCCTGATTAATTAAATTATAACAATAAAAAGGCCTTTCTATCTTCTGCACAGAATAGCCACGAAAGGATGACACAGACTGTCTGCAGTTTCAATGTATTTTTGGACAGAAAAATTGTGTGCAGAAGAATTCTTGCGCTCAGCTTCCAAGGCATATTCTTCAAAGCCCTTTATTCACCCATTACTGCAGCTCGTCTCAGTCCTCTTCTGCAACTATATGTCCTTCTGTGGCTTTCCTTTCCTTACACCCATCTCCTCCTAAATATCCTGTTCTTATTTTCCCGCTTCCCTCCACCACACTGACTATTCTGCCTTTTATTTTTTGCCATTAACCATCTCTTTGTTGTGTTTTCATTCTTTTGATACCCTTGTCCCTAAGCATCCGCCATCTGAACAGGATGCACCCCTTTTCCTCCATGTTACATGAAAGTCAGCAGAAGGAATGGATACACAAGAGACAACCTGGATAATGTAATGTAATTGAGATGCATCTAAATGTCACAGCTTCACCTATAAAATACGTTTAATCCCATGTCCTAGAGGTGTGTGAGAACAGCCGTGCTGTGCCAAAACCAACAGAAAAGCTCTTGAAGACAGATGTCACATCTTCAGCCTAAGTTTTATAGCCATTTTGTAGCTGTCTTAAAGTAATCCTTTAATTAATCCTAATTAGTTTAATGGGGGGGTGTGTGTGTGTCATTTTTAAAAAGCCAATGTTCTCCCATTTTTAACAAGTGGTTTTCATGTTTACAGTATGTTAAATTTAATCTGTTGATTTTAGTTCACTGCAACAGAACATCATCTGGTTGCACACATGCTGTTATTAAAGATCATGGCAGCAGAGTTTCCGACTACTAAACAAACAGATTTGTTTATATTCGTTCTTTGCCACAAAAGCTTAACTATTTTAACTTATGACCAGTCAAATCAAACTCTCTAAACCCAGCTTTCCTCTTTGTAGAACTGGATAACACAATTTTCTTTGCCTTTTTCAGCAGCTTTTGTTCTGTAAGTGCACTTATAAACACAAGTTACAGTTCTCTTGCACTTTTCTAGACATGAAAATAGCTTTCAGTAGAGGAAAGCATCTGGCATTGTTCCCCCTGTTTCTCACCATCAGGGATTTAATTAGCACCATACTGACATGCGGTGTCTGCAGCATGGCTCATCCAGTAGCCTGCCAAGTCCCCTCTACAGCATAATGCAGAAGAGTAAAAGATAACAGCCCTGCTTGGGGCCCAGAAGTGATGGGGTGAACAAGCCACCCAAGACAGTGCAAAAAGTTCAAGTGACCTTGTCTCCCTGCAGATAGAAGGCAGATCGCACCTGGCAGATGAAATTAGAACAAATGCAAACCTGTTCTGGTTGAAGTAATTGAAGGAGAAATGACTTTATCTTGGTGCCAGAAAGGGGCATGAGAAAGGACACGGACCATTTGAACGATCACATCCATCTTGAGCAAAACCAAGAGGGAGTCTAGGTAACTACTGTAGCATTTCTGTGTTTGTCTTTGGCTGTCTTACAACACTACAGCTGAACTGCCTGCCGAAGAAAAGAAACTGGGGAAAGAAGGCCCCTCAGGGGCTGGTTGTTTATCAGGTCCCAGATGGATGCATTCCAATAAGCTGCAGGTGAAAGGCTGAGCCATGTACACCTACCATTTCATCTGAACACTTTTATCATGCCATATAACCTCTTGTAACAGACATCTTAAATTACAAATGAAATATGTAATGACATCCCCCATGCTATGTATATGAATTTGCATATTAATGCAAGCTATTTATATTCTGTAGTGATTACTCCCTGTAATAAACAGTATCTGTCTACACAGCCTACAGAAAACAGACTATTCTGATACTGAAATGTACAGAAATAGTAAAGATAGAGTTAAAATTTACAATGCATCTATTTCTGTTTCCATTCAAGAAAGATGTCTTGGTTCAAGACCAGATTTCCAGAAGTGTGATTAAAATGCACAGCCTGCCAAATCTTCCTAATTCTCTTTTTAAATTTTATCCCATCACTCCACACATTCCCACACACTCCATTTTCTTCATATAGGACACAGATGCATCCTCAGCTCCTACCTATCCAATTGGTAATGTAATATAAATATTTAAATAATGATGGGTGTGCCTTGCATCCACACAATTTCTTTGGCAAAGTTAAACCACCACTAAAATTGAGGGACTTGCAGCACTGTTCAATGGTAGTAAAACAACAACTAACCAGGCCAAAAATTATGAAAAGAAATTGACTATCATGTTCCAGACACAAGTAAGTTTTTCCCCATGCTCTCATATAAAAACATTAGGAAGATTCATATATTTTTTAAACTATTTTCTCCTTTGATAAGGTCAGCTCCTGCATCAGCTCTTACGCTCCATGTCATACACTCAGCCCTGCGTAAGGAACATATTAAAGTCAGCTGTGTTCTTCCTCTTCCATGGCAGGTTCCAGCAATAATTTTACATGATGCATACAGCACATTTATCATGTACACTAAGATGAAGCCACACTGTCGCTATTACTTTTGAACTGTTCTTCCCCAACTTGTGCAGTAATAACCTCTTTCATTGCTTTCAACTTTTGAATCTTGTTTCCATCTTCAGGATTTGTATTACCAACATTTATCTACTACCATCCAAGCCAAAGTCTTACTGTTCATACTATAAACTGGAATTCTTATGAAATAATATAAAACCAGAAACATAAGCCTTTGTAAGAACAGCCAGTATTGTAAGGCACAAAATAAACTGAACAGTGATAGTACTTTATTTTAGAGGACAACATACAAAGGAAAACCCAGAGAATTCTAATCCCAAGGGTGAAACAAGGAGGCATCACTCAGATTTGTGTGACAAATGCAACAGAAAAGTAAAATATTCATGACTCAATTATATAAAATCATAGAATGGTTGGAACGGACCTTAATATCATCTAGTTCCAACTCCCTGCCATGGGCATGGACACATTCCACTAGACTAGGTTGCTCCATGCTCTGTCCAACCTGGCCTGGAACAGTTCCAGGGATGGGACATTCACAGCTTCCTTGGGCAGCCTTTTACAGTGCCTCATCACCCTCAGAGTAAATATCCTTACATCTAACATAAATTTTCCCTGTTTAAGCTTGAACCCATTGCCCCTTGTCCTATCACTACAGTCCCTGATGAAGAGTCCCTTTCCAGCATCCTTGTAGGCGTTCATCCATTTTACACTGGAATAACTCCTTAACATTATCCAAACATGCTGTGCCACTGTGAAGCATTAGCGTTTACTTGACTAAATACTGAACAGATCAAATTATCTCAGTTAATATTAACATGAACAATGAAATACTTGTATACTTTTATCTTCTTAAAAACTTAACAGTGAACAAAAATACTACTGCCTGGGAACTGACAGTGATTGCAAAGAGGAAAGTACCACTACCCTTGTAACAACAGCTGTGCAAAAACACAGACTGAACTGCCCAGAGGCTAAACCCATGGCCATGGTATGATGAACATCCTAAAATTTGGTATTTTCAAAAGGACCACCAAACCCAAAGATAAGGACCTGACAAAATACAGGGAGTGAACATGGTGGGTGGGTGGGTAACATGAGAGTCCAAATTCCCAGTATCTGACTTCAGCTGCATAAAACTCCTGGGAAAACAGAAAAGTTTAGTTATGGCTTTCAGTTATAGCCACTGGAAAAAGCAGACTGTGACAAGCAGCAATGCTTCAGAACAAGGGTCATATATAAAGTGAAAACTAATAGCATCAGTTTTTAGTAGTGCCCTTTACAAGCAGCTAAGAAATGGAGTGATGACTAAGGCAATAAAAAGTAGTGACAAGCATAAAACCACCATGGATTTCAATACTATATTTAAATTATATTTTTATGTCAGTGGAATACTACAGATGAAAATCTTTCATATTGACAGCTGTGGAGCAAGAGAAGTTGTATCTCCCTGATAATGAAAGTTAAAGACATAACTTAGAGACTTGAGAGTCTCGAGTCCTTCAGCTCCCACTTCTGTTACATACACATTTGGTGTATCAGGAGACAAACAGCAAGGAGGTATCCAAAATACTTACTGCCTAAGAGTTTTCCCTCCATTGGTACATGTCTACAGCTTTGCACTTCAAAAACTGAGACCTAGCAGAGAGACATCTTCCATCATGAGTGTTTTTCAGGAGTTCCTCTCCTCCTCTTTTATTACTTTTATGTCTCTGTCCATGGCAGAGGGTTGGAACTAGATGATCTTAAGGTCCTTTCCAACCCTAACTATTCTATGATTCTGTGATTCTGTTTTTCAGAGCATGGTTCCAAAGATGCATTTTTTCCATAAAAGCAGACCATTAGCTTTGTGCACCATTAAAACTGGTATTTGTCTGAATGATCAGCTATACAGTTTTCACAGACATTTATCACAATCAAACAGCAGTGGTGAAAATAAGATGAATCCATATTACCACTGCTCTTTTTGGGAGCAAATGCTCTCCTCCATTAGAGGAAAAAAAAGGATTCAGAATTACGTAGGGAACTACTGTGACCCCCAGGTCTATCATACATCCAAGCTTAAACAGAGATGATTACAATAAAGACAGGGGAGAATAGGCTTGGGAATACAGTGCTTAACTGTTGCTCAACTGCTTCCAAAATAAATATTCCGTTGGGCAAAGCAAAGGCATTGCAGCTCGACAGGAGGGAGAACAGCAGGCATCAGCAAGAGGATGTAAGCTGCAGAGCTGCTCATCCTCCTAAGTGAAGCATACAGACTTTCTACAATAACCTGAAACAACATAAGAAAAGCAACATAATTATATAGTCACCTACTTCAGAAGCAGAACAACTGCTAAGTCACATGAGTCTACCTTTCTGGATTAGCAGACAGGGAGCAGGCAACATCTGATGTGACTGATGTCATGTTATCACAGGATTTGTACTTGTACATTTCTGCACATAAACAGTTAACAGATGTATAGAGTTCACAAATGTAGAGAGGTCATGTTTGGAATCTGCTACAGCAGCCAAGAAGGAAACAGGATTTGAAAGCAATCTTGGAAGATATAATCTTCAATATCTTTAAGCCTCTCATTCTGGGTGCCAAAGCAAGCAAGATGGAGTCAGCAGTTTGATAAAAAAGAGCCTAGCAGCTACACTTCAATGTGTATTTGTGTATTTGGTATAAACTTAATGCTTAATTCTTAAAAAAGGAACCCTAAAATACTTTTGTGAATAAAAACAAAACAAACCAAAACATTGAGTTCAACTGAATAAATTCACCTTCTCTTTTACCAATCTCAACACTGATTATCTATCAAGCATGTCAAACAACCAAACACTGATTAACAAAAAATTCTTAATGAAGTTTTACTATGAGGGCAATTGCCAGTACATAGTGCTATGTCAGTGGGGAATGACTTTGTGAAGAAAATACATTAAATTATTCCAATTTATTTTTTAAAGAATCCCTAAACCCCATAATCCCATGTACTATTATCATCTATTAACATGTTATTCCACTCATTTTCTAGAAATAAGATCCAAAAACACTGTTCAACAGCTACATTAAGTAGAATGCTGGGAGGTAGGGTTAATATTATTAGACTCCTCTAAGTTTTAATCCAGCGGAAACCTGGCATTGATCTCATACAGGTCAGGATGATGGAAGGGATGCAGAAATAGCTAGAGAATGAGATTAATTCCATGTTCAGGAACCTGATCTGAGCCTCTTGAGCCATATGTGAAGTAGCAATGCCAGAATGCAAGATGTGTTCCTACTAAGAAAATGGATTCAGCATATAAATAAATCAGAAAGAAGTTAAAATAGCCAACTTTTCCCTTCCAGTGATGAGAAAGTGGAAAGTGCTGAGGGATTCTGTCTTGTTACCTAACTACTTTTAAAAGTCATCCCATTACAAAACAACCAGAATTGGCATTGGGAAGCACAGTTTTTACAGAAGTCACATTGCTAGCAGCAGAAATCCTGCAGCTGTGCAGTATGAATAACAGGGATGTGTTTTCCCAGGCTGGCCACCTTCCTGATTCACATTCCCTCAAACTTCACCCCCATATCTTGAAGAGCACTCTTCCAAACCACAGGACAGATGAAAGTAGGGGCAGTATCTGAAAGTTTAAGCTGCTTCTCTTTTGTTTTTATTAGTATTCAAATTCTATTCAAATTGCTATTAGTATTCTAACACAAATCACCTAAAAGATCACCTTAGGGAAAGGATGCAATTGTTAGCAATCTAATACTCCCTTTCACTTAAGCAGCAAGGTATCACAAAGAGCATCTGCAATAGCCTCAAGCAATCTTCCAATTAATCTATTTTTCTAAGGCTAAAATAAAAACACTAACAGATAAAAAAATGCAGACCTCCATGACCACCACTGATGAAGACTTACACTAGGAAACAAATTACTTTGGGAAAACAACAGAAAATTAAAGGTTTAATATTTAGTGTAAAAGACGTGATTTTAATTCCAAACTTATCTTCAATACAAGTTGATTCCTCCAGACAAAAATGAAGTGAAAAAATGGACTACCACTGGACGGTCAATCAATGCCAGATTTGTCAAAAGAGGGATGAAGCCAGCTCCACCATCCTATAACACAAAGACTTGCCAGCAGCACCCGGACATCTACAGTGAAGAACTGTTACCACACCTTGAGCAGCTAAACTCAACTGTCATGCTGGATCATGGAGAAGAGGTAGCCACTCAAGCAGATATAATCTAAACTACTTGGGGTTTTAATTTCTGCACTCTAAAGCATATACTAAAGAGAATATCACTGATAATAAACTGAAAAGGTTTATCCAACCTTTGTAGGGTTAGGACAATGTTCTCCAAGTAGGACAGTTAAGCAGTCAACTTGGCTAAGTAGAGAATTGAATATTTCTCAAGCTGGAAGAGATGGAAACGGTGGCAAAAGACCATTTCTTCACCATACCTGAACCAGAAGTTAAAACAAACAAGACCCCTATATCCATAAATCATCTTTGAGGAACTAGACAAGGATTTTCTTCATTAATCAATTATATTTGTGTAGTCAGGAAAAAGTTACATCAGCTGGTTAAAATTATAGCCAATATGAAAAGGAACCTCTGACAACTAATACACACGCTCAGTACTACCTTACCAGATTGCTGGTACTGTTTATTCAGAACTGTGCAACCATGTTTAGTATGTGCAGTTAACAGGTAATACACATCAAAATATAAGTACATAAAAGTGCCACAACACTTTTTCCTATTTATTGCACTTTGACACTGGCTCACAGTGCATTACTATTTAGCTTAATAATAAAACAACCATTTTCAAGGTGAGGTGTTTTTTTCCTTTTAAATTCCTGGTTAGAATGACTTAGGCCATAGAATAGAATTGACTTACAGGAGTAATCTACCTCTTCTAGCCAGTCCAGTCTTCCTGATGTTGTGTTCCTTCAAATAAACTGGAAAAAATCTGACTGAAATAATAAGAGTTACTTCACCAGCCATAAGATCACACTGTTCTTGCACTACAGCAACAGATACTAGACTCTGCAAAACTATTTTAAAAAGTAGCAATATCATGAGATTAACAAGAGTAATTATAAGAATAAAATGAAAAAAGACAGGACAAGCCTGTTTTGAACTTCTGCAAAGTATTACTCTACAACTCAGTTTGTCTGGTTGCCACAAAGCCTAACAAAACCTCTTTATGAGGTGCTCATCCACAGTCCAACAGAATTCAAGTAGCCAAGGTTGATCTGAGACACACAGGTACCAAGGAAATGGAAAGCAACAACTACAAAAAAGAAAGGCTGAACTATGAAAAGGCAACATTCACTTCAAGCCTATGTAATCATCAGACTTGGAACAGAAAAGGATGACTGACTATCACTATGACTTTCTGTGTCAATCTTATTTATTGTGCCTTGGCTCAGGATGTAAATCAGTTGCAGAGGCAGGAACATTCCAGTCCCCAGAATGATGGTAACAGGCCACAAAATGATTTCCCAGATGCAAGGAGAAAGATTTTTGTAGCACATCTAGTCATGCAGAGTGCTTTTTCCAAAGGTATGAGATAGGTCAGTTCCCCTTGCCAGGAAGCACTGTCTGGCAGTCTCCAGCTTTTCCAGCTCTCCTTTAGCCAACAGTAAGGCCAAAATAAATTTGTCATTTGTCATCTTTACCTGCCAGCTTCTTCCTTCCCATTTTCCTACACTTTTCATTAGTGTATTGAAAATTCATTACTGCAGACAGCAGAATGGGAAATTAGAACATCAGAATTCTCTTTACTCAGAAATGCTCAGTATCAGTGTGCAACAGCAGGACATAATGAACTTTGCCATTCTGCACTGGCATGGCATCTTGTATTTAACTGATCAACTTCCAAAGTTACTCTCTCAACCAAAAGTTGAAGTGTACATATACATACACAATATAAATTCCCCCTTTTCCCTTGCCCAAGCACAACTATGGACACAAATGATTTTGGAAACATTTCAATTCCATATTAATTAAACCTTAAAGCATGTTTCTATGAACAGAACTACGAGCCTTCTCACTAAGGAGGAAAGAGAAAACAGCCATGGACAGGAAACATTTCACACAGCAATAGCTGGTTTACTCCAATGCTCTCAAACTAATGACAAGAAGGAGAAAACTGCTATCTCACCCTGAAATCTAGTGCAAACAAATCAGTTAATCACAACCACCATGTAATTTTAGTATAACCCATATAGGGCAAGGGGGCTATCATGTTTACAACAGACATAGGTGTTTGTTCCAGAAGGAAGGCAGCAGTGGGGTAGGCCCGCAAATCCTGATGTACCTATCCGGACAACACAACTATTTCACCTCAAAAGTATTTGAGCCATGTTTTTCCAATTTTGGAAAGTCAACTGTTTTGTCAATTGTTACTGTTCTCAAAGTATGACTACTTTTCAAACTTCAGGCTATCCAGCACCATTAAAATGGTATTACTCTCAAACCATTTAAAAAAGTAAAAAAAGACCACAGCTTCTTGCAAACAGTCTTAGCCGAATTAAGGAGTATCATCCCAGATTATCACCACCGGACAAAATACAGACTAAATAGGTCAGTGTAGTGCATGCGCTCTTTCTGCTTTACTATACACTCTTTATTTTGCACTATGAGGTTATTTTCAAAAAGCCAGCCAACAGAAATAGTTTTTCATAGTTTTCCCATTTCTTTTTCACTAGAAAACAGTAAAATCAATCTTTACTCTGGTGCCAGGTATCTGTCAAACCACTAGAAAAAACCTCAGTCAACGAAGTGTTGAGCAATTCACCTTTTACAATGAAACCCACTTACAATTTCAACTTCAAATAAAGGAAATCATGATAGATCTCTAGCAGGGATTACATTGTGGCCCAGAAGTTGTTTTTCCCCAGTACAAAGCAATTGCACTGTAACAGAAGTACTACAAGAACATCCAGGAGGTGTATTACTTCGCAGGTCTTGGAAAACTCACTACTAGAAGATGACACTCCTAGAGTTTGAATTAGAGATAACGTTTTCTTGTTTCACTAAGGAGGTTTCTCCCTTTTATTATTTATTTTTTTAACCTGTTTTCGTCTCTGCTTCAGATGTGTGTTGTTGTTTTTTTTTTTTGAAAGAAAACTTCTTTCAGGAAAATCAGATACAACTTTGCAGCAATACAACTGAGCTACTACTCTCTCACAGAAAAGGATTTTAGTCATCGATTTACGCACCTGAAACATGTTGCCATGGAACCCCATTAGAAGTAGATTTTGTTAGTGAAGAACATTAAAGGTCCTGGTAATTTTTTTCTCTGACAGTTAATGACTGTTTATTATCAGAAGGGGATTTAGCAAGCCTCTTAACTTGCTGAATCACACATCTATGGAAGGTCAGCTGTTGTTCCTGGACCCAGCAATCTTCAGCTGGATCCTCAAATCCCCCAGGCTGCAGATGCTCCAGGAAATTACTCTACAACATCACTTAACCTTTACCAACTCTTCACATTTTATTTGTGCCTGCCTATTAGATTTATAGTTTTACCTGAGTTAATTTTACATCCAAGCTAAGTTTAAATGAAAACACCATATAGTATGAAAGTTAATTAAAAAAATCATATGGTAAACATTTTCATGCAGAAATTGGAAACTCTGTTATAATAGAGATGTCTAAAATAAGAAAGTACAGTTATAAATTATATAAATTTAAGTTGGAAGTTGGAACTTCCCTCAGAACTAGGACACCAGCTCTGAGGAACCTGGGGAAATAATTCCTGCCTACTTAACCCTTGTCTAATGCCAACCTCCACTCAAACCAAACATACTCCTTCCTTTGGAAATAGATTTTCCCAAATTGCAAGAAAATTTCTGGTTGTTAAAATTACTTTTGAGTTTAGCTATTTGCTAACTTCAGAATTACAAGTACTTAAAAACATAAAGGTTTTTAACTACATGAAACGCAAACCTTACAAAGCTCTTTACAAACATACCTCCTCATGCAAAAGGGAAGGTGAATATGAAAAAAATGTGCCAGTAAGAATGACTGTCAGCCTACAGAGATGTCATTCATAAGGACTAGTGGCAAAATGAACAATTCCTGGTGTTCAACTGCTTTTGTCTCACATACATGAGCCACAATTATAAAAACTATCCCAGGAGAATTTTCAAAGGGTCAGAATTCACAGTCATAGGCAGATTTGTTTCTCAGGAAGGTGGCAAATGCACATCTGTTTAGGTTAGCAGAGACATATCATCATGTTTCCAGGGCTGGAGTCTTCCATGTTGGAGACTTCTTTCTTCATACTCCATTTCTGTAATAAACACCCTGATGCTCTTTGAACACCAGTTGCTTCCTGTGCTTAAAATTCACCATCACCACCTACTTCTACAGTCCTCTTCTTTAAGTTCATCATGCTAATGAAACAAGCTTAGGAGACATCCGGTTTTGATCATCCTAATTGTAACACAATCATGCTCTTACATTACCTCAAAAATAGCATGCAAGACCACTTCCTCAAAATAAAAGTTTTGCTCTCCCACACCATTACCAGCAGACTGATATCAAGTGTTTAGCAGTCATTTCAAGGCTGAATCCACATCCTAAAATTTATACGCCACATTGCCTGGGAGCGTGTGGCTTTGCAAAAAGTTAAAATAGAAGTTTCTCAGTTTTCCCCTCTGCCAAAGTCACTGTGTTTACCTCCATTGTGTTACAGCACCTTAGTCATAAGGATTCTTCTGTTTTCAGCAGAGGAAGTCTTAACCCATCAAGGTAGATCATCTGCTGATGACCCACTAGCAGACTTCATTGCTCTGTAGGCTACACCCACACTGCAGAGTATCCATGTTCTGCAATGGGCTGCAAGATTATTCAGACTGAGGACCTGATCTGAGCACATTACAGCCTTCTTCCACCTTCACCTATGTTTCCCTTCCTTGAAAACCAAGATTCAAATTGAAAGGAGAAGTAGGAGAAAAGACAAAGTATAGTGTGTGCTTGGGGGTCACCCCAAGTCAGGTCCCAGATAGGTTGTGAGGCAGGACGTGGAAAGTGCTCTGTAGTCAACAGACAAAGTGGTTCTGAGTTTAAGGTCCCACACACATAATTTTGACAACTCAGTCAAAAGTTACTCTTGACCATGACAACAAAACTGCAATGGACTGATTTACTAACAAGTCTTCTGTAACAAGCATCACACAGGTATTTTTAAAAGTCCATGTCTGAAATAATGCTTATGCACTATTTTTTTATGAGTAAGGGCCTTTAAAAACACCTCTCAGCAGCACTAACTTCACATACCTTCTTCTGAAAATGATTCAGGCTACCAGGCTAGCTACAGTTTTTTACGAAAGAAAAGGAGAATATATTGTGGAGTACTCCTACCATTGACAGCAAAACATTTGTTATTTCATAGAGCAAGAGTAGCTTTAGGCACCTCAGTCTTAAACTATGCATCATAGCAACTCACTGCAAAGACATTTCAAAGGCAAAAAACAGTTTTAACTCAAGCTCAAATACCACCTCTGTACTCTAACTTCAAAACACTTCTCCAGAACAACTCCTACCTACAAGAAAACAGCCAGTGCTCAGTGACTAGGCAAAGGGAATGAAGCGATGTTATCCAAAGTCCTGAAATGCTCCTGAAATTCCTCGTTATATCATCATGAAGCCCTTAGAACATTTAGCAAAACTACATCAGCTTTTAGAGGTATAAATGTATGTTGTTACAGTTTCTTGAGAAGGGAAGAGAGCAACTGTTTGTTTCTTCACTTCCTTTCTGTAACAGTAGTCCATGGGCAGTCTTTATATTTGTAGCCTTCCTAGGAGAGCCAATATAGCCCAGATTTTCAAACCCAGACCAGCTCCATTTTACAGAGAGGCTCCTTTTCCAGACCTAAGAGGTAGGAAGGAGGAGTGAAACACCTCCCTTTCCTCAAACAAAGAAAAGCAAAATCACTAATTCTGCTAACCTTCCACAGTCTCCTCCCTCGTCCGTACAGCTGAGCACAGATGTTCTACCTTTGCCTCATGAGGCACTTTGACACTCAGGACAACACAAGTCTGTACATACATGCATACCGATACACACACAACTTCATTCTCCCCATCTTTTAATTCTTGGTTAGTTGTAAACTATTCATGCAAACTTGCAATAACAAGACTTGCAAGAACAGTACTATAACATTTATCAAGGACTTCAAGTGATGACTGAATTTAAATACCTCATTACAGCAGCGATCTGTTCAGCCCGTGTGGGAGGCTGCCTTTTTATTTGAGAAACTACCGCACTCCTATTCACAGCTTTACTTCTCACATGAGAAGACTCCTATATTGCATGGTTATTTACTTTCTCTTCAAACAATCTAGACAAATAGAAAGAATTATGGTCAACTAATTTTCTTAACTAATTTTTCCTATTCTCCCAACAAACTTCTGTTTGCAGTGACCATGCCAAAAGGAGTTTTCAGCTATGCAATGTAACTGTGACTCCAACGTGGGAAAAAAAGTCAGAAAGAAAAGACTTCTCCCCTTTCCAATGAAAACATCAGCTCTTTTGGAAGTGTCTGCAAGTCACTTTATGTGAGTACCATGTCAGCAATCAACACTGGGTTGCATGAGGTCTTAGTCTTCTAGGGCTTTGTGGTCACACAAACTCAAATGCTTTCCAAGCGTTCTACTTTAGGAAGAGATTTAATTGATGAATGAAGACATTCTGCATACTTGAAAAGATTAAGATAACCCACAAAATACAGGGGGGTATAAAAGAAATGATTGTGAATTTTGTAAAGTAAGCATTGCCTTTGATCTTATCTGCTACAGTTCCAGTTACTCCACATCACTTCTGGAGAGCCTGTTTCGCGCTGCTGGGTATGGAGGAAAAAAGTATCCATGTGATCTCAGCATTTCAAGCAGGAGGTGATCTCTGCAGGTTAGGTCCCACAAGCATTTTATGCTACTTCAGATTACAGAAAATGACTGAACAAAAGAAGGTAGATTATGATTAAAAAAAATAAAGGAAAGGGTGTACAAACTTAGTATATATATTACTTTATTACTTATAGATATAAGTAATAGGATATATATTACTTAAAATTAAGGTTAGCTCTTCCTAGTCTGCCATATTTCCAGTACAGTTTAAAATGGTTCTATTATTTTAGTGCTCCTGCTACATACAGTTCCATAAGCGTAATAAATAATCCACAGTAAATATTAAGCTTTTCAGGACAGCATGATATTTTGAGCTCAGATCTAGGTATTCATTACAGCTTTCAGATCTTTTTCTGCTCTTCTGGTCTTCTAAACACATTCTATTTTGCTGAAAAAGCAGTACTTTTTATCTACTGTTTATTTACGTTTTCTGCTGATCTTGCTACATCTTTACATTACTCAGACAGTGCTGGCAATTCCTTTTAATTACGGGGCTCCACTGCCTTGAAGAAGATGAGCATAAAAATTTGCCCAACATCAGTAAATCAACCAGCTCTCTCAAGCTGGAGAATGAGATGTTTTTGCATGTGCTCTGATTTCAGATTATTCAGCCTAAACCCTGGGCACCATTATGTTCCACATTTTTGCCATAATGATCTACAGTATGCTCTTTGGTCAGCTTTCTTTTTCCCCCTTGCCTCTACCACAGAGTTAACTGAAGCTGAAATTAGTGTTAACTCTTACTGACATCCTATACATTTAAATCATCTTCTAGGAGTCTGATAATGACTATTCACCTTGTCTAATTTGCCAGAGGGTGCAATGCAAACCAGTGCAGCCCATTAGCTGCTAACTCATCATCTTCATATCACAGTGAAAACAGTGACTGAGCAGTACTCCAATTTCACTTTGCATCTCATATATTATTATTTATGGTGGCTGCTCTCCCTTGAGCTAGGCTAACCAGCCAAAAGGTAGTGTGAACAACTGAAGTTTTCAAGAAAGATACAACCTGACCTAAGACAAATTGAATGTGGCAAAATGACTGGGTCAGAACCTAAAATTAGGTATCCAGAGCTAAGTTAGTGCAAAGAAAATCTGTATATCCTATGTTCCCCCAATATTATTAAAATTAGTCTTTTTTCAACCTACAAATGCCATTTCAAGACTTTATTTTTTTTTTCCTCTGAAGAGAAAAATCCTTTTACCATAAACTTATCAACCGAATAACGCGAATGCATGTATGGTCATTCCATTCCAACAATCACAGTTTAATGCTGCAGATGTGTGGTGCACGTTTATGTGTACACATGCACATAAATATGTGCTCTCTGAAAGACTTCTGAAGCAGCCTGAAATCACAGATCATCTGCCTTAAGGAGATATTTTTAGGGGTAAAAAAGTCAATTTTCCTAAACTTGAGAAAATAAAATTAATTTCTTCCATATGAAAAATGCTGCCAAAATCCTCTTTCCACACGAATCATTGGTATTTATAGAAGTAATAAGCCTTGCCTAAGGGAACTATATTTTCCACATTTCACTACTTCCTATTTAGGACAAACAAATGAGGAATACAACACTCCATCAACGCAACCAAGCAAAATTACTTTTGCATTTTTCATAGTCAGCTCTGCCAAAGAGCACAGGGCAGATCATAACAGCACACAACTTGTAACCATTTCACAGTCTCCCAGATTTTTACTACACTGCAATTCTGCAGATACTGAGCATAGATAAGGCTTCCACTTTGAACTCTATTGCAAATTATTAATTATTCCTTTTTCTTTGTTTGGTGTAATGATCTTATGCTACCTTTTCAGCCAAGTATCCAACTTCTAAATGCTCATCTATAACCTTCTTGACCATTTAAGCATTGCTTGGCTCACGTAGTAATAGCATCAAACCTTAAATTTACATCAGGTTTTTTGTTTCAATCCTTCCTGAAACGTCTGAGATTCCTTATCCCATGCACTGGAATACTCCCTTATGAAATACCCATTTTAAACACAAACTGAATTTGTAGTTGCAAGAACTAACTTATAAAAACATCAGGAAAGCCACCACATGAGTAGCTGCTTCTCCAAGCAGATGAAATACTTTCCCAAACAAATAAAAAACGTAACAAATTAAATAACCCTTTCATTAACCTGGAATCTTTCCCCACAGCTTAGTATTCAGAACAAAATTTCTTGCTTTAAATATGCTCATACAATTCTTCCAGTCTTAGCTCATGAATTTGCCTAGAAATAGGACATCAGAATTTAGATTGCTTAACTAATGTGAGCAGAAGCCAACTATGACACTTATTAAAGCCTAGTAATTCTAAAAAACTAAGCTTGTAAAAAAATTTTTAAGACAGTTTTCAGACTACATCTACCTAGCAAATTAAACACCAGCCTGGTGTTCCTGAGCACAGGAATTAAACCCCACAATTCTAGGAAGTTTCTGATGAAGCCATCCCTAGCTTGCTTGCAACCCATGCTAACTGTCTGTCTCCCAGACAATTCTCAGGCACAGTTCAGGGTGAGCATGGGTCATGCAGGATTCCCAGGAGAGCTTGCTTGCAGCCCTATCTGGAGAAAAAGAGAATTTCAAAGCATGGATGCAGGCTCTTCCATGGGCATGGGCATCAGTATCATGGAATGGTCCCCACTACATTAATTTACTAGCATGGATGTAACCACAAGACAAGTAACTTTTACCTCAACTTTTTAATCCAGGTTTCGAAGTACTGCAATGACTGCTCTGAATTTCTTACCTCTAATCCTTGCAAACATCAGTCATGCTGTCTGCTGCGTTCTGGGAAAGGAAATGCCTTCCCAAGACAAGTGGGGTACTATGAGGCCAGGCAATGAAGGGACATGGAGCGTTATCAGATATATCACAGTTACTCTGAGGCAAATGTCAGATGTGCCTAGAAGCACATTGAAAGAGTGAGTTAGTTACATCCCATTTCACCACTGAGCTCGAGTAGACACACAAGGCAGCTAATACAGATTAGCTCAAGCATTGTAATCTCTCATTTTATCTCAGTCTAGAGCAACTTCTCCATTTTGCAACACAACACAGCAATTATTACAGTTCTTTCAAACATAGACAGGAGATGCATAAACCCAGGGTGCTTGTGAGGCTGGGTATATCCAAGCAATAGAAATGATCATGTGCTCCACGTCTCACTGAATTACAATGTGCAAAGCTGATTATACTCTACTGCAAGCAAGTCAGCATGAATCCCACTGCACAGGACTGGCCAACACCATCCTCTCCAAGAAAGATATGTGAGAGCCATTTCAGCTGCATTGGTCAAGAAGCAGCTGAAACACTGCTCTCCTGAACTGAACATCTAATTCAGCAGCATATTGCTTCTGCTGCTTCACAGTTTACATCACGTTGCTGCTGTGCTAACTCCAGTTCTCACCTACCCTGGAAATGTGTGGAGGATGCAGCAAATGGTCTCCTGGAGTGAGCCCTGGTGTTCAGCTGGAGGAAAAGGTTAGCAGACAGGTGGTATCTTGGCCAGATTAACTAGGTTATGCACTTTAATATTAGCTATGAAGACAGCTGTGCCTTCCTAACTTCTACATACCACAATAAACAGAGGAAGAAATAGTCAGTAAAAGAAACCAACATCCGGGGAACATTAAACCTCTTTCTATTTCTTCTATGCTAAATGTGGTTCTAAAGAGAAGGGAAGCTTTAGATGAAAATCCATCATTCAGAAATGAACCACAGGGAAATTTCACGGTCCTCATGAAATGCTGTTGCTTGGAGATTCAGGTAGAAATTTGTTGCTGAAATAGCTGCTATCAAAAATAGCTCAAGTGATATTTGACTTGGCATAAGGTCATGAAGGCAACATTCACAGACACGTGAGGGGAGATTCACAGATTCCAAAATTGCTGGATCCCAAGCTGACCTCGCAGCAACAGACTTTTGACTGCTAAGAAAAGCTTTAGTATTATGAGACAAGGACAAGATGCAGAAAATCTGCACTGGGTGGCAAGATGAAGTGTAATTAAAAAACAAAGCAAACAAACAGAAGATCCACACATTGCTTTAAACCAGCAAATAGTCAAGGGCTGTCAGTAACAAACTCTGCGTAAGACTGTGCAAGGTCCTGCAAGAATCTCTTCCGTCCTTCAACTGTACAACTCCAGTATGCTACAAAGAATCTCATCTAGCAGATAGTCCCCTCCTCTAAACTAAACTATCCTAGGCCTACACCCAGCAGCTCTTATCCAGAGTACTTAACCAGCTAACAACCACGTAAACTGCTGCAGCAGCTGCTGCAGATACTCCAGATCTGGCTGGAGCACTCCCCATGTTACAGCGGGACATCAGACCATGACAGGCAAAGCAGCACACCAGAAGCCACAGAGACAGGATGAGTGCATCTTCTACCCACCTGAACAACTACAGACTTTTCTCTTCTGGGCTTCAGAACACTGCAAACCAATCTCTGTCCCATTATTTAAGGAACATGTAACAATATTGGAAGTAACCACTCTATGGAGAGGATATTACAAAATACACTGTATATGTAAGGAGGGGAGCGAATGAGCGATTTAGTCTGTACAATTAAATTCAGCACCAAGGTGTTCTATTAGCCCATCATGAAACCAGTGATGGCACTACTGGAGACTAGTCAGTCTTGGAAGCTCTCTTAAGGCCTCATGGCACAGCCCAACCCACCTGAGGGATCCAAAATGCTGACTGAATATGGCTACTGCTCCCAGGCCTGTCCTGCTCAGAGGCTGCGGGGCTGGGGCCATGGGCAGGGTCTTTGCTAGCCTGGTTATCACACTGGGATCCCAGTCCCTCACAAAGCAGCCAGCACTCACTGCCCCCTAACAAGTTCCTCCGAGCTTCCATCCTCTTATCCAGATAACAGATGAGAAGGTATTATGGAGAAGGGAAATGACATGTATCTTCCAAATCCTCACTGTTGTTTTCATAAAAACTGCTCCAGCTTCCTGCCACAGCCTAATCCTGATGGAATTTTTATAGTTTCCTATCACAGATCACTGCATGGATCCTCTGCTCTCAACGGAGTGGAGGACATTATCAGTACTTTCGATGAAGACATCTACACCCTCGAATGGCAGTGTCACAACCTCTTTTAGTATTCTTGATGTTGACAGCTCCACATTTTATATGTGTCACCAATGTTGAATACGTTAGTGGAATTTCTTTGGCTGGAAGTAGCAGCGTACCATGCAGTGGAATTCAGCTCAGTGTTTCATCCTGTTCTCCAAATTTTCTATGAATATAAACATCAGCAAACAAAAAGCAAGGCAAAGACCAGAACCTACACTTTTCCGCACACCAATCTACAATTGCCTTCCTCTCAGCCTCCTTACTCCTGCAAGTTCACACAGTAACTCAGCCTTACGAGAAGAACATTCTATTCCTAACTGAACATCCGAAAACTTGTGTCATTCTGGGTTGCAGATAATCAAGACTCTTCAAGCTCAGAGAGGGCTAAAATTATGTCTAATTCTCAGACAAATACTTGAATCACTGTTATTCTCATGCAAATTCACACAGAAGCAACATTCAGTTTTGTATTAGGTTTCCCTGGTTAGTAACCCAAAGAAAACATGCAGGCAGTTTGCTGTCTGACCCTTGGCATACAATGAACCCTAGGCAGAAGACGACTGCAATTCAGTATTTCTGAGAAGACACAAATATCCAAAGACCTTTTAAGCCAAACACTGATACTCCTCATAAATTCAGATGCCTAAAGAAGTTGGCACTGGTTGAAAGCAACTAACCTGGACTGCTGTATGGAATATCCCAATTTAGGCAAGACTTAAGACTGTATTTTCCCTTTCTCTTCTATGTGGCCTTGTTACATACACCCTTTCTGCTAAACATTACTGAGTTTGCATTAAGGCTTTAGCACCTCTCAGCCTTCATTTCTTGGCTGCACTGGACAAAGGAGTTTTCCACACACTGGGTGGTCTGAATGGTAGGTATCAAATCAGCATAACAACACATTGCAGAGCCTTTCTTCCAAGGATCATAGTATTTTCCAAACATTACCTCATTATTTTTCCAACTAGTTATACATACACATGAAGCATGAGGTCTCCCAGCTCCTAAGACAGCTCTCTTCCCAGCTCCTTACTGTCTTGTTAAAGTTACTTCTTAGTACCTTTTAAGTTGAACAACGAACTTGTTCTACAGCTCTTCCTCCTCCATCACTGGCTGAAGTAATTAAGTCCTGCTAATAATAATAAAAGCCATTACCTTCAAGCACACGTTTGATCTTCTGTCAAGTCCTCATACTAAGGCAACGTCTTTATCTCAGTTCTTTACCTCTTCTAAGATTTTCTGAACATCTTTCTGAGATCCTCATCTCCTGAACAAAGTCTTTTACAGGTGTCATATTTTAGTCTACTCATAAAGGTGCACAACAAACAACAAAAAAGCACCAACTCCACACTAAGCAGTATTCAGTCCATCACACTTCAAGAACAACTGAAGAGTTTCTTCAGGCATTTCATAACTATTCCTACAGCAACAACGAGTAACAAAAGCAACTTATTGCAGCAATGATTCCCTGAGCAGACATGACAGTTGCCAATTACTATGCCCAACTGTAATAAAATCACTTATCAGCCCTAAAAACTGAACTGTTCCATACCCCTTTCTGATTAAAAGTTCAAAAGTATGCAGGGAAGGGAGAGGCTTGGTTCCTTCCCCTCAAGTAAACAGACATCCATAATTGAGAAAGGGCACTGCAGATACCTGTCAGAAAGCTTCAATCAAGCTCTACCAAAGCTGAATAAGCAAATTAATTTTATGTCCACAGAAACTGCATCATTAACACTATCTTAACACACCATTACAATGCATAATTTTCACACAGCAGTTTTTCAGCTTCACAGTAATTACTAGAATGGCTGACACCACACAGGACGTGATATAACACAACCAACCAAGAAGGCACAGGAAGCCAAGATGGTGTAAACCACACTCCCGAAAAAATGAAAAGTTGCCATGCACGTACCGTGAGGCCAGGAGAGCGGACAAAATTACAAAGAAAGAAAATAATTAGTAGTAGAAAGGCAATTTAAACAAGAGAAACTATGTGAAGCAAAAGATGGACCTGCAGGGAGCTGCCAAAGTGCAACAGAGGCCAGCAGCTTTCTGGGGTAAGCAGGGCCTTCCGTGGAGGGTCCATCAGGGCAGAACCTGTCAGCCAGGGCCCATCCCACTTCCCCAGCCAGGAGCAGGGCAGCTGGAGGCACTGTGGCAGCCCCAGCCCCAGGCACTGAGCACTGCTCTGGCTGAGGTGTCCAGGCTCAGGTGTCTGGGTGAGCTGTCCAGGCTGAGGCTGGGCCAGGACATAGGCTCACGCATGGGCCAAGCTCAGCAGGTCCCATGGCCGGGCAGGGCAGGGCTGTGGGGAGCTGCAGACCAGCCCTGCTGTGGCATTGCTGGGACAGGGGCTGACAGCCACAGCAGCTGGCGTGGGGTCCTGGGCCATGGGCAGCTGAGGGACCAGGCAGGGACAGTGAGGACCATTACTGCCCTCAGGGCCCAGACAAAACCAACACGAACAGCAACTATGATACCAATTAAATCATACAAATAGCTTTACCCTGACGTCAGAAGTGAAAATGGGCCAATGGGTGAGATAAAAAGCTCCGGTTGCAGATAAAACAGTTGTCATACTAAAAATATCAGCAGTAACTGACACACAAAAATTCCTGTTTACAAACTTTGTAGGAAGAAGCAGTTAGATCATAAAGGATGCCACTCTTCATAAAGCAGTAAACAGTATCCATCAGGAAATGTTCAGCACAGAGAAGACAAACCGGGAAACACAAGTATGTAGTTACCGAAGTTAATAAAAATGCCATTACTGCCTTCCAAATCAGGGAAAGAAAAAAAATTACTGCTACTTTTAAAAGCTTAAGTCTTGAAATCTTCATTCAGTATTTATGCTGATTAAGTGCCTCAAGATATAATTTAACAGATACTTATCTGCAGGATTACGGAATACACTGTCAATATGCTGGACAGCATCGGGGATCACTTGTTATTAACAATGAGGAAGGCACTCCTGATGCCATCTTGTTCAAGTTTTAGAAGTATTTTAGAAGATCAGTATGAGGCCATCAAACAGCTGAAAACCTTACTGAAGTTAAGATTTCAAATGTTGTAAGTGATGCTAGATTTCAAAATCGCTATTTAAAATAACCAAGATATATAATTATAAAATAAAGCATAACAGGTAAGTCACACAGAAGCAGGAGAAACTAAAGCTAAAGCAACACTACTTAAACATGTAAGAGTATATGTTAAGATTAACAATACACACACGCCCCTATTCATGTTTTATTATTTACTTCAGTACAAGAAGGCTACTATTCTAAATGCCCAATGCTAATAAATAGACACATGCTATAGAAGTTTGCTATGCCAGAAATGTTTCCCTTAGTGAGACAGAAGCCCTACCCAAGCAATGGTTGGAAAAATCAGAATAACAAATAATACAAGAGACATAGCACCTATCAAAGAGAATTTTGTTACAAATCAGACAACGCACATGTTCATGGATGGTCAGAATCAGGGAGGCAGCAAGACTAGGGACGCTATCGCAAGAGCTAAGTATCTGAATAAACTCTTTACTGAGCAAGAACCTAGCTTTTAAGACAACAAACTGTTGCTCTTTTCCCCAAAGCCTCGTTTTACAGAGAAATTACCATGTTCCATCGCGTGAAAGACTCTCAAAGAAGAAATTATGTAGCCGCACAGGAAACCTAAATACATCAACAAGCAGATTACATAAATCAGCTACCGTCACCTTGCTATAAATTCAGAAAGACCTTAAGGTATCAGAGAAGAACGCTGCTCACAAAAACCTACACTAAAACACATCACCATTCTCCAGATCATTTGCAAGAAATAAATTAAGAAACTTGAGAAATTACTGATACAGTTCTGATTAGTTTCACTGGGAGTGGAACTGAAAAGTGCAAATCAAAACAAAACCCCTAAAATACTGGGAAAGATAATAAGAATATAATGCCAAATCAAACAACAAATCAAATTCCTCCACAACTGTTTGGACTCAGTATACTGAGTTAAAAAAAAAAAAGGGGGGGGGGGGAGGGAAGGGGGAGACATACAGATATGGGTGTTTGTATCTATATATAATGTGTGTGTGTACCTGTATATGTGTGTGTGTATACATATATATATATAGGTAAATGGACGGAAAATTGACATACATTTCCAAAACCTGACCAAAACCACCTAGGATATACTATGCAACTCTTCTGTATCCTGAAAAACCTCTTACAGAATAATTAAGTCGTGAATTTTGGCTGCCTTCCAGTACAAGGAGAAGAATGGTGTGGGTTTACAGAAATCAACAATGCATTCTGCATTTATTAAAGATCTGGAGAAGGCAGTAAAAAAAACAAATGTGATCTTGTCTGATCATACAGATGTTTTCAGACTGGGAGAACTCCAAAATTTTAAGATGTAAAACCCAACCTATTAAAGCTGGAAAGATTATTAGACAATGAAATACAATAAAAAAAAAATACTGGGAATGAAAAGCAGAAGCTCAGCATCTCTGAACTACCAAGACCATCAGTGGAAAACTGCCTTCTAACAGCACAAAGATCAAGAAACCTTATGTAGCTGGTTTTCTAGAATTATCTAAAAGAACAAAAAATGAAATATGAAAAGGAATTCTTAATTACATATCAGACCTATAACATAAAACAGTAACGCAACAAAGGTACCACATACAATCACAGTCTTGTATCACAAAGTAGTAGGAGCACTGAAGTGCATGTACAGTCATTAAATGCTTTAGTACTATGGCACAGATAGAACTTAGACATGTAAAGAGATTGCAGGAGCTGAGATTTTTGATCACAAAATACAGAACTAAGAGCATTTTAACTGAAATAAAAAAAAAAAAAGACAAAAAATGTTAGAACTCTCACTTATTTGCTACACCCACAAAATCAAATTGCAAGTAGATGTCATTATCTCACATAGCAGCTAAGCCATTTGTCAGCATTAACATCTAGTCATTCAGATAAATACAGTGATGGCCTCTTTATTTACTCAGAAGGGGAAAAAGGCAAATAAATCAACTCAAAATTATTTATCAGCTGAGTCATTAGTTAAACCAATACATGGAAAACAAATCTTGGGGGCTTATGCTGCTAAAATACAGAAGACATCTTAGTGCACTGCATAATTAACCAACTTGGTTGCACCCAGAAGGGAGGGAGCATTTGGCAGCAGAAGTACAAGCGCAGGACCGCACTGACTCTCATCCTGAGCAGCCATGCTCACAGGCCCAGGTGAGAGTTGAGTGCTGAAACCAAGAGCAAAAAAAGGGCAATCATTTCAAAGTGACCATGTCAGTGTCTGTCCCCTGGGGATTCTTCTTTCTCTCAGTACTTTCACTGAGAGGGATTAAATACTACACTTGAAAAACTCTCACAGTAGGACACCAGCATATGACCTGAGACTCAAGTCCCAGTCAGGCTTTATCCCGAGCCTAGGAACTCGGGTTCACAGCAGGTACCAGAACAAGGGCATGCAGACCGAGAAATCTCATTCCACGCACATACACTTTTTTACATTTGATTATAGTAAGGAAAAGCTCAAAGGTTTCTCTATGGCTTCAATCACAGTTCAGAAAGTAAAACCCATGCTGCTTTCTAGGAACAGAGCTAGTGCTCCGTGGGTGCTCTCTGCTCCAGCAGCAGGCAGGCAGAAGTCTTGAATCGAGATCTCCTTCTCCTTTTCCACCTAGAGTGGGAAGAGCCCAGTCTGAGGAGAAATACAATTCACTTCTTTGCAGACTTGGCACAGGGTGTGTGCAAGTGTGTGCCACAAGAAGCCCCTCAAAGCAAGCCAATCTTCCACCTGCATTTTGTAGATTCAGGCCCACAAGGAATCCCATCTACAGCTAAAATTTAACTTGAAAATGATAGAGGAAGGAAGAACAGGGAACCAAGGACAGAGTAACAGGAGTTACACTGGATATTTTAGAAGCTTTTTTAAAACAAAAAAGCTTCCCTGCCCTGCTCTTGAGGTATTTCTTACTAGGAAAACAGAAGAGGGCATGTAACCTTCCATGACTAAGTATGCCCAGAAGGCAAATGACAGAAGATCAGAGGTAGGTAGACTCAAAGTGTATTGGTTGGTGAAATACAAAGAAGAAATAAAAATCCAACAACCAGCACAACTTGTACAAAGACCCATCAACATTTCAGTCATACATCTAAATCTCCAACAGACCATTCACAGTTTTGGTCATTGAAATGACTACAAAAATCTAGGCATCAAATTCAAAATACATTTCATGCTCAGAATAAAGATCATAGAATCATAGAATAGTTAGGTTTGGAAAGGACCTTAAGATCATCTAGTTCCAACCCCCCCTGCCATGGGCAGGGACACCTCACACTAAACCATGTTACCCAAGGCTCTGTCCAACCTGGCCTTGAAGACCACCAGGGATGGAGCATTCACAACTTCCTTGGGCAACCCATTCCAGTGCCTCACCACCCTCACAGTAAAGAACTTCCTCCTTATACCCAATCTAAACTTCCCTGTTTAAGTTGGAACCCATTACCCCTTGTCCTATCACTACAGTCCCTAATGAACAGTTCATCCCCAGCACCCCTATAGCTCCCCTTCAGATATGGAAGGCTGCTATGAGGTCTCCATGCAGCCTTCTCTTCTCCAGGCTGAACAGCCCCATCTTTCTCAGCCTGTCTTCATGTGGGAGGTGCTCCAGTCCCCTGATCATCCTCGTGGCCCTCCTCTGGATTTGTTCCAACAGTTCCATGTCCTTTTTATGTTGAGGACACCAGAACTGCACACAATACTCCAGGTGAGGTCTCACAAGAGCAGAGTAGAGGGGCAGGATCACCTCCTTCGACCTGCTGGTCACGCTCCTTTTGATGCGGCCCAGGATACGGTTGGCTTTCTGGGCTGCGAGCACACACTGAAGCTGGCTCTTGTTCATTTTCTCATCAACCAACACCCCCAAGTCCTTCTCCGCAGGGCTGCTCTGAATCTCTTCTCTGCCCAACCTGTAGCTGTGCCTGGGATTGCTCCGACCCAGCTGTAGGACCTTGTACTTGGCATGGTTAAACTTCATGAGGTTGGCATCAGCCCACCTCGCAAGTGTGTCAAGGTCCCTTTGGATGGCATTCCTTCCCTCCAGCGTATCAACCGAACCACACAGCTTGGTGTCATCAGCAAACTTGCTGAGGGCGCACTCAATCCCACTGTCCATGTCACTGACAAAGGTGTTGAACAAGTCCGGTCCCAACACCGATCCCTGAGGGACACCACTCATTACTGGATTGATGATGATCCTTCACTTTCTAAAATTACTTAATCAAATCCTTTCATTTGGTATTAAACTGCAAATTACAGAGGAGACACACATGCCCTCCAAGTGTAAACTTAATTCTTTAAATTCTCTTGAGTATTATGTGGTTCCCAAAGCCAAAAACTGCCTCAGTATGACTATTAAAATACTGAGGCATAAACATGCATTGTTTTTAGGGCACTAATATCATCTTTATAAATTAGACTGTAACTTAGATTATGACTGTTTGATGCTTGCAAACTACAGATTAGCTGCTCAGTGCTACCGTAAACCCACTATCAACAGTATGCTGGATGGCTGGATTCAGTGCAACACAAGATATGAAGAAAATGTATATCCATGAGAAAGCAGTAATAAATGTACAATTTAAGTAGAAACACACTGCTCACATGAATCAACTTGATTTTATTTAATACAATTCGCAACAGCAACAAGCAGAAAATCAGAGTTTATGCTTATATTCTCAGAGGTAGGCTAGATCTGGCCTCATAAGGAGCGTATGGACTTGATTAACATGAGCTCTATTTTAAAAAATTGAAACACAACAATGCAAAAGTATCCTGTTGAGCACAGTCAAATTGTAAGGTAATTTCATCAAGGGACCTAATCAACTTTGGCTTTCTTCCTGTAGCTCCTCTGTGTCTGTTCTTGAGATATTTTCTCAAGATTTCCTGAGCCAAATGTCACTTTAGCTTTAGTGTTAACTGGACATCAGAAAAACTTCTGCAAAGAAGAAAACCAAAAAGCCCTCCCAGAACCATTACAAATGTTTCTCAGCAATTGTTTTGTTAAAAATTGAATGACGAGGGTAGAAGCCATAAGCCTGAAAAAAAAACATTTCCTTTACAATACAAGAAAATGTCAGTATGTTCAAGATATGTCCTTTTCAAATTCTGATACCAGGTTTCTAAAATCATGATGAATTTTCCCCTGGTAAGATTTCATATTTAGAATCTTTCAAAAACCAAGTTTTATATGCAGAACTGATCTGTAATTCATGGTATTATAATATGTTTTCCAGGATCAGGTTAGGATCTGGACAATGTACAGTCACTGTGAGAGAATTTCCAAAGCACAAACAGCAGTGAAATACCTAATTTCTATTGAAAGCCATGGGGGCTAGCAATCAAACTGCTCTGTGTGTTTCTGCAAATATCTTACTCTAAACCAGGACTATCTTAGCAACATTACCTTACTCCCAGAAATCATGTACGCCTACACAGCAGTGGCTTCTCCAGACAAATGCTGGAGTCATTTCCCAAATTCTAGGATGTAATGTAAACCCTTTATCTCTACATTAAAAATTTATCTAAAGGCAAAGTAATTTAAGGCATTAAATATTTATAAATGTCAATAACTAAGTTCCTGACTCCTACCAAAATTAACAGAAGTTTTGTTTGAGTAAAAACCACAGCATCTTTTGAAAAAGCTCTTTTGCTAGCATTGCTCAGGATGCTTTATTACCATTGTTAGTGTAAATCGTCTGTCAGAATAACCACACAGGCTTTCTAATGCTGTTTCTATCCTGCCTGAGACCTCGTCACATGAGGAACACCCAGACTGTAACCTGACCAGGCAGAAGAAAAGTCTGCAAGCAGGATGACAAGATACCCATTTCAGTATCCAGCAAAAGACTTGAGGGGGCTTCTCTGTTCGCCTTTGCCCTCATCAGCCCATTGCCTGAAACATGCCTCTGAAAGATGTATAAAGAGCTAGACTTTTACCCATGTTATGAACTAAAACATATGCACATCTCTAATGCCAGTATACAAGAGCTCTACTAATTTTAGATCCAAGTGGTGCAAAGTGTCATAGCTGTCAGATAGCTGGATACCTGTATCTCAGGCCAAACTAATTTAGTTTTACAGCACAGTTAGGATATGAACCCCACTTAATTGCTGATCTGTAGTTATATGCATTGGAGAACATGTTATTAAGTACTGTAATTTCACATATTAACTATGAAACTGAACAGTGAAAATACATTTAAGAGAAAACCAAGTTCAAAAGGGCCATGTGGCTATAATCAAGAGCAGATTTTGGCCTATGCTACTGAAAAGCCCATCAGAGGCTTAATCCTCCTTGTCTTACAGAAATAGTTACACTAATTGTGTAATTGCAATGTGCAGAATTTAACCCTGGATGTATATGCCTAGAATCTTCGTCCTTTCACAGATTTATCTGCTTTAAAATGTACAAATCCAAAATGTTGATAGGTTAAACTCCACACCAAAATTAAGTATTCACCAGGTATAATGAAATTAAGTCCAGAAACACACTAACTTGGTTTTAATGCAGCTAAGACCAAATCAGAATACCCTAAAGGATGACTGATTTCAGCAGCACTATGCCTTATTAAAGGCTGAGATATTACTCAGGCCCCAGTCTTGGGAAGAGGCTTGTGTGGGTGAATTTCTGGAGCCAGTGTATTCCCACAAAAGCACAGGAGTCTGCCTACACAGATCAACTTGTAAGATCTGGCTATTAACATGCCCTTCAGGATTTGACCCACAGACTGAAGTGTCTTTGTAAGCATTGTTTCACCTGTTTGAAAGCTGGGCTGACTGAAAGCATTCAGTGCATGAATATTTGCACCCACTACAGAAAATCAAGGCTTTGTTAAATTAAACTGCATTAATGATGTTTTATGGGAAACATTTCAGGCATGCAGCAATAAGCTGCATTCATATTTGACATTTACAGAACTTTATTCTTTTAAGCCTGAACTGATAAATACTTGCACTTAACTTCAAGCATGTGAATAAGCCTATTTTTATTTTACAGAATGCTTAAGTCCAAATACATGCTGAAGTTCCCCAGATCAGGCATGTTTTGAGCAGTGCAGAGGAAAAAAAAATAAATAAATACAATAAAAAGAATTTATAATCTGGTTTCAAGCAAAATATCACAAGAGATCAGCAAACCAGATCACAGCAAACAATTAGAAACACCTCAACTGAAGACAAACTAAGCCAAAACAAGCCTTTTAAACACATTGATGACTGAAGTTTATTCCTCCCACCTCCCATACTTCATAACCTTGTGGTTTTGGCTATAAAAAAGGAATTATGGAATATTCCTGTGAGCTCTATTTAAAAGATGTTGCTGACTCAATGGGAATTGGGAAGTACCAGAAAAGCAGTGAAACAGACCTTTGATGTCTGCCCTAATTCACATACCAAAGATACTGGAATCAATGGCCAAATTCTGCCCGCCTTAGTCATTCAAATAGGTACCTTTTAAAGCTATGGAGACAGAACTGCAGTTTATGTATACCACCAAACTCAGCTTCAAAAACTGCTGTCCAAATCTTGAGGCCTTTACCCAGACAAAACCTTGCTGAACTGGTTAACATTCAGGTTCTCATTATTTTATTCCAACAAAATTGACACCTCTTCAATTTAGCTCAAGTGAAGTGCTCACACAAGTCAAATCAGCATGATCTGGTTCATATTTAGGATGAAATGCACGCCCCCAAAAATAAAAAAAATAAAAAAATCCCATCTCCAAGTAACTGGAAAGTGAGAACTTACTGCTTAAAGGAGAAGGGAACATTGAAACAGAGTAAAACTGCAGGTTTTACATTTTTAAATGGCTCAAGGAGTCCATTAATTTTGTCTGACTTCATGCAGCACAAATGCCATTACGTTTCTATGCCTAACTGAAGGTACTTCTTGTTGGCTAAAATCCTCTGCTCCCAGGAGGCTAACCTGCTGTAGGAAACATGCTAGGAAGAGGGGAAATGACAGCATCACCGTGCTGCAGACTTGCATTGTGGCAAAGAAAGGATTAGGTGACATTGCAGCTGGATAATCCACACGTACCCTCCATCAGTCAGAGAGAAAAAAAAACAACTGTCCTACGTGAGCAAGCAAGTGATCAATTCTAAGGCTAGAAACTACCAACAACTGAAAAGATGTTGTAAGTTCAGGCTCCTCAGTTCAGACCATAAATAAGGAAATTGAGAAATTCACAAATTCCAGAGCCAGAAGTGTCTGCCATGCCCCTTCCTATCTTTGCTCTATGAAGGCATCTCTGAAGAAGAGTATCCCTGGACTAAGTCTGATACCAAACACATTCAGGAGCCTCCAAATTCCTAAAATGCAGCAGCAGCTTCATTTCCAGATGTACAAAAACCTTTCTGAGCAAATGGCTCCTTCCTGAAGTCAGCTCCAAAGAGCTGGGTGATAGGCATCTATTTTTTATCTTAATTCCAAAACTGTACCTAAACAATGTCAGAACAGGTTTTCTTGATACTATCCTCAATCAATCGTTAAATCAAATTACAGTACCTCTGAACCCTAACAAAATACATCAGATGACCTGCTAGCTCTTGTCCATCTGCAGCATCTTTGTTCTCAGAATAAGGAAACAGAACTGTTTGCCATGCTCCAGCTGAATGTGTAGTACTACAGGTGTTTTTAAAGCAAGAGAGAAATGCCAGTAGTGAAACAGAATGTACGAAAGTTTAAATAACCCAATCTGAGTTTCATTATCCCCAATCCCAGACCTGCCCCTCCTTCTCACATAGACACAGGCTATAATCATGCATCAATCCAAATAAAACTTTTACGTGATAGCTTTCCTATCATTGACACCAATTTAGTCAAGTCCCTGAACTGCAAGGCTGTATTTTTTGTGGTCAGTCATCTCAAACTGAATTTTCTAATATATCTGTTTCCTACAGAGCCAAAATCATCACTAAAGGGTCTTACATGGCCCAGCTAACCCTATGTATTTTAAACTTTGATAGCTTGCATGATTGTAAGAATGTTCTTGAATAGCTGTGATTTATTCAATACTAACTCTGAGAATTAGCTCTTTTCCAGAAACAGCCATACTGCAGCTATTAGCAGACATGCCCATTGCAATAATGATGCCAAAGGGAGGCAGCTTTATTATGTAATTGCTCAAAATCTTGCAGGAAAAGAAGGTTGTTGCAATTGATATTATATAAAGGTTTCTCACCTGAACTGAAAATACAAACGGGTTTTACCTGGAATGAGCTATACAATTTCAGAGGGCTCATATATGCAACTCGTGAATCTTGGTGCATTACTTCAGATTTATACCTGAGTAAACATTATGAATGCACTGTAGTTAATGCTTAAAATTGTGAGCTTCAAATATTTAATACTCAAATAACATCTGTATGGAACAATGCATACCTATGCCATCTGAGAGGTGGAATTTAATATTTGAAAAATTAAATGTATATTAAATACCACTGGATATTTTCTTACTTATCAAGAAGACTGCCACTAACAACAACTTTATTCATTTTTGTCCCCAGGCAATGGTGAGATAAGTAACAAAGTAGCAAGACTAATGTTTATAGATCTTTTTAACCTCCTAGAGAAATCAAGCAGAATTTTTGAACTGTTACTCTTATTAACAAATACTTGCACAATTTCTCATCTTCCTATTCAGTTGCAAACAAGATGTGAAACACATCAAACATTTCAGATAAAATATAGTAGACATTTTACCACCACTATCACAATAAAGGCTTTGCCTTTGAATTCTTCAAGGTGCTACGAACAAAGAACCATTTTTTTCCCCTGTGAATAAGTAGCTTGATTCAACATGATTTCTCAATCATCCGAGATAACATGACTTTTTCTTCCTCCACCAAACTGCTTTAGAAGTACTGCCAACAAATTACTATATGAATCAAGAAAAAACACCATGACAGCCAGCAACTGAGCTGACCAGGAATCAGAAACCACCACTCTCCTCCCATAGCAAACAGCTCTTTTGTGCCATCTCAGATTTAGCAAACAGTTGCCTAATTATGTACTGTCACAGCCACAGACAGAGTCAGCAGACAGAATTTGGAGACATACAAATACCCTGGTTTCAGCTGTTAAAGCAACAAGGTACTTGGAATTGCACGGTCGTCAAGATTCACAGCCTACTTTGGCTGCGGAAATGGGCAAGAAATATATTTTCATTTTTCTACATTTTAAAAGGGCTGATTTTTTTCTCTTCTTAAATCAATCTGCCAAAACGTCTTACTGGTGCGGTATCATACGATCCCCAGCCTTTCAAGACAGGCAGTGTATTCTGTACAGCTGACTCTGCTAGTTACAGTACTTAACAGCTGTGGTATAGATAATTTGGCACCCTGATAATGCCCTAAATGAATACAACAGCATTCTACAAATTGTAAAAAAAAGGGGGGGGGGGGGGGATATTGAATTAAAATTATGGACTGGAGCTTATCTTAAAAATGTATAAAATCAGCGTGGTTTGCATTTGATTTAAAGCAGTGTTTACAAAACAGGCAAATCCAGAGAAAAGGCACTCCCTCTTCAAAGCCTATATTGTAGCAATTCTTTTCTGATTAGATCAGCTCCCACAGCAAGTCATCAGAACAACAATTGCTGTAGCGAAGTCATTCTACTGGGACTCGGATGGGAAATCATGACTGTCTTAGAAACACATTTTTAAAAATGTGTCTTCCAGGTTTCCAATATATCTTAATTAAACCAACTCCAAATCTTTACCTTTGCTCCCAATGTCTGAATACAGTATACACTGAGCAGCAAAACAAAGCATACTAAATATGACACTAAGACCTATGACAACAGAAACTGGATCCTTCCAAATCATTTCAGGATTTGGCTGTCACTGAAAATAGCATGTGAATGGACCAATGTTACCACCACAATATCATATACTCACACAGTCTACTTCCATTAAAATTTTGCAAAAATTAGTTCAGCTACATATAAATTGACTTAACAGGAGAGAATGGAATAAAGATGTGCTTCTGAAACGGATCTATTACAAACCATAATTTTTTTCTCAACTGAAATGAACTAATGCATTTCAGTCCAAAAATAGTGCACATGCTCCATAGCTGCATTGACACAATGGGCAGCAGACACAAAGGAGTCATTAGTCAACACTATTAATGACACATGAAATCACAAGTGACACAGGTATAAAGTAGACTCCGACCTAACAAGTTCTCATGTCAAAATAACCATCTGTAGAGGGTTTAATTTTCAAACTAGTACCACTAACAACCTGGATTAAATACAATCAGCTATTGGTACCTTCAAATCAAGCTGTCTTCAACTATGCCACTCCCATTCCCATCAGGGAAAACCATTTAACCAAATTCTTTAGAACTGACTGGAAACAAACAGCTGAAAAATTCCAGATATAAAAATCTAACCTCTTTCCCAAACATTACAAAAGGACTCGGCACTGCAAATGTCAGCATATGCTGTGACATGCCGTAAAAACTATTTCTGGGATGAAGACTCCATCGGAATAGTTAACTCCATCCCTTTCACACTTGAATTAAAATCAGACCCACAACACTTCTGATGAGCATTTTCAGATTTAATATTAGCAAATGTACTGCGAACAGTAACGAATCACATCTCCCGAACCATCTCTTGGTACATTTCTAGCCATGTCATTTACATTTCCAGCAAGATAAATTTAGCTGTATGCATCTTTGCTGTGACAAACGCCTTTTTCCTCATTTTCTGATGAAAAGCCACACGATCTATGCTCATGCTCTGCCTGCCCACAAAGAAAAACCAAAATAAAAAGGTCAAAATACGCAAAGGCTTTAAACGCAAATGCACACCGAGACTTGTATCACCGTGCCCGCATTTCACTGGGGAAAAAAAAAGACTTCTAAGCACGGGATTGCGCGTCTCGCCCTCCGGAGCCCCAGGGACGGTATTTTCGCCTATGACAGAAGAGCCACCGCCCGCTGACGTCCGTTCCGCCCGCCGGGACCTGGGGCCATCCCCGTCCCCTCATGGCGGGGACACCGCACCTGTCCCCGCCGCGCTGTAGCCTGCGGGGCTACCAGCAGCCTGGCCGGGTGCGGCAGCCGCGCTGTGGAGAGGGCTGCCCTACCTTTGTATCTCTCCAAGACATCTTCGTAGGCTTGCAAGTACTCCTGCTCCTCAGCGTAGAAATACGCGCCGGGTGAGAGATAGCCAGCCATGGCCGGGGGCTCACCCTACCCGCTGCCCAGCGTGGCTCCAGGCAACCCGGAGCCTGGGGGACAGCACAAGAGAACACTCAGGGCTAGCGGGAGGCTGGCGGGGAGGAGGGCGCTATCAGCCGCCGAGGAAACGCCCCCGCTGGACGCTCGGGTTTCGGTAGCCGCCCCTCGGAGAGCGCAGCGGGGCGGCCCCAGCCCGGCGGCGACTGCCGCCTCCCCGCCGCAGCGGACCAGCCCCGTCCCCGTCCCCGTCCCCGTCCCCGTCCCCATCGCCGATGCACCTCCTGCGGCACCGCCCAGCCCAGTGTTTCTGCCCCGGCCTCCCCCACGATGAGAAGGGTGGCGGCAGCCGGGGAGGGGACGCGACTACCGCGGCACAGACGGGGGCGGCGGGGGGCACCGGAGCCCTGCGGCACGGGGGGTCGAGGGCAGGGACCCTGTGGGCAGCCCCAGCACTGCCCGGTGCGGGAGGTGCCGCTATGCCGGCGGCGGGGAGGGGGTGCGACCGGGGCGTCCCGGGCGCGGGTCCCGGCCCTGCCGCAGGTGCCACCGCCGCGCACCAGCCCCCGATCGCGCCTGCGCTCCACCGCCGCCTCCCGGCCCTGACCCGGCCGCCGGGTCCGCACCGAGCGGTCCCTCCTGCCCTGGCCCCGGTCCCCCACCCTCGCTCTGCCTCTGGAGGGCGGCGGCGAGCTCCGCGGTGGGCGTGCTGGGCCGAGCCGGCTCCGCATCCTCCCTCCTGTGATTGCGTTCTGCGGCTGGCGAGAACTCGGCTGCGCAGAGCGCCTTCCGCCACCGCGTCCCCCACTGCCCCTAGTAGCGCCCTTACGATGCACTACGCTGGGAATCAGAGTCCCGTGAAGGGACCCACGGAAGCACATACAAAAGAGGGGAAAAGGGAGGAGTAGCGGTGCCCGGGAGGACGGAGGACCGCCGCGTCTTCCTCAGATTCATTAACAGGCCCTTTCCAGCTCTCGCCGGGGAGAAGCAGACCTCCGCCCTATTTTCGACAGCATTTGTCGCTGTGCCACTGTCCCCGGCATGCCGGGCGGCTCCGTCCCGGTGCCCGTGCTCCCCTCCCCATCCGAACGCAGCCGCGGCTCCGCACGGACAAAGACCAGCGCCTGGCCCCTGGGGGCGGCAGCGACCGCTCTCCGCACTGCTGGCGGTCCGGCCAGGCGCCAGGGGGCCACCTGGGGCCGCGGGGAGCTCCCTCGGTTCTCCCAGCCGAAGTGCCGGCAGCGGACGAGATGGCCAAGGCCGCGGCTGCATCCCCGCGCCGCCGATGCCTTTCTCCCGAAAGTTGAACGGGCGCACCTGCACTCTCCCACACGCACCAGTTCCCCCCGCCGGAAAACGCGGCTCAGGGAAGAGCTTAGTCACCGCTCGGAGGGGCCGCGGTCACCCGGGAGAGGGACTGGGGGTCCGTCTGCTTTCCCGCCACCGCACCAGCCCCGGCCGCGCCTTACCGGCGATGCGCAGCACGGCCCGCTCGGCGGGGTCCAGCACGGAGCCGCCCTGGATCTTCCGCTTGGACCGCTCATGTTTGGGCAGGTTCCAGGGCAGCGTGTCTCCCGGCGCCGGCGACACCGTCCCCGACCTTTGGCTGTAGTCCTCCTCGTCGGAGAAATCGGCGGAGGACGACATGGAGCATCGGTAGGACGCGTTGCCGGAGCTCTGCACGGGGAGACAGACAGACAGACGTGTTGCGTGGGGAGCGGCTCGGGACAAGGGGCCTCCGGGTAGCACCGGCGAGTACCCGCCCCGCGTGGCGTGGAAGAGCATCTCACGGGAAAAGGAGGGTAGGAGAGAGGGACGCCGCTCACCATCGCCGTGAATTTGTGTAGGGAGAAGCGGTGCGTGTGCGGAGCGCTGAGGCGGTCCTCCAAAGAACAGCCGGTCTTTAGTGGGAATGCATTTGGAGGGATGTGCGAGCACAGCCGTGGCCCGCGGCCGGGCCACCAGCTCGCGAATGAGCCTCCCAGTGAGCCCCAACAATAAACCCAGAAGCGGCGGCAGCAACCCAGGAAAAAAAAACAACCTTCCGGGCTGCAAATCCATAGTGTTTGGCTCCCCCGCCAGGACACGGGGAAGATCGGTCGTCACCGAGCTGTTACTGAAAGAGGTCGTGTAAACCCGGCTCTAGGAAAGACCCAGGCCCGCGGGACCCCGTGCCGGGCGGCAGGAGCTGTGCTACCGCCCGGGCAGCCCCGGCGGACCCCCCCCACCCGCGCTCCCAGGCACAGCCAGGGAGGGAGGGAGGGATATGATTGCTCAGGGAAGCCCCTTTGGGTATCGGGGCACACCGGGCGGCTTTCGGTCACACTTTGCCAAGGCAGCTTCGGCAAACAAACGCCCGATCCTGTCTTATAGACTGTATCCATCTCCAGGCTTCCCAGTAATTCCCCTCTCCCTCCCCCCCAGAAAGGAGTGCTTCCAGAAACGTAAACAAGCACTGATGCAGTGCAGGGATTAGGCTACAGACATTTCTAGCTTGCTTGTTTAGAGTAAAGTGGGAAACGGAGACGTCAGAACAGTAACACTTTATGTTGAGGATTTAGGATACGGTGTTATACACGGGCTGACAGGCCGCGATGGGGGGCAAGGTGCCGTTTCCCTGCATTTTCTAGAGAGAGTCCAGAGGGGGGCCATGAAGATGCTCAGAGAACTGGAGCATCTCTGGAGACAGGCTGAGAGACTTGGGGTTGTTCAGCCTGGAAAAGAGAAGGCTCAGGGGAGACCTTACAGCATCTTCCAGTGCCTAAAGGGGGCCTACAAGAAAGCTTTTTACAAGGGACTTTTCACAACGGCTTGTTCAGCCTGGAAAAGAGAAGGCTCAGGGGAGACCTTACAGCATCTTCCACTGCCTAAAGGGGGCCTACAAGAAAGCTTTTTACAAGGGACTTTTCACAACGGCTTGTAGTGACAGGACAAAGGGGAATGGATTTAAACTGAAAGAGGGGAGATTTAGATTAGCTATAAGGAAGAAATTTCTTACTCTGGGGGTGGTGAGACAGGTTGCTCAGAGAAGTTGTGGATACCCCACCCCTGGAAATGTTCAAGGCCAGGTTGGATGGGGCTTTGAGCAGCCTAGTCTAATGGCAGGTTGGAACTAGATGATATTGTAAAGCCCCTTCCAACCCAAACCATTCTATGATTCTGGATTTCTGAGTAGAGAGATTTGTGGTTTCTCCAGGGAACCCGTCTAGGAAATGATGGGTTTGATTTGTGGCTTCATGTGGGACCTATCGTGACAGTCTTTTAAATGTGTAACCTGGTGCTGGTCTAGGTATGATGTTAATTTTTAGGGATATCCTATTCTCAGCCTAGAGAGGTGTAGTATGCTTTGTTAGGCAGAGACAGCCTTCATTCAGCCCATCTAGATTCCAGACTTTTTTATGCTAAAACAGCTGCTATCTTAGGCTTTTCTTATAGCCCTTTTGTTTGGTTGGTTTTGAGGGGTTTAAAATGTACCTCTACTTACAGAAGAAATTTGTACTGTGACTGAGATCTGATAAAACTTAAAATTTATTGTTGCTGTCTGAACCTTTTTACATGAGGTGGACAAGTGAATCACTATCATTACGGTGGGGGTATTTTACCCATTTTAAAACTCAAAGCCTGCATACCTTAGTGTAACAACATGATGCACTCTTTGCTATGTGTAAAGCTGCTAATAACATATAGTTAAATAACCCACTAAATTAGAGGGGATGTCTTATTAGTGGTTGTTCCTCCTGACCTCCTTCACTTCTATCCCAATCCTCTTTTCTCCTTCTACAGTACTTCATGCTGAAGTTCAAAAGGGGAGAGGGGGAGGGAATGTATATATCAAACCAATTAAATGAATTCTCATTTGCTGAATTGTGATGTGGAGAGAGCAAGAGCTAAGTGCAGAAAAACAGAAATATGAGATGTCTGATCCCAGCTCTGATTGCCTTCATAATTAGTTCTAGTGCCGGGAATATTTTGCTGCCAGTTTATATAATAAGATAAAACTCTCTGTAAGCTCTCAAAAAGCAGCATGGTCACATACAGGTGTCTTCCCGACGGGAACTGGAAGTGCACAGCTTGCTGCAGGGCACAGAGGGCACTTTGCTGTATGAGGTAGGGCTAACAAGTCCCCTGATGTGCTTAGTAAGGGATTAGGTTTCTTGTGGCCTATCCTTAGCTCCAGATTTTTGCCATGAAAGAGAAAGTGTTCCTTTTAATCCCAGCTCTGAACATCCTCTTCTAGGCCTGTATCTTCTACTGCCTGCTCAGCAACCCTCAATATCTTCAGATCACACCCATGGAGACAGATTTTACCTTCTAATTTCTTCATCATCTTCATTTCTAGTCTATAACATGAAAATTAGAAAGAGCCCAGACATGATGTTGTGAGGATGCTATGGCATTAAGTTAGTATTTATGTAGCAGCTTGGAATATGTATGCACAAAGCACAAGAGCAGTTATTATTGAGGCTTTGAAGAAAGATCTCTCAGCTCTCTGATTTATCTTTGCAAGTACACTACATTTTTTAACCAGGAGGATTTTCTTTTCTCAAAAGAGGCCATAATAGCCCATTCTTTTTTTTTATAGTAACAACTTGTATAGTTCCTCCTGCACTTAGAAACTGAAAGCATTGTTTTGTGATGGTTCCATCTGAACATATCCTCCATACTCTCTACTGAGATGTCAATTTTAGGGAAAAGAAGACTGTCCTGTTTAGCTGTGCTACAGTACTGAAGTTAAGCTATGTGAGGAGACCCCACTACCGTATTTTTGAGAAATCAGACTGAACAGGCAATGGTAGAGCAACCTTTGGCATCTGTGTGTATTACAACTCACCATCTTCTTCTAAGTTGATCTTCTGCCTTACTTAATGCATGCAATAATAAATGAATGAACAAACCCCACTTTAGCTCACTAACTCTTCAGGAATCACATTATCTCATTTTCAGAACAGGGTAGGAAGTTCAGAAAGGAATTTTTCATAAGAGCAAAGTCTAGCAAACTCTCATCTAAGAAATGTCAACTTTTAACTTAATTGTAGTCTACTTTTTTATTCAGCGTGGAGATGCTTCTGAGTAATGTGTATGCAGAGCTATGAGAAAGTAAGTATTTTTAAGAATCTCAACTTTGCTATTCCAGAGACATTTACAACGTACTGAAAACCACTTCTCTTGAGTAAATTAATAGCTTTGAAAACAAGTCTGTGATTGTTCTCCTTTTGGGCAGCCACTCTTCACATGCTTACCACTCATCCCACTGGATGGTTTGTTTCCAACTGTAAGTCCATGATTACAGCAGCACATTAATGGGTTCGAAAAATACAAAATAATGCAGAACATGTGTACTATCCTAAAAAGGGCTCCTGTCCAATTAGGGCAGCATGAGAAAAAAAAAGAAATGGTTATAATCTGTTAAAATCAGAACATGTAAGTAACTTCTGTTCTTGTTCTATAAAGCACACTGCTGTGTGCAAGTGAAAAATATAACTGTTAATAATACCAATGCTTTTTTGGGTTACATGAGTGAAGTGCCTTTTATATCCACTAAAATATTGATCAAATACATCCTTACTTAGCCTGCTCTGGGGCTCGGAAAGGGTGAGGGCTTGACCTTTTTTAGCTTGAAGGCCCATAAGGCCACAGCCCAGATGCTGTAGCTGCTTATTCTATGCCTCTGATTATGCATTCCTTCTGCTCATTAGCCTAAAAACTTATGTGTAACCCTATTGTTGGCCAGTGGGAAGTGTTGTATTTGCAAAGCAGTTATGCATATAGCAGCTTGGGCACTGAAGCCTGTTGGTCATACATAAGCAAATCTAAGCAGAGTTTACTCTGCATTCAAATTACAGGATTAAATTTAATGCATCATTTCACTGGCAGTACCACAGGGGGGTGCAGACTGCACACGGAGTCCTCACTGCTGTATCCGGGGAGGCAAAGTGCTCAGGAGAAGCATTTAGGAGAGCAAAACTAATTTCTGCCAGTATTTATAGTTTTCTTTGTAATCAGGTGATTTGCAGGAGCCACCTGAGGGACGGACTTGCTACTGTGCTGTAAAAGCGAGCTGGTTTCCAGTAATGGGGATGATTTCAAAGATGTACTATACTTCTTGTAAGAGATGAATTTGGCCAAGTACCAAGGCACAATTTCCTTCGAGGAGGGCAAGAAGGACTGTTTGTCGTTGGTGCAGCACCACAGAAGATCAGGTGGAAACTAGGTGGAAGATGGTGTAGCTGGAAAAAGATGTAAGGTAACACACAACACCATGTTATCAGATAAGCCACTGCTGTGTAGGATCTGATGCCCTCAAGAACAGCAGTGGGTTTTGCACGGTCATTCCTTGAAGCAAAAGCATTAGCAGAGGTCAGGTTTTAAACTTGGTCAAGCGGTCCAGCTGGCAAAAGCTGCTGAGAGGCTTATACTGAATTATCATCATATTGCAAAACTTCCCCAACTCTATGGCACATCAGAGATTATGCTGGCCATATCTAATGATATATATAATGAAGTATCTTGCACTTTTACATCTTATCTTTGAGAAGATTTTCCACTGCAGTGAGTCCTTTCACACTTTTTTTTTTGAAGCTGTTGAGATGTACAAGTCAACATTGCCTGAAACTTAATTTTCAGTTTAGTTATGAGTTATTTATATCTCACTTGAACTAAACTATTTCAGAATTCCTGAAATACATTTTCTTTTCATTATGTTTATTGTAGGCAGTGGATAAATACGAACAGAAATTAAGTGTTTGAATTATGGGCTGAGTGTGTTTCAACAAGATTCCTCCTAATTTAGAATATTTTAGAATACCAGTTGACTGTAACAGGCTATTTTTGTCCTTTAACATCCCAGATTGACTGGTATTAAAGTGGATCAACTTTTAAAGTATAATAACTTAATAAATTTCAGATAAAATCTAGGGCAACTGAATGTTCCCATTAGTAAATCTTTACCACTTTACCCTGATTAGATGATAATGCAATGCAGAATACAAAACATCCAACATATGTAATCAGGCTATGCAAGTCCCTTGGGACTGCATGTTGTCAGAAACGGTCAAAATCTGAAGCAGACACACAAATGAAAGTATAAATGAGCGCAATGTAAAACCAACAATGCTAAGTTTAAAAAATAAAAAAGAATACCACCAAAAATCCACCCATGGAGACACAGCCATATTAAATAAATATTTTTTATGCTTCTGTGCCAATCATTTATAAAGTAACATGCAGAAAGCTGGAAGGCAAATACACAAAATTCAGAACTCCTGAGCATCCGGGGTCTGAGCCTATGTTAAACTACCTTTGTGAACTGGTAGGCTTCTCAAACATCAAGACAAATTATTGCTCTATAGAGAGATTTTCCATTCTTTCTTTTTAAGGGTATGAGAAGATGGAAATAAGCATTCAGTGTTTATTCTGTCACATGCATTTTGAGCCCATAATTGTATTTATACAAGGAAATGCTGATCCTTTCATAGGCTTTCAAAAGGAAATGGGATCTTTTCTGGATGCTAGGTAGGTCAATCTCTACCATTCCTCCACTTCTAAAATAACCAACTTTCATGAAAGAAATAGGTTATTTGAGGACATGAAATTAAAATGGATAGAGGGTAGATCCACATATGTACTTGCTTATTGCAATACAGTTTTATAACATCAAAACTGTGTTTACTGGATAACCATCTACTTGCAAGTCTAAAACTGACATGATGTAAAACTGAGGTTTTGGTAAGAACTAAGTAGTCAAAAAAAACCCTGGTCATCCAGGATGATGCAGCATCTCATTCTTCAGAGACAGAGGGTACCCCTCAAACCTTCTCCTGAAATTGGTCCTCAGTCATCCTTTCATAACAGTTGAAAGCACTGGTTTCTCTTGAATCCTAAAAGAAGTGAAGCAGCTGTTTACCTTGTCCTTATTGTCTTAAGAAGCTTGAAACCTATGCACAAACCTTCATCTCCCATCAGCCAGCCTAGAGACTATTCTGCCAACAACCTCCTAATTGTGGAAGTGGTACAGGTTTAGAAAAATAACAGTTCAAGATTTCTTGGTATGGAATGAGGAAGAGGGAACACAGCACTCTGCATCAGAGCACGCAAGGCTCTCTCTGGGGAGAACCATGTGCCTCATTCTGATCCCTGCTCCGATGACTGCTTATAAATTCTGCTTTAAGTAGTAATTGGGTAAAATATTGAAGCAGCCCCTGGATGAGACATGTGCAATGGAGGCAACAGAAACCACCATGTAGTTCATGTATCAATTTCAAGTCAAATTTCATCAAATTTCAAGTACTTATTGGTGGAAGTGATACCATCTTCTAGTAGCTATAAAAAAAAATTAGTGAATATTATGCTACAACAAGTAGAGTTTCTGTTTAATTTTGTTCATTTATGGGTGATCTTTTTCAAGAGCAGAAAGTTGAGAGATGCTGCACATTTGTAACTCCCCCTAACTGTGAGATGAGCTGATGGATCAGATACTGTCAAGATAATGTACATGGATCTTAGCAGCTTCCACCAAGGAAGACAGCCATTGTAACAGCAAAATAAGGCATCGAAAGTATGTTGCTCTGCAAGGAAAAGCTGCTCGTTGTTTTTTGTTTTTCAAATGAATACACTGAAAATCAAGGCATACTTCATTCAGTGTAACCAAGAACTGTACGTAAGTGGGGCCAAGTAACATTCAGCTTAAACTAGCTGTGTTGTGCCCAAGCCATCAGTGCTCTTGAAAAGCTGCTCTGAATATCTGGGGAGAAGTTACAGCATGGGTAACAGGTATTTGAGTTTAATGCTAAAACCATCAGCAACATACAAGTGTTACTTCCGTTATAATTATCTTTGTTTCAAAATTAATGCTTCATAAATACTAATACCTAAAATGTCAGGATTTCATGATCTCAAAATTGTGAATAATTTCTGTAAAAGAAATGCATCTACCTTAGATAACTGCTGTATATAACAAACAAACAAACAAACTCCTTCCCATTACCTAAAAATAAGTTTTGTATTACTTTTTAATTGCAGCTATCTTGCATCCATTCAGATCCCCCCAGTCTGCCAGACACAAAGGAGAATAATGTGACAAAACAACTAAGATTTGAGGAAAGCACAGAGGTATCTGCTTACTATGCCTTCAAGGCCAACCATGTAACAGGGGAAGAGTCTGGAATAAGAAATCATATATCTTCAAATACTTCCCTCAGCCTTCTAAACCTCTCATTGTAGATTGCATTATGTTATGTATGTTTTAATAGCAAACCAAATTATTCCTGCCATAAAAGGTGTATCAGAGTATGAAAATACGCTGGACAGCAAGGAACAAACTGAAGTTCTAAGTAGCTTTTGAATCTCAGATAGGCACAGATTGTTTTCAAGAAAAAAATAAAAGGAGGACTAAGAACTTTTTTTTAAATGACATAATGTACATCTAAACCAGTAGTATTGATATTCTGCTTTTAGTAACAACTGACTGATAGGTTTCCCTCCTTATAAAATGAAACATTAATTTGTTCTTTTCAAACGGTTTCAATCCCATGTTTTAAAACAGTTTCAAGACTTGATCCAGCAATCAATCAGCATTTAACTATTTGAAAGCACAGTTATTATAATTACACAACACTAGTAATACTGTTAATAATTATCGCATTCTTTTCTCTTACAAAATCCATTTTAAGTTGTCTTTTATCGTGTTTGGTTGAAAATATTCCCTGCAATTTGTACCAGTATCGGTAAGGTTGAATTTTCTTGAAAAATATTAGTCAAAGGCTGACTGAGACGCCTGAGAGCACGATGATGAAAACATCCAGTAGTTATTTGTCAACACTAAAAAAATACCCCAGTGATTTTTTTTGAGAAGACTCTAGCTTTTGGGATGGATACTTCAAATATGAATGTCCTTTAAGCTAGACATAAGCTTTTTGCCATCTGCGTTAAAAATCTGTCTACGTTTGCCAGAGTGATAAGTCTTTGAGACATAAATATGGCATCAGGAAGTACAAAGTAAACCTTTTAAAATCTGGGTTTCATCTCACTACTCTGCCAAGAAAGCTGCTCCAGAACCTACTACTCTTTTGGTTACAAGTATTCCTCCTCTGGTTGCCACCCAAAACTTATTCCTGGTCTTTTGTTTTCTTGCAACCAGCATTATTCATTTTCCTGAATAACTTTTTTGCTTCCCTGGTGTGTTCACAGTCTGCACGGTACCTCCTCTCAGCCTTCTTGGTTTTGCAGAGCAAATCAACTTTTAATCTCTCTTCATCTGCTAGCAATCCTTCTTTGCAAAGGTAAATAGTTTGATCTAACTATTCCTAGGGCCCAGGTGACTAACAACATGATTTTACCAGATTGTTATTTTTTTTTTTAAAACAAGTTTGAATTTATCAATTAAAATGTCTTCGGGGTCAACCTCTGCAGATTGGCACCCCCTACAGAAAGCCTTTCAAGACTCTCCAGGGTCTTACAGCTGCTGCACCAATACTCTGCCACCACAGACTGACCAAATGAATTCCACCCTCGCAGCTCTTACCTTTGCTCTCTGGACACCTACCATCCCCAACAAGGAGCTGAGCAGGACCCTTCCAGCTTGGAGATATGGAGGCAAAACTAATCTTTCTGTCTGCTGGTTACCTGCTGTGGTTGCAGGCTAATAGCAGTGCAGACAAGAGCATGGAGAGCAGGGGAAGGCAGGCACCAGACCTGACAGGCAGGAGACTTTCTTTTATGCTCTCCGTGACTCACTCAGCCAGCAAGAGGAAGAAGCTTGAATGTAGAGAGGACAAACACCGGAACCGGTGCACTGGAGGAAAGGGCTGGAGAAATACACCAGGACCAACACCAACAGCCTGAGGGACAAACACAGAGTCTCGCAGAGTATGGGAGCTGCAGCTGGAATGTATTCAAGGAAGCAGCAGACGCTGTGGATAAAGACTAGAGGAGAAACGAATTGTAAGGTAACTGCTGGGGCTAGCAACCATCAATGCTGGGAGAGCTAAAGATATGACATGCTGGCATGAAACTGGTATTGCCTCAGCAAAAGGCTTTGCATGAAGTACTCTGATGAATAAAGAGAGTAGGAACTGTGTGAGGAAAATGTCTTTAAGAAGAGAGACATGAGCCGAGGAAGGTACTTAGGGAGTATGCAACCAGAAGCCACAGGGGGACAGAGAATTCAAAGAGACTGGTTGAACAAGTGCCTCAGAGCAACAAGGTAACTGACCAGGTGAGGCTGGGATGGGTCGTGCAAGGCTGTGGCATGGAGGATATAAGGACTGACAAAGCAAGAGGAGAAAGGATAAGGCCATCAGAGGAGTGAGGAGTGGGAAGAATAATGGAGCCAGCGGTGGGGCAGAGGCAGGTCAGGAGCAGGCTGGAGGAGACAGCAGACAGAGCCACGCTTGGGATGAATAAGCACACAAAAGCACATCCCCCTCAGGAGCTTGGTAGGAAACGGAAATTTCACTCCAACTCTGGCCATTAGCTGAGAGTTCCTCTAGAATAGAATACCTCTTCCTCTGTGGTACTGAGTCATATGGAGGAATACAGATAGCGTCACTGAAATGTAATAGCAGAATTTTCTGTCTTGTAGTTCTAGTGTCAAAAACTGATAAGCCACACAATGGAGCTTTGTTTTAAAGTTTACTTTTTTTTTAAACAACACTAGGAAATTAAACACAAAGTTTTTGTTAAAATGCTTTCCTTAAGGTTGCAAAGTAAAGCACTAAAACGTTACCAAAGCCAAGATTCAAGGTTCACTGTGCAACCTTAGTTCAGCCTGTTTGTTTGTACATCATCATGCAGCCATAATGATAATATTGTATACTATTACATCCCCAGTATTTTGCTTTCATTTAGTGCAAATGCTAAGTGATACTCACTCTGTAAACAGTTGTTCAGCATTTTGTTTTGTCATCCTTTGTCATCACTTTGTGTTCAATGGACAGCTCCAGAACTTAATTTACTTCATGCTATTTAAATGCTGGTGTGAAGAACAAATTACTGTTTCACAGGCTGGTTTGTGGTGCTTATTACTACAGTAGTATCTGACTGTTTCACAAATACTAATGATCTTTCCCATTACACAGGGTGCAAACTGAAACCAGGAAGTCAATTTTGTAACCTAGGTCAAATTGAGATGTCAGGGATCCAATTTTATGAGTTATTGGAATTGCATATCAGTACTTCTCAGACCACAGCACACAAGGAGCTCAGTGGTGAGTAGCAGCTTGAGAACTTTTATAAACCCAACTACATGCTTTGAGTCAGGAACTTAGAAACAGGAATACAAAAATGTTTTAAGCCAGTTGTTCAGCACATTCACAGTGGCCTTGTGCGCATCCTTCAATCTGCAAGGCAGCACTCACTGCTTTTTAAAGAAATGAGAGATCCTCTCCCTGCAATCTTGTTTTATTCATTTACAGGCTTTACAACTTCTGCAGCAGAACTCCTACACATCAGAGTCATCCTAAGAGCACTTCCATCCTATGATGAATACAGAGTACATCCTGTGAAAAACCCACACGCTACCATACAGTTAAATTCTGTATGACAGCGCATTTGCATAATTGACTGAATTAAAGCCGCACCTGTAACCTCAATTCCAGAGCTTCCTTACATTTGAATACTTGCCTTTGCCAAACTATTCTTTTAACATAACACCCATGTATAGCATTATCTATAAATACAAATGGATAAGGGAGTCCCTTGCTATATAAATATGTACTGTTTACGTGCCACAGTAGGATGTGACACAATACAAATCTGAAGAGTGACTCCTGTGGCAGTGAAGGAAAAGGAAACATCTGCATTTAGATTCTATAATTACTATGCATCTGTGAGACAATTACTGGTCATTTTAAGTTCAGCAAACACCACCACTGTAACAAAATCAGAGCTGATTAATATTTGTTTTTACTCTGCCTTCAACTGCCATACAGAATTACTATTTATGATCACTTGCATAAAATATGTTTTCATGCTAGCACAGTTTGGCTGCTTGGGTTTATGTTATTACTTCCTAAGAAGGGTCACTGGGATTTAAAAAGGAAAAATTCCAAACAGCTAAAAATAATTTCCCAGTGACGCTGCACTGCATACATGTAATATTATTTTACAATGAACACAAAACCCCAGTTAATGCAAATCATGCCAAAATAACAGTGGGAAAAAAAGCTATTAGACATTTTTCAAGCCAGGGCTTTACAACTCTATTTTTCTGATATAACAGTTGAGGAATATTCAATTCTAATTTAGTAGCAACTTAGCTTCAGCTCCAAGGACCAAGGGTGCACTTTGACTCTCTTTCAACACTTTAGATCAAACATAGCCAGGCCGGTTTAAGCTCTCATCCTATTTTCAGTAAATAAGCACTTCCCACAGGAATAAAAACTGATACAGACAAAAATTGTATGGAATCAGCTTACCTATCAAGACAAAACCTATGTTAGAGGGCTTTGCCTGCAAGTGTAGGATGCTTTGAAACTGTGTATAGAAAATGCTATTTTCAACCACACAAGCGTAAACCTAAGTAAATATACTCAAAACAAGCATAATCTGACAAAACAGGGCACAATTAATTCAGATTACCTTAATTCTCCAAATAAGAGCTAGCAGTGAAGTCAGTTAAGGTGCTCTGTATGGGGAGTTGCACTGTTACTGCTATGCTTATCTCTATGTATTTTTACATAGATGTGTCATCAGTAATTATTTGCACTACTGCAAATAACTGTTTCTTTTGCGCTATGCTAAATAGCTGTAGTAACTCATCCACAGGAAAAAAAAAATCGCTAAAAAGACAATTTAAAATTCCATATCTAATTCTTTAAATGTTACCATTATGTTTTAACAAACAGCGGGTTTAAAGTTGTAAATACATCTGTAGTGCAACTCATGGCAATACACCTTTAAGAAATCCCTTCAAAAGTCTAAACTGCCTGGGAGGAGCTGGGCAGGAGGAGTGGAAGAAACTGGCAATTGCTACAGTGCAATAGATGAGCTGCAGGGTGGAGAGGGAAAAGCAGCCCTGAGGAAATGAGGAGCAGGCAGCAAGGGAGGAGGTCACAGAAGCTCACAGAGCAGTGGGAAAATGAAGTCTTTGTGCACAACTGTTTGTGAAGAATTTATCAGGGAGGAGTTATTTGCTATCAGAAAAGTAATTAAACACAACAGTCCAAGAAAGAGATGTAAACAGTCTCTTGGTAGGTGCGTGTATGCTTGGAAAGAGAAGAGGTACCTTTGAAGTCCACCTAATGACCACTGAAGGCTTTCTCTTTATTTCAAAGATGACTAGATTTAACATTTATAGTCATATCTGCAACTAACCTACACACCTAAAATAGGTTCTGTAAGGTATTTTAAATATTTAACATAGCTAGATGTTTAAATCTTGTTAAAAAACTTTACAAATCAATCACCTAATAAACTCTCTTGAGCTACTCAAAATGCCCATTAAATATCCTTTAGGTCTTTGTCCTGGTTTCAGCTGGGATAGAGTTAATTTTCTTCCTAGTAGCTGGTGCAGTGCTGTGTTTTGGATTTAAGATGAGAATAGTGTTGATAACACACTGATGTTTTAGTTGCTGCTGAGCAGGGCTTACACTTGGTGAAGGACTTTCCAGTTTCTCATGCTGCCCTGCCAGTGAGGAGGCTGGGGGTGTACAAGAAGCTGGGAGGGCATATAGCCAGGACAGCTGATCCCAGCTGACCCAGGGAATATTCCAAACTGTATGATGTTATGCTGAACAGTAAAACTGGGGGGAGTAGGCTGGGGGGCTTGCTGCTCAGGGACAGGCTGGGCATCAGTCAGCGGGTGGTGAGCAATTGCATTGTGCATCACTTGTTTTATATATTCTTTTATTATTATTTTCCTTTTCTGTCCTGTTAAGCTGTCTTTATCTCAAACCATGAGTTTTACCCTTTTTCTGATTCTCTAACCCATCCCACTGCTTGGTGGGGGGGGGGGGAGCTGCCTGCCAGGTTAAACCATAATAGTCTTGAAACAAAAACTGCAGTCCTTTTTTCCCTTTATTGTATTAATTCGTGTGTTCCCTGCATTTCTTCATCATGGCTGTGACCATTCTTCTCTGACAGAGGATGCACACACACCTGTGCGTATGCACATATGCATAGAGTCTGGTAGCTCACAGCTTCATCACACATTTTGAAAATATCAATATTAATAACGTTGTTGAAGGCAAAAAATGATATGATAATATTTTGCCATACTTGCTTCTAAATGTGATTCACAGGAGACTAATCAACACAAGCAGGTGTCTCAAAAGAAAGAAGCTATGAACGCAATCTATGGATTAAGTAGCTAATAGTTAGAATTAACCAAGTCTTGTGCAGGTTGATAACTAATTTTTTTTATGTCACCTGTATTGGGTCCTTCAAATAGCATGTAAAGTACATCATGGCGTTGGAAAACTAGTAAATAACATCAGACTAAGAAGAAATGGAAATTAACAAAATGAAATTGCAATTATTTAAGGAGACATACTAAAAACTCCAGAAAAGCCCCCTAGAACAACTTCATCTGTATGAACAATTTTATTTCTAGTAAGCTAAGTGTCAGCTAATATCCAGACTTCTATAAATGATTTGGTATCAGGTGTTTAAAGAAAACCTAAGTGGTTTTTCTTGCGCAATTGCTTTTCTCATTAATTTTCAGGCTTAAACGCATAAAAGCAAAAAACTAGGATAGCTGAACAAGACCATGGATAGGACAACTTAGGTTTCACATGCATTAGAAGCTGATAAACTCTGCTTCAAGCTTGCATTGCAAGCTTCACTTCGCCCATGGCAGTGGTCTCAGTGGAACCAAACAAATCAGCTCACATCAGTAGATTTTTTACATGTGTCCTCCCAGACACCTGACCTTCCTTTCTGTTCCCTTGTAGTGACTTGTAGCAATGCTGCACCCACCCCGAAGGAGCTAAATTGCTTCAGCAAAGGGCAGTCTTTAAATAATTATGAACAGGTTCATTAGGAGACATGGAGGGATACCTACAGAAGCAGTGCTTCTGAAATCACTATATTTCAGTTTATTCTTTGTAGATTACTTCAGAGATGCATTTTTTGTTTTTTACACTACTCAGTACATAATCATCTCAAAATATGCTGTCACTGCAGTGCTGGGGCAAAATAGACCAGTAAGTTTGGATGTGCGAAGTACAAGGCTTTTGAGTAGAAACAGGGATTCCACATTGCAAAGTGAAGGAACAAGGTATATTTATGCCCCAATCTCTGTAATCTCATCTGCTGCATGTCTTACAGTGATCCTGTTAAGACAAACCCAAGTGCAAATTTTGGTACTGCAACTCATGATTTGAAATAATTCTCTGTGGCTGCATAATTCAGGCAATCTAGGAGCCCTTCAAACTGGTTAACAATTGAGATGTCAAAAGACACTGCTCTGACAGCATCTCTTTTCATCTCTGTATTTAGACATACAGGTGAAATTATAGTCTGGTAGAACTGTATGTCTGACTGACCCCACAGCTCAGGAGACAGATATGTTTACATAAACTCAAAGCCATCTCTTGGTTCCAGGACAGCACAGGAAAGAAACCTGTTAATAACACACAGAGTTTTATAGTTTTGCTTCAGAGCAGACCACTATTTAAAATACAGATAATATCTGCAAAATGCTTGTAAACAAAACCACCAGTTTAAAATTTGCCCTGGAGAAGTACTGCTAGGCAGCAGCAAGCTCACACTAGGAGACTTTTGCACATCCTTTCACACCTTTGGGAAATTTAACTACCCATACAGAATCAGCTACCTGACTGTTGAAAGGAGTGGTACATAACACTCCTTTGACTTGCATGAAGTCATGCTAAGTTAAAGAACACAGTTCTGTTTCTCCTCAAGAGCTCTCCACTGTGTTCAAAAATTCAAAGCACACTTCTATACTCTCTTTGCAGTGAAGCTGATGTAAAGCTGTCAACCTTTAGAGAATGTCAGCACAAATAATACAGCCACCAATAACAGGGTGACCTACAGGGTGCAAGATATAACAATATGCCATAAAAGGGGTAAGTTACACACCATTATGTTGATGTTGCACTGCAGTATGGTGAATAAAATAAGGTGAAAATAGCTATGTACCTGTTACCTGTCTGGTAAGGACCAGTATTAGGACAAAATGTATCTAATGTCCTCATTTATGACCTAGAAGGTGTAAAGCAATAATAAAATTTTCAGAGAAAACTGATGTTCTATTTCCGCAAACATCTGCTCATGTAGATTTTCAAGTAGAGCAATTATTGTGTTCAGAAGGATTACTCCAATACACACAATTGCACTTAATTTAAATCTGACAAGATCAGGGACAATACTGGAAAGATCTCAGGTTGCTATGCAGGAAGTGAGAAATAATCCAAGCAGATTCAGATAATTATAGACATGGCTAGGAAACTGCAAAACAAGATTTAGACACCACAAAATCAGCCAAATACAAATAAACTAAATTAGCAGGAATAAGAAAGTCTAGACATCCAGTAAGACTTTTAATGAGATATCTGAAATGTCTTTGAGTATGTAGCTTGTACAGCAACAAAATAGGCTAACATATTTTCAGAGTGATTTCTCAATTTCCTGGAGCAAAGAAAACCCTTTCCATAAGGCTGGTTTATAGTTACTTTGGAAATACTGTTCTCTCTTGTCAGAAAATAGGGACAAAGAAGCACAAGTAGGAAAAAAGCAACAAGAATGATCAGAGGAGGACTGTTTTATGAGGAGAAATTAAGTCTCCTAGTTAGCAGATATGATACATATTTTTTTCATGTGATGACTAAGCAGGACATGGCCATAGCTGCCTACAGATATTTCCATAGTGTAAACATCAAGACAACAGATGATTTATTTGAAGTGGTTCAAATGGGCAGAGTTGGGAATAACAGGAAAAAATAATGGAAAGAAATTATGCAGCTTAACGAACATTTCTAGCACTGAATCATAAAACTGAACAAAGATAGAGGCCAAAAGCCTCTCATCTTTGAGACATTGGGACTACATGGAATGAAGTTGCAACAAGCTGCAGGATGGATGACACTGTGACTGTGTGGAGCTTCACAAAGCTGCAGTCATTTGTCATGGCATAAGTCTTATTCACCCTGTCACCACGGCATTAATAATATATTCAGAATAACTTACAATGTCCATGAGAAATGAATTGGTGACTTATGTTTTCTGTAATCTAAGACAGATAATGATTTATTCTTTTTTTGTGGAAATGTGAGTTCATTGAGGCTGTAGAATAAAAAGCTATCAAAAGAACCTTATCTGGTTGCATAAAAGATATACTGCCAAAAGATAATGACATAATGGCAACAGCACTTGGACAAGTTTTCTCTGAATCAGGGATTTATTGTTGTTTTAGTGTTAGGTCTTGTCAGACACAGCATAGACCCATGAAATTACAGGAAAGTGAAGTTATGTAGTAACACTGCACATGTTCTATTCTTATACTTTTTTTTCTTTGCTGGTCCTGAAGTCCCTGACATGTTACTGACTTTTGGGAAAAGCAGGGTTTTCTTAGCTTCACTAATCCATTCTTCAATGCCTGTTTTGCTGTTTACACCATTTCCACAGGTTTAGCTCTTCAGCTCAGCACCACTGATGCTCTTTTGCCCATGTTAGTAAAAAGTGGCAGTTGGTAATAGCCTCAGCAATTACAGGCAGGCTTATGTTCAGCATAGGCTTACCATGGAAAAAAGTTAAGAATGATCAAACAAAAAAGGGAATCAAAAAAACAAGAATGGGATAGAAAGGCATAGAGGAAATGATGGAAGAGATGAAGGAAGGACAACAAAGGGGGAAGAGAACCAGAAGCAAGTGATGAATAGTGGACAGCCTGGTGAAAGGAGACCTAGTAAGAATAACAGAGTTAGACAAAGTAGTCTAAGAGAGCAAGATAGGATGGGAGTGAAAGAGAGATGGTTGATAAGAAAGGAAGAACAGATCCTTTAAAAATAGCAGAAGAGAAATCCACCAGAGGAAATTAAACCATAAACAGCATAAACATAAGCAGAGTAAAATAAAAACTAAGTAGAAGCATGAGAGAACAGAGGAAATTGCAGCATGGTGAAGTGAAAGCAGAGAAACAAAATGTGTCTGCTAAAAGGTAAAAATTCTGGCAGTTGTTGGCAGCTCTTTCTTTGCACAAGTGTTTTGCTCTCTCAGGCACACATTTCCATTAGGGAATGCTCTTTCTCAAACCAGCTCCAGCGCTCACTGATAATTCTTGGTGTTAACTGATACAAATCTAGGAAGGTTCAGTCAGGTTGGAGCAACCTCAAGATAGTCTTTTTTAGGGTATGCTCAGTCGTTACATTTTTATTAATACTGGCTTAATAGAAGTAGTTCAAGCTCCTCAACATTGGCACAGATAAGTTAGTCAGCAAATATATCAAAGCAATGAGCTTTCTAAAAGGAGCAATGAGCTCTCTAAAAGGAGAAATGCAGTGTATCTGCAGGAAGGATCCTTACACACATTTACGTTATGAACTGTTTCAATGAATTGTCATATTTCCTCACTAAAAGTAGGTTATCAATATTAAAAGAACAGACCAAGCTGTGTGGTTCGGTTGATACACTGAAGGGAAGGAATGGCATCCAGAGGGACCTCGACACGCTTGTGAGGTGGGCTGATGCCAACCTCATGAAGTTTAACCATGCCAAGTGCAAGGTCCTACACCTGGGTCGGAGCAATCCCAGGCACAGCTACAGGTTGGGCAGAGAAGAGATTCAGAGCAGCCCTGCAGAGAAGGAGTTGGGGGTGTTGGTTGATGAGAAAATGAACATGGGCTGGCAGTGTGCACTTGCAGCCCAGAAAGCCAACTGAATCCTGGGCTGCATCAAAAGGAGCGTGACCAGCAGGTCGAAGGAGGTGATCCTGCCCCTCTACTCTGCTCTTGTGAGACCTCACCTGGAGTACTGTGTGATGGAACACCTTATCCTTGGTGCCATCTTAAGGCATATCAAGGATAAGAAGGTTATGAGGGGCAGTCAACATGGCTTCACCAGGGGGAAATCATGTTTGACCAATATCTTAGCCTTTTATGAGGAAATAACACGGTGGATGGATGATGGCAGAGCGGTGGATGTGGTCTACCTTGACTTCAGCAAAGCATTTGACACAGTCTCCCACAGCATCCTCACAGCTAAAATGAGGAAGTGTGGACTGGATGATCAGGTAGTGAGGTGGACTGTGAACTGGCTGAAGGAGAGAAGCCAGAGAGTTGTAGTCTATGGGGCTGAGTCTAGTTGGAGGCCTGTAACTAGTGGAGTGCCTCAAGGGTCAGTACTGGGACCTGTATTATTTAATATATTCATCAATGATTTAGATGAGGGAATTGAGTGTACTATCAGCAAGTTTGCTGATGACACTAAGCTGGGAGGAGTGGCTGACACGCCAGAAGGCTGTGCTGCCATCCAGCGAGACCTGGACAGGCTGGAGAGTTGGGCAGGGAATAACTTGATGAAATATAACAAGGGGAAGTGTAGAGTCCTGCATCTGGGCAGGAACAACCCCAGGTTCCAGTATAGGTTGGGGAACGACCTGTTAGAGAGCAGTGTAGGGGAGAGGGACCTGGGGGTCCTAGTGGACGACAGGATGACCATGAGCCAACACTGTGCCCTTGTGGCTAAGAAGGCCAATGGCATCCTGGGGTGTATTAGAAGGGGGTGGTTAGTAGGTCGAGAGAGGTCCTCCTTCCCCTCTACTCTGCCCTGGTGAGACCGCATCTGGAGTACTGTGTCCAGTTCTGGGCCCCTCAGTTCAAGAAGGACAGGGAGCTGCTGGAGAGAGTCCAGCGCAGGGCAACGAAGATGATTAAGGGAGTGGAGCATCTCCCTTATGAGGAAAGACTGAGGGAGCTGGGTCTCTATAGTTTGGAGAAGAGGAGACTGAGGGGTGACCTTATAAGTGTCTATAAATATATAAAGGGGGAGTGTCACGAGGATGGAGCCAGGCTCTACTCAGTGGCAAACAATGATAGGACAAGGGGTAATGGGTACAAACTGGAACACAAGAGGTTCCACTTAAACTTGAGAAGAAACTTCTTCTCAGTGAGGGTGACAGAACACTGGAACAGGCTGCCCAGGGAGGTTGTGGAGTCTCCTTCCCTGGAGACATTCAAAACCTGCCTGGACGCATTCCTGTGTAACATTATCTAGGTGTTCCTGCTCCGGCAGGGGGATTGGACTAGATGATCTTTCGAGGTCCCTTCCAATCTCTAACATACTGTGATACTGTGATACTGTGCAGTTCTGGTGTCCTCAACATAAAAAGGACATGGAACTGTTGGAACAAGTCCAGAGAAGGGCCACGAGGATGATCAGGGGACTGGAGCACCTCTCGGATGAAGATAGGCTGAGGAAGTTGGGGCTGTTCATCCTGGAGAAGAGAAGGCTGCGTGGAGACCTCATAGCAGCCTTCCAGTATCTGAAGGGGGCCTACAGGGATGCTGGGGAGGGACTCTTCATTAGAGACTGTAGTGATAGGACAAGGGGTAATGGGTTAAAACTTAAACAGGGGAAGTTTAGGTTGGATATAAGAAGGAAATTCTTCCCTGTTAGGATGGTGAGGCACTGGAATAGGTTGTCCAGGGAGGTTGTGATGCTCCATCCCTGGCAGTGTTCAAGACCAGGCTGGACGAGGCCTTGGGTGATATGATTTAGTGTAAGGTGTCCCTGCCCACGGCAGGGGGGTTGGAACTAGATGATCTTAAGGTCCTTTCCAACCCTAACTATTCTATGATTCTATGATTCTATGTGTCGATCAAGCTGAGGAGCAAAGAATGATGAGACTTGATACAAGCTTTGTTAAGCAGAAAGATCATAAATACTGTATAAAGTAGAAGAGACCTCAAAATTGTATCTAGTAATGAGTTTTAATATCAATTTGGTTCAGTACATAGAATATCTGATAAATCTGAGTGAGGAATTTCGGTAACATGCACATGTTCTATAAAAACCTGTTAAGTCACGTCCCTATAAGACTATCAGGTTAAATATTCAATATTCTTATAGGAATATTGAATAAAGACTGAATAGTAGACAAAAACCAAAATTCAAAAACCCTTCTTCAGAACTAGATTATTTTTAAAGTTATGCGTCAGCATTAAATACAGACTAACAAATTTATATATAGATTCACTGAACATGAGAACTGAAAAGTTTTATAAATTGAGGAAGAGAATATGGATGGCCAAAAAGTTAGAATTATATTACATGCCTCTATTATACTCTTTGAGTGCTGTTTATCCCTCAGGGTAGAATACTTACAGGTTTTCGAGTCGGGGTAACTTGAACAGAATGATAAAATTCTGGCTGAACTCGGCTGCTTTTCTTGATTTTTCTTTTTCTTACAGAAGTTTCCTGCTCACTTAGGTGATGAGCTTCCACTATGGGTTGTGTTTCCTCAAGGCGAGGTGCTACACGTCTTCTAGCATGACGAGGACTTGACCTAAAGCCCTGTAACAGAAAAAGCAATCATTGTGTTTAACATCTCCCAGAATGAAGCTGTGTAACAACAGAAAAATCACATAGGATGGTAATAACAACTTAAGTTACAAGCATGCTCATCCTAAATTTATATACTATCTATACAAACTGCATGTAACAATAAAGAGATGTTGCCAAGTGCCATTAATATCACATTTGTTTTCTGTTTCTCAATTATATGTGTTATTGACACAGATAGTAAGAGTAACTCGTTTGCTTTTCTTTATAAACTCATGCTTTTAGTTATTTATTACTAAACAGTTCTAATTAAAAATTTATAATTAAAATTTTCCAGGTTAATTCTTGGCCTCAAGAGAAATTGTTTTAGGGAGCATGAGCTGGAAAAGGTGCATTTTTTCCTGAGAATGAAACCAGAGAAAAATTGGTAGCTGGCAACACTTAATGATGACTAATGGTTCTTGTTAAGAGTTCTAATGCTGCTAGATATGAAGGGAGACTTTACCATTTGGAATAAATAATTAAGACAGAATGCTGCCCTTCTCTGCCATCTGAGATATACATGTATATTTGGCCAAATTAATAAACTCAGGAAAAGCTGCCCTTCACAAACGCTTTTTAGAGGCTTGCAGTGAAAGTCTCATAATCCAGAATGTCTCATAGCCCTACAGAATTTAATTCCTTTAATGGCAACATGTATAATGCTAGCCTGCTATTGCTACCTGCAGAGCATTTACAAGGAGCATTCTCTCATTTCACTGAGTCCCCCTCATGAGCGTGCACCAGCCTGCCATGCGTCATTTGTACGGGATAAAATGTTAGCTGATATCAAATTTGGCCAGGTTGTAAATAAGAACTTCATTCACTTAGTCACATTAGCCTTCAGAATAAGTGAGCCAAATCTATGTCCTTCATGACAGTCTGCAGTTTAAGGACTCTACTCCCTTTCAAAAGCAAGAATAGATGCAACAATTCCTAATTTTCTACCTTCTTTTATTTTTCTAATAAAATCATAGAATCATAGAATAGTTAGGGTTGGAAAGGACCTTAAGATCATCTAGTTCCAACCCCCCTGCCATGGGCAGGGACACCACACATTAAACCCTCTCACCCAAGTCTCCATCCAACCTGGCTTTGAACACTGCCATATGTCTGCTGAAGTCCTTATGCCACAAACCCAGCACCCAGAAATGGCTCATCCATATAAAGAAGCAAGCTTCTACCAGGGGAGATTTTAGCTAAAACTGCAGAAATGTATGCTATGAATCTAAATACCCTGAGTTCTTGCCAGCTCAAAACTAGTGGGAGCAATACATTTCCATATAAACCTGCTGTTCTTTTTTCACCCTACTCTTAGCTTTTGTTTTTTTGTGTGTTTTCTTTTGGCTTTTTTTTGTTTTGTTTTAATTGGGAAATCAGCAGAAAAAGGTTATGCTAAAATGTTGTTACATTGGTAAATTGAAGCAATCAAAATTCAGATGTATGGCTCTGACTAAACTGGATTTACTCCTGTAACGTTCATGAAACTGCAAGGGGAGAGAATGCAGTCTGTTCTGGACACTCTGAGAGACATGCAGCTATTTTCATTATTTAAAGGTGTGCTCCATTAAGTAAACAGACTCCTAAAGAGCCAAAACACACAAACATGTATTTACATACACATGCTAATAATTACTACAGATAGACATTTGCATGCAACAGATGATGTGAAAAGGTTGAAGTGCAAAGGTGAAGTAACTTTCAGGTAACAACCTTCTACTCCTGAACACTGGATAGGAGGGACAGTAATAGAGCCCAACTCTGCTTAGTCCACCTGGGGAGTTCATGTACGTGGCGCATCACGGCTACAAAATACATAGGATGGAAAGATACGGCCAAAAGTTCCTGAACCCTTTTGTCTCATGCCTCCTATTCTACTGAAGCAATAGTCATTCAGACTACAGGTATGGCCAGACTTCAACTCCCTGTATCTTAATTGAAGCAGGACCTTGTCCGTATCAGCTGACACAAGCAGCATAATGGAAGCCACTGAAGCCAGCAGACCTGCGCGGGTTTAGGAAGACCTCTAAACATTCAGAGATGTAACTCTGTGAGACAGATACTCTGCCACACTATTGCAATGGGAAAACTTATTGCCACATTTTCTTTCTACACTGTGAAATCCTAACACATGCTTAAAACGTATCATTCAACATGATACTAGGCCTATTCAGGATGACGGGAAAAATTCAACACGGAGAGCCTGCTATTACAGAGCTTACTTCTTGTGGGAATTTTCTTTCACAAAAAATATTAGCGTGCATCTGGGATTATTCCATAGTAAAAGAAGATATTCTTTAGGAGACCAAAATACCCAGCAAATCTATTCCGAGTTCAGAATTCAGAAGTGATTTCTACACATCAAATGCATTATGATTCATTTACAGATGATGGCTACTGGCTGAAGCCTGGATATATATCCTGTGCTGCAGCTGCTCCCTCACCATACTCCCATCCCCATTAGCTGGATAAAACTTTTTGGGAAAGCATGTTTATGTAACAGAAGAATTTGGTAGAAGCTAAGCAGCTCTAAAAGTGCTTAGAAATGCATGCCAAATAGGGATTCAAGTATGTGGGTCTGTCTCACTGAGTAACTGCACCTCAAAATACTTGAAGGTTTACTGATTATTACGTTTCAATATGAAAAAGTCACAACTTCCAGAAAAAGTCTCTTTATACACAGTGCTTCTCCTTTGTAGTTTATATATTTTTTCACTTTTGTTGTTTATTAATAGCAAGAAAATGGGATCTTTATCTCTTTAAGAGCTCATCTGCTTCTGTTTGCTGAAGCTTATTCTTCACTTGAAGTCATAATCTGCCCACAGTATCACAAATGGTTGCTCTTGGGAGGATTATAATGCAATAAAGGCAGAGGATCATGATTTCAGGTGGAAAATTAATTCCATATCAACAAAGATGTTACAAGGGCAGAGTCCTGAGACCAAAACCCAAAATGCTTACTCATCCCTGCAGTAAGACTTTGCCAGAGCAAAAACCTAAATCTGGAAAATGTCACAATTTGGTAATCAAACATTTGGTAGTCAAAAGCTGCTGCTTCTGCCCTCAGTGCAAAACTAGAATGACCAGCAGTGCCTTCTCAACAATGGAATGAATAGATGCTTCTTGTGTCAGCTGTGTTATTTATCCTGCATTTGAACCCAAAATTGAAAACTTACCAGATTAATACAGCAATCAAAAATTTTTAAAAGGCAAAAATTGCACAAATATCTGCTTTAGAGGTTAAATCAATGCACAAAGAGCAGAAAACTATTACAAAATACTCAGGGAGGCACAGTACACCACCTGAGACCAAATCACTGAGAAAACACTAGAGATTTTTGAATCACACAAGCAACTCAGTGAGGTTGCTCTAACACTGTTAAGCAATCTGTAGTTTCCAGTATCATGTGAATGCTGTGTCACTGGACAATGACAGATCTTTTCTCGTTCTTGGCACTGAGAAGGAGTTGCTCATTCCTAGACCGTACTTTCTGACTCATTTTTATGCCTGTAAAATTCTGAAACAAGGCAAACCAAACAAGACTTCAAATACATATTTTTAGACAATCTGTCTTTGAAATACTAAAATAACTGCATAAATATTTACACTACAAAGTATTTTTCCTTAAAGAAACAACTCGGATGACCACCAGAAGCAGTTTTAGGTATCACAGAGGAAGACGAGGCAAACTGAAACTGGGATTGTCTTCTCTCCCAAAGCATTCATGTGCATCCTTCCAGTTTAGAGTCTGTTTGAATCCACAAATACTGATCTTCCTAGTTATACTCTACAGTCAGCAGGAATAGAGAGGTGTCTCTGGAGGCTAGATCAGGGCCAAAGCCTAGTTCACCTCTCTCAAGGGAGGTTTTCTGCCTGTGGAAGGAGGCTGGGGAGATCACCCTCTTTTAGATTAAATTCATCCTTTTAAGTCTTCTCTGAAAGGTTTTCTTGGGTTTTTTCTCAGGAATTGTGGTAATAAGGAAAGGACCTGTTATGTTTACCCTTAAAGACAAACCAACAGTGAATTTTGCAAAGCCTGGATGCTGCATGCCAGAGCACACAACCAACTGGCTGTGTAAAATGACTTCCACAGTAAGGGGTCTTGTAAAAAAAAATACCTTCTTATCCAGCCAAGTTTGAACTTCACACCTCTGATTCAGTGACTGATTTCTTGTGTCTAGAAACACAGCATGGGATTGCTCTGACTGAAGCTCAGCAGACCACCACTCTCTGGCTTCCTTTTCAAGCCACTGCAGTCAGATGAATCATTCCCTAATGGCATCTATTACTCTCCACTGGCCATAAAGGGGACCCAAGCCAATTACTTCACTTGTAGACATCTATACTGTAAGTATTCAAAATACGACAGGATGTATCAGACCCACGACGACTAGGTTTTGATCTGCCTTCAGTACAATAGTCATCATTCCATGTATATTTATCATCAGATTTCCTCTTATTTTCCTCCTACATGAAATAATTCCAGTCTTTTCCAGTATCTCTTTTTTTTTTTTTTGTCCTTATTCAGACATCACTCTTACTGGACCCCTGTAATTCACCACAGTACTCTTCTAAATGTGTGCTGCTCATTTATATAATAGCAGAACATTTTTTTCTTTCTATTTAAATATTGTCCATCCCAGGTTTTCACTGAATTGCCAAAAGTAATTCAAAAGGCCCTTTCTGGAGACCATATACTTAAATATTAATAAAATGGAGAAACAACTTTTCTCTATAACATACCCCGGCCTTGCACTTATGAACATCATGTGTGTTCATCTGCCCCATTCTTCAGAATTTCTTTAGTATGGTCTGGTATTTGATAACCAAGTACGTCATGATCTGCAGTCCTTGTTATATTTTTGCCTATTCCCATTCCTAGCCCGTTCATTAATACAATAAACAGAATTTTGAAACTTCCTAAAACCTTGTCTGTCATTTACAGACAAGAAAATTTTGGATAATCTGTTGAACCTTTTTCTTTCACGGTCTTAGTTTTTGTGTATTTCTTCCTAATTTTTTGACTGATACTTTAGTAGCACCATATGAACACATCTTTGCTATCCCATGTGTGCATTATTGCTTTAGTGACATGAGTCTTTGACTCCTCCATTCTTTCAGTGTATGATTGTATTATTTCACCAGATCCTCTCCTTCTCCATTCTAGTTTCTATACCCCTACTGCCTTCATCATACATTATTATTTTTATGCTTTGTAAGAAACCATATACATTCTTAATTTTTTCCAGTGTGTTATTTTATGTAGACTATATTGAGTGTCAGAATTCTGATCTTGGAATTCAGCCCTTCCAGCCAGTATGTGTTTTCAGAACCACTAAACACTAACTTCAAGAGAAGTAAGAGTGCATTATCTGATGTCCAGCTGAAGTCAACAGAAATCTTTGCATTAACATCAGTGGACTGGACTGCAGCCCAGTTTGCACTCTGGCAGAACTTCAGCAAACCACAGAAGAAGTGCTAGCTAGCAGTAAGACACAATTCAACACAACTGGAGGAATGACAGCAGAACTCAACTGTGTTTGCAGAGTCTTTACAGATACTTGAGTGAGTCCCATAGATTAAATGCACTTTTGCGGATGCACTAATGAATATTGAAGCCAAAGGGAGCTCAGACAGAATATCCAACTTTGTGTGCTTGGTTTTAAGGTTTTTGGCAGTGGTTGTGTATGCATGAAAGTATATGCAACCTACAACACCTTAGGGCCTGGAAGCATAAGTATGTGTAGTATTGTCGTGGTTTAAACCCAGTCAGGTAACTTGTTCATTCTCAGAATGCTGGATTCTCAGCTGTTTTGCAGACAGGCTGAAATAGTATTAAACCCTATAGTTGAGGTACCTACTTGAACTAGAAAGGCAGGTTCAATTAAGCAACTTTATTGTATCAAATTCCCCTGGCATGCTGAAGGAGAGAAATTTAAGAGCCTTCCTGCTGCACATATAAACATATATATGTGCATCTGTATTGTACAAACAGTTCTAAATTGAAAAGTGACCAAGACTGAATTATTTCCCTTCTTCTCCTATAGTGACTTCCATCCCAAATATCCTTAGCTTACAAAGAAGCAAATAAAACCCCAGAACATTTATTTAATTGCCAGTTCTGCAAGTTCAACCCAAAATCCAGGATTCAACTTCAGTCCTCCAGCTACTTATACATCCTCTTTAATAGTAAAGATTGCTAATTAAAGCTAGGTCTTAGCAGGAAGATTACCTATACTCATACAGCATATTACTTCACAAATGTACAAGGAGGATGCAACAACATCTGCTCTTTCCTGATTCTGTCAAGTCTCAAAACACAGACTGCAACTTTTCCTTTTTTTTTTTTTTTTTTTTCTCTTGTTTGTATGGTTCTCTTGGCTTTTTGATTTTGGTGGTTTTTTTTAATCTTACCTAAGGGTTACTCCTAAAAAGATCTGAATCAAGGTTTAAAACATCATATGTAAGATTTTTACATGCAATTTCTCATTCCACTCCCTCATTAACAAGCTTTCACTGATGCTGCTTTGCATGCTGTATGTTTATTTTAGGAGATATTATTCTTATCTTCTAAAACCTAAACTCTAAGCAGTGCTGGAACCATTTCTCAGATACTGAAGCCTGTGACTTGGCATGTGTCGTATTCCAAGATAAGTCCACATGTTCAAAGGGATTAACAGCAATTGGTTTTTATATAACCTGCACAAGATTACTTTTCCAACTGAGTTCAGGAAATACGTCATCAATAACCTGCTTTCCACTTCCTAAGTGGGCCCCCAAGTGAACCTAGGGTTTACATGTGAATTTAGAATACAGTTTTTAAGAACCCATGCTGCATTACACTGCTGGTTTACACAATGTTTGGATTTTCCTATCAAAGCAGGTAGGCTGTAACACTGGAAAAATCTGAGGATGCGTAAGCAAATAGCTGAATAGCGTGTCCAGTCATGCTTCAAGATACCCTTTAAATACTCTTTCCTGTCTAAATCTATAAATCACAGAAGCTGGCCTGTTCTCCAAGCAGTTCTATCGTTCTCTGACAAGAAGGCTTGCAGCCTTCCACAGCTGCCTTGCCTTTGCAATGGCTTGTCCCAGTTCCTTCCACCATTACCTCAGGGCACTGCAAGCCTTCTGTAGAAACTAAACAATTATTTAAGAACAAAAATAAATCCAAGTACTGCTTAATCAGTGGTCTGCAAGGGAAAGTTTAATTTAGAATGCACTAGCACACTCTCCAAGCATGTCCCTATTAAACCCCTGCTTCCTCTTTTCTCCATCTCATCACTTTTCCTCAGCTAGGGCAGTGTACAGTATACATCAAAAATCTGCCATAAGGAATTAACTTTCAATATTAAAAAAAAAATAAGGAGGAGAATAAGAAATAAGTGCGCAGATTGCTAAACCATGCAAGTGTTGCCTGATATCTGGTACAAATAAATTACTCTCCTCTGCGCAGGGTGTTTGTTTGAAGCACAAACTGGTAATACAATTTATGCCACCACAGCGCGTGAAGATCAATCTGCAGTTTGTCAAGCATAAAACAGATACAAAACTGATGAGAGACTTAACAGGCATATATTTAAAAAAAAAGATACCTAGGGTGGAATTCAGATACCTATTAAGATGCCTAGATTCAGATACCAACAATAGATCTGAATGGGTCTCTCCAGAAGCAACTATTCTGAGCTCCTGTTGTAGCCAATGACAGATTTAGTGGATATATTCAGTGAGGCCTGAAGACCCCTTTCAGCTCATCCTGAAGCAGACACCTACACCAGGTCAGCTGAGTAGCTCTACAGACTAAAACTGTAAATGCCTACAGAGAGTTTATAATGCTGTATAAGAGGATGCTGTTTCTGCAAAGTCACTTTCCAGCTCCTGCTGTACTTTACATGCAGGAAGGTAGCGGCACCAGATTAGGTGCCTTGACCTAGTTGTATCATTTTGTTCTCTCTAGAACAAAGGAAGAAAATAAATACAATACCTCAGTTTGCTGTGATTATGTATTTCAGTATAGTTAGCTAGCTATCAATTTAGACAATCATAAATTAAGCCTTATAAGAACTGTGTTTCACTTCCAGTCTGCACTGTTCACACTGCCATCCTGAAGACAAGTGCTAGATTTAAGCAGCTGAGTGGACAGGGGCAATAAGGACATTGGCACAACTTGCAAGAAACGTGTCTTTGCCCAAATGTCAACCACAGTTAGTTTCCATAGCTGATGTAGTGTTTTCACACTTGAGCCGTAACTCATGTTTCATTTCCACTGATGAGTCAGGAACAGGAAACCTCTGACTGTCCTTGATGCAAGACAGTAGGGCACAAGGGAGCACAGCAGGGGCTCAGACACTTTTGATGGCAGAAGTACCCAGATAACAGGTACCCAGACTTGCAGGGAGGGGAGCTAGAAGCACAAGCCATCAGACCAAAACCAAGCCAGCTTTGCTAGCACTAGGTGAAGATCAGCTGTATCAGCTGTGGGCCTGATGACCTGCTTAAGGATCTCTGCCACACAGTCCTGAGCCCTTGCCTGGAGGAGCTGGAGGGGCCCAAACACACCTTCCTTAGAGCCCAAGACCTCCCCAGGCTGCTGAGTACAGGGGGCAGCTGGAGAGGTCACAGCTTTGGATGGTAGCTGCTCACATTTTACATGGCCAGGCCCAATGGGCCCAGCTCAGCTGAATAGGATCCTGCATGGAAACAGCAAGATAACTTCCCTCTGTGCTCTGTGTGGTTCTTCCATAGCACATCAAAACATGCCTCCTTAAAAAAGCCTGGGAGTGGAAGAGAGTGTAGTGTTTCCATGCCCTGGGCAAATGAATGTAACAGCCCAGGAGCAAAAACAGCCCCCAGGGTCATACTACCCTCTTCTTTCATTTAATACCCTCAGCCTAAAGAGCTGAGCAGTTTCTGATGGGGCATCCACAATCTGATCTGTCACCCTAATAATCTAACCACAGCAACTAGAAATCAATGTAGATGGTGACTTTTTCCTGAGTTGTATGTGATTTATGGACCCCTGCATGATCCTTTCTGTCTGTATAAAAACAGTTTCTACAGCAGATGTGGTAATACATGTGCTCACCACAAGTATGACCTAAGCTGTTTTAATTCAGTTTCAACCTGAGGTTAGTTTCATCTAAAACCAGTAGCTAGACATTCTCATTCTGTACATGTGTATAACGTGGCTGCTAACAAATGGATGGCAACAAGGCACACTCCACCTGCATTCCCCCTGAAGTCAGAGTTCTGCTTGCTGGCAAGCAGCTGCTGACATGCATAAGGAACATGCACTATAACCAGCATACAACCACCAGAGCTGAAACCTCATCTAAACCACACATTTCTAGAGATAACAGTACATACTGAGAATCCTGCATGTGTAAATCCTTAGATGATAGCTAGGAGGTTGTTGACATTAACTGCATTAATGGGAAACTAAATAGGAAGAATAACTTTTATTATGTACTAGATCTATATGCAGTGGTTGTCCCTATCCTGCTAGAGAACTCTGAGGATATGTTCACTTATAATGCAGGTCTCACCATGCAGTCTATCAAGACCTTACTACTGATGTGGACCATGACAGGATGCCAGTACTTTCTCAGTTGACTGATGGAGCCAAGAAGATCCCCTCAGCATTTAAATGCTCTGCAGACTGTGGGAAGCTAGAATACAGATGCAGGCAACCAGCTGGCTATAGAAATATATCAGGCATTTCTACACTACACCATAGTAGAGAGTAAAGGTACCCAAATTAACTCCTCCGGAGTTAGCTCAAATGGTCTTGCTGCAGCAACTGGAGAATTGCCATATATTTTGTGATACAACTGCCAAACAGGCTGTTTCTTAGTATAGAGTGATGCTTGCTAAACTATCTAAAGGCAGCACTGCAGTGAATAAAGCTGACTGACAGTGATGGGCAGACAACATAGAGTAAGCAGAATCTCAGTACCTAGTCTGCCATCTAACAGCTCAGTGTGGTGAACTGTCTAGGCCACGTTACTGGACATGTTAAGAAAAATAGATAGGAGTTGTCCTTCTACAGTGTAAACTGTATTTATAGCTCTGCATTAATTCATAATTGTTTTCATACATTTAAGAAAACAATTTATTTTTGTCTCTTATTTATTCTCCCTTGAACCTGTTCCTTAACTCTTAGACAGTTAATGGAAAAACAGTTTAAACATCCTGGGGGAAAAGCATGTTGAACACAAAGGTAAAATATTTTCAGGCTGATTCAGCTCCACAAAGACAATGAGACAGCCTTTCAATAGGTGAATTAATGTATTTTTCTGGCTAGTCCTGTACATTTCTGTAGCTCCTTGAATGCACTCCCTCCAATCAAACGAGAGACTAGAATTCAGCTTGGAGGGTCTGCAAATTTCTCTTTTCACTGGATCGCTACATATCTGGAGCAGTTTATAAATAACTGCAATGCTCAGGATGAATTATGTTGCAATTCTTCAAAGATTTTTCATTATTTTTTGTAAGATGTCTAGAACTATTTTTAGGCAACTGTCTCACAATCAGCCTCAGAAGGGGGACGATTATGGTAAAGGTATGCTTAGGGATAAATTTATGAACACTTTTTCTGGGCATCAGTTGTTGGCAAAGTCGACATATACATCTACCAGATATTGCTGTTGATAGCTTCACATCCATTGTACCATAATGGATGATTTAGCAAATTCATTGGCTCTTAAAAATTGTCATCAGTCTTGGCTGACCTATTTCACTACCAGCCTTGTCAAAACAATAGACTGAGTATATATATAACTCAGTTAGTGAGTGACTGTTTGGTATACTTAGAGTAAAATATGGAGTCTGCAAAACTGAAATTACCAAATGTTATTCCTTTGCTACAGCTGTGGTTAATACAGCTGCCAGCCCTCCCAGAGAGTCTTTCCACAAAGTGTGAACTCCTGTTTGCCTTACTGGTGTGCCTAGTCCCACCAGACATGCACCTGGGTTACATGAAGTCAGGACTTACAGCGGACTGTAAAACTTCTATGGATTTGCTTCCTAGTAGGTTTATACCTGTAGGTCTCAGTGGAAACATTAACAGGAAACTTGCCCAAAATATATGAGTCAAAAATAAATAAATACAAAAAGATACCATACAAGTCATGGCCACCCACTGACACCAATACCTTCAGTTCCTGAGATCACAGTACTTCTAATTCAGAAGGTAAGATAAAGGAAAACTGAAGGAAAGAATCAGAGGAAAGAATCAGGCTAAAGATGTATAAATCCAGTGATTTTTCCAAATAGTATAAAACCCATCAAGTGTCCCTTCACAATCTCATAAAACCAGTTCAAGATCCTAAATGAGAAACTTCCTTTTCACAAGTTCTTACCTCAAATCCAAAGATTTTGAGAATTATACTATTTGGTTTAATTCCTTCCAGCCTAAGGGCTAAAAGCTTACTTCCTTTTTAATTGAAAGTTAAAAAAAAATCTCACATAATCTGAAGCTTCAATGATAAGGAAAGCTGAAGTTTCGACAATAAGGAAAACTAATTCAGAGAGAAGTGGCAACACAAACAAACTAAGCAATGCCTTTCAATTGTAAGGTACAGAAGACATTGACCTCTTTGTAAAGTGTAAGACGCTAAACACTGAAATACATCAAACCCCAAAGTACTCAGAGAAAATTCCTATACTTGAAAAAAAAACCACAACTCTGCAGAAAGCATGAGAAGTCAGTGAATCACTGATAACATTCACATTTTTGAATATACAAGGAAAAATAATTAACAATAATAATAATACCACCAACAATGGATCATAGTCCCTATTTTGATAAAACTCTTATGAAGTTATGCACTGTTTTCATCAAGCCCAGACATTTCATTCAACAACTGACTCTCAAAATAAAGAGAGACTAGTGCAAACAGCTACATCAAAGTCTGATTTGTCATGTAAGCAATGAATATTGCCATTGGAAATTTACTTGTTTTCTTTTTACAGCCATGGCATATCTAGGTCTCCCTTGGATTAGAAACATTAACTATTCTGGGTGTGATTCCTATGTGACTTCATGGAGTACCTACAGTACCTGGAGGATGGAGAAATCTTAAGAGCAGTTATAGTCCTAATGAACTTAAACAATTGCAATAAAAAAGAATGTATTAAAGAATAGGCCTAACAAACTTCAGATGGTAGTAAATAAATATTAGTGGGGAGATGAAGAGGCTGCTGTACTATCGCAGTAAACTCTCACATCTTCTTGCTGGTACATTTTTCTGTTATGAAGCACCTCTAATAAAGATAGAATTTTACCTACTTCATATTCCTAATGATTCACACAAACTTACCTCTTTTTGAGGCAGGGGGTCAAGCATTTAAGTTCAATCTAAAATACGGAATATCTGCATAGACTTTTGCTATATAATAACGAGGCATGTTTTAGAATCATAGGTTAGGGTTGGAAGGGATCTTAAGATCATCCAATTCCAACCCCCCTGCCATGGGCAGGGACACCTCACACTAAATGATGTCACTCAAGGCCCTGTCCAACCTGGCCTTGAACACCGACAGCGATGGAGCATTCACAACTTCCTTGGGCAACCCATTCCAATGCCTCACCACCCTCACAGCAGAGAACTTCCTCCTTATATCCAACCTAAACTTCCCTGTTTAAGTTTGAACCTGTTACCCCTTGTCCTATCACTGCACTCCCTAATGAAGAGGCCCTCCCCAGCATCCCTATAGGCCCCCTTCAGATACTGGAAAGCTGCTATGAGGTCTCCACGCAGCCTTCTCTTCTCCAGGCTGAACAGCCCCAACTTTCTCAGCCTGTCTTCATACGGGAGGTGCTCCAGCCCCCTGATCATCCTCGTGGCCCTTCTCTGGACTTATTCCAACAGTTCCATGTCCTTTTTATGTTGAGAACACCAGAACTGTACACAGTACTCCAAGTGAGGTCTCCATACTCCAAGTGAGGTCTCTTTTGCACAGACATTCAAAATCAAGACCTTCAAAAATGGACTATTTGTGGATTCAATTCACTGGTGGGATATATATTTCAGAAGAGTTGAAAAGGATCATAAATACATCCTCAAATCTATTTAGTATTTACTCTCCCATAGTATGGGGTCTAATTTTTTTAATGTGGAATTCAGTTCTAAAGGAAAGGAATTAAATAGTCCTCACTGCATATAGACAAAGACAATGTAGGCACGCACCACGAGAGCTGCCACTCTGGCAAAGAATCTCAACATAAATTTGCTACACATCTATTTTTCCAAATATAAGGCTTTCCTGGCAGACAGCCAATCATGCAGGAATTGCCAACCACTCTGTAGATAGGGCAATTATAATTCTCTGTGCACTGCCTCTAGACCACCTGCATGTTCACGTGTGATCTATGTCAGATTTGAACCCACTCCTATTTACTATCAGCCTATTTTCATTATCTTTTATTATCACTAAGAAATGCCACTTATCACTGCACCTGACAAACTGAGCATAGTAGAAGCTAGCAGATGGACCTTGTGTATAAAACTTGAAGTTGAGATGCTATGCTGTTTGGGAGGGTGGGGAGGGGAGAGAAATGGGGATTATGCAAAGCCTATATGCTTTGCTTTCATGAACGTGTTATTGGAATTGGAAGCGCATAATGTTTTGTGCTGATATAGAATGAGAATGTCTAACTCTGTTTCAGATAATGCTGCGAATATTTTCATGGGTGTATGCCTGCAATTTGTTATTGATCAATTCAGTTAGGTTGATTAAAATAAGGTTTTGCTTGAAAAAGAACTGGAAACTGAGTCATCATTTTCTCTTATAAATTGAAAGTCTATTATCAGATAGTGAAGAGGAAATCAGCTCCACACCACTTACTTAAAAGGGCAGTTTAGACTATTAGCACTGGTGTTAACCTGTCTAAACGAAATGTAGAAAACTATGAGAGAATATAACAGTTCTTACAGGTTTATTCCAGCACATTGCAGTAAATGGAAACTTCTATGAAATATTTTAAATTAGTCTATTTCTAGCTGGGTGATATGCAAATAACCACATGCTGGAGTAATAAAAATAAACTAGTGAATTTGCAAATTTCCCTTTTAAGATTCACCATACAGGACAACATAAATTTTAAAAGGGCACTACAAATCAAACTTCACCTCTGCCTAGTCTCAAGAGTAACATAACTTTATGTGGAAACCAAGTATTTCATATTGGAGGAGCTACATAATGAAAAAAATCTTTTGACTTATGAAGGGACATGTTTGTTTCTTGGTTTTAGTGCAGCCCTGTTCAGTCAGTAACAAAATCAGACTTTGCATGGGTTAAAGATAGGATGCTCCCTAGATCGTCTTCTTTTGGTGACAGTGCATACAAATTTCAAAATAGTAAGGAGTTTAAAGAAAATTGCCAATGTGAACCATGTTACAAAGATGTATTACATGCACGCTACTTCTACTTCTGAAAACGTAGGGAAAATTGGGTAATTTTCTCACCCACAAGCGGGTAAAGAAGAATGCTAATAATCTAACCCAAAAAGTCATTTTTGTGCACAACTCTCTCAAGGCTTCCAGAATAAGAGGCAATACCATGAAGATATGTCTTAAATCAACAGCAGGAAGCCAGGCAAGAGAAATATCTAGACAGGAGCTCTACAAGGCAGCATGGAAACAAAGTAGATACTAGATCAAGTATTATTTTCCATATCTTCCCAGCAATTATCTTCTAATTCAGAATCCCTAGAAAGTGACTGGGTTTCACGTTATACTTTTAGCACTGACGTCTAAGAGTTCTGATTCCCCTGAACTATGAATACAGTCATGAAATGAGGAGCCTCGTGAGCAGGCTTGTAATCTGGATCCTTCCTGGATCTCCCGCGGCAGCGTCCAAGCTAGGCAGGCAACTTCCCTGACAAACAGCGAGGCGCAGGTGAGGGCTGGAGGCAAAGCGAGCAAGGGGAAGCTCTGCAGGCAAAACCCACTAGCGCTGTATGTATTGACAATGCAGGCTGTAACTGGGCTCGGGGATACTTTTTGGACAGAGGGAGGTCTGGCACGTACAGCAGGCACAGCTCTTCCTGAAGGAGCCAATTGCTTTGGAAATGACAGGAATCAGCAGGCTGGTTAGGGTAATGTGAAGGAAGAGCTCACACTTTGTGTGGGGAAAAATAAACAAGAAATGAAGGAAGACATTATAGATTTCATGCAAAATGAAAAGTTTGCTACATGATTTTATTGACAAAAGAACATGACAACATGTACTCAGGTAAAGAGAACAACTTCTGACCTTGAAATTGCGTGCTAAATAAATTACCTCAGAGCGAAAGTGATGCGTTCTCATGACAGCATCTGGAAGAGAAGCAGAAAGACACACAGGCTCCACCAGCTCCACCTCGGATTTCGCTCTGGCTAATGATTCTGTTTACTCGCTCGCCCTTTGGCGCATATCCTTGGACGGGGTCTGGCTCTCCCGGAGCAGCCGGCAGCTCCGCTCGGCATTTATATTTAATTAATCGAGAAGAAGTTGAGCATAAAGTTCTGCTGCACTTGAGAGCCCAGGGAGGCCTGGGGGGCTTCCCAGCCCCTCGCTTCTCTCTCCGGCCCAGGTTTCGCCAAGGGATGGGTGGAGACAAGGCTGCCGCAGTCCTGGGCTCGGCATGGATATTCTTTACAGCCTTTGCCCGGCTAACCTGAGGCAGAGAGGGCCTCCGCCAGCAGAAACCGCGGGATGGGATGGGATAAGATGGGCCGGGAGCACAGACACAGCACCACCCTACCCCCCACTCTCGGGTACCAGCAGGGTCTCTTACCTCGGCTCCTTGAGCGACCCGAAAAGACGGATTTGATGGGATGCCTTCCTTTCTGCAGCCTGCGATGCCAGCAGCAGAAGAATAAAATCGTGGCGATGGTCCCCAGCAGCAGCAGGAGCAAGAAGAGGGCGCACTGGATGCTGTAGGGTCTCAGCAGGACCAGGAAAGCCGCGGCAATCATGGCTCAAGCGCCCGGCTGCCCCTGTCCGTGCGTGGGTCTGCGACGAGCGGCGAGGGGCCAGGCAGCGCCGGGCAGCCTCTCCCCCCAGCAGCAGGGCGGGCATCGCCGCCGGCACCGCGCTGCTGGAGCTGGCAGCCAGGCGGGGGGCGGCGGCGCGGGGGATGAAGAGATGAAGAAGCGTGAGGTAAAGGAGCGGGATGAAACCCAGGCCGTGACTCAGCAGCAGCCGCGGCCGCGGTGACTGTTGCGGTGGGATTTCCCCTCCGCGCCCGCGCGGCAGCGAGCAGCGCGGCGGGATGAGCGCCCGCGGCACCGGCCGGCCGGGCGGGCGGAGCGGGGCGGGGGCCGCATGGCGGCGGGGCGGGGCGGCGGGAGGAGGAGGAGGAGGAGGAGCGGGGGGTGCCACCGCCGGAGGGAGAGAGGGAGGATCGCGGCGCGGCGCAAAGCAACCCGCAGCCGCGGGGACTGGGCCGGGGCGACAGCTGACATCACGCACCAGAGCTGCTACAGAGGGAGGCGGAAAATGGCCGCTGCCAGGTACCAAGGCAGCTTCCCGCGCTGCCGGGCTCACCTGAGGGGAGAGGGCCGGGCGGCCGGGGCGCGGCAGAGGTCGCCCGTGCCGGCTTGTGCCCGTTGGCAGGGGGGCTCTGCGGCGGCGCCGATCGCGGTGTGGTGTCCTCGCTGTCGCGGGGGCAGGGGCTGGGGAGCGCTGGCAGGACACGTCCGAGAGGGCCCGCGCGTTTGGCCGACCCCAGGTCCTGGGACTGGGATTTGGCCAGAGCCCCCGCCGGCTGTCCCGGATGCGAGGTGCAGGGCAGACACCGGTCTCTGGGCGGTGTGCGGTGCGAGCGCTCGCCAAGGGGATTCCTGCGCGGAAGCCGTGTGGAAGTTGGGTGGTGCAGGGGGTGCTGCAGCGGAGGCTGTGGCGGGACCATACCCTGCGTGTACCCTCGTACTGCAGTAAACTGCAGCGAGCTGCGGCCCGAGCTGAGGCGTCAAGCGTGGCGCAAACCTTCTGGCGCGTGCGGGTTGCTAATGCGGATAGTAACAGGGTTCACCCATGTCACTGCCGCTGCCTCTGTAGCTGTTACTTCGGTGGCGCTCCGTACTTCAGACCGTTTCAGAGGCCTTGGAAGTTGCAGTTCTAATCTCCCTCGTACCACTGAAAGCCAAAAAAAACTCAGGTGCTGAAAATACATCCAGGTACCGGTTTATGGTAGTGTGCTTGCCTGTGTTACTGAGGGAAAAGTTAGGTTAATTCGAGACAAAATCCGTGCTCTTTTCATGCATCTTAATGTGAGCAAATAAATCTGAGAAACATTTTCGAAATTTCAAGGTCGGGTTGGACAGGGCTCTGAGCAGCCTGATGTAGTTGAAGGTGTCCCTGCTCATTGCAGGGGGATTGGACTAGATGGCCATTAAATGTCCCTTCTAACCCAAACCATTGTATGACTCTGTGACTCTATAACTTCATAGAAATGTTGAAAATCTCTATATGTAAACATTGGAATAACATTGAAATGCTACTGCTTTATGACTGCTATAAAACTATATAGAAAAGCATATGTGAAGATTTGAATTAACTACAAAATATATACAAGCTGGAAGGCGAGAGTGGGAAACATATCCGTGGTAGCTGAAGTAGAAGAGGGAAAAATGGCCTCTGGAATACTAATAACATTGTAACACTTCACTGTACTCACATTAATGTGAGGGAAATACATTTTCATTGAAATATTCTCTTGATACCAGGTTGGGGGACTAAGTAAAGAGAGCAAAAAGAGAGTTGGCTTTTAGGTCTGTAATATTTTATTCCAGGAATTTTGTATCATTTCACACTGTACGCCAGCGTAGTGAGCCAGAATAGCCTGTCGTGTTGCTCTGTAACATGGAAAGTTGCTACGTTGCAGCCTGTGATTTAAAGCTTTCCCTTGCTGCCTGGGATCCGACAAATGCTATAAGGTTGTCTTGCATCACGTGGTGGGATATTGAAATCTTTCCTAATACCGCAGTACACTGCAGTAAAATGGTTTTAATGCAGATTACCTGGAGATCATTCAAATGGTTCATGTTCCCTCAGTGTAACATGAAGCAAATCAGAGTGATCCTCCTGGCAGCATGCTGCCCTGCTGCAGTGTTGATTCGCTGCAGTGCGTTGTAGGAACAGGAAACTTTTCACTATCTTTGGCTCTGCACTGATTTATTGTTTCAGAAGGGGATGGTAGAGGAAAGGTACCACGGCAGTGACTGCACGGTAAATTGCAGAGAAGTGAGAGGGAACGGTTATTTTCACATTGTTCTCGGGTAACAGTGCGCAGAAAACGTCTGACAGACAAATCTCTAGTGTTAGCTTGTTGGTTTAAGGTTTATAGCTTTTCCCTTCTAAAACTGAGGGCTCACTGGTGTCTTCATGACAACTGCTTAGTATTTGTTTTTCAAATGCAAAAGAGAGTACCATTTAGTACAAGAAATGCTGATGTGTGTGATTTTTTCAGAGAGCTACTGCTCCAGGCTTCTGAGTCAACTGTCTCACATGTACACCAAACTGCTGCTATGGCTTGCTTTATATTCATTGCTGCTCTGTTTGTTAAATACTGCAGGGTGTGGTAGTGTGGTTAAAACATTACTTCTATGGTGAATAAAGTTTAAGTTTGGTGAAGTTATTTCACATTAATATAAGCAAACTACTTGTGGGTAGATGTTGGGTTGTTGTTTGTTTTTTTTTCTCAAATAGTAATAAAGAGAAATTACAAGAGGCTCTACATATACATCTTTTTTAATCTAAGCTTCTTTACAGCATGTTTTCTAGGGAACTTTTCATAAATCTTAAGGATGATAAACAGAAAAGAGAAAAGGAATGAAGAGAGAAGGTTAAAAGAAAACCTCTCAGCTGAGAGATTTGACCTCCGAGAATCCCAGAGGTGAAGCTATTTCAGAGAAGAGGAAGTAAAAGAAGGTAACAGAGGGTTGCGACTGACTGTGACAAGAGTGTGTGGAATGGCATGGGAGGTCAGAAGACAGATGTAATTTATTGAGAGGCTGAATTAAGTAAGTCCAAGAGGGTTTTGTAATCTTAGAAGGCAGCCATCAACCCTGAAATAAATAAGGGGTACTGTTGCCATTTCAGAGTACGCATGACGTGGAGGTGCGAGAAGGTGGGAGGTAGCATCCTGCAGATGTTTGTTTTGATGAGGATCCGAGGGAAACAGGGCAGCAACAGAGTCACAGGCATAACTGAAGTTTTTGGCATGGAAGCAGCCTTTTACATGAGCAATGCTGAGGGAGGAGGTGGTGATAACTACTTTGGCAGAGGGATGAAAAAAAAAGTTCTGCTTCAGAGACTCCACAGCAAACAGGCGAGCAGCAAATGTTTGCAGTGGAAAAGGACAGGACAAGAGGGTGTTTCTCTGGTTGTAGTCACTCTAGAATGCAGTTATTTACCAGTTTTCCCAAGTTGCATGACGGAGAGGAACAGCAGAGAAATTATGTCAAACTTCTGCAGTTTAATGGAAGAGTTGAGCTGGAAATGTGTTGTAGCAGCAGCCTTCCTGCAGGGACACAAGGCAGAGTTGACCTGAAATATTCTTTCAGCTAGCTTTTCATGATAACCTGTTCTGACTTAGCAGTCTTGCCCAGCAAGGCAGAGGTACTTTCATCCCTTACCCTTACCATTGCCACGTATGCAGAAGTACAGTACAATCTATGGAATAGTGTATTCCGTGTAAATTTACGTGAGGTTCGGCAATGTTTTTTAAAAGAAACTCTGAGTACTGTGGGTTAGGCTGGAAGGAGGAAAAAACAATCGTAAAAAGAAAATATGATGGTATTTTGAGTGGAGAATCCATGTCTGCAGACATCTGCTGACCTCCCTTGGTGTGAGCCATGGGATTCAAGGGCACTCCACAATTCCTTGCAGGCAACTCTCTGCTCCTGCAGATTCAGGCTCTGTGGACATCATTCTGCAATTATAAGGGCCCCTGTATCAGTGAGCCAAAAGAAAGAGGTCACATGCTAGATCTGGTGATGTGGACATGAGAATAGGAGATGATACATGATATGATTTCAGAAGAGTTGCTGAGGAAGTGAAAAGATAACTTCCTTTCATTGCTATGTAGCTATGCTTTAAGAACTGTGTTTCTACTACTTAATTATAATTAAGTAAAATATTCTGCTTAAGTGACTCCTTAACTGGTTAGAAGGGTTCTTTAATCATCTAAGACTTCTTAACAAAATATTTGCTTTTTTTTCTAACCAAACAGGAACCTAATCTACTTTTTGATTTACTAATAAAAAGGTAAATACAGTAGAAACCAAAGAAGCAAGCAAACTAAATACAGAAAATATCATTGTATATGAGTATTATGAAGTTTATGCTATGAAATAATTGACCATCCCCCTCAACATTCTACTTCACAGGTTACATGCTGTCCTAGCACTTTAAGCATGATATATGAGAAGATGTGGGAGTTTGTGGTAGATGATTAAAGCTTATAAAATACATTCTTCAGCTGAGAGAAAAAGAATTTCTAGCTTGATACAAGCATCACATTTCAAAAAAAATCTGTTACATGAAATGGTATGTTCTAAATTCCCTGGGATTATTGCACATCTTTGTTCTGCCAAGCATGTAAAATTGTTAGTGCCATACAGTGCTTTGTATGTTTGGAAGGCATGCTAGCATTAGTTAATCCTTACAGTATCACTAAAATTAGGAAAATATGTATTATTATTTCAGATCCTTTGAAAAAGAAGATAAATTGTAAAGGTTGTATGATTTACCCAAGACCAAACTGTGTGATTCAGTGCTGCAGCCTAGGTCCCTCCACGACTGGAACATCCTGCTGTCTGCAAGTGTCTTAGGTGATCATGTAAAACCAAATTCCTGCCTGCTTAGTATATGTAGAGGTAATTGTCCTTATTCTGCAGGTTCATCAACTCACACAACTTGCATGTTTTGATTCCCTCTGTTTATTAGACTGAATGTAAATCGAAGGGACTGTGAGCCATGCAACTGTACATTCATGGCTTACAGTATTGGTGGAAAAATGCTGGCAGTGATTCTGTGGGCATAAATTGACTTTGCAGACAGAGAAGCTGATCTTGAGCCCAGATGGAAATATACTGCTAAAACTCCTATGGCTTTTTTTTTTTTTTTTTATTACAGCAGTGGTATGCCCCTTTGTCCTTGGTTAAAATTTGTTCTGTATTCATTTTTGGCAGTGTTTAGTGTAGCAGTTGTCAGTCTGAATGTGGCCTTGCATTCCAGAGGGAATTGCACTTCATTAGTATTTTATGTGTATAATTGGAAGTTGTTTAAGGATTGTTTCAGACCGATATACAACACTGGTTGTTCAGCTCTTATTAAAGTAAGGTGAACTACATACACTAAAAAGACAATTTTACAGGAGGGGAAAAAGTAGTTCTAATCAGGTTTGAGGTTGTCTTTGCAGAGAAATGCCTTTCTGCCAATTCTTTAAGCGTACACAGAGCTCCTCTTAGTTGTAGTAATAGTCCCTGAAGTAAGGTGACAATGTATATGTCTCTTGTTCTAGCTCATGACCTTTAACAGTAATGCAGATCTTTTTTCTTTAACCAGAGATCATGCAGTTCATTCCCTCCTACCAACATGCTGCAAAAACAGAGCAATTGAGGAGGAGCTTTGGAGTAAAAGAGCAGGCATGACTTCTAATCTATCTTCACTCACCTGTGACAGCCAGTTAAGACATATAAGTAAAGAGAGTTAAAATGCCACTAGATTATTAAATACCGACTAGACCTCAAGCCTGGGATTTCCTACCTGCTATTTCACCTCTGTGCTCTTAGAGCTGAAGGCAGAATGTCACCAATAGCAATGCTTTGGAGCAGCACACTTTATTGAAAGATAGCAGATAACTTATGCCATCTTATAAAAAGAGTAAGATTCATCCTCTTATACACTCTTATATCAAGTTATCAGTGGGTTTCTTTGAACTAGTCCAATCTGAAAGCACATTAGTTGCATGTGGAAAGTATGTCTAATTTTTTTTCAGCCTTTAGATGTTTGACTGCATGAGCAAGTGCACAGGTTTTGCCCCTCAGCGCAGATTTGCATGTGGTCAAACTTTCCCTAATGATGTTGCCTTTCCATAAACATCTTTAGACAGATTAAGTGAATGCATCACTGGTCTTTAACCTTTATAATTTGGGAGCTGTTAAGAGGTATTATGTTGAATTGCCCAAGCCAGGTCAGAATGAGTATAGCCAAGTGGTGGACTCTACAGAGCCATGCTGACTTGTTTCTCCTCCCAGGCTGCTTATTGCTTCTAAGAGTTTGGATATATTAACCTGCATGGAAAGAGCTTCCATGTGACTATTCAAATTCCTGTAGCTTGGGTGTCTCATCCAGCTCAATAAATAAACTGATTTTGGTTGGTTTGTATGTTAGTACATTTTGTTGAGCATGTCATTTGTGAACAAGCCAATCGAAATGGTATTGGTTTTCCATCTGTTGGCTCTGAAATAGCTATGTAATAAAGATACTAATCTGTGATGTAGAATTAAGATAACTTCATGTGTCTTGTAATTTGGCATCTTCATGGGGATCTTTCACTGAGTATGGGATTAAGATTAACAAATGTAGGTGGTTTATAAGCATGTGAGGTATCTAAGCTATTTAAACTCAGTTCAATCACTGGGGGCAAAGAACAATTCACTTTCATGAACTGATGTGTTTAGTACTATTTGAGGTGCCTGGAGTTATTAACCACCTTCATCAGCCTGGGAGAGGGTTTAGTCCCTGTGTGGGACATGTGCCCGTCAGAAGAAGCGGTTGGAGGTCAGGTATAATAATTTATGGTATCTAACATTGCACTACACATTTATTTTTAGGCAACTGAATTGAGCCCTAGAGCTTTTGAAATAAGCTGAATTGTTCTCCAGGGAGTTTTAATTGTGTTCGTTAAGGGCTTGACTCTTATGACTGTTGAGTTGCTGAAGGCTGAGGCATCTCCAAAGGGATGGCAGTTGAGATAAAAGACCTGTGGGAGATTTGGATTTCTGGACTAGCAGCTGAAGGCCAAGCAGAATACCAGAAGACACTGGCACTAGATACTTGCATATCGGAAGCCAAACTGATCCCTAGCTCTCCAGTGACTGCAGTAGTAAATTAGACACCTGGTGCATCAGTGACACCTAAATGTAGGCATCTTAATCTAGAACTAAATCCTGCACTGAAAGCAGTGCTAGGTTACAGTCTTGTAATTTACTAAAATGAACACTGTTTCACTGTTAGTTGAATGAATTGTTAGTTAGAACAAAAGTTTAGTACTTCTAAGGCTTACTAAATATAATTGCTTAATAATGAATTATTCATCCTTTCCTATCATTCAGTATGACAAATAAAATTATTGTTTTGATACAAAAATCAGAGCTTTTCCAACAAACTTCAAGCTTTTTGATTTATGCCACAGTCCTGCAAAGGGCTTTGGCGTATTTAGATACTAATGTTATTTTATAGAACTTCTAGGTTGCTAAAACTCATGGAGGGCACTACTGTGAAAAATAATAATGGCTTCATGAATACCCTGGGTCACTCAAATAGATTCTGGTTTGTGGGACAAGGTATGGGCCAGATTCTGCATATAATCCTGTGGATTGTAAATGCTGCTGAGGCTTTGAAGTCAGCAAGACTATCTGCATAAATAAGGCCAGAAGATGTTCCTTTACCATGAATAGGATCGCTGTTTAGATAAGTATCTCAGATTATTTCATAGCTAGTCACACCAGGAGAGTGCTTTATCGTCAAGAAATGACGTGTTGGATAGCACTTGCAAAAATCATGTCATTTTATCCTTCCTGTGGAAGACAAGTGGGATCATTTCTGTGCATTTATAATCTTGAAAGTTGCAGTAATGTTCTCATAGATGCTTCCCCAGGTTTCCAGATTAATTTGAAACACAGCGATACTGATGATTCTGGAAAATCTGTACTCTGTATTTCTCAGCTGAGAGGAGCAGATTTGTGCTTTTAAGTCATATTTCCCCATGAAATGACTAAGATATCACATTGTAAATCTTTTGAGTGGTAACAACACTTCTGCTTCCAACAGTGCCTAATTCTGCTGAAATCATTAGTAAACCTTACACTGGGTATCAGGGAAATAAGATTAGAACCCACAAGAAAGTATGTAACATTCTTCAATATGGTTATGTTTTCCATCATATACTTGCCGCAGAGTGCTGGGGATTTTGAGACTTCAGCTCAGCTAAAGAGTTTTACACCAACATTGTATTTAGTGTCCTGACAAGTTCAATGTAAAATGCCACAGTCTGAGTAACACAAACCAAATCTGTGACTACAATTTATTATGCTGAATTGGAAATAAATAGTTTTGAGTGATGTAGATTAATGTTTTTTTTTCCTCAAAGAAAACTGGGATTATCAAGGGCTGGACTTAGAGGGTAGATAATATAAAGTGTTAGTACTTTGTTAGGGATCTGTGTTACACAGCTGTGGTACAGTTTCTTGTTTTGCTGAAATCAATGGCATGGCCCTATTTTAAGACAGCAGAATCAGACCCATTGAGTGGTCATACAATCTCATGTTGTACATTTGTAATACTTTACACTGCATTTACTGAAAGGAAAGAGAATTAATGATCTCAGCAAGCCATCTGCCAACTCTGGCTGAATGAAACAGACTATGTCAGTCAAAGGGTGAGATATGTCTTTAAAGGACTTTTGTGGTTTTCGTGAGGGTTTTTTTGTTCTAGCTTTTGGGGTTGCTTAGTAACAATATTCTGTGTGCAAATGTGTGGCATCTGTGCAGAATGTGAGGTGTTAACATGTTTGTAAAAATTAAGAGTCCAATTAATGTTTTCTCTGCAGAGCTTTAAAATTAAATGGCTCCTTCTTTTCTTTTTTTTCACCCCTTCTACAAATAACCTGCTTTAAGAAAAAGTAAAGACAGATTTCTTAGAAGAGTGAAAAATCATAGATTTGCATTTCAGTACTTCTCAAATAAGTAGCAAGTGTTTTCAAATGGAGAATAGAGCAGAATTAAGTAACTCGCAAAGCATAAGTGGCTTTCAAAGGTCATTTAATTCTCTCTGTGGTTAGTAGCTGCATGCAGGGTAATGTTTGTGAACCACTATATATCTTCCAATTAAACTACTGAACAAAGCACTCAGTGTCAGAAATCTCATATGATGGCTTGCAGAACTGTATTAGAAAGATTTTAAATGGAACCAGATGCACATTAAAAGACCTCATCCTTTTGGCTTCCTATAGCAGAAGGTCTGCTGGAATCTATCCTACTATTCAAAATCAGAAAAACCTAATACAGGATGAGGACCGTGGCAGCTTCTGTAAGGAGACATACCTCTGGATAGTCAGCAGAGAAAAGCAGGCTCTCCAGAGAGTAAGTCATCTGCTGTCTTCTAGATACATGTCTTGGGGTGAGATGAATCACCTCTCTTTCTGTGGTGACTGAGGCAAGTATGGCTAGACAACCTCTCACTATTAAGGCAGTAAAAGTTTAGTAAGGTCAATACCAGTTCCCAGGGTTTGTTTGGTTTTGGTTTGCTGCGGTTTTTTTTTTCCTAATGGTACAGTATATTTTGCCTTTGGTCTGTTTTGGCAAATGAGACATTTTAGAGGGAGGCATCTCCAGCAGTCCTGACTCAGACAAAGTTCACATTGACTCCAGAGGGAGAACAGGGTGAGAAAACATGGCAGGACTTAACTTCCAGTAAGTGAAGTGTTTTACTGTTCCTTTTCCTCATTAGAGACATTTTGTTCTACCTTTCCATTCCCTTTAATCACTGGCTAGAGATGATGCCAGCAGACAGTTAAGTATTATCCCCAGGGCTCATGGATTGTCACAATAAATTCTGTGAAAAGACATAGCTTGATTAATGTCTACTGCAGAAGCTGAAGAAATAGCTCCATGACAGAAAAATACTATCAACTATTGCACTCTGTTCCTTTTATTTTGCAATGTAATAATTTTATCATTTCATCTGTAATGCAAACAGTTTTTGCTGGTGCCCAGCAGAGCTGCAGCAGAGGAGAGGGGGTGTAGCCAGTTACTGTTGCTGCCTCAGAACTGCTTTCCTGCCTTGGTCCCTTCAAAAGCAGCAGGAGCAACAGGACTGAGCACAGGCCTCAGGAAGCTGCTGAGTGGCTTTCAGATTCATACCAGGAGCTAAAGGAGTGCTTCAACCCCACCCCTCCTCCTTGACTGTCTGTGAAATACATTCCTCATTTCTCTCAGCATCCCGTGTAGCTTGTACTTTAACTTGGCAGCTCTTGAGGCTCTTGGTGAAGTCAGTTTAACTGTTTACTAGCATGTCCTCCCACTGCAGGCAAGAATCTTGACAGCTTAAAAGAATTTTACAGATAACTTAGACAAACTGCTGAGCTCCAAATCCTGATACGACCATGGTGAAAACTGTCCCTGGCTTTGAGTGATGGGATGGATTTTTGTGGATCCAGGTGCTTGTCTGTTGTAAAGACTATAGGGAATTTTGGTTGCTGTATGCTTCACAGCATCTACCAGTAGCCCTACACTGTTGTCATGGGCTCCAAACATCCAGAAGTCCACATGTGCATCTATTTCATTAAGCTGTATTGCATGTACACAAGTCTGATACCTTCCAAAAGCTGTTGAACTTACTGTCAATGTGCACAGTGTTGGCGCAGTGTGTATGTGAATATCCCCAGTGCCGTGGGGAGTCATCACTTGCCCTCCATAATGTGAACAGCCTGTGTATTCAATCTGTCCCTGGAAATCTGGGGCTTGCTTGCTAACCCTGTGAGTGCAGACCAAAAGAATGTCCATAGCTCAGAGAAGATTTGTCTCAATACAAAATGAGAGACAACATACAAACTGCTAGAGGAGTACAGGGAACCATTAAAAGAATACAGAAGTCAGTCCATCAGCTGTTAGCTGTAGCACACTGGCAGCTCAAACTTTGCTGCAATCCTGTTCATCTTATATGGGCTTTTAGGAGGGTAATGAAGTAGCTCACAAGTGCCAAGGGCCAAGGACAGGAAAGCTCAAAGTACTTCATTTGAGAATTGAAGAACTGTGTAATGGGAATTGCTGTTTTGGGTTGATCAGAGGTGGAAGTTAACATCTTCATGTTAACTGACTGGGGTACATACTCAAAAGCATTTTGAAAAAGAACGAAGAATATTGATGCCCACTGTGATTTCATACACCAAATGTTTTAAATCCTGTATACTGTTGCTAGGGCAAATATTCTGTTTCATTTTGGCCATCGCCTATCCCTAGTGAGGTCAATGCTGAAACTTTTCTTTCTTTGGGTTCTGTTTTGTCTGTACGTTTGCTCATTTGAATGATCCTTGTCTGAGGTATGAGACTTGGCATGGATCAGTGGCAGAATGAGGCCTATGGTGATTCATGCTACGCATAGATATTCAGACTGCTTCCTCTCCATAGATACTCAGACTCCATCCCTCTCTATTTACATGGGAGGAATGTTCCCAGTCTTTCTAACTGTCTTTAAAAAGATTAACATGAATTCTTGCAAACATAGTCTTCTTTCTTTATCAGGGCAGTACTTAGAAATCCTGCTACTAGCACACTCAACACATTCTGCATAAAAGCATGATTTAATACTCTCTTTAATGGTGGATTTCTTACACCACTTGCCTCATTGTATCAGTAAACATGTTGACAAGAACGCAGCTGTCTTTAGCAAATTAACAAGTTCACCCCTGTGTAAAAAGCCAGCTTTGTTGAGGCGTAGCACAGACGTGGTGAATAGTGGTGAGCTGGACTTCCAAACAAATTAACGTTGCCTCTTGAAGCACTGCAGCCAGATTTTCTCACTTCGACATAATAGCCCTGCGTAATTCTCCCTTCCTAGCTCTGAGTTTCCTTTTTGGCAGCTGCTACATGAGGCACTAGATTTGTTTCTGACTGATTGAGGCCAAGTAAATCACAAGTCATGCTATCACATCTGGGAATTTATGAAATTTCAGCCCCTTAGAAGTATTTTACCTCTATGAACTGACAGGCTAAAGCATATGTTTGCTGGAGAAAATATCAAGGTTTGACAAAATCAGATTTTCTATTTATTGGTTTATCTGATTTAATAATTTTAAAGTATAAAATGTCTTCAAGTATAATGGAAACACTTAAACAAACTGGTTACATTTCCAGTAGAGTTTAATAGTGTGTGTTACATTTCACACTTTTGTATATGGCATATCAGCTTAATTAGAAAAATGAAGCACAAAGTACAACTTGTTCCTTTCTCCCAGTGCAGAACTTCAGTTCTTTAAAAAGCTCAGAAATGACCCTTTGCTTTAAAAGTATTGTTTTATTTAAGCAAAGGATTTAGTTTATCCCAAAGGATATTTGGCAATGGTTCTCCTTGTTGCTATTACACTTCATGAAGCAGCTCAGCTCTCTTCCAGTCCTGTCATTTCTTTTGTATGTCAAATTTTCCACTGCCAGAATGTGTCATACCTCTCCCAGTCAGTTGTCCTGCGTTATTCTGAGTTGGGTATCTGTGGCTGCAATTGAACATCTTGCCGTCTGTGACATGATTAATACAGCTCTGGAAGTCATACATCCCTCTTAGTAGCATGTATAGCTAGTACTTTCCTTCATTCTAGGGATTTTTAGCACACCTGTATCTTTCAGTCAGAGGCTGGACTGAAAACTTTTGTTAGGGCAAATGTCACAGTAACAGAGATCTCAGACAGGAGATAGATTAGGTGTCATAGTAACATGAAAGCAAGGGCTCTGTGAGTGCAGGCTGTTCTCTGTGCATAGTCTTGGAGGCAACTGCCTGATGTACGTGTAATAAGGAACCCATCTCCCATCTTTCAGGGGAGATATAACATGCTGCTTGACTAGTTTTCATTTCCTTGTCCAGTATATTTTCATATAAGATAATTACCAATATCCAGGAATAGGAAGGTTGTTTGGGACTTTTCCTGTGACATGACACAATAACAGCTATTTTTCCAATGACATCCTGCAGGCAGTGTCTGTGTGACGAAAAAAACACTTAACAATGAAAAAATTCACACTGTTTGATTTTGTAAATGATAATTCACTGCAAATTGGAGAGACTTCATGGATACAGGACCTTCCCAGTGATGACAACAATCTAGAAAGACTTCTGAAACCAAATGAGCACGTGCTAGTAAACTGGCCTGTGGGAGAAAGAAAGACAGAAAGGCACCTGGTGAAAGTTGTGTACATGAGTGGTGAGTGCAGTTCCGAAGCATTTGCCTGATAGGAAATTTTAATCTGGTTGTTTTGCTCCCTGATTTTCTGTGCTTTGGCCTTTTTTTTTTTTTATCCCATCACTTCAGATGACCCCCAAGAGCTGGTGGAAATGATGCAGAAGATATTACGAGCAGATGAAATTACAAAAATACAAGTCCTTGGAAAAGGCAAGAGGAAGAGGATCGAAATGATATTTTCAGAAAGTGAGGACAGTGACCTGGATAAAGAAGAGGTGAGTTTCTGTCTTTCTGTGCCTGATATTGGTAGGTCTGTAATGGAATGAAATAGACTGTAATTATTGGTAATTATTGGTTATTCACAATATAATACAAAAATATGTATCATAAATGTAGGCATCTTCATGTAGTACCTCAGCACAATAACCTGTCACATTAATTAGGCCAGCAGATTTTGTCCTTTGCTATTTAAAGAGAAAAGTCTTGTTCAAGACTTGGCTGCTCTGTAGCTCTATTACATTTCCTCCCATAAGACAGAAATCTGACCATTGCCTAAGAAAGGAAAGGGATCAGGTTTTCTGAGCTTTGCACTGTGCTGAGATCGGCACTGACAAAATAAAGGAAAAGAAAACATAAAAGTTACAAACATATTTTTCAGAAATGCTGAGAATGTCAAGTGCACGGTGAATAAAAGTTAATGGTATACTAGGAGATACTGTAGTGAAAGGCTCTATAGGAATGCAAAGGCACTATTATGCTCCTGTTTTCAGGGGAAGGTGATGAAGCCTATAAAGAGAAAGAAATCATTGCAGGCATCTGCTCCTGCCAACATCCTGAGTCAACTTGAAACATCTTTAATTAACAAACAGGTAAACATCTCATCTTCAGCAATTTCAATGTATTAAGCAAAAAGCAAACTGGAATGTATTTATTTAGGTGGGTGTAAGCCTTCTGTTTTAGTGAAATTGACAGTTCTAAAAGACACTACCTTGGAAAATTAGTGAATGGAAAACAGAGAGAGACCTAACAGTTATGTATTACGCTGACATTTCATTTTTACTGTTAAGAGGAATGGTAATAACTATGTTCAGAAACTGCTATGACTAAAATGCATTCAGTTTGTTTATACATTCTGTGTACAAAGAGAATATTCTCTTTAGCCATATATTTTAATGTTAGTTTTAATGCATTAATTTCATGTTGTTATTGCTCTAGATAGCAGTTTGCATGGGTTTGTTTTTCAGAGAGAGCCTTATGCAGGAAGCAAATTCTTGTACAGTGAAAGTAGCAGTGAGGATGAAGAGCCTTTATTTCAACTGTCCAAGGTAGAACTGTGTGCCAAAATAAAAGGTCTCAAACGGAAGCTGACAGACACCATGAGAGAAAACTGCCGCCTGAGGCAGTCGCTGGTTATGCTTCAAGGTAAAGTCAGGGGAAGTATTTTGATGAAGAGGAAAGCCTGAAGGTCATGGAAAAGCTTGATTTATAAGAGGCCATTTGGATGGGAATTATGATGCTCAAGCACCTGACATGATCAAGGCCTACTGTTAGCATCGAAGTGTTTGATATATGGCAACATTTAATTCCAGCAGCACTTGGAAAAAATGTCTTACGCAGGGGCTATGCAATCGTAGAAGTGGAAAAATCTGTCTAAATCCTGTCAGTTGCTCCCAAGAGAACCTTTCTGTATGCTGTATATAACCATTGGCTTAGCTCAAACACTCCACTGACCAGTCCAAGTGACTATTTACTAGCAGTCTTTCTTCATCTACTGAAATTTTATTTATTCTGGAAGGATTTAATTTCTAATTACTTTGGTAATTCCTCATTATCGGTAATCTTGATTCCAGGTGCAACAAATGTAGTCCTTTCCCAGAGGTTCTTTTAAAAATGAATCCTTCATCAGTTAGTGATCATCTCTGAAGCTCTTCTTACTTGTCCCTCTCCCTTACACTGGGGCAGCCAAGACTGAATCCAAAATTGTAAAACATTAGTGAATGAATAAGGTTTAAAGAGCTTTTGCTCCTTCCCTTGCCAGCTACATCATACCATCCCTAGACAGCCTAGTATCTCCTTTTTTATTCTTGTCTGATTTTTCAAGTGCCTATCAGTTTCACTGCCCACCTGATCCCATTCCATATGTTATTCATCTTGGTTTGAATCATTCATCTCCACCTTTTTGAATATTATTTTTAAACATTCTATTAGCATCTGACATCTTCTCTGACACATTTAGGTCCATTGCCTTGCAGTGTAAGCACTTGTATTAGTCTTTTACAGTATTTTCTGTACTTTAGTGATCCTGTATCTTGCTGATTCTTTATCCCTTGCATCCTTTTTGCTCTGAATTGATTTTTCTTAATGGACTTAATAAAAGTTTGCATTTGAAATTAAATATTACTTGAAGAAAAGGGTATTTAAAATATATTCTTTATAGATTAAAAAATAAAAACAAAATCTATGCAGTCTATGCAACTTCTTTGAAGAAAAAAAAAATCAGGCATAACATTATTTACCCCATATTTGATACCTTTACAGACTTGTAGAGATTTTGAGATAGCAAAAAGAGAAATATCGTGCTTAGTACCATGATGGGTGTAAACTACTGGTTCCTCTTGGCCTTGCAGAGAACTGATCTATACTATTCTAGAAACAGAGGCTGGCTTTTCATGGATGGGGAGAACAGAATAGCAGGTAAACATTTGACAGAACAGGAAAAAAGTATATTAAAGCCTCTTTGCTGACTAGTTTGACTCTCTTGCATTGTAACAGGAACCTAACTGCAAAAATACACATGCTTATTTAATTAGAGTCTGAAAACTTCGATTACTATTTTACTCCTCACTTTCCATTTGATTTCAGTGTTGCCACAAGCAGTCACCCATTTTGAGGAACTGGTAGGGATGGCTGAAGCACTGCTCAAAGGGGGAGTGACATCATCTGCATCCACTCTGCATTCACATGCTGTCTGGAAAGCATCTAACAATCCATTAGCAGATTCATATGCAGCTATGCACAGTAACTCCAGCTCACCAATAACTTTGAATGTTGAAGATGAGGAGCAACAGACAGAAAAACAGGTCAGTTAAAAGGTAATTTCAGGCATAAAAATTAACCTCATACAGTACAAATTTTACTGCTATAGTATAACCAATATAAAAAATAAGCATCAGTAAAAATCATTTGATCATTGTTCTGTTGATGATATGACTAATGAGCTCCTCATGCAGAAGGCTCTTTCCATGGGAAATACCAGACTTAATTCAGTGTGGTGCTCCACTTTAAAACTGGTTTTGATTGCAGTGGCTTTGCACATCTGTGACTGGGGATGCATGAAGAAAATACTGAGATCCAAGGATAACTTCCAGGCTAATGTTTTAGATGCCAAAGGGGACCAATAGTGTTTCAGAGATAATCTAAGAAAAATACCAGCAGTCTCTTTAAATGGTTAATAAGTAAATGGAGAATGCTATGTTCCTGCTGTAGTGTTAGACACCAGTAGAAATACATGTATGCATGTATACTGAGTGAAGATCCCCTGTTCTCTGTAATTATAACAGAGCATCATTGAGAAATCAGAGGCACAAAGGCCGTACATGAAAAATAGAAAGACACAACAAAAAGAATAATTCTAGCTTCTGCATTCAAAATTTACATTCTTATGCACTGAGTCATGCCAGTTGGTGGAAATCATTCTTGTATGTTGTGGGGTTCTAAATCCCAAAGAAACTATTAAAAATTATCAAGGTGTGATTTGACTGACTATGGCAATACACCAAATTTGACCTACTATCTCCAAAGAAATTAAAAGTCCTAATTTTCTAAGCAACCTAACCTGACTTAAAGGTATCTCAAAACTGCCCGTTAGAAGAGTTCAAATGCTTAGGCTGTACAAGTGCTGCATGTAGAAGTCACTGTTAAAGCCCAGGACCAGATGTCACAGTTCTTAGGGCATGTCTGCTCAGAGGCAGGAATATTAGCTTGGGCATAGTGCCATGCTCCCAAGGCTGCACAAAATCTGTGCCAGAACTGGAGCACAGCCAGCCCACATGGAGCGCAAGCAGAAGGAGTTAGATACGCATGAACATGTCCTGACTCCACTAGTGAGTAATAAGGATTGCTTGGAGAAGTGTTTGCTAGGATGAATGGGGTCCTTACCCTCTCCAACATTTGATTCTGATAAAATCAACCTGCATGTATAGTTCCAAACACAGTGTGCTGTGAAAGTTTAGTGTTGATATCAAGCACACAGTTTACAGAGATTCCATTCAAAATTGTGATTTAAAAAAAGAAAATTAAAAAGATATTTCAGAGGTATACTATATAATATTTCTTGAGAACTGCAATAGTTATGCCTATAACCAATTTTGTCTTCCAGTTCAAGATCGAAAAATGGCAGATTGCACTTTGTAACAAGAGCAAACCTCAAAAGTTTATAAATGACTTGATGCAAGCACTTTATACACATGAATACATGGCTACACACAGCCTGACAGGTGCAAAGTCCTCCTCTTCAAAGGATAAAGCGGCAAAACCAGCTATGAATCAGAATGAAGTTCAGGAGATCATAGGTGATGGCTTGTTAACATTACTCAATGTGGCACTGACTTGACAGAGGGCTTTCTCTGAGGGAGGGGCTGTAATGCTTAACAGCTGGTCTGCTCAGGTGATGTGCTGTTTCATATTTCCTTCTGCAGCTACATACATTTAAACCATCTGTTACAAATGCTGGCAGTGAAATGCTAAGCAGCAGTATTTCTACTGTGTGAATTTTGTGGGGTTTATTTAAGTGGCTACTCAGGCACAGTGGTATTGTAAATTTTTTTAGCCTTTGAAAGGTTATCTACAACAGTCAAACTCAGATTATGATGCTAACAGATAGGGAAGGCAAAGAGAGGACACACTGAGGTCGAATTTAAAATGATGTCTGCTGTATTCTGAAGTTAGTGAATGTTATGAATTCTGACATTTTAAATAGTGCTGGAGGCAAAATGAGAGTAAGTACAGAAGACAGGAACAGTGATCAGAGAAGCAAACAAAATTTGTTTTGTGCTGAGGTTTAAGGCGGAAGAAGTTTGGTGCATAGGAAAGATGCAGATGGAAGTAATAGCTTTAAGGAAAACTATTTTGTGAGCCTATGAAGTCTGGTTTTTATTTGGTTTACACCTACAGCTTTATACTTGAGCAACATAGCCTAAATTCTGTGCTAGAATCCTTCTCCCATTGCCTTTCCAGGACTGCCTGTTCTCCTCCCAGCTTATCTCCAGCTCTTCTACCCTGGTCCAGTTTCATTGAAGTTGACCAGCAAATTCAAAAGTTACCAGTTATGGAAACATCTTGTCTTGAAGAACCTAGCTAGAGAACAAGGACCAAAGTCCAAAGAGAAAAGGAAGGGGTGAAAATATCTTTAGAGGCAGTAAGATGAGACAATTTTAGCATGATGTATAAGAAACCTTTAAAAGATTTCATGGGATGAGAAGAACTGTTGGACTCAATGGTCTTTTCCAACCTAAATAATTCTATGATGCTAAGAGCTATAAATGACTTCTAAAGGTGGATTCTGGGGAAGGGTCTAGGCAAAGCTGAGAAGGGAAGCAGAGAAGATAATCAGGATACTGACTACAGCATGCTGCAGAGAATTCAGTGACAGAGGGGAGCCTATAGAGAATTCAAAGAAGTCTGTTAAGAGAAATGAGAATACTCTTGAATTCAAATAGAGAAGTGTCAGCATTACACAGGAGAAAAGGAAAAATAAGAAGGAAGCCTGGGAGTTTTAGACTGGAGAAAGTGAGTTAGTAGATCAGATTATTTAAAGAAGATAGAAACTGTAAGACTTAAAAATGAAATGAAAGGGGATAAAAAAATCAAGGGAAAGGGTGCAGGAATCGCATTCCTGATGTTGAGTCAGTCCTGTTAGTACTGCATTCAAAAGAAGTTAGCCAGGCAAAACAGAAGGGAATTTTTAAGGGAAAACGACATCACCTGCAAATGAAAATTAATTAAAAAGCTCTGTAAGATTCAGAGGCATGAGGACTGATAAGGATAGGAAAAGGACTCTCTGATCAAGAACAGAACAAAGGGAGGGAGGATGAGCAAACACAAGTCACTGACTACAGGAAGCCCTTGTGGCCCTGGAGTTCCCTTTGAGTCTGCCAAGAGCAGGCACAGCAGTATGGAAAGCGCAGAGCTGGCACATGCAAAACCTATGAAGTAGTGTGTGAAGACAGCAAAGTAACTGGAGCTAAAGCTGAAGTAGCTGGAAATATCAAAGATGCAAGAAATGCATTTTAGGTCACATATCGATTGTTTCCCTGATTTGCATTCCTCATATGTATTGTCTGTCTATTTTGCAGGAATCACAAAACAGTTGTTTCCAAACACAGATGATGCTTTAATTAGACGAATGATGGGACAAAAACTGAACAATTGCACCAAGAAGCCGATTTTAAGCAAAGATCTTAACTCAGGTGCTTTTCAGAAGCATAGCTTTTGGTAAGTCTGAAAAAAAAACCAAAAAAATGTAGTTTGCAATGTGTAATTTGTTTTATTATCCTGTGGTAACAAAATCTAAAATTACCATGAAGATACGTGTTCGTACAGGCATGGCCAAGTAGGTAAATACTTTTTGTACAAGGTTATGAAAATGTGTAATACAAAAAGCAGTCCAGCTTAACATTATGGTACAGAAAAAGTTGTACATTCTAGACAAAGCAGCGTAAGACCATTAAATTATAGGAATGGAATACAGAAGTAAACACATGGAGTTACTTTGATCAATGTGTCTAGTTTAGCTTTGGCATTATTCTCTGTAGGATCTCCAAAGACCAGTCAGTTCTATTTTCATGTCACCTCTTACACCTCAATTAACCCACAAGTAAAGATAAGGAAAATCACACCTCTTTTATACCTACTGATAAAAGTACTGCTGGAAAGCTACATTAGCAGTCTTTTACTGGCAGATGAATCTGAATTATTGGGACAGCGGAACTATTAAATAACCTTTTCTTATTATGGGTATTCTTATCTTTCAGTCTGAAATTGCTGAACCCATCCCTCTCATCAGTAAAGTCAGCTATTTGCATAGTACTGTTCCCACATACACCAAATGTATGCATCACAGAATAGTTGAGGTTGAGAGGGACCTCTGTAGATTGGCTAGTCCAACTCTTGCTGCTCAGAACAGGGTCACCTAGACCAGGTTGTTCAGAGCTGTGTACAGTTCTCCAAAGATGGAGACCCCACCACCTCTCTGAGCAACCCATGCCAGTGCCTGGTCACCCTCACTGTGAAAAGATGTTTTGTGATGTCAGATGTCATTTCCTGTGTTTCAATTTGTGCCTATTGCTTCTGGTCCTGCCACTGGGCATCACTGAGAAGAGGCACCATCTTCTTTACACCTTCCCATCAGATATTAATAAACACAGATAGATCTGCTTGACCCTGTTTGAGGTGAAACAGTGCCAGCACTCTCAGCCTCTCCTCAGGAATAGGATGAGATTAACAAGGAACAGATAAGAGATTAAAATCGGTGAGACAGGGAGAACAGATTTTTCCTTACTTACACTTTCCATATTGCAGTAGTATTTTATTCTTCCTAGTTCAGTTATCTTGTGCATGCTTTAAAATCTGTATTTGCAACTGTAAGACACTTCATAACAACAACAAACCAAAAACCAACCAATCAATCAAAAAACCCACCCCAAGGTATTTGACTATGTTACGACACAATTGTTTGAAAAATAGCAGTCCTTTGTTACTAAAATTCCTCTCTAATGCACCTGGTAATACTCCATGGACCATAATTGGTCTATGAATTACTACTTGAGAAATACTCACATAATATCTACTGGAAGAATCCACATACACAGGCTTTCCCATCTGGAAACAATAAACAAATGCACCAACCTGGCTAAAATACAGTTTACTGTCTTGGTGCTTTTCACATAGAGATGAGAAAGCTTCGTAAACAAAGATCTTCTGTATTTGCAACATGCAGTGTGCATTGACTCACCGTAGTATTTTATCTTGTCCTTGACACACGTGGGAAAATAATAGCACAGAAACCCAGACTGTATTCTTTGAAAGCACTAATCTTAAATATTTTATATTTTAAATCTTTATCTCATCAGATACATCCATAAATTTTGCTAATTCCTAATCTTCTCATGTACAGACACAGTATTCCTGAAGCCTTACAGAAGGATCTTGAGCTAGCAATATAACAGTTCTGTTTGTTTTTTTTTAATACTGCCCGTAGACCTTTTAATTTAAACTTGATATTTTAAACATGTCTTTATGTCTGTTATTGCTAAGTACTTATGTAATATCTAGTCCAGCATCCACTGAAACCAGTGCAGATATTGCCTGCATAGTCTCTCTTGAATAAGATGCTTACTTGAATGCCTTTGTAATGGATTAATTTTACATCTGTTCATTTCCTCATTGTAAAAGCATTTAAGCACCCTCTAAGTAATTAAGATATCAGTGGTGATTCTTTTAACTCAGATGACACAAGTTTTCTCTGTAAGAAAATGAGAATTTAAAAGTGCTCATAATCTCACTGTTAATGCCTTCAGTTCACCTTCCAGCAATGAAGTACAGAGGGGTCAAGAGAAAATCCTGTTATGCAGTACCTTTAGTAACAGTTTACACACAAGCTACTAACTGGTGATACTGCAGTTTTGACCTTCTTCTTTGATGCTCCTCCTTCCTTGCCCACCTCCTCTGCCTTTCTCCAGAATACAATTGCAATTCAAGAGAAGTGATTTGGAGTCAAATCTAAAGAGACAGACAAGTCACCATCTCAGAATCATAAGGCTGAGGTGAAACAAGGAAAAGGGGAATGTGCCAATGCAGTTAGTTAACTAGTTAACTCACTCTGCTGCTCAGAAACTAAGAGCAATAGTAAGTGCACATTTAATGTTAGCATTTCAAGATTAGTTATAAATTGTCTCAACAGTGGTTCAACAGCTGTTCCTCAGGGCATCATCTCTTCCACTGTTCCTCCCAGTACACAAGACCAGCAGGATGATGATTCACCAGCTACTAATGCACAAGTGCAGCAAAGTGACAGCCACCTGACTTCTCCACCTCCCACCCCACAAGGTCGGGAGGAGTGTTGCAAGCCCACTTCTAAGGCGGAGTCCTATCTCGCCAGCAGCTCACCAGCGCCCTCTCCCAACCAAGGTTGCGGACAGGATCTCAGGAATTCAGACAAGGAATAACAGAAGATAACTTCATACCAGTTCAAATTCTCAGCGGAGATTATGGAGTAGTATAAAATAAAAAGGAAATAAACTCTAAACGGGCCTAGCAGTGGTGGACAGAGATACTGTAAGCAGAAGAGAAGCCTGAGAACTATTTTCTCAAACAAATGAAAATCCCACAACTTAGAAAGAAAATAAAGGCATATTAATACCTTTGTCTTTAAGATATTATTAAATATATGCATGTTATGCAGTAATTCAGAAAACGTAAACTTGCTCTGAAGAATATAAGTAGAATTCCCCTTAGTTAGAAAAAAACATTATTTAAAATAATGCCAAAAGAATGTATAAGAGGAACCATAATCCCCTTGCCCTCACCTTGAGAGCTGATGGAAAACTGCTTTTCTGACAAGAGAAAACTCTTGCATATTAATATTAAAAAGATACAGAGGTATAAAAAGAGAATAGAAAAATTTCCAAGTGAAATGAACCCTACGAATGGCTAGCATAGGGTTAGAAAGCACAGGGCCACATGAGCAGAGAAATAAAATAGGTATTTAAGGATGCTGTTAAACATTCTTAGGGCGATGAAACTGCAGCTCTCAAGATGCTTGCAGGAAAGAAGCAGCTCATTTTTAACCTCTGAAAGCTGGAAAGGCAATGAAAGAAGGCATGTTCCCTATTATCTTGGAGAAGAGTCCTCCAGGATAACCTGTTTTGTTGTGGAGGCTGTGGCTTCTCTCACAGGCCTGCTGCTGCTGGAACTTTACTGGTTTGGCAGCTCTCACTCTCCCTTCTTCCCTGAACATCAGGTCCATAGGGTAAGGTTGCCTGATCCCCCTAGTCAGGAAATGGAGGACAATTTCTTGAAGATGACTAGTAAAGGGCTGAGTTACCAGCTTCTACTCCCTGTCTTTCAATGTTAGTATGCTACCTCTTGCTTAGAGAGAGGGTGGAGCATTCCCGCTTGGACTGGGACCAGAAAAATCCCAGGAACTGCCCAGTTCCTCTTGAGATCTGACACCACTTGTCCCAGGGAGCAGTTGGCAGTTACACACCCTGTAATTGCCTGAGAAGGAAGAGCAGGGGGGGAAGGTACATTTTTTTTGTCTCTGACTGATTTCAGGTTTACAGTGGGTGGTAGAATGGGAAGGAGAGAACACTTGGATTATAGCTTTTATGCTTGAGTGTACTTTCCCCAGAACAAAGAGTACTAATAGTTGAATTGATTTTAAATATGACAAGGAGGCAACTGAGCAATCTAGATGAAAAACATTCAAAACTAAAACCGACAAACACCCCCACAATACAAAGCTGGAGAAATCTATCTTGATATGAGGAAGATTTCTGTAACTCTGGAGATCTGAGTTACAGAAATAAATTAGGAATAGTATTAGGCTGAATGCCAGAAAAAAAATGGGTAAGGTTAGCAGCCAAATCTCGCTAAAGGGAAGTGCTGCAAACCTAACTGTACTAGAACAATGCACTCATGAAATGCACTGTGGAGAAGACTGTAGTGGGGGCTGGGGTATGAATTAAGTGATCTGCTAGCCTTTTTCATGTCTCATCTCTATCGATTTCTTCTAGATAGGATCAGGATGAAAGCAAGTATGAAATACATCTCATGTTATTAACTACCATCTATAAAATGTAACAGAAGGATGTTTGCTATTATGTACATTTTGTATATGTAGCTGTATGTACAGCATATAAGAATGTATATAGTTAATCATATTTTTGAAGCAACTTTCTATCAAATAAAATGAAACATTACTATGTCTTAGTTCTGTTTTACTGTCCTTACTGTCTTCTGGGTCTTTTCTCACATCAGCCTCTTGTACACTCTGACACATAAGCTTGGGTTGTCTCTTGTTTGCTTTTTATTTTCTCTTTAATAAGTGTTCTGAAGCCAGCTTCTGTAAAGCTGGTAAGTTTTAGCTGTGGAAGAGGTTGACCCATCTTACAAGGGCTCGCTAACCTTAAAATTGTTACAGCTGATATAGCACAGTTGCAGCTGTTCTGCTGCTCAGGAGGTGCAGAAGTGCTTGGGCAGGCATACAGAGCCACACATGACTGGCTGTTCTCCCTGTTGCTAGTGCAGCAGTGCAGGTCATGATGTTCTGTGTTTTTCTGTTCTGCTGAATGGGTAAGTTGTCAGAGGAAAACCAGTGAGGCTGGCAGCTCACCACAAAGAGTAAAGGAGGATTTTCATGGTAGGGTGAAGGGGAAGGGAGACCAATGAGTGTTCTGGATAAAAAGAACAACAAAGAGAAGGGGACATTTTAATGTTTTACCAAAGAGTAAAGAGGGAGCAAGCTATAAAGAGCAGTTCCTTCCTCTTTCCTAAAGTATGACTGATGTTATTCCAATGGATAGAATAGCTTTTACACAACTATACAGTTAACAGAATCACAGAATCCTAAGGGTTGGAAGGGACCTCAAAAGATCATCTAGTCCAACCCTCCTGCAAGAGCAGGGTAACCTACAGTACATCACACAGGAACTTGTCCAGGCGGGCCTTGAATATCTCCAATGTAGGAGACTCCACAACCCCCCTGGGCAACCTGTTCCAGTGCTCTGTCACTCTCACAGTAAAGAAATTTTTCCTGATGTTCACATGGAACCTCCTATGCTCCAGTTTACACCCATTGCCCCTTGTCATATCACTGGACATCACTGAAAAAAACCTAGCTCCATCATCCTGACACTCACCCTTTACATACTTGTAAACATTGATGAGGTCACCCCTCAGTCTCCTCCAAAAAAGAGGAAAAGCCAAAAGCCATTCTCCTTGCAGTATGACAAAAAGGAAGAAAATACAAGTTGTTTTCCAAAATGGCCCTGGCAAGTTCTGAGAACACAAAATTGAAACCTAGATAATCACAGATGACGCTTCAGAAATTACAGAAAGGGAGAGAAAGAAGAGTCTAATGCTGCTTCTCCCAAAATTTGCACCAAAATCTGTTGTTGATATATAAAGTGTGGTGCCACAAAGGATAAAATGTTTCTTACACGAGTGACAGAGAACACATTTCTGTTACTCAAATTTGGAGAGAGCTGACGGCTACTGCAGAAAACCTAACAGCTATATGACTGTACAGCTGAAAAGGTAAGTAATGCTAAAACTAATAATTTGAACTATTTGTTTCTACTGTTGCATTTTAGATTAAATTTGAAGATTACCATGGAAAAGAATGTGGTTGTTTATTATGAACTGCTCAGTAAAAATGTTTGCTTTATTAAAAGGGAAAAAAATTGAGATATGTGAAGAACGTGATAAAAAACTTACTGAAAGGGTACCCTCTTGAATAAATTGGGGGGGTTTAATGCATGTCCCCTCTTATTATGGTATATAGATAGGAGTAAAAAACAAAACAAAATACCAGACGTCCAAATTTCCTAGATCAAGAGCAGCATGCATTGTTGACACAAGAAGGAAATAAATGTTTAGAAAGGCAATGTTTCAATCACTTTTATGAGCAAGGAAAGAAACAAGGTAGTGAAATATGTTTAAATTCTATAAAAAAAAAAATCAAGGGCACATAATGAATTTATGGAATTAGTTGCTACAGAGCATTAGAGGGTTCATACAGACAGTTTGCTCAGAAAGAACTTCTACATCTTATGTGATACCCATACCTTGTTTGAAGGTTTGGACTTGGAGATCCTGGCTTATGAAGAGCAAACTGTAAGCACGCCATGCTCTCCTAGGTTTGTCTGCCCTGCATTTGGCAATCTACTGCCTGTGTTGAAAATGCTTACTGTCTTACTGAATTAGTGAATGTGCTGTGCAGCCAAGAAGTCCAGCAGGGTACATTTTCTCTCCTCTCTATGAAATAAACTCTGTATAAGAACTTTCCTAAGCTAACCCAAACTGGGAAGCCCATGCTTTCCCAGGAATTAGCTGAAATACACAAATTCAGAGATTCATAGTTTTGTTAGCATATTGGAAATGCTGACATGGTTGCATGGCAATTCCCTGACTACTTTTTTTCCTTAACTGTACTGTTTAAATAAAAGGAGGGTTTTTTGGATATGTCATTAGAAGAGTAAGCATTTACATGATTTACTGCTGAAACATTAATATTGAAATGAGTGCCATTTTCATTTGGTATCAGAGTTTGGAAAAATAATGCCACTTTGCTGCTCTAATAACCTGTTACTATTGCACCTCATACTATCTGTCCTCAAGAATCAAAAGTAATTAAGTGCAAATGCAAGATGCAAACAGAATGGCTGCTATCAATGTACTGTTAGCAAATTCAAGTTATAATGCAAAATATGAAAGTTCAGGCAGCAACAATGACCTTAGTTTTCCAAGTGGTAGTCAGGTTTCTATTATTTTAATAATGCCATAAATGCCACTGCTCAAATCAGTATTATTATACAGTCCAACAGTAGTGATTAAGTTTTATTTGTTAATGAGTATGTAGCCAGTATATAAAGCTAGCATCTCAGTGTGTCTATTTTCTATCATAAAGCTATTTTTTCATTCACCTATGGAAGGAGGCTTAAAACTAACATTAGTAACTGTGTTTACAAGAAAAATAAGTGCACTAAATTACTGCTGACATTAAATACCACTCGACATGTCCTGATAGTTGTTTATTCATGAAGTTGCTGTAACATAAATTTAACATGCAACCCTGAGTTCTTTCTCTCCTGTGTATAATGGATTTGATAAGCATGCACCAGTGAAGTGCTTTGTTTGTGTGCAAGCCTCTCTTTTTATATGGACACACAATTCAAAGGTGATGTTTACATTGTTCAGTTTACTCAAGGCCAATGCAGCGAGTAAAGATGATTCATGCCAGCTTTTACTTTGGGTGGCTCAAAGTAATCATACATTGAAGCAGCAGAGCAGTATCAGATACATGGCAAAAATCATGGACATGGCAGCCCAAGCAATGTTTCCATCAATCCTGGCAGTCAGGGGAGATGAGAAGGGCACTTATAACACAAGTAAATAATCGTTTGCAGAACTGGTGTTGGTGACAAGGTTTTGATTTGTATGACCACTGGACACTGCTTGCAGATCACCATCTGCTTGAGAGAGATGAGATCCACCTCATTATGCAGGGCAAAATTGGTTTTGCCAGTATGATGGCTGACTGCACAAGGAGTATGAGGAATAACCATGATAAGTTAGTCTGTGTGCAGCTGCAGGAATGTTGGGATCACAGAGATGTGGTGGACAGCATCCCTGACTGGAGTGTTACAATGAAGGACAACCAGCTCCTTAGGATGGACAGGCCAGGAAAACAAGGAGGGGAAGTTGCCCTTTATGTGAAAGAGCATCTGAAGTGTATAGAGCTCTGCCTGGCAATGGACAAGGAACCAAATGAGGATTTATGGAGAGTGACTGAAAGAGGACAGGTAAAGGTGATCTAGTGTCTGCTGTAGGCTGCCTGACCAGGAAGAACAAGAGAATGAGGTAGGCAGATAGGAGCAGCTTCACATTCACAAAGCCTTGTCCTCATGGGGGACTTCAACCACACAGATAGTTGTTGGAGAGACAACACATAAGCAATACAGTGCCCTGCTAACCTCCTCTTCCAAGACATAAAGGAGTCAACAAGGACCAATGAATAGCAGTGATTTGCTGGACCTCTTACCAACAAGGAGCCTGTTGGGAACGTGAAGCTGAAAGGCAGCCTTCGCTGCAGTGACCATGAGATGGTGTAACTCAGGATCCTGAGGGGAGGGAGGAATGTAAAAAGCAGGCTCACAATCCTAGCCTTTGGGAAAGTGAATTTTGGCCTCTTCAAAGACCTGCTTGGAAGAGCCCCATGCGATAAGGCCCTGGACTTAAGATGGGCCTGAAAAAGCTGGTTTGTATATTTAAGGATCACCTCCTCCAAGCTCAGGAGCAGTTCATTCCAGAGACTAGAAAGTCTGGTAAAAATGCCAGGAGGCCTGTGTAGATGAAGAAGCAGCTCTTGGTCAAACTCAGACACATAAAAAAAGCATACAAAGGGTAGAAGCAAGGATGTGTAACCTAGGAGAAATACAGAAACATTGTTCAAGCATATAGGGATGAAGTTAGGAAAGCTAAAGCCCAACTGGAAGTGGATCTAGCCAGGGATATCAAAGCCATCCTAGCTGGGACAAGAACAATAGTTTCTGTAAATACACAGGTGACAAAAGAGAAAAACTAGGGAAAAATGGGCCCTTTGCTGAATGACAGGTGACCTGGTGACGCAGGATGTGGAAAAGGCTGAATTACTGAATGCCTTCTTGCCTGAGTCTTTGCTATCAAGACCAGCCTTCAGAAACCCCACAGACTGGGGAAAGGCTGAACCAAGGAGGGGTATCCTTGGGGGAAGAGGATCAGGTCAGGGGATACTTAAGCAAACTGGACATACATGGGCCCTGATAGGATGCACCCAGAAGTGCTGAGGGAGCTGGAAGATGTCATTGTAAAGCCACTCTTTATAATCTTTGCTTAGTCATAGTGAGTAGGAAAGGTGCTTGAGTACTGGAGGAAAGCGTCACCTCCATCTTCAAGAAGGGCAAGAAGGAGGATGCACAGAACTACAGGCCTGTCAGTTTCACCCTGAGCCCCAAGAAGGTGATGGAGCTGCTAATCCTGGAAATCATTTTCAGGCACAAGAAAATTATCTGGAGTGACCAGTATGGCTTTATGACGTGGAAGTCATGGATCAGCTTCTCAGACTGGCGTAGTAGATGAGGGGAGAGCAAAGAGGCTGTCTGTCTATACTTCACTTGGCATTGTCTCCCACAGGCTCCCCGCAGCCAAGCCATGGATGAGCAGGCCGTGAGGTGACCTGAAACCCGCACAACGCCGCACAGTGAGCACAGGCAGCACTCGCTGCCCGCCTGCGACCTCCGCCTCGGCGAGCCCTCCCCAGCACAGGCGATTTTCCCGCCTTCCCTCCCTGCCCGCTGTCAGCCCAATGGCCGCCACTTTCCGCCTGCCCCGGAAGCGGCGTGTAGCTTCTCCTCCTTCAAGCAGGAACCGTGAGCATCCCAACCGAAGGTGGCACAGGGGAGGCAGGAAATTATTGGAGGAAAGAGCCCCGAAACGCCGCCGCGGGGGAAGGGAGGGCTGCGCATATGGCGTTGTCGAGGTAGCGCCGGCACCTGCCATCGGGGAAGCAGGCGGGCAACTACAAATCCCGGCAAGCAGCGCCGCGCTCCCGCCCCACCCTCCCCTCCCCTCCCCACCGCCCCCGGGGTGAAGAGGAAGCGGAGGCGCGCCGGGTCGGTGCGTCGGGGTGTCTTCGGGTGCTGGTGGGGCCGTCGCTTAGCAACCCAACCCCCGCGGGGCCGCTGGGCGGGCGGGCTGGCGGGGAGGCCGCCGCTCCCCCGAGCCGCAGCGGCCGAGCGGCCTTGCGGCGGTCTGACTGACCGGGCACTGTGGTGCCCATGCGGGTAGAGAAACGTGAGTCAGCAGCGCCGGCCGCTGGGGCTGAGGTGCGGGGGCGGCCCCACGAGGGCCGCCGCTCCTCTGCGAGCCGCTCGCGGAGGTGTTTCCGTTTAGAAGGACGGCGCTTGTTTTGAAGGAAGAAGCTCAGCCGTTGGGCTCTGCGGTGGTTCAGGAGTGGCCGGAAGCATCAAAAGTGCCTGCAGCTACTAATAATGCCGGAGCTCACTTCGCGGCTGTTACTGAATTGTCCTGTGTTCTACTGGTAACACAGCGCCGTTAAGCGGGAGCTCCGATCTGCCTCTTCAGATTTAAGCGCTGAGCTCTGACCTTAAAGCCACCGTAGGAATGAAACGGAAAATGCTGCATAGTTAAAGAAAACTTACGAAATAAATTGATGAAGCATGTTTTGTTTCTGTTTAGGTAATGGAGTCTCATAACTCCGGCATAGTTTCCAAGAGTCCGTCAGCCTCTGAAAGTGAAGATAATGATATTGAGTTCGTTGGAGTAAGTAGACCACTTGCTGGAAATGCACTGCCTGTTGTGGTGTGTTCTTGGTAGCCCAGTGAAACAGGAGGGGGTCTTTGTGTACTGTGGCTATGGTCTTATTTTCAATGGAAAGCATTACTTTTGAATTTAAGGAGAATTTAATTTGTGAGCCTTTATGGTGGGTAACAAGCTTATCTTAAAGGTTTATGTACTTGGTTTGGGGATTTGGTTTTTGGTTGGTTTTTATTTGTTTTGGAAGAGTGTTAAATGATGTCAGTCCTATATAGAGAATGTAGACTTGAGTGTCCCAGGAGGTGAGTGAGGGATTACAGTGATCAATGACGCATATGAGAAGCCACCATAGCTGACTTTTTTGGTAATTAGATTGCATAGCATTTTACTTCATGAGTAGCCCCACAGAAGTTAATGGAATAAAGCACTGCTCGTTCTGCAAAACTGGATGAACTTTGTATATACTTTGTTAAGAAGAGGAAGGAAATTATGTGTTAGAGGCCTTAAACAGCCTTCAATTGTGAAGCACTGTATAATAGCTACAGTACAACACCTAGTCTGATGCTGACATGTGGCTTATGTGATGTAACTTTAAGACCACTTTAAGACCCATATCTGTTGAATGTCCAAGCAAAGCAGAGCGGTTTTGGTGCTGCCTGTGTTCTGGCCTCAATATGTCATCATATGGAGGTGCTGGATGGCAGAAAGATGATTTTCCTTAATGAGCAAATTATGCGAATACGATCAAGTGGTTAATTGATGCCAGGACTAATAATTGCTCGTTTCCTATGGATTTGTCTTGTCCTTAATGCTGAACAATAACTAGATTTTTTTATTATTATTATTTTGTATGGTGTTTGATTAGAGTTGATTAAGTTAAATGTACAGACCTTTTCTGCAGGGGTATTAGGTGCTCGAGTATAAGGGATGTGCATATTTTTGTGAAAATTACAAGCAGTTGATCTGAGACTTCTTGTTCTTTTAATTGATTTGGTCAAAATTGACTAATGAGTTCTAAGTTCATTATATACACACACAGGCATTCACGTGCAGTATGATTGTATAAGCTTCATTTTCCTGAAATACTGGGCAAAGAAGGAGGAAGCTAGTGTAGCTTTGAATGTGTAATGATAGAGGGGCTGCTGGAGCACCGAGAGCAATAACTGAGACCTATTAAAATCAATGCTTCTGTTAACTTTTTTTTTTGTTTTCATCTGTGGATAATACGGAGAATCTGTGGTCACAGAGATGATTGCTTCTGAGCCATGCTGCTCTATATAAGAAGATGATTGTGCTTAGGCTAGTTTGTGTAGGATTGATGTCTTGGGATGAAGAGCTTACTGTTGTCACTGATGAAGATGAGGGAAAAGATGTGTCACCCTGACCACCACCTAATATGGGCAGTGTGTCCTTGGATCTCCCATTTGCCCTTCTCAGTGAGGGTGAACTTGGACTTTGCAAAAGAATTTGTAAACTACCTGGTTAGCTTTAGATCATCATTTCCATATAGTAAAGTATGTAGGCTTCATCATAAACATTGTGTATGACTGCTACCTCGTCACTGGTGTGGGGTTTTTGTTTGCTTGTTTTGGGGGGAAGGGGTTTTGGGGTATGTTTTGGGGTTTGTTTGGTTGGTTTTTTGTGTTTTTTTTTTTTGTTTCGTTGTTTGGGTTTTTTTTCCAATTCAATTACTTGCCTTAGAGTTTTGAATTCTTACTGTAGGACTGAGGAAAGTCCTGATTTGATGGAGCAAAAGCTCTGCTGCTGCTAAAGTTTTTTCAGCCTTTGCAGTCAGATTCGCTCTCATTCAGGAAACTTAACTGTTCTTCTGTAATTCCCACCTTTTAATTCTGCAAAGAAAAGTATTCTGGCCACTTAAAGTCATTAAAGTTTTGCATACCAACAGAAAAATATATCTTCAATGCAAGCCAGTGTTCCTAATGGCGTGATTTCTTAAAATAGGACAGTCCCCCATTCTGTTTCCTTGGTAAGGGTAAGGCAAGAGTGAAGGGATTCACAGGTTTAATGGGGTCTGTAGCACTTAAGTAGACAGATTATGCATGTTGCCACAGTCTGCTCTGAAAGCATTGGACTCCTGAATTGTTTGGGTTTTTTTTTTAATGGTATTGATCCACTCATATTTTTTTTCCTGACATTTCTTTAAAGACAAAGCTCTTCATTATGCTGCTTTTTTGAAAGAGCTTTCCGTGATAAAGTTGGTGCCTTTTCTAGGCCTTTGCTGCCCTTACCTTTGTTACTACATGTGGGAGCTCAAGATAATGCATAGTTCTATAAAGTGTTTAAATAACTTCTGGCTCCTCTGTTGTGTTACAATGAATGGCAAACAATGTTAAGGAGGGTATTTGTGTTTAATTTCTGTAAACGTGTTAAATGCATAGGAAGATTATATATCTTCCAATATATAATATATATTGTATACTATATATAGTATATAATAAAACTCAACTGGAAAATTGAAGAGCTATGTATTTAAAAATTACTTGCATTTTCTGATGCAATTTATGCAAAGTTTTCTTCACTGTTGGTGATTTTTATTTCAGAAGTAGAAATTCAAAGAAAAACATGATTCCATAGGCTCTGGCTTGTTCAATAATGATTTCAATTTGAGATCCAGGGAAGACAAATATACTTCATCTACCTTGCAGCCTTGACCTTTTACAGTGTTTTGGCTGCATTTCATAGCAAAAGATGCATACTTTTTCTGTCCTGAAAGAGTTGGAGCAGCCACTTAATTTCTTGCAAATGAATACTTCATTTTATTTCAAACCTAAAGAGGACTTCTGGCCTATTTTGGGAACTGATGATGTTAGAAAAATTGATTCATGAAAAACAGTTGCAGCTCTTTGAGCTCCTACAGAGGTCTTAAGGAGCAGGTCAAGTTTTTAGTTTTCCTTGTAGTTGTAGTTTTTCAATAAAAATATCTGAAGAGCAGTTGACCCTGGGATACACCAAAATCAAGTGATTTGCTGAAACATGTTACTATGTAAATATTTTGTTTCCTTTCCCCCTGGGGTGTTAGATATTGGGCATGCAGACTCAAATATTTGCTTCTCTAGCTTTCAGTTACATTACAGCTGGAACCGGATAAAATTGTAGAGTTGTTACAGAGCATCTCTGAAACAGGACTTTTATTTTTGCTCCCAACCCAAGTCTGCCAAGGACTTGAATTTTATTACCTGGGAGGTTGCAGAAATCAAAACTTTCTAAATACATGTTGGTTCACAACATTGGTCAGTTACTCAGCAGTCTTAAAGCTGGAAACCTGCAGGAACAGAGATTTAAAGCACAAATAGTACAACTTGTGCCAGGGTTTTTTAGTGCACTTTAATGTGAGCTTTTTCCATTATAATTAGTGTGTTTACACATGTATACACAATTATTCTTATGTAATTATTTTGTCAAAGATACATTAAGTTTGTTGTCACACATATTGAAAGCTAGTTTCATTTTTTCTGTTTGCTAGTGTGTGTATAGTTATGCAGAAATTTAATTGTGCTTTTTAAGCAGCTTGGGTATTTGTTCTGAATGCATGTCAAGCTAAAACCTGAACAAACAAAAAAGCCTTACATGACATGCCTGTGGGCCAGGTGTCTGTTAGCTAGGCCTTGTTACCCAAAGATTGGTTATTGGTGTATATTTGGTGTATGTTGAATTACTCATCCTGTTTCATGTTCATTTCACTTTTTCAGGAAGGACCCTTAAGGCCTGTACTTGAAAGCATTGATCTTGTCAGTAGTGAGGATGAAGACCCTAATAGCAGTTATTATGTTCATGTGAGTATGTTGTAATATATTTTGGGACTTCTCAGCTGGTAAAATAATTAGTCTGTATTTTTCCCCATCAGTTACTTTTCATAAAAATACTTGTTAGAGGTATTTTTAACAAGTAATAAAACAGTATTGAAGTCTTTTGATTTTTACCTCCTCTTGATTGGAAGGTAAGAATGCCAACACTTCATTTTTTTCCTGAGGTGTTTTTTGCCTTCTTGAAAAGGACTTGGACTTGAGTTGACTTTCAGTGGTTTTAGCAAGTGTGTTGAAAAAAAATTCAAATGACCTCATAAATTGGTGTGTTTGGTTTCTAGCCTGCAAATGTCATATGGGCTATTCCCAGGCATTTTTCTTCTAAAATAATTTGTAAGGAGCAGTTCATAGATTGGAGGATCTTATTCTGATGGCAACCTCACCCTCACTCTTCATAATTCCTCTAAAGAATGTAAGAGTCAGAAGCAGGTCAGTTCAGGTATCCCCCAAGCTTATTGTGCCTACTCTGCAGGGCCTTTGAGGGAGAAGGTGACTGAGAATGACTCTGCTAGAGCTGTTTTTGGCAGCAGTGGACATCTCTTGGCTTATGTTTTCCAGTGTTGCAGTATAGGATGTATGAAACAAGCCTGGTTCTTAAGGAAAGGTGGGACTTCTGTACATGCACAGGCTCATTCCTCAGGGATGATTGCTAGTGTTGATTGTGCAGCAGGAGCAAACTACAGTGTATAGCCTTGATGCTAGAAAAAGCTAATCTGCCTTTCTGAAGATAGCAGGCAGTGTTGTCTAAGAGCAAGAATGATATCAGTTCTCAGTTTTTCAGGTGGGCTGCATGTTGCCTTTCAAAGCTTTAGTGATTTTTGTTCACCTACTTAGAAGAATTTACTTATTTTTAATTTGAAACTTCTATGACACCCGGCATAATCATCTATGTGCTTCAGGGAGGCTAATGTTGATGTCGAATTGCCTTGAATATGTAGGGGGTGGGGATTGTTTGTTTGTTAATGGAAGTTATAGATGCTGGTAAATAGGAAGAGAAAACTAGCAAGGTAGATAATGGAATTTAGGATTGGAATTATGTACTGAATTGCACCCTGATGCTTGGGCATTGCTTTTCAATGTATTAGTACCTGTTACTTAACAGTAACCAAATAAAAGTTTAAGTTTTCCATTGCAGAGAAATACTAAGCGTAAAGATCACATTGACTATCAGAAAGAACGAGTTGCTTCAACCTTGGATCGTCTGGCACGTCATGTAGAAGTTGAGAAACAGCAAAAAGAAGAGAGAAACAAAGCCTTTAAGGTATTGGATCTATCTTACTGTGGGCTTTTTTTATTATGTAGAATTAAGTAAAATTGCATAATACAGGCCTTGTAGTCATGAGTGCATTTACTTTCACAGTTAAGTAAATAAAATGATGGGTGAGTAAAATAGAGGGTTTTTTTGTTTTGTTTTGTTTTTTTACTTCTGGAACATCGTTTGAAACACAGTGTGGACTTTGTCTCTTCTGGGTTTAAACCATGACAAGTGGCTTTTACCTGATCAGTTTGCTAGCCTTATTGTAGTTCCTAAGGGGGGAAGGGGGGGGGGGGAGGGGGAGTAACTTCATGTAAGCCAGCGGCAAAAACTTGCTGTCTTGTTTGTACATACAGTGAAGGGACCTCAGCATCAGTTACTCTGGTTAAATAATTGAAAACTAACAGTTATCACAAACCACCATTGTGCTTTTGTCTGAGATTTTGGGGAAGCCATTTGCCACATGAAATCTTTGTATCAGGTATTATTTGATAATGGGGTAAATTTTTTTATGCATAAGGCAGAATTTTAAAGTTGAATTCTAGTAATTGTGCAACTATTTGAAAAGGTTCATGTTATTATGAACTGGGAGACACAGTCAATAGTCTTAAGGGTAAGGCTGCTGTCAGTAGGCCTCAGACTACTTGAAGGAATGAGCTTACAAGAACCTCATGAAATTCAACAGGGACAAATAGAGTACAGGTAGAACATGCTGACTTTCCAGGCTAATTTTCTGAACACCCATAATGATTTTTAAGGTCACAGAATTGTACTATAGTTGCAACTTGTTAATAGTCTATGCAACTTTAATGCAACAGAGTAAAAGGCTGTTAGATACAGTGCAAAGTAGCCTTCAAGTCCAGAGAGGCCTTCTCCTGTTTCCTCCGCTTACTATCTGGCAATCTGTTAATGCCTCCACATACTTTCTCAGCTATGAAATGGAGTCAGAGATAGCTATGTAGTTTTTAAAGCAGTCCAAGAATGAAGGCTAAAAAATCCTTTTGTTAATTTTGTTAATGTATTTTCCTGCTGGGTGGCTCCTTAATCCTCATCAGGTAAAGTGACCTGCAAAATTCAGATTACATGTTTTCCACTTCAGGAGAAGGTTGACTCCCAATATGCTCATGGGTTGCAAGAACTAGAATTTATTCGGGCAAACAGTGACACAGAAGCCGCAAGATTATGCGTGGACCAATGGTTAAAAATGCCAGGTAAGAATAGGAAACTTAAGGTTCTGTGATACATTTTTTTAAGTCCTGCATCACAGGATAGAATGTGTGATAATTGCATTAAGCAATACCGACACTGAGCTTGCAGGTGCCTCATGCATAACCAAATTTTACAATATTAACTGTGCTACAGTGTGGCATTTGAAAGTTCTTTAAAAGTTATTCTTTCAGTGTTTTGCTGCTTACAAAATTCAATATACAAAGTCTGAAAGCCGCTAAGGCGATGTTAGCTACTTTTATAAGCAAAGCTGCTAGAAGGAAAAACATCACTGTTGAACTATGCTCAGGAAAATATCTACATAAGTATAACGTCATGATGTTCAATCAGTACAAAATACTGCATGGAAGACCTTGAGGAAGGTGTCAGAAGTGTTTGAAAAGTAATCCTACTGGGGATTGAAGAGACAGATTCTTCAAATGAAAGAACAGACTTACTGTAGCAGGATTGAGTTACAGTACATTGTTAGCTTGCTTTTAAGAATTATATAGCTTGATTATTTTTTTTTTTTTTAATGTTTTAGGGCTTGTGTTTTATTTTGTTTTCTTAAGCCTCTGTAATTCAGATTCTAGTTAAGTGCTTTGTTTGATAACACAGGTCTCAAACCAGAAAGTGTTAACTGTGGAAAAAGGGGTATTTGCAAAAGAGCCCGTCAGATGAAAGTCAACAGCAGTCCCATGGCTTGCCCTGTGATGCACTGCAACAGAGAGTTTGATAATGGACATCTTCTCTTAGGTCACCTTCAAAGGTAAGGACATAGTGAAAGAAATAATGAAAGAATATGCTTCAACTTAGTATATCAACATCAAGTCCATTTTAAGCTACCTATAGTGACAAAATTCTGCTTGGAGAGCAGGTTAATAAGTTAGACATTTTATGTAAATAATATGATGAACTTCCTGGTTGGTTTTTTTTTCATTTGATGTTTTTCATTCATAATTGATTCTCTCCTCTTGAGCATTTTTTAACTTTTGAGAAACAAGATTTCTATTCTTCAGTTCTGTTACATCTTCATCCAAACTTGAGAAAGAGCAAAATGTATATGACTTGATGGTAAGATTAAAAAATACCCCTATTAAAGGGAAAGAGGAGCAAGAGCTATAGGCCAGACAACTGTTCATAGCTGATTATTGCTAGTCAGCACTCACTGTGTCTGGGGTCAGTTTCAGCAGATACTGCCTTTTAACTACTGAATGTGGGGAAAATGGTAAGGAGTGAAGCTGTGGGAAGTGTTGTGGGTTAACCGTAGTAGTCAGCTTCGCCCCAGAGGGCTGTTCACTCACTCGCCCCAGTGGGGTGGGAAGAGAATCAGAAGGATAAAACTGTGAGAAGACTCTGGGCTCAGATAAAAACAGTTTAGGTAAAGCAAAAGCTGTGCACACAAGCAAAGCAAAATAACGAATTCTCATTGGCGGACGGGGCTTTATCACACATAGTAGTTACTTGGGAAGGCAAACACCATCATTCTGAACATCCCCCTTTTTCTCCTCCTTCACACAGCTTTTATGGCTGAGCACAATGTTCATGGTATGGGAGACCCCTTTGGTCAGTTGTTGTTGGCTGTCCCAGCTGTTTTCCCTCCCAGCCTCTTGCCTACCCCCAGCCTTTGTGCTGGTGGGGCAGTCTGAAAAACAAAGGCAGCCTTTACGCTGTGCAAGCACTGCTCAGCAATAGCTAAAACATCCCTGTGCTATCAACACTGTTCATAATTCCAAAACACACCCACTGTATAAGCTGCTACAAAGAAAAATTGACTCCATCCCAGCCACAACATGTGCAGGGAGGTAAAAATCAATAATTTTTTAAAATTCCTCTGCAGGAAATTGAGGTTTTGTTAGTCCTTTTGCTCTTAAAAATGGTATGATTTGTCTGCGAAGTGGTCATTATAATAGGGAAGCTGCAGGGAGAATCAGCTCTGTACAGGGTACTTCATCTGATATGGTTAATGACAGAGGAAATGAGGAATTTTATAGTTTAGGCCCATTTGATAGGGTTTTGTCTAACAACTTCAAAAGACAGATTTTATCCCCCTCCTTATTTCCCCCCCCCCTTCATTAAAAAGAACGGTTTTGACTATTTAGAGGGGACTACTTTGTTAATTATTTCTTTCTCTCCAGGTTTGATCATTCTCCTTGTGACCCAACAGTCACATTACGTGGGCCCCCAAACAATGCTGTTGCCTGTGTGATATGCTGCCAAATATTTTCAACCTCTCAGCAGTACAGTGATCATCTTTTATATAAGGCAAGATCATGAGGATAAGTAACTCACCTGACTGAAAGTACTAGGGGGGTTTCAAGATGTGTATCTATGAAGAGATTTTGATTTTTAATCCTTTTAATCTTCTTTCTCCCCTCCTTTCTTTTAGTCTTCAAGATATTTTTTCTTATTCTGCTGTTTCAAACACTGTATCTTGACAGTACTCCCATTAGGTCTAGACCATTAGACTAGTGTACTTTTGAGAGGACTGTAGTTCTGTCTTGAACCTCTTGTCCCTCTACTGGTGCGGTCATAAGGTATTCCCTTTTTTTTGCATCTCCAGAACTGAAAGATAAAGGCAAGAAGTTAGGGTGAAATAAGTCACATAAAAAGAGAAGCAGCAGAAGGAGATTTGGGAAAAGAGAGGCAATAGAATGAGGAGAACAAAACTTGACTGATTCAGATGTAACTGTTTCTTCTGTTTCTACGTATTTGCTGCTACTCACTAGTTAGCTTACAGAAGAGAAAAGGATAATCTAGCATTTGAGTTTTGATTTTAATATAAGCTAATGGTCTTCGGGGATTTTATTGTTGTTCCTTCCTACCTTCACTCTTTTGTTTTTTTTAATAATGCTCTCTTTCCCTTCTGTTTATAACTTACCCCGGTAAAACCTCAGTTCAATGACAGATGCTCAGGTATTATCTTCTGAGTGCATTGTTTCACTTAAGCAATTGTGTTGAACTGGATAATGGATAGCATTTTCAAAGTGTAGTGTTTTAATAACAAATGTTGTTGGGTATCTGTCTAGTCTGCAGAAGCTGTGTTAAATTTAGGGGAAGTTTTAAATACACTGAGTATCAGACTCCTTTTAGCTAGTAGTAGTAACTCTTAATGCATAGTCATACCTGACAAGCTTGAAATCTTACATCATAGTTTGTACTTGATCTTTTCCCATTGCTTCCAAGTTGTGTTGGCAAAGGGGTGGAAGGAGTTAACTTTGCTGAAAGTCACAGACCTGTCAGGCTGCTCAGAGGAGCAGCATTTTGAGAAGCTGGCAGTTAGTAAGTGTAGGGAAAAACTGACATGAGGAAAACCAGCTGCTTTGGTGATAGAAGGAGCTTTTTTTGAGAGACTGGGTAAAGGGACTAGCTAAGAGTTGATGTAGCCCGTAGTTCCTGGGAAAGGTGCTTGCTCCCAGTGGTACAAGAAAGGAATGGAAAAGTTGCCAATGATGAGCAGCTGAGTTTGACAGTGGCAGTTTGGCCAGTCCCTTGTGTTTCACTAGCTGAAGTGCATAGGAGTAGGCTGTAGGTAAACATAGATGTGGTAAGTGAAAAACTAAAAGTGGCAACATTACTACAGAAGGGATAGAGGAAAGGAAGGACATGAGGAAAACTGGGAGTAGTTTCGTGACTTAGTTTTTCCTAATTAGATCATTTTCTTTTCCAGCTAGGTGAAAATGACGGACACATAAAAGATCTCCCTCCGCAGCTTATTCAGTGTTTTGCTTGCCCAGACTGCTTCCTCCTTTTCACAAGAAAAGAGGAATGCTTGCAGCATATGTCAGGAGAGAACCACTTCCACCAGGATTCTAAATTGAGTGGTATGTTGCTACTAAGGATGCTGCTTTCATTCCTTCTGATAATTGATCTTTATGCTATGAAATGACATAATTGTGCTGTGTAAAAAAGCTTAAGGTTTTAAAGTTTGTTTTTAATGGATTCTTATTTTTCTTTTAAGGTCTCAAATGTGATACAGTTTTGTAAGAGAAGATGCTTTGAAATCCGTATTTTTGTGTAGAAATGATTCTTCCATCACAATTGCTGTAATGAGAAGGAGACCTTCCTTTACCTCCATGCTGTCAGGTCTCTCGTATATGCTTCTCATCCTCCAGTGACTCTGTACAACTGCTGTCTTAAATAAGTTTACATTTAGCATGTTGATAGGAATTCAGACTGAAACGTAAATTTCTTTTTCAATTTCAGTCAGGCTGGTTGTGATGTTCCTTCCCCTTACTGTACTCTCTGAAGTCTGGAGGCTATTTTTCTTGTACTTGTCTTTGGCATTCCTGATGGAAAAGACCTGTGAAAGTTTCTTCTCCATATAATTGCAAATTTTTCCTGCTTAGATGGAACATTGCTGCTTGTCTGCCTTGCACTGGCCCCATTGCTGCTGAAAGCTAAAATACATGTTATATTGTGAGCTGGTAAAATCCTGAACTGTAGAATCATAGAATAGTTAGGGTTGGAAAGGACCTTAAGATCATCTAGTTCCAACCCCCCTGCCATGGACAGGGACACCTCACACTAAACTAGCTCTGTCACCCAAGGCTCTGAACACTGCCAGGGATGGAGCATTCAAAACTTCCTTGGGCTACCTGTTCCAGTGCCTCACTGTCCTCACAGTAAAGAACTTCTTCCTTATATCTAATCTAAATTTCCCCTGTTCAAGTTTAAACCCATTAACTCTTGTCCTGTCACTGCAGTCCCTAATGAAGACTCCCTCTCTGTCATCCTTTTAGGCCCCCTTCAGATACTGGAAGGCTGCTATGAGGTTTCCACACAGCCTTCTCTTCTCCAGGCTGAGAACCATACTTGCTAGATTCCACAGAAGATACCTGTCTGATTGTGGTCTTGGAAACAGCCTTAATGACCATCATAACTATACTGACTTCTTTAGCTTTGACATAAGCAATAGGCATTAAAGCATTTACTTTAAACAAATGAGATACAGATGGTGTTGACTTTTTATTCAAGAAGCTACCACATTGTATGTAGTATAGCTTTCAGGATAAGCCTACATGGTCAAAAGTATTAGTATAGTTATTTCTCATCTTCATAACTATATATTCTGCTTCTTCCCTCCCACTGAGTGTCTGCATGAAGGGTACAGTAAATAAAGGCTTTGAAGGAACCTTTCTGCAGGTCAAGTCAGTACTGGCATCTTCATGGAAGTGACAATCAGCTGCACAGTACTTTTATTCTCAAATAGATTATTAACTCTGAGTGTGCTGACTGTAGGTGCCTTTAAAACTGGGTCTCTTCCAATAGAAAATTTCTTACACTGCTGATACCTGGAGGTAGACAGGGAGTATGTACTGGGAACATCAAAAAGTCCTGCACCTAAAAATTTGAGGAGAATTAATACTGAGGATGGGAAAGAAAGATTATCAGAGTATGTGGGAACTTGTTAAATGAATTGCATATTTTTTTCTTTTTAAACACACTATGGCTTTAAACAAAAGCATGTGTAGTAGGAGTAGACAGATGGTGATAGATAGGGGGGAAGATGGTCGATAAGAACCTTCTTGAGAGAGAGATCTGACCTGACCTTCTAGAAGGAGGAATAGGTAAGTAATGTCAGCCATTAAGTATGGAAAAAGCAAGATGCAAATTCAGACATGAAATTTACAGAAGAATTTAAAAAAGTATTGCAATTTTTACTTTATGCTTCCATTGCACAATTACTGTCATTCAGTTGACCCATGGTAGCTTGCTTTCTGAACCCTGTGACAAACGGGTTCCTGTGTAACCTGCTCTAGGTGGCCCTGCCTTGGCAGGGGGTTTGGACTAGATGATCTCCAGTGGTCCTTTTCAACCCTAATGATTCTGTGATTCTGTGTTTAACTATGTCATCTGAGAGATGAATTGCTGTGAAAGAACTCTTTAACATGTGGGTGCACTTCCTGCCATTCCATATTATAGGTGAAATGAAGGCTGGCCTTCCTCTACCTTTCCCATCCTATGCAAAGAACCTTCTGATATCTCTGTGCAAAGAGGTCCCCTTCCAAGTGAAGTGTATATCCTGCCACCAGACACTACGCTCACATACAGAATTAACAGCTCATTTCAGGTTTGTGAGAGACGGCTGTCTTCATAATGTGAATATCCATAGATAGGTAGACATATTCTTAGTGGTGCTAGTGGATTTCAGGGCATCTAGGACCATATAAATTTGATTTCCTGAGTAAGCCATCGAAGAACTGTCCCCTTTCCATGTCTTTTGCCTGCTTCATCCCACACAATTCGCTGCAGAATGCTGATTGGTGTCTGTATCCTTTTTGTTTCTTTCTGTAAGAGAGCAACAGAACTTGGTCTCTGTTCCACTAAGTTAGCAGTTTGTAAATTGGCAGTGTTAGATTTCTAAAATATATTGAGTCAACAACATAAGCATCAATCTAAGCTAGTTTTGGAAATCAGCACCTAATTCTCTTCAAAGTGCAGAGATTAGATAGGTATTGCATGTTTTTCTTGGCAGGCTAGTAGGTGAGTTAAAGTATAAAGAGGGCATTATTCCATGCAATAGTTGCTGCACCTACTAAGTAATATGTTAGAGTACACCTGAAAGTTTTAAAATGTTTCATTGTAGGTTATATCATAACCTCTTTAACTTTGTTTTTTAACCTATTCTAGAACACGCTGTTATAATTCTGGGCCTGTGGCACTGTCAAAGAGGAGCATCTCCCAGGTTGCAGAGATCTTTAAAACAGAAGGTTACTGTGAGAACTGCGATAAACTCTTTGCCAATCAGGATCAGATCATCCAGCATAAGCAAACCACTCGGCATAACATTAAAGCTGTTACTACAATGGCAAAGTCCATCTTGATGTTCTGTCATATCAATGGAAAAAATAAAAATCAGTCTAATTTGTGGCATGCTGTGGATAGGTCACGACCACTGCTTAAAAGACACTTGACTTCTGATGAATCTACTAGTGAGATGGGCTCTACTCCTTCAAAACGGAAGAGCAATTTAAAACATGAAAATGAAGATCATGTAGCAAAGCAAAGTCAAGGTAGTGCCCACAAAGTAAAAGCCTGGTTTTGTGAGTGCCTTCGAAAGTTTTTTACAGAAGAGTCAGTAGAAAATCACATTTTATCAGCAAATAGGATCTGTCACAAGTGTGCTGTGTGTGGAAAGCTTGCTGAAAATTCAAGCATTATCCGCCTGCATATGAGTCGATTCCATGGGGGAGCGCACTTGACTAATTTTCTTCTCTGGTGTAGAGCATGCTCTGTAGATGTCAGAGAAGAGGATATTATGGGACATGTGACTGAATTTCATGGTGGACATAGTTACTATTATGAGCAAGAAGCTCCAGAAGATGAACCTATGCCATCTGCTTCTGACACAGCATGCATTTCTGCAGATGAAAGGAAAGACATTCCTAGTCCTATAGAACTCTCCCCTGAAAAAAGCCCTATTCTGGGAAAATGGCAATGCTGCATTTGTGAGGAGATGTTTGAATCTGAAGAAAGTGTTAAACAACATTGCATGTCCTTAGAAAGCCATTCATTTCACAGATACTGCTGTGGCTTATGCAGAAGTTACTTCCGTAAAGAAGTAACGCTACTGCGACACTTCCAAGAGCATCATAACCAGGAGATACAGACTAAATTCTTCTGCGGCCTTTGTGGTAATATCTTCTTTGACACAGAAGAAGAATTTCTAATCCATTATAGGGAGACTCATAGCATGGACTATACATTTGTGCCTGAGCAGGCAGAAATATCAATAAAAAAAGAGGAGGACTTCCTCCCAGTAGAAAAAGGAGACCTTTTAACCTGTGGTTGCCGAGCAACTTACATCTCCAAAAGAAACAGGAAGAATGATTATGAGAATTGTCAGAAAGCCATGCTGCAGAAAGGCAACTTGTGGTTTCGATGTTGCACTTGTTCTGCAACTGCACAGAATTTTGCTGATTTGAACAGACATCTCAACACTCACACATTAAAGAAACGTAGAGAAGAGATGTTTGTTGTTAGATGTGCTGCATGCAACAAAAACTTTGATGATCTTCAGGGCGCACATCAGCACTATCATGTGAAACACTGCTTCTTGCAGAAACCTGATCTATCAAGTCTTGCAACAGAATTTGATAATGCACTGTTCCAGTTCACAGCAAGTGGGTCTTGTGTGGACAGAAAACCTCACCAACTAAAATTTCAGGCATCTCCACCCAAGACTTGGGAAAGACCACAGTTGTCTCCTCAGCAGGGACAAATCCAGAACGAAGAAAGTGAGAGCTCTACATGCTTTGAAGAGCCTGAGGAAGGTTTGTACATTTGGGTTTTTCTTAATATCGTCTTAAGCATGCTCCATTTCAATGTCAGTATAAGTATATAGCATACCATTTGCCTACATCCAGCCTATAAATCAGTTCAGAATTTAATATTTATTATTTCTCATTTTTGAATTCTCGGTATTTGAGTTTCCAGAACTTGGACTCAACAATTCATTGTTATATGCTATATGTATGAAGGCTTTAAAAAAAGACAAAAAGTAGGCAGATATGAGCACCCTGGGACCAAAACATTTAATTTTTAAATTGGTTAGGAACATAATTTGGTGTTTAAAGGAAGAGGACAACCCAGGACCCCAAATAGAGATCTAACTCCTAGAAACGTAGAAGTGGTCTGTAATACAGACACATTCAGGAGGAACTTGCCACCTCTGTATGTACAAATCTTTGAGCCTGGTAGTGCTTCCTGCGTGGGCAGTCCTATTATAAGATCATTGTGTGAGTTTCATTAGCTTGCCAAAAAATAATTTCAGCTATGAATTTATATTCTTAGCACATATTAGGGTATTTTTTGCCTTAAGCATGCACATTTTTTTTGTTTTTGAAGTTCATGTCACTTCTAAGAATGACATCAAGAATGCTGAAGGTGTACCTTGTGTTCAGAAATTGGAAGTGGCTTTAATTACTTATGATGTTATAATGCTTTTGATTAAAAGGTTCACATTAATGTAGATATGCAACAAAAAGTATGTCTCTAAACATTTTACATGCATTTATACATGCAAGCAACTTAATGTCAAAGACTTAACCATAGTCAGAGGTGCACAGTTGAATATTAAAGGGACTATCAAAATGTCTCAGTGCAGGACAGCAGCTTTCTGTGCCTGCCAGAAAACTATCCAGCTCTACACCACCAAATAGCTAGATTCTACTTTGTCTGATTTGTGTTTTATTAAGTGCTACTTCAGCTGATTTTAAAACCATGCAATTACGAAACAGGATCATGTTTTGTAACTTTTAGCTTATAGAACAGTTGAATACATGAATTTGCAAAAGCATATCTTAAGTTGATGTATGTTGGTTGACCACAAAGTCATCCTTTTTATACCACTGAAGATGATGAACTTCCTGATCTTGACTACCTGAGTACCATGACTCACATTGTGTTAGTGGATCTGGACAACTGGGGAAGCTTATTCACGCAGCTGCCAGCTAACCTGAACCAAGGGACATTTATCTGGGGCTTTCAAGGTAAGAAGTGGTTGAAGGAAACAGGAAGATATTAACAAGTCTACACAGAGGAGAAATTCTTTGAGTGAAGAAAAGGGGCTAGCAGCCACTAGGGCCCCTTTAGTTACTGTGTCACAGGCACCATGTAATAGAAATATTCTTAAGTTTTCTAACTCAGTCTTAACCTCCTCTGTTCTTACTGTTTCTTTTAGCATATTGTTCCACAATTGCTGAATGGGTTAGGAATCTTTCTGTCTTCCCTGTTGAACTTACTCAGGTGACATCATACTAGCTTTTCATCATTATCGGGACAGCCATAATACTCAGAGGCTGTTTTCTTTCAGACTTCCAAGTCGTTGTCACAATGTTATTTTTATTTTTAGTTCCAAAAGGCATGATTTTACATTTTTTAATTCTGTTTTGTCTCTGGCTTGCTCCTTAAGGATGTCCCTGGTCATCCTACAGGTATATCTCACATCTGGAAGATACCAGTAATGGTACTGGGTGATGGGTGGAATTCACATTGTTATGGGTTTGGAAGAAAAAATTTTGCTAAGTCTGTCAATAGCATCCCTCTAATTTGGTACTTTTCCTTACCTGACTATTCTTGTCCACCTCATGTTTTTTCTACTGGTTTTCTCTGTGTCTGCCTTCATAATTATTTTGCCTGTGGTACATTAAATACTTCAGTAAAGTCTAGGTAAGGGATGGTTTGAATATATATATATTGCCTGAGACATAAGCGTCATCTTAACAGACTTGCAGGAGTTGTCAGGTGTGTTTTATGCTTAGTAAACACTATTGCACTGCACCACTTCTTTACTTAATGTTCTTGATTATCTCTTCCTTTCAAAGATAACCAAGACCATCCTGAAAACTGAGAGTTTTCATTCTGCAGAGGCTGGACAGGAAGTCCTGTTGATGCCTGAATCACCCCACAAACACCCCCTCCCACTTAGAAACAGGCATTCCAGATAGCTGATGAAGGCAGAGCAAGTATGTCTGTAAATGTGAAGTTCTTCAATGAGCTGTGCTCCTGGACCTGTAGTCTACTATCTGGTTGTTAGAAGTTCTGGGGACCAGTCCTCTGGTCTTTTGTGTTAAAGTGGGTTATGCTCCTGAGTGTTGTGTTCTGCTCAGACATTACCTGTATTGTCATTACCTAGCTTTTGGCCTGTCTGCACAGTAACAGTATTCTTGTGCATGCACACAAAGCCACTGAAAAGACTGATCTTGAGAGGTTGGATTATTCTGGATTCCTACTTCATCCTGGCTGCCTGGCTGCTCCATTTATTTATATTCTCTTTTCTGTATGGCTTTTGTTTTGTTCTTCTCTCTTGTAAGGCTTTGCCCAGCTTGACTTCTGGTCAAATTTCACTTCACCTCTGCACTCCTTTACTTCTAAGCCTCTTGTGATTGAAGATTTAGGTTGGTTTTTAGTTCCTTTGGGTTTTGTTTCTACAGTTACTGAATCCACTTGGCCTGGGAAAAATATTTTTTCCTTTTTCTACAGATAAGTGACTATTAGGAATCTGTCTTGAAGAAATGTCAGGCCTACGTGACACCTGAAGTCCAAAGCTACTCTGTCTGGGTTTTATAGAGAATTATTTAGTAAAGTGTAATTTTACACAGTTATGTCAAATTTTCCCCACTTGAATTTAGACACTTGCTTTCAGTCATACTTTGTTATTCTATCTAAGTTACTCAAAACTGGTTTGTCATTAACTGATCTAAGTTTGTTTGTTATGACATGGTCTTCTGTGCTGTTACTATTTTCCAAGGCTAAAATGCTCTGTTTTGATTTAGAAAAAAATTGGTTGAACCCAGGAATGTCTGAACTGTGTTGTTGTCAGAAATGTCTCTTCTCTGACCTATCTGAGAAAGAGAAATAATCCATAGTATGATCTTGGTGTTACTAGTCTGTTGTAGGAACCTCTATTAATACGACAGGCTTACCCTGTGTGCTAGTTAAGACAATGCTCAAGGATATCACACAGTATGCTAGAGATTGGAAGGGACCTCGAAAGATCATCTAGTCCAATCCCCCTGCTGGAGCAGGAACACCTAGATAATGTTACACAGGAATGTGTCCAGGCGGGTTTTGAATGTCTCCAGGGAAGGAGACTCCACAACCTCCCTGGGCAGCCTGTTCCAATGTTCCGTCACCCTCACTGAGAAGAAGTTTCTTCTCGAGTTTAAGTGAAACCTCTTGTGTTCCAGTTTGTACCCATTACCCCTTGTCCTATCATTGTTTGCCACTGAGTAGAGCCTGGCTCCATCCTCGTGACACTCCCCCTTTATGTATTTATAGACAGTAATAAGGTCACCCCTCAGTCTCCTCTTCTCCAAACTATAGAGACCCAGGTCCCTCAGTCTTTCCTCATAGGGGAGATGCTCCACTCCCTTAATCATCTTAGTTGCCCTGCGCTGGACTCTCTCCAGCAGCTCCCTGTCCTTCTTGAACTGAGGGGCCCAGAACTGGACACAATATTCCAGATGTGGTCTCACCAGGGCAGAGTAGAGGGGAAGGAGGACCTCTCTCGACCTACTAACCACCCCCCTTCTAATACACCCCAGGATGCCATTGGCCTTCTTGGCCACAAGGGCACAGTGTTGGCTCATGGTCATCCTGTCGTCCACTAGGACCCCCAGGTCCCTCTCCCCTACACTGCTCTCTAACAGATCGTTCCCCAACCTATACTGGAACCTGGGGTTGTTCCTGCCCAGATGCAGGACTCTACACTTCCCCTTGTTATATTTCATCAAGTTATTCCCTGCCCAACTGTCCAGCCTGTCCAGGTCTCGCTGGATGGCAGCACAGCCTTCTGGCGTGTCAGCCACTCCTCCCAGCTTAGCGTCATCAGCAAACTTGCTGATAGTACACTCAATTCCCTCATCTAAATAACTGATGAATATATTAAATAATACTGGTCCCAGTACTGACCCTTGAGGCACTCCACTAGTTACAGGCCTCCAACTAGACTCTGCAAACTCCAAACACAGGCACATGCTGACACAGCACAGCCCATGTCAGTGCCACTCCATTTCTTGCAGGAGTTGAAATTTCTTCAGCAGGGTTGCTGCATGTAGGCTGCTTTGTGGGAATCACTCCTGGAGCACTTGAACTGAGAAACCCACAATGAAGAGTTAAATGGTGATTAAAATGGGCCATATTCATATCGGAGAATACTTGAGCAGTTTATTAGTATCAAGTGTATTGTTACAGAGCCTGGGTAAACTAAGGCTCCCAGACACATCTGGACTTATTGTTGTAGGTGCCCTCCCATAGTAATGGTTTACAGTGTTACTTGATGTATGCTATTCTTGTTATTAGGCTGTGACAATACAGTGACATCCCTGTCTTCTTCTGCTCCCCCCACCCAGCATTTTGCAAACAACATTTCTGATTGTATTTTTGTATGATGCATTTGCATTATTTCTGTTATTCCTATTGCTAACACAGGCTTAGCTTTGCTTTGAGTTCCTCCATTGTATTCCCTAGGCTCTCTATTGTTTCTGTTCTCAGATATCATGTCTCTAACCCATTTGTGGTATAGTCTGACAGTTCTGTCACTGTTTTCAGCTGTCCTAGTCAAATATCTATGTTGTACATTTATGCCGCCAAAAGCGAGGTCTGGCGATTACAAGTCTCCCAAATAGCAGCGTCAAAGGCTGTCGCAACAGATGAGAATGACTTGTAAAAAGCATTTTTCTCATGGAGGGATACATATAATTTATTACTGTGTAGTCTGTACTAAGTCTTTGAGCTTTGAAATGATTTTTGTTATCCTCTTATAGCCATTAAGCTGAAAAGGTGGGGGAACAAGAGAAATTTAATGAAGATTGCTTCTAAATCTTTGTCAGACTGGCAGTGGGCAGGTTGGGAAAGCACAGTGTTCTGCAGCCCCATGAGCCTTAGTTCCACAGGTGCTCACATGAAGTGTGATCAATGATTGCTTTCACCTTCCATTCAAAATCCTTTCTCACATCCAGCTATTCTATCGTCTGGCAGATACAGCAACATTTTTTCCTCCCCACTGCAGACCCATTATTTCTTAGCAATTGGGAATGTTATGAAATTCTTATTCACTCTCTTCAAATAGTCCTTCCATTTGTTTGTCTCCTGTTTTCTCCTCTTTTCTTGAGAGACTTGCTGCTCCTTTTCTTTCCCTTGCAACCTGTTACAGCCTGGTATTTTTATCTGTAGCAGGCCTTTTACTTGGCTCATCTCTGTTATCCAACTGTTTTCTCAGCCAGTAATTACATTTTTTCAGATGCCATTGAGAAAATTGCCATGCTTATTTTTTTCCCCAGTTGTAGCTTCATTTTGCTTATCTCTGACTGCACCAAGTGTTTGTCAGGACTCTAGCATTTGTTTCAGCTGTTGCTTCAGTTCTTGGATTCTTAAACAGTTCTGACATGTGATGTGTCAAGCAGTTCAGTCTGTTGAAAAGAATCTTGGGCATTACAGTAGTACAGGATTCCCTTAGAGAAACGTTTCTGTTACTTGTACTGTGTTACCAGAGCTCCTTTGCTTCTGCATATTAACCGTAACTGTGCTTGTAACTGGGGAGAAAAGTGCATCCTGTGTCTAAAAGCACATAATGTCTAGAAGATAAGTTTTTTTGGGATTAGAAATAAAATTCATACAAAATTGAACGAGATGCTAGCTACTTTTTCCCTCTTTGCTTTCTAACCCAAGAATAAGGGTTCTTCGGGGATTTTGGTTATGTGTTTATCTTTCATGTTGATGAAAATACTGATTTCAAAGCAAGATTTATCTTTGCTTTTCACTTACATTCTTGGTTGATGGGTCATTTCTGTTTGTTTTTGGGGGGGAGGGGATGTTGGTTGGGTTGGGTTTTGCTTTGTGGTTTGGGGTGTTGGTCCGTTGGTTTGATTTTTATTTATTTTTCTTCACCGTTTAGGAGGCTACAGCAACTGGAAACCTCCAGTGCATTGCAAAGTTTACAATTACCTTAAGAGGATTGGGTGTTTCTTCCTTCATCCACGTTGTGGTACCAGAAGGGAAGCAGCAGACTTTGCTATCTGTGTCCATGTAAGTTAGTGCATGCTTGCTTTATTGTTGTACTTCTATACCCAGAGAAGAAGGGCAAGTGATATGTGTTATTGATGTTAAGTACTAATTACTAGGTGATTGCACAGGACTCCTATGTCTGCTACACAGAATAATAAACCTGGTACTGAATTGAATGAAGACAGCCTGTTGAGATATGATTTACGTTTTTTTTCTTTCCCTAGGAATAAAACTTAGCCCAAGTAGGACATCAGTTTGTTGTGGAGGGGAAGGAGGCTGGGTAGGGAATGAAGAATAAATCCCCCACTGCAGATCTTACAGTTTCAGAGAAATGTGCCTCCTTGCCTCTCTCTTCAAGTAGCCCAAATCTAGAGCCATTTTTCAGATGGAGTTGAATGGGTGCCAGTTTCAAAGACCCTGCTGGGCTAACGAAGAGCACTGCCTCTGTTAAGTAGACCTAAGGCTTTGACTGGGTTGGGAGTGGTGCAGGTTGAAGGACAGGAATCTGGGATGCCATGGAGTTCTTAATATAGTGAATATCAGTTAGATAAAACTACTTGAGAATGTAACTATATGTTTTGCAGCAGTGTTTGTATATTACATTACACTTTTTGCATAGCTCTTAAAATGCACTGCACAGGTGATTTATGTGAAGCTGATTCTGAAATGCTGCTCTCTAAGAATTTGTTCCATATTCCATCTGTACTGTTCTGCTAGCCATTTCCTCTATCGTCATATGTATAGAATAAATGCAATGTCAAGCTATTGAAATAATGCCCTTCACAGTGGTATAATGTGCACTGGACCATAAAAGTGGAGGCAAGATGCTGTAGAAAGCATTCCTATGAAGATGTGTCTTACAAAAAGCTCGCCAAACCCCACAAGATAAAAACATGATCTCAGTTCAACATTTGTCATTTGTTTCCATATAGGCTGGTCGTCTGGATGAGCATCTGCCCAAGCAAATTCCTTTCACTATTCTTTCTGGAGACAAAAGCTTCCTGGAACTGGAAACTCAATTTAAAATGACTCAGCGGCCAGCTCGTATCCTAAATCCCCACCATATTGAAGGAGACAAGATGTATGCCTTGCTAAACAGCATTTCTGATACCACAAAAGGTAGAAACTAACATTAAACACAATCTTTCCAGTCAGTAGTTCTTTCCAATAAAAGATTTGAACGCTTCGTGCTGTAACACAAGCTGTTGCTTTGATTCTTGTATTGTACTGGTATTTCAATGAAATATATATCAGAAAAACAATTTTCTTGGGGCAAGCTTTGAAATCAGACTTAATTAAGCATTTTTGTTCAACATAATGACTGTCCTTGCTTTATTCTTTATTATAGCAGGACCCAAACGGTTGTTTCAGCCTGAAGACTCCTTTCTAGTTAGATGGAAGCTGTTTAGTGCACTCTTATGTGCGTTATTTGTCAATTTGTACTCAAATCTGCTTTGCTTGACTTGTTCTGGGTCTGAAACAAATGTGAATCCATTTGGAGGTAAAACATCAATGAAAACTTTTACATTTTCTGGAATGCCACATTCTAATTTATGGCATGCTACAATGATCACACTGGTTTTAGATAGGATAATCAAAGAGGTTTGAGCTAGCTCATTTTCATGCAAAGGATACTAGAGCTGAGATGAGTTTTAATAATTCTCAGTATTTTAACACTTTGAAGTAAAGGTTTCCTAGAAAACAACCTGGCATTTCTCTGTAGACATGATGCTTTTCCTGGTTTCTTGTGGTTTTGAGGGCTTTAAATTGAGTGCATGTTACAGAAGGTTGAATTAGCCCTAAGCTGCTTTCACAAAAATACACTGCTAGTCTTGATGCAGGTGTATGAGAGCTATCATATGGTGCTGCTGTCCTACCAGGAAGACTGGAGTGGAGTGTTAGTGCTGAATGGTGAATTGGCATCAATCAATTAAAGTGAAAAAGAACAGTTAAATGGTTTCCTGAGGTTAAAAAAAAAAAAAAAAAAAAAAAAAAAAAAAAAAAAGATCTGGGGGGGCTGGAATTGATTTATCTGCTTCTGATACAGAAAAGGTGCTGATAGTGTTTTCTGGTCACCCCAATCATTCGCTGGTCTAGATTTTTCAGCTGCAGTATGGAGATGTGATTCCCAGCTAGAAGGAGCCATACCAGTAAAATTTGTTGGCATAGTGAATTACAGAACTGTAACTTCCACTAGTGCAATTCATTTTGCTCAAAGGGGAAGATGACTTTTCTCTGCAGTTATCCATAAAGCTACACATGGAATCATTGCATTTCCCACTATGAATGTTTTCTTTGTAGAGCATATTTAAATTCCTAGATTGATAGATTTCTTTGAATATAATTATAGCTATAATTGTATATTAATGTGGGAGGCTGGTTTTGCTTCAGGACCTTTGCATATTTTCAGAAGGAAGAGTTGGAAGTGAGATGGAACTTGCAAGCAGTCAGTTTAAGTCAATTTAGCTGCAAGTCAGTTTAGCTATAGGGGCTTCCTTTCTTGTACAGTTTATTGTGTGATTTGACAAGACCAGATGGTGAGGAGAGGGGGATGACCCTTTTGCTATGCAAGGGTACTCCAGCTCCCTACCTGGGTAGTTTGCCAGTATAGCTTTATTTGCCAGGGTACACTGGCTCAGAGGTGATGACTTTGGTCTGTTTTCTGTGTATAATTTACACTCCAGTAATTATTTTTATATTGGTTTTGCTTTCAGAAGATTCCTAATTTAACCCATCTTTTGATGTCCTTTACTATGTTAATATTTAATTTACTGTTAGGGTGATGGGCACTACTGGGAGGCCCCAGAACTTAAGTTACTGTTGTGCATCCCACTTAAGTTATGCATGGGGTTGTTATTAAAAATAGTACTTTGAGTTGGAAAGTGATAGAATTGAGTCCCTTGGCTGTTGGCATTCCCTGGCAAATTGTAAGGAACGGAGCTGTCTTGAGCCATCCTTGTTTCCCTTCTCCAGTCAGTGTCAATAGGGGGAGACCCAACAGTGAGAGCTGCCTTTGTCCTCTTCCTGTATTAAACCAGGATGTTAAAAAATTCAGTTTTGCTAACAGGCCTATGGTTGCTGTGTAGTGGGATGATGTTACCAAAAGCCTGTGAAGTTTTCAAGAGATAAAGCTACCACGTAAGACACACTTCACTGTGTGGTTCAGCAGCACCAGCAAGCATTTGCAAGTCTTAGTGTGGCAAGGCCAGTATTGGTGGTCTGAGATGGAAAGTGCAGTGTATCACAGGCTGATTTAGCCTGTTGTCCTGTTACAGAAATGCAGCTCAATATAAGGAAATATAAATAACGCTTGCTTTGTGACTTTCTCAAGCCTATGGCTATTATTCTGGGAGAAGAAATAAGTGAGAAACAGTTACAGCAGAGAACTATGTTGAAAAATGTAAGGCAGTTGTTGATTTTGCATGAGCTGCAAAATGAAAAAGCTATTTCCCTGAATCGCCTTCACCAAGCTGTCATTAGCTTGTGAGCAGCTGGGTTGTGTTTGAATTGTGGCACTATCTGGCACTTACACCTTGTGAGCCATTTTACTGTGTCAGCAGAACTGCTGTGGGAAGAGTGGTACATGCATTCATTTTAGAATAAATAGATACAGTTCCTGCATATGCTGCAATAGGTTATCAACTGTATGTTACCTTAGGAAACTATTGGCTGTAGTGGATGCATGAATTTCCTTTGAGGTATGAAAAGAGTAGGCAAGATATTTATTCTTATTTGTTCTCTTCTGCTGCTAAACCTGAGTTCATAAATACAAGGTTTTTTATGTTGAAAGCACAACACATGATGGGAGATACATGCATGTTAATCAAGTGGCTTGAGAAGGGTAGAAGAGTTTTCAGTGTGTCCTTTTGTAATTCCTTTGCAAAGAAGTTTGTAGCGTGCAGGAAACTCCCATTATTCCCTTATGTCTTTGCCCTTGATATCTAGTCATGACAGTACTGCTACAGCTTATACTTTAAATGAGTGCTGGATGATGTTGAGGGCAAAGCTGATGGTAGGTTATGGGGCATCAGACTGATCCTGACACAGACAGGAATGCAACAACTTCTTGATTCACAAGAGTGATTTTTTTGTAAGTTGGTGGTTCTAACTTAACTGTATTTCTCACAGTCATGTTCAAATGACATCCTTTAATGGCTGAGCTCTTAAGTAAAACAGACTTTTTTTAATAATAAGAAGACCAAATTTTTTTTTAGTATCTCTTCTCCTTTCTTTTAGAGCCATGTTGTCTCATGAGACTGACAAAATCAGTGATGTAGTGGTGTACTGTTGTCTGGCAAACAACCAACTACACCTCTTTCACTCACTATCCTATGAAGTTTGTTTCCACTGTGCTCAAGTGGAATTGTCAGCCTGCATCTTCAATCTGCTACTATTGCCTGAAGTGTTTAAATACTACTGAATGCAGCTTCTATTAGAGTTTATATTTGAAAGAGCAGTATTTTAATTTGTCTCAATGAATGCTGCTAAGCTTCCCAGCTCCCACTTTCCCCAAAAGCTTTTGGTCTACATACAGCCAACAAAAGAATTTAAGAGAAGTTCAAGGATTCATTGACAGAAGACACTGAGAATAATTCCTAGCCTTCTCATTAGTCAAGTTTTTGTGGGTGTTGAGGTCCAATATGAATACCACATCTGACCATATGGTGACCACAGCCTATTGCAGTAGGGAGAGATAGGAAAGTCACCTTTGAGTTGTAACCTTGTGTTTATCTACAACAGGAAGCTTTGGTATGTCAGTGGCATCTCTTGTGTGCATCTTTGAACATATGTATATGCCCTAGGGAGAAAACAGTGTATTAGGAACCAAGATAATGAGTCTGAACAAGAATTGTAGCCAAGTGGATAAACTCGAAAGACCTCCCCCACCCAGATCACACAAAAAAATCTTCAAGGTTTAGTTTAATTTGGATGTGGATTTGAGAGGTGTCTAAGATGAAGGTTAAATGAAAGTCTGAATGACCATCATGATATTCATGGTATTGGCTTGAATGAACAGGTGAATGAGCATCTGTATGGAGAGATGCATACTGCGAAGCTTTAGTTTGCCTGGAGGAAGAGAGGTCTTGTGTATTTGTGACCACTCAGCAGGGAGTAGCTGTACTTGCATTTACAGATGATGTTACTTAAATGAGGAAACAGGAGATTTGAGCAGTAAGTATTGGGGAGAGGTATGTAAGAAGGATCCTGCTGGGACTGTTGAAGAAGGAATAAAACAAAGGATTCTGGAAGCCACAAACAGTATTTTAAAGGCAGTATGATCACACAGACTGAATGTGATTGCTACTGGAGGTAAGGATGCGGTACTTATCTTGAGGTTTTGGCTAAGTAGTTACTAGGATCCTGAATGAGGTAACTTTAATGGTATCCTTAAGGCAAAGTAGAACTAAAACTTCAGGAATCGGCTGTAAAATGAAAAGATCCAGTGGTGGAGAGACAGCAAGTTAAGTGTGATATTAACGTACATTGGGATGGGAAGGAGGCAGATGAGATTCGGAGTTACTGAAAAGGAGAGTTGTAGGAGAGAGAAGTGATGGTGTGAGACTGCACACTGAAGCATGTAGTCAGGTCTTGAGAACTTGCATGGCAGGGAAGAGGACTAAGGCTGGGGAAGGGAAATCCAGTCTAGTGAGGTAGAGGAACTGGTAAACCTGATGGAAATTAAGGGGATGGTGCTGACCTGGGAGGCTGCAAGAACAGTCTCGGATATAGGTGGGGAATTACACTGAGCCATTTGGGCAGCTAATCCAAATTCAAGCTGTGGCGCTTTGATGTCAGAACAGCGGGTGGCGCTTGCATGCCGTGAAAGTTTACCAGGCTCTTGCCAGAGCGGGTTTCTATGAGAGACTCATGAAAAGTCAAAAAATCACTATATTTACTCCCATCTATAGGGTTAATCTTTCTGATCTGAGTTGTATGTTCGTCCAGAATTTGCTTTCCTATTTTCTTTTTTTTTGTTCCTCCAGCAGGAATTTGACAATATGGGAGGATAATAGTGAGCAGGAGGATTTCTTTGAGAGAATATGTACAGTCAGAGTTTCTTAGCTGTTGTTTATTTAACAAAATGTACCAGAGAAGAGGCCATATCTTAAGATTTCTTGGTGGAGCAACGTGGCAATTGCTTTTTCTCTGACCCCAGAGGAGTTGGGAGCTACAGAATGTGCTAAGTATTTTAACAAGAGAGACAGAAAATGCCCAGTTTCTCAAAATTAAATGTTCTTATTTAGGCTTCATCATCAGAAGGTGTCAGCAGTACCAGCAGTATATGCTGATGAAGTGTGGGCTGGATGAGGAAGCTGTGAGGTGGATTGAAAACTTGCTGAATGGCCAGAACATGGTGGTCAGTGGCATGAAGCCCAGTTGGAGGCCAGTAACCAGCTGTGTACCCCAGGGGTCAGTACTGGGTCTGGTGCTGTTTAATGTCTTCACTGATGGCCTAGATGGTGGAGCAGTGTGTACCCTCACCAGGTTTGCTGAGGACACAAGCCTGAGTGGCAGCTGATACTCCAAAGGATTGTGCTGCCATCCAGAAGAACTTGGACAGGGGAGAAATTGGATGACAGGAACCTCATGAAGTTCAACAAGGAGAAGTGCAGAGTCCTGCACCCGGAATGGAACAACCCCAGGCACTGGAGGTCAACTAGCTGGAAAACAGCTTTGCAGGAAAGGACCTGGAGGTCCTAGTGGACACCAAGTTGACCAGGAGCCAACAATGTGCTCTGCTGGCTGAAAGTTTAAATACCCTGGGCTGCACTAGGAGGACTGTTGCCAGCAGGTGGAGGGATTGGTCTTTTCCCTCTTCTCAGTACTAGTATGGCCACAAGTAACAAGTTCTGAGCTCCCCAGTACAGAGTCTGTTTGACAGTATTAAAAAACAATCTGGACATACTCCTAGGCAGCTGGCTGTAGGTGATCCTGCTTGAGCAGGGGGCTGGACAAGAGACTTCCAGAGGTCACTGCCAACCTCAGCCATTCTGTGGTACTTGCATAGAGTATGTTCTTAAGTGTTACCTATGATCTCCTTGAGAGCAGAGTTCAGTTGCAGGGTAGACACACTGAGTAACATTAGATCAAGAACAATGGCCTGTCCCATGTGGAAAACCTGTCCCATGGTTTCAAGTCTTCTGACTTGAAAATGCATCTCTTCCATCAGTTGGCCTTTCCTTCTCTTCGGATGACAAGTGCTGAGTTCCACACTAATACTTCTTGCAGTCTGGCCCCTAAAGAGAGCTGATTCCTTATTTGTTGGAGCATTTCTGACTAGGAATTTTGCCTGCGGACAGTTTTTCTTCTGACTGTTACGGTCTTATTCCCGATTCCCATACAGCCATATCAGAACATCTTGAAATTCTTGTCTTTACTGCTTTTGCACCTTTAGTCTTTGCTTTGTGTAGGTTTGGGGAGTAGGGAGGTGAGAGAGGGGGGGAAACACTGAGGACAAGCATGTTTTAGGCTTTGGATAAGGAAAGTCTCAGTGTAATTTAAGATACTGACAAGCCTTAGTGTGAAAAGCTCCTAAATAAGATTTAGTACTTTCTTAGGCACTCAGATTTCAGAGAATTCAGTGACTGCCTTCATGGGAAGTTGAATGTGTATTAGTATAATTGGGTAGAGGGGAGAGAAGTCTTGCAAATAATGACCAGTGAAGGCAGAGTGTAGCTCATGAGACTTTTAACATGCTTCATAAACACATTGACTCCAAGCTGATTTTGTTGTTGTTTTTTTCCCACCTCAAACTAAGAGAAAATCATCAGTATTAATTGTATTCAAGTTTCATAGTTTCTGGCAGTGGAATGGTGGTGTCTTCAGCTATGCTTTAAGCAAACCTGCTCTCTGTGATGCTATAACTCTCAGGCAGTATTTACTTACTGCGTATCAGGTGCAGTGATAAATCATGAGCCAGGCAGCTTGGTTTTGAAATGTTTAAATGTTTTGCATGCCAGTTTGCATATACGTCTGTTCCAATATGAATGCGTACCCCATGTTATTACAGGGGTGTAATTAAGGTGGTGTGACTAGCAAACATTTTGGTAAGATGAGGCCTGCATTAATACATGTGATGAATCCTAAACTTTCTTAAGGAACTTGGATAATAACTCTATACCCTGTTTCAGCATTCATAACTGTTCTATTTGACAGTAAAGTCAGCTTAGCTGCTGATCTGCTGCGTTCTGAAAAACGAGCCTCAAGTTAGCCTGTTGCCTGGGTTGGGGAAGCCAGGAGTGAGGAAATGCTGTCTCCTAACAGCGGGTCAGTGGGTTGCCATCATGGCTGCTTCTGTGGTGAACGTTCGCTGACTCTATAACCAGTTCCAGGAATGCTGACTTCCTTAGTTCATATCTGAAAGAAACTCCTGGATTTCTGACTGTTCCTGTCCTTTGCTGTTTAACCATCTATGCAAGATGCCAACCAGAATAATATTGCCTTCTGTCAAGTTGCCTTAAAAAACAAGCCTTCAGAAACGTGTGGTTTTATTTGAAATGGTAGCAAACCAGAGACCGTTTTGTATGATTCCTTACTGCGCCTGCTTGCAAGAACTCAATTCTTCCATTATGCTTCTGCCAAGAAATAAGTTAAAGAGAGATTGCCTCAGCTGTTATACCTCTAAACAGGTACAAAACTTTTTAGAGCATTATGGGATGTCTTCCAGGATGGAAGATTAAAAGGAGGGTTAAAAAGGGATAAGCTAGTTGTGCAAAGCCTTTTCTTTGCACTTTCCCTCCTTTTCAGAAGTGATTGTAATGACCTTTTTTTTTTTTGGCATTGTGTGGTTTTTTCTTTCTTTTGCTTTGGAAGATGGTGTAAAAAATAGTATCTCTTCTGCCAAGAGATAGTAGGCAGCTGCATAAAGAATTCACAGATAATCTTCCAAGTGACTGGAGAAGGACCATTTTAACTGCAGTGTATATCCACCTATTTCTGACATCCTTGTGGGCTCCTGATCTCTATTTGATACAAGCTGTTGGAGTTTGTATTCCTGGAATTGGGAAAGTCAGCAACATTGCTGTTCTAAGAAGATATATGTGTCAGAGATTTTAAAACAAGTTTTAGCAAGTGTACTTGTTGCTCTGAATACCTAACTTGGGTCATTTAAGATGCACAAGTCACACAGTAATTAGATGTCCATATTGAAATGTTCTTTGCTTTGTTCTAAATTTAATCAGAAGCACACTGGTGTACTAATAAATGTGATGACTTTAAGGGAAGCGCTTCTGTTGGTATGACTGTAGGAGACCTAGTTGATTGCAAATACTGGAAGACCTCATTACAGAGACCATCTCCCAGAATAGCAATAGCCTGTAGCAGGAGAATGAATACATTATGTGACTCATTGACTTGTTTCTCCTTTTTAACCTGTAGTTTACTGAGACTGTTTAAAGCAAACAAAAAATCCACCTTTGATACACTGATCTCTACTAGACATTTCCAAATAGAGCTGTCATTCTGGAGCGTTATGAAGAGCATTAAGAAAGGGAAGGGTGGTGGAATTTTGCTTGGGCTTAGCTATGATGCATTAGCAGGTTAAACTAAATGTATTGACTTTTTTCTTCTGTGAGACTTGAACAGCATCTGCTGAACTACACAGTTGAGTTGCAACAACAAAATACAGCCAAGATCACGTGTAGGCAGGGACACTATAGGACTTCTTCCCATAATTAAATCCTTGATACTTTGTAGAAAGTAATGTCTTTTTTTAACTATTACAAGAAAGCAAATGCAGCAGACAGTAAAAATAGCTCATACACCTATTATTTCTTGTTACCACTTTAAAATAATATACAATTGTAGCAGTCTGCCTCTAGATTTTAGGTAGAAAAAGAAGGTAGCTGAGAAACTGTCTCTTGAGTTACTGTCTTAAACTACCACTGTAATGTATTTTTATCTTGATTTTCAGACCATGACGTGTACTTCTTCAAATGCAGCCTACAGTGTTGTTACAGTAAGAGAAGTGCAAGAGTGGACTGTTACCTTTTTTTTTTATTTATTAGAAGCAGTGTGTAACTTATGCTTCATTTGTGCACTTAAGGTTCAGATAGCGAGGAGGATGAAGATCTCAAACTAACAATGAAGAGGAGCTTAGAAGAAGCAAATGAACAGGCAGGTCTGTTAACTTTTACTTTTCTGTGTTCAGGGGTGCTGTTAATTATGGAAGATACAGAAACAAGAATACACTCAGTTTTATGGCAGGGGTCCTCTTAGGAATAATCTCTAAAATATGCTGGGAAATCCTGAGCAGTCAAGAACACTGTGAGTTATAAAGATAAAAAATAATAATTTCCTAACCTCAGAAGTAGGCCACAAACTCAAAATTGATATTATTGGTGCACCACAGGGTATTGTTCAATTAAAGACTTGTCTGAGCTCACTTTGTACCAGTTTAATGTGACTTGACTCGGAACAGAACCACTGACTAAATAGTTGAACTTCTGAATAAGTAGTTCAGAATTAGGTATTATATCTCGGCAAAGCACTCTGGTCTCCTAAAGAGCTGTAGATTTATGCAGAAGTTTGAATCAGCAGCACAGCTATCTGCTCACATCATATCTTGCCTTATTTGAAATTGTTTCCATCCTTTTGCTGTTGTGCTTAGTGTTGGTTCATACAACATAGTCATTAATTTTTGGTTACAGACTACAATGCACTTTGAAAATAATCTATTTTTCAGAGGCTTGACTCTGCTCTTCCACCTGATGGAAATATAATTATCTAAGAAAAAAAAAGCAATAAAGAACTCATACAGAGTCAAGATAAAACTGGTATCTGAATCTTACATTCCCAGAATATATTCAGTTATACGCTTACTAGCTGTTATTAAAACATACTCATCTACAGTACTGAAAGTCTGCTGTGCTCAGGTCCCCCTAGCACAGTGTATTGGTATCAGGTAGAGCTGTGGCATTTCGTGCACACAGGACATCCCAGTTCCGATGCAGTGCTGAAGGCATTTGACCTTATGAAGCAGCCCGGCTTCAGCTGTGTTCACTGCGTGGTTAGTGGCAGTTCCCTGTAATAGCAGGGTAAGAGGAAATGAGGCGGCAAAATCAACCCCAGAAAGGGGTAAGCAGGAAAAAGCACTAGCAACTTCTGGAGGAGAAGAAAGCAAAAAGCAAGTAAAGGAGGTGGAAAAAGCTCCCTCAGTAGCTCCAGGGAGTAGAGAACAATGTGGGTATTGCTGTGGAGGTAACTGCATGCTATTAGCAGCAGAGTCACAGTTTGAACTTTATGCTTGATTCTTGCACATGCTCAGTGGCTAACTGACAAAATATTTTAATGGAGCAGTTGTCTGCAGGTGCCGTTCTGCTTTGTTTTGGTTTTGAAATTTCTTTTTTTGCTTCTGTGACCATGTAATACTTCGCTTTCAGAAACCAGTATACCTTTTTATCAGTAGTACTAGATTTACACTAAAGTCCAGGTGAATAAATACGGGTCTGCTGCCATGACAGAGCATTCATTGGTACTCTTTTTTCCAAATCTAGGTCTTGGATAAAATAGCCCAGCAATAATTAAAGCTTTAATATCTGTTATGTTAATATATATAATTACTGTTTCTTCTGTTGTAAAGACAGCTTTTCTAATGGGATGTGCTTGTATCCTCCTAAAGCAGAAGATTAATAATTCAAGAATGACACTGTGTCTGAAAGCTGCCTTAATTTTTCCATTTATACCACTGGTATTAATATTTACTGTACATATAAGCCTTAGGATATTTAAATCACAAACACCAAACAATTTAGTGCCCAAAACAACCAAAATGTAATGCAGAAACCAAGTGTCTTTTTTAATATTATGAAAGGTGTTTAACCTAAATCAAATGCGTGCGCGCGCATACATACACACACTATTAAAAGTGTTACAGCCCTGATCTAGACTATTCCACTGCTTAAGTCTGGCCTTCCTAGCAAGAGTGACAACAGTGGTGCCAACTTAGAGTGTAGATACAGGAATATCTATTGATAAGGAGCTGGAATGAAAATACTGAAACTTCTCTGCTTGGTTGGTGGTTTTGTTTTAATACTTTATTTTTCTTGGTGGGTACATACGGGTTCTAATCTTGGTATTACTTTGATAAGTAAATATGTAGTTGCATTATACTCTTAAATTAATCATTGGGCTGCCCCTAATTAATACAGTGGAAGGTTGTAGAGGTTGTTCCTGTATTTTCAAGTGTTGAAAAGATTGCATAAGGCAGGAGGAGGGAAAATACTTTCATTCTGTTTATGTTGTTTTGCAGTCTCCTGACATTGCCGCACAAGTTGACGACTGTTGCTTTATGTAGTAATATTAATGTAGCTGTGTTTAGTACTATTTATTGACCGTAGTTTGAGGTTATATTTGGGTTTTGTATTTATACAGAGCAAGATGCAGAATTTGAAGAAGCTATCAGGAGGAGCCTTGAGGAAATGTAAATGAAGATACTTCAGTGCACTAACACCATGTCATCAGAGCTGCTTACCGAAATGGAAGCATGTTCATCTATTTCCAAAGGTTCAGAAATACCACTTCAGAACACATCTGTATCTTTCATTGTTACATTTATAATCTGGTGTCACCTGTCATGCTGATGAATAGCTGGAGTTTATGGATATCTGCTGCAATATATTGTGTATGATAAAAATATTTTTTAAGTTTTTGCATATTCTGTTTCTAATGGGAGATAACTAAATCTCTCCAGTCTAGCTGTACAAGTTGTTGCCTAATTAGTAGGCTGGTCTTACTAGGTATTTTGGGGTATTTAGTTGTTCTTTTTTGTTTAAATTGGTTCTCGTATCTAATGTTTCTGTCATTGTCTTTACATTTTCATTTGGTCTTTGCAACGGATAAAAATAGTAAACTCCAATTATCTCAGATTTGCCTAGCTAATCTTGTTATAAAGAGAAGCTTAGATCCCAGGTTTATAAATTGAACACATGGCCTAACTCTTGCCCGTGGCTAGTCTCACCTTGTGGACCATAATTTTGCCTATGTCATGTTTGTTATAAATGTCAGATGCAGGACCACAGGCTGTACAGTTAGCATGATAACTTTATTTTTATAAATGTATCTGTTTTCAATAGCAGTGTGGTAGAGAGCTGGATTTGGTGGGTTAAAGTTTGAGAGGTTCTGTGCCTCTCCCTGATCTGAGGATGGAACAACTTTTTAATGGAACAGAAGCTAAATAAACTTTCTAGTTTCTGTTTGAAACAGACATGAGAGAATTTAAGGTGATATAAAATGATGTAATATCATTTTAGGTCCCTTCTGTTCATGAAGAGGTGGCCTTGGATAAATGAATGTAAATGTGTTAATTATTTTTGTACTGTCCTTAGTTTAAGGTGCACAATTATTTGTGTTTTAAAACTGTTATCTGTCACCTTTCTCAGTTCCTTTGTTTAAAAATACCTATGCAAGCTGTCCAGCTTTACCAGGCTATTGTACTTCAGTTAGTGATTGCTGTCAATCAGTAAGAAATCTCAGTGTAATAAAATGCAGCTTGATTATTATTGCTTATCAGCCTGTGAGTTTGCTTCTAACTGCTGTAATTCTAAATATTTGTTATATAAACAAGTACTACTTGTGGAGAGTAAGATAAGGGCAAGGATAGATTTTTCTCACTCTTGATTCCAAAGTCAGAATAGCTACAGCTATGTGTCTTCATGGTTGGAAAAGCTGCAAGACTGGCACTGCTTTATTTCCAGTCATGATTCTGATGTAATTGCCATTTCTGAAACAAGTAGAATTAATGAAGAGTCTAATGAGTTACGTCAATGTTCTTTAGCAGAAAATAGTTTGAAGGCTTCCAGTGCTTTTAACTCTGACACCCAGGTGGTAGAGTCAACAGGACCTCTTGATGTTTTTCCCTTCTGCCTGCTGCTTACTTTCCCACTGCAAGTTTCGGATTCGTCGCACCCCTGTTTAAATCTGGGTGTGAGCTTCATAATGTTGCTGAGGAAGCACTATTCAGGAAGAGTTTGAGTTGCCTGTAGCTACTGACTCAAGCTAAATCAGTTCCAGATTTTCCAACACCAAGTTCTTCTAATAAGCAGTGGAATGAGACCGAAAAATATTCAATTTCAAAACCATCTTGGTTCAAGTTATAGAGGCTTTTGGGTAGATGGCTTGTTTGTTGTTTTTTGTTTTTTTTTTTAGTGCAGACCCTGAAGTTTCAAATTCCTGTCACATGAGATCTTTCTAGCTTAGAAAGCTCTTTGCTTGGCTTAACAAATGCTTAAAACCTGGGTAGACTTGCGCTCTCCAGAGTCTGCGAAGTTAGATTTTGATCATGTGCTTTATTCCTCATAACGCTTTATTCTGTCATATATGTAAAGTTTTCTTGTACCTGATGGGCCATGACTTAATCAGCCTTGTGTGCACACACATTGCCTATACTTGAAGCTCCAGTTATTAAACAGATTGTATCAGCCTCCTCATCTGTTTACCAAAACAAGTATCAATCCCCAGCCACTGCTGCTATGGCTTTTATAAAACAGCTAAACAGAGGTCTAGTCTCTGTATTCTCTTTATGTTAAAAGTAGTCTCCAGAATTATCAACAGACTGAAATTTGTCCTCATTTCCTTTGGTCTCGTTTGAGGTTCTCTTATCTCTCTGAAGTTTTTCTTTGCTAAGTTTTCTGCCATCACAGGCTTGTGATACTTCTGTTTCCAGAAGAACAGAAAATTGGGTTCTTAAAACACTGCGTGTACAGACATGCGACTTGTGGCTCACCAGCATCTTGCGGTGCTGCACCTTGATCCTCAGCTGAAAAAAGTGTCTTGTAAGTCGTTATGTTCCAGGACTTAATGTTTCTGGCTGGGGAGTCTTGTTCAACTGGCTTAAGTTTTTGAGGTTTGTCCTGCATATGCAGGGAGATTTGTCAGCATTTGCAAGCACATCTCATCTGTTAAAAGGAGCCTGCCCAGCATCCTTTACATTTGTACTGGTTGATCTGCGCAGCCCTCCTTAGAGAATTTGCTTTTGTGGTGATGTTTGAGTTCACCCTTCATTAGTCCAAAGTAACCCTGTGGAGCTTTTTCATATTTACCTTTAATGAGGAAAAATGTCTGATCTCCACCTGGCTACTACCAGCTGTTGGCTTTAATGCTCTTAATTTCTGCCCAGTGTATGTGCAAGTCTTACAAAACTGAAATGGTGACAAGTCAAGATTGCTGTAAGGCTCTTAGTCTCTCTGGTGCTTTTTGTGCCATACTCTTTCATACAAACCAAAATCCCTCTTTCTGGTCATTTTCAGAGATGAGATGCCAAACAAGTCAGTGCAGCTGTTAGGAGAGTCGCTGGAGCAGCACAACATTGTGCCTGCCTGATGGCTTCTGAAGCTTAATCATATTTAAAGGAACTAAATAAAAAGTTGAGAAGAGCTTGCTGTAAGCTGCTTGCTTTGTATGGGTTTGTGGGTGGTGGGTTAATTTTCTCAGCTCTTCAGGGTACACAGACACAACCACTGCTGCTCCTATAGTGGTCACAGAATGCAAACCTTTACCCACTCCTTACCAAATATGGTGAAGTTTGTGAAGGTATGAAGTTCGGCTATTTTCTTTCTTAAAAGGAAAGTGTTCTATCATCTGCTTGTGCTGTCCTGGCAATGTTTACAATGACTGCTGCAAACCGGAGGGAGGTGAGGAGGATGGATTGTTTCAAAACAAGTTCAGAAAATTGGCTGACATTAGCACAAAGATACTTTCTGGCAATTCTTTCCAGCTAAGCAGCTTTATTAAGATCTGCATCTGCATGATTTCCTGATGCTTCTGAAGATCAAGTTTCCTGTTGAAATTCTTCATTCAAGCGATTTAGAGCTTGGTTGTAACAATGTTGGTCAAATAACATGGTCTGAGATACAGTAAAGGTGGATGTAAACAAGTCAGTTGTAGCAAGTACATGCAAAGTGTGCACTCAGATGGCAAAGCTCAGTGTACATGGAGCTTTAATGAGAAGCTCCTTTTGCAGATCTGTGCGAGTTCACTTTGACTGCAGTATCCTCATTTCTGGGAGTCCTTCTGTACGTTTTTCTTTTGCGCAGAGCCCCATTGACAATCAGCCCAGCATCTGCAGCTGGACAGAATTCACTGGCTCACTTCCTCTTCCACATTGCTTCTGAGCTAGAGGACTCCAGTCAGACTTCTGACAGGCTTGGGACTCCAGAGCTTGTCTGCGCACTAAAACAGTGATGTGAATAAGCAAAACCAGGGCTAGCTTGGATTAGCATTGATAATGATAGCCTTCAAGACACAGTAGCACAGGTTCCGTGGGTGCTAAGTGAGAGGGCAGCCCACTGTGAGAGTGGGTATATATTCTGAGTGAAAAGGTACCCTAAAAACTCACATTGATCTATCTTCACTGCTGCTGGGACAGCACTGGGGAGACTGCAGGGTGGCTTCGATTGGCTGTCCCAAGCCATGGCTGCATCCTTCTGGGTGTGGGAACTTCTGTGTTTCCAGAAGACTTGTGCATAAAGACGTTTTTTCAGATGAAGTTCCTGTAGATGAAGGGAAGAATTTCTGGCATGGCATTTCTTGGGTGTGGACTTTCTCTTTGATCCTATTCCATGACAACTCATATGTAAGTGTTGGGGTATGTGTCAAGGTATATATCAGGGTCTGGAATAAGGCAAAGCTGGAACTAAGGTACTATTTAGCAATGTGACAATTTGTAGTGTTTTTGCTGTAGATCACAGAGTCATCTCCATGGCTCTGGGACTTCTACAGATCCATCAGATGCCTGAGCCCTGGGAAAGTTGCTCTTTGTGCTACCTCAAGGGACCTTGTGCCTGTGAAAGAGACTCTTCTGTACGTTGCTGTTTCGCAAATGGCACCCATTTTTTTACAATGTTGTATTTTAAAAGAGACATCCAGCAACTTCTCTGCTGAGGTGGCAATGCCGAAACCATGAGACAGGCACCCTCTGCTCACATTATTCTTGCTGGTGCCTGCAGCCAGGGCTGTGGGCACCAACATGCCCTCATGTTCATCATGTTCAGTACATGAACACAGCTGTGGAGAAGATGAGGAGAGGGGGACATGGACATGATAGCACCAGCAGTCATCAGGCCATCACTGCTTTTCACCACAGAGAAGAGGAGAGGAAATCTGTGCTTTGTTTCAGATGTGGGGTCTGTTGCCTCATGGCCTTGAAGGACCTGGTTTCTGCCTTTGGTTTCCCCAGACTTCTCCTAGCTCAAGTGTAAGTCACCTCTTCCAGAGACAGATTCCAATCTTTCCAGTCCAACTGTCTGCCATTTTGGAAAAGTGGTGACAACTATCCCTTTACATACCTCAGCAAGACAGAGGGGACAGGGGACAATCTAGCCCTCCAGAGAACAGAGCAGTGTTCATGGTCCTTCCAAGTTTCTAGATGGCAAAACACCCCAGGCTGCAAGACACTGATGTCGAGGCTTGTCCTGGAAGACCATTTTTGTTTCTGAACCCGTGTTTTTGTTCTGTGGTTTGTGCTATTCTCACTTCTAGGGTGAAATGCCATTTTACTGTCAAAGAGGGTAAGTCATACATGATGTGTTTGGAGCAACTACATCTGTTCTGTGCTGTGTTTCACTGCAGCTTCTACCTGTGTAGAATTAAGTCCCTGTGCAAGTTCAAAACATGTTCATGGTGGCTTAGCTACTTTGATTTCTGCTTTTTAAACCCAATCTAACTTAACCAATTGGCACGGGAAGAATAGAAGGATCCCAGGAAAAATAAATGGTTGCAAACTGTTTGTCATGGCTACAAAGGGTTTCAGTTTGGGGTGGGAAGTGGTTTTTAATCATCTTCTACAAAGACTGTAGAGAGATGGATGGAACAATTGTTCAAAAGAAGTTATTCCCATGAGCTCACAGGCAACAAGCCTTACCCTTACTAATCCAGCTACACAAAACAAAGGAAACTCAGGCAATTAATTTAACGAGAGCGCTTGGGACATGATATCATTCTGAATGGACGAGCCTGAGAAAACGGCTATTTTGAATCACAGCGGGATAAGCACACAAACAGTATCCCTGTGCAACAAAATCCCTCTCAGCTGCGTGCCAACAATTAGTCTGTTAGAGCCGGGGGTATCTGCCCAAACCTGGACTTTGGGGATAAGCAAATTCCTTTTTAAATACTCACTGTAGTAGCAAGTAAAGCCCAAGTGTGGCTTGAACTGTTGGAACCAACGCTCCCAGCAGGAACCTGAAGTACAGGGGATTCTGTGCAAACTGTTGGCTAAGCTGGTGGGTTAAGCACTTGCCAGAGAGAAGGCACCACTTTGTACAGTCAAGTTTCATATGATCTCGGAATAAATCATTGCTAGGAGTAGATCCACTACCCTGGCTACCATGAAATAGAGGGATTTTTCCCTTTCTGGCACAGAGAACATTAAGCACTTTTCTTTCCAGTAAGGCTTTTTGTACCACCTTGGATAATAACAGATGGTGGAACAGCTTCTTTTCTGCAGGTAGTCAGGGGCCTGTTATGCTTGACACCTGATAGATGTGCTGTAAATGGCAGTATCTCAAGTACCTTGTTTTTAGGAACACTGTTCAGGTTCTGCCTTCAGCAAGGACTGTCTCTGCTTTACTTTTCTCCAGCGTTCCTCTCCCTTCCAACAGACTTCTGGATTTTTAAAGCACTGTTTTCCTTCACCCATTTCTTGAGTTTTCAGCTTTGTAGCTCACTTTTTGAATAGCTTTACATGTAAGATTTGGGTGGTGGTGGACTTTGTTTCCTTTAATGACCGATGTTCTGAGAGGCAAATCCTCATACTAACAGCTACCATCTCGAACAAGGTTAATACTGTTACTGAAAATCTCACTGTTCCTCTCTTAGCTTCTGGTTTAGCAAGAGGCAGTTTGTTGCTTTGAGCTGGGCTGGGTTTTGCTGTTGTTGTCACGCTGGGGACTGGGGACATAAGTGGGGCAGTTTTGGGGTCTCTGCACCCCAGGAAGCTGCAGGGTGCTGCCGTGGGTCAGCCTGGGTGCGCGGGGGTGGCCGGGCACCGCTCGGGATGGGATGCGGTGACACCGGGGTGCGAGCAGCAACAGGGATTTCTTGTCCCTCCCGCGAGTTTAACCCCCGTGTGTGACCCACCGGAGCCCCGCTCCCTGACGATCCCACCGGCCAGAGCCAGCGGTTCTGCCGCCGGCAGCTCCGGCCACGACACCCCGGACCGGGGCTGTCCATGAGGCGCCCCGCCGCGCTAGGTGAGGCGGTGCCCGCGGGGCCACAGCCCGCCGCGGAGGCGGGGTGGCCGCGGGGGCAGGCGGCGGGGCGGGCTCCTTCTTTGGCCATGAGCGAGGTGCCGGCATTCGGCCGCCGCCTGCGGGACGCGGGGAGGGAGCGGCCGCAGCGCGGATCCGCCGGCGGCAGCAGGCGGGTGCTATGGCCCAGGCCAAGATCAGCGCCAAGGCCAACGAGGGGGCGCAGCAGCAGCAGCAGCAGCAGCAGTCCGGCGGGCAGCTCCGAGGCCGCTTCTACCGCTCCACATCCATGGCGGACCGATCCAGCCGCCTGCTGGAGAACCTGGACCAGCTGGAGCTCAGGTGGGGGCCCTTGCGGCGGCAGGGAGCCGGTGGCTCCGCTCCTCACGGCGGGCGCGGGGCCTTCCCCGGTGGGAGGTGGACGGGCTGGGTGAGGCTTCCTGAGGTGACCTAGGAACAGGATCCCCCCCGCACCGGAGGCAGTGGGGGCAGGCTTAAAAATGGCAGCTGCTACGCTGAGGTGAGGTGGCGTGTCCTGGAAACGCGAGAGATAGGGGCATGTGTGGATGTATGGGAACAGACGTTTACCGGGGGAAGCGCAAAAGGGGGTTTTGATTCGTTACGCTTTAGGGCTCGGGGAGCCCTCAGCACACGGGGGATGGCGGGTTGGGTGAGGGCAGCAGTGAGCCGACGGAAGCCGTGTCCTTCATCCCGCTCCGCAGCCCAGTGGCCCCTGTCCCGCACCTGTCAGGCAGGTGTTTCACAAGGAGATGCAGGAAATACGAGGATAAAACTCGCTGTCATTTGGGCTCTCTGAGGCTCTTGCAAGCCTTTCATCTGCAGCGCTGACTGTGGTGGAGTGTGGTGGTGATGTGTGAGGCTTCATGTCTCCCCAGCCTCCCTTTGTGCTCCCTGGTTCATCTACGGGTGTTCTTGTCACACGTGCTTACGTCCACCTCCTCTCTGAGGTTACAGTAACCCACGTAACTCTAACATGAGTAGCATCGCATCCTGCAGCTTAGGTGCCTGTTTCTGAAGTAGCTGCGAATACAGTGTGTACTCGCTGCGCCAAGGCGCGTCTGGTCTCCTCCTGATACTTGCCAAATAGTCCCATTTGATTTTTCCCCAGCTCGGCAGCGTTGAGAGGCGATTCCTTGTCTTTAATCATCTCCCTCATCCTCTCAGCTCTGCCTAATTACACGGTGTCTGTCCCGAGGTGGCTGGATGCACGGGCGCTGTGGGTGTACCACTGATTCACGTCCTGCCAGGACTGTTTCAACACGTCCTTTCCTTCATTACAGCTGCATATTGATCAGCGGCTCTCGCAGAACCACCCACCGTATTTCTAAGACTTTTCTGTAATTAAGAGAGCCCTGTGGGACACGGGAGTTGCGTTCTCCCCTTTCTGCCCACATTGCTTTGCAATAATCGGGAGTGGACTTTATGTGCTATTATATTAGCTTTCCTCGGCTCGACTGAATCTTCTTGAAGTCCCTCACAGACTTCTCTGAATTTGACTAAACCAAATCACTGTCTGCAAACAAGTCTTGCTGCTCACATCCAGGTCTGGAGCATGAATATGTAAATGCAAAATAAGTAGCAGGATATGCAGATGTCTTTCTCATTTGCTGAGTGTCTTTGAACCAAAGCAGACGGTTTGGTTAACCAGAAATTACACCCCAGATTACACCACCCAGTTTGCTGTGGGTCTTTCAGACAGGCATAGTTCTAAACAAGGAACAGTTTACAAAGGAAGAGTCAAACTACTTTGATTAAAGTCACTGAATTCTTGTATTTTTTTCCATGCCCAAGTAGCCAACACGCCTCGTTTCAAACTTACTTGAATGGCAGGAGGAAAAGCTTCCACTTCCTCGTTCACCAGCCAGTTTAGTTTAGCTATAGACCCTTGAGATATTGATTGTAAATGTAAGTGAAAATTTGTCGAAGTGAATAACAGCCTTTAATTAAACCCCTTGACAATCCTCAGTTCTGGAGTTGTTTAAGGTTGGCTGATCCCCGAGGCAGCCCTCATCCCTTTGGAAATGCACTGGTTTGAACAGCCTTCACTTCTCTCCCTTCCCTTCCACCACAAGAGCTGCTTTTCTGACAGTACCAGAGTATTTTTGTACCTCCCTGCCCGCTGTTTACAGAGGGACCTTTTCTCTAAGGAGAGTGAATGGAAAAGGGGGACTAATTTGGCTGCCAGGGAGTGAGCTCATCACCAGGGGGGCAGGTGGCACATTTGTCCCTTGTAAGGGCTTGGATCTTCCTGTTGCCCTGACTGCCCATGAGTGCCAAGACATCTCAGGAGCAGCTGGAAGCAGGACCAGAGTCTGTGTCTATGAGTCACTGTGTTCTGGTGGCTCAGTGAACACGCAGTCTAGGGCGTAATGGTACATGAGATAAGTCAGACTTTTGCTTGTTTTCTTTCCTAAAACCTTATTTTTTTTTTGTGCTTTCTCTCCTCCCTTGGAACAACCACATTCCCCCACCATTCACGTGTATGTCTCTGCTCACCTGAGTGCAGAAGCTCAGTCTAAGAAGCTGAGGATGTCAAGGCAAACCCCCCCGTGTTGTCACTGCCCACTGCGCACAGCTCCTTGTCAGGCAGAAGGCCACACCATCCTCAGATGTTTCTTTCTGCCTTTGAACACTTCTTCGCACCTCCAGCTTAACAGAGAGCTGTTTAAGTCGGGAGTTGTGTAAAGGACAGAGTTATTGCAGCTGTCATAAGAAAGCAGGTGTCCAGTTTCTCATCTGGAAACAAAGCACGGCCGGTCCACCTGTTCCTCCGGGGAATGTTCTACTCATGGGAATGGCATGTGGGAAAGAAAGGCACTACGCAGCTCATCACGCTCTGACCACGCGAAACCAGAAGTCAGGAATGTTTTTCTAGTGTTAGGTAATGGGTGGAATATTTAGTTGATGTTCAAAGTGACAAACACACTCCAAGTAAAAATACAGCTGGATGTTTTCATCTGTTTGTTAGAAAAAGACCATGTTGCTGCATCAAGATAAGTGATAATTGGGCAGGAATATGAGTGTTCTGTGTTCTTTTTGCCTTCTATTCTGTGGCTAGTTGTTTTTTTGAGACTTGGATTGTGTTTCCACTCTGTTCCACAGCAGAGGAATATGGGTGGAAACTGTATTCTCTCTTCCAATCTTTGTTCTTTTTTCCCCACCCCAGGAAAGTAAAGATTCACACAGACCTATGAAGCTAAAGCACATTTTAGGGAAGAAGTTAGGAAAGAGGCTACAAAGTGTGGACCTGGCACTCTTGGCAGGGGCAGAGGAGGGAAAGGTGTGCAGTCCCTGTAGACTGGTGTCTCTCTCAGCTGTGGCCTGAGGAGAGGCCAGTGGGACCCTTGTCCAGAGGCCTTGCTACAAGACAGGGCAGCGAAATAGAGTAGGGATGTGGTGGGCATCTCACCTCGACAGAGCCCCCAGCATCTCTCTGGGGCACTGACCATTTTCCTGAGGCTGGCGTGAGTGGTTTCTTTGTTCTTTGTTTTCTTCCCCCTAGAGAGATGTTCTGAAGTGATCCTGTCTGGTTGTTTTGTGACCCAGGTCCCTAGCAGTGCCAGCTGCCCGTTTCCTCTGCTCCCTTGCCTTGTCTTTCTCAAACCATCTCCTCCTATCTTCTGCTCAAGCTGCAGCTCCTGCTGGCTGGCTGTTGAGGTGCTGTGTTTGCTGCCAATACACTATGTTACCATGCTGTGCCTCCACTCTGCCTTCAAGAGCTCTCTGAAACCCAAAGAATTTATTTTTAAGGCTATTTAGTCCCATCATGCTGCTAATAATTGGTCAAAATGGAAACTTTTAGAAGGGAGAGCAGAGGGGAGTCCTGTTATGCTGCTTTCCTGTCCCTTTGCCCCCATGGCTGGAGCTGCAGTGCCTCCTCCACTTGCCATTACACAGTGCCGGGGAGGTGCTCATTTTGACTGCTGTTTGTGGAAGCAAATACACCAAGATCAGAATCCCGGTGGACTTTAGTTACATTGCAGTTGAAGAAGTGGTTAAGATAATTCCCAAGTAGCAATTACTGCAAATAAAATAGTTCTCAAGATTACGTTACACGACTTTCTGTAAAATAATGTCAGTCAAAGTTCCAGTGGGTAAATAATGGTGGGGCTTTTTCAGTACACAGTCATGAATTCTGATAATTTGGCTTTTCAGTCCTACCTCACATAGCAGTAGCTGGCTTTTGGAAGCAGTGATGATCTTGTAGGCACTCTCTAGAATTGCACCAATTCAGGATGCATCTCTGCAATGCAGTTCTTCTGCATTCTTCATAGTAGCCAGCAAAGCCTGTGGAAATCAGGGATTGATTCATGTGCTGAAGGCAGACCTTTAGTTTTTAAGGCAGTACAATAATATACTGAATCTGCTTTAATAACACTATTGCAATTTTTGATTTTAAGCTCCCCAGTGGCCACAATGCATTTATAAAACTGAAAACACTAGTTTTTTTAAAAAGACACAGTGAGGCATTTATGAAAATATTGCTAGACTTGATAAATTACAAAGTGCAGACATCTGAGACATGGAATGACTCCACCTGCCTCATTGCTCTTACTAACTCCAAAGTAATAATTAAAAGCATTTGCTCTCGGCAAGCATTTGCATTGCATTAACTTTTTCCCACTCCTCCTCAGAATGAACATTAAAGGCAAGGCCTGAAGCTTGTGCTTTCACTGACTAAATTAGGCTAAATATTTTGTAAAACAGTACCATTTTGTGAGCAGGCTGCATGTGAAGTGTGACTATTTATATCCTCAGATGCTCCCATTCTTCAGCGTTCTTTTGCCCTCTTTTCTCTTACTGCTGTTCTCTGAAGTTACCTGCCCTCAGCCAGCCTCTGAGGAAGGGAGGGAGGAGCAGCAGCTCCGTACCTGTCACAGGAGCAGAAGCAGCAATGAGCCACCACCATTTCAGGGCAGGCTCATGTTGAAGAGCACAGAGCATCTAAGAGACTTACCGATGGTTTGTTTCCCTGTTTCTGGCCAGGTTTAATAAACATTTCAGGACAGATGGATTCCTGTGCTGCTTACAGCAGCTAGACCTCCCAGGCTGTGTGCTGGAAGCATCTGAAACTCTCAGCGAGGTTCACATGATACGCTGCTTTTCTGCGGGGTCTGGGAGTGCAGAGTTGATGGGTTTGGCACAACTCTTGCAGCCAGTTGCAGCTTGACAAGCCCTCTGTGAGCCCCTGCCCTCAGGCCTCTGGGGCAAAGCCAATGGAGGGAAACGTTTCCATCTTGTCCTTGGCTTCCAAAGTAGATAGTTGCCAAGTGTGCTTTTCCATATTACTTGGCTGAATGCAAAATCCCCTCCTTAAAATCATGGTGGGGAGTAAGGCAAGAACTAAAGACTTGCCCTCACATTTCACGTATAGCATTTTCACACTGCCCATGGCCAGATGGGCCTGTACCTTATGCTATGAGGAGGAGGAGGGCAGACTGGGGGCATTCAACCACATAGCTTCCGAAGACCAAAGTTGTCAGGGAGAGCAGTTCCTGCTGGGCTTTCCCTTCGCCCTCACTGCATCATGTGTGATGGGGACTTGGTCTGTTTCTCTTCTAGTTCAGCAGCTGATAATAGTTGCCAGTTACCTACAAGACTTCTTTTATGGGGCTATAGTACCATCAGGCTCTGGATATCCAGACTAACCATGGAGTAGGACAGAACAGCACTGTCAGTAAAACAGAAGATGTAAGTCTTACTGAATTATTCTTGGTTATGGTTTTTACAAATTCTATTGAGTCTTGAAAAGTGAAGGTAAGATACAGGCAATGGCCATGAAATTGGAGAGGCTACCTCATGGATAATTAAGAACTGACTGTACTTCTTAAGCTGAAGCTTAAAAAAACTGTTCTTGGCAGCTATAGAGGTGAACAGCTATTTTATTATTTAAACATTTTGTTTGGTTTAACCGTGCTCAGGGTAGAGGCTTTCCGTGACGCAGCATCTGCTATGGAACAAGAGAAAGAAACCCTGCTAGAAATGATCCACAACATACAGAACAGCCAGGACATGAGGCACATCAGCGAAGGTAAACAGCTGCTTTGCCATACCCTCCCAACTGACTTGAAGTCAGACAGCCTGTGCCTTAGGGAGCAGCTCTGCTTGGTGGGTGCTGCTGGTGAAGGTACAGGCCCTGGAGCCAGCTCATGATTCCCGTATCCTGGGATCCCCTTTTCCTTGACTTTGTAACTTCAGATACTGTTCAGCCAGATGGTCTGCCATGAACGATGCTATGGTGTATATGTGTGTTGTGGTTTAAGCTGAAACCAGGACGACAGCCCATACTCTCTTCAACTGGCTTATTTTCAAAATGAGGGTAATACAGCTTAGCTGAGGGAGGGAAGTTGACGAGAATGATGATGCTTAAATACAGATGAAAAACCAGCATTTTAATGGCTTTGAGTTCTGCACAGGAGTGCTACACAGTGTACAGCCTGCAGGAACCTGATGATTAGGATCATTATCATGGTTGTGTGATATATGGCATTAAATACGTTCCCTAAATGTATGTTTTATATCAGGTGCTTCAAATTGCTGGTTCATTGGCTTTTCAGGAGCTTACGTATCAAATATGCTGTGTCCGTGGTTTGGGGAAAAATTGTTTTCAGATAATAGAAACCCATTTTTTTCCTGGCCCTTAATTGCAGCTGGTAGTCAGAAATCAGTTTTCTCTTTATGGCCTTCTGGGGTACTGCCTAAATCTCTCCCTCACAGTAGCACAGTTAACACAAACTGGCAAACATGCCAGTTTGGTTAATGAATAATGTTTTCTGATAATACAGTATGCTTTGCTTTAACATGACACAGCAAGTGGTGTGTTGGCAGCAGAAAATCATAGCTTACATTCTTAGGAGAGCTTAATGCATCATTTCAAATCAGAAGATGCTTCTGTGAAATAAGCAGGACTCGGGCAAAGGCAGAAAATTCATTTCTCTCCCCTGGAAATCTTGTTGATTGCCGCTTAAAAAAACAGCCTTGCTTATTGCCAAGTTGTAGCACTTTGGTTGTCTTGAGGGGAGAAGGCTTAAACAGGAGAGATTTAGGTTAGATATAAGGAAGAAGTTCTTTACTGCGAGGGTGGTGAGGCACTGCAACAGGCTGCCCAAGGAAGTTGTGGGTGCCCCATCCCTGGCGGTGTTCAAGGTCAGGTTGGACAAGAGCCTTGAGCAACCTGGTTTAGTGTGAGGTGTCCCTGACCATGGCAGGGGAGTTGGAACTATATAAGCTTAAGGTCCTTTCCAACCCTAACTGTTCTATGATTCTATGATGTTATTTGCACAGGAAAGTATTCCCCTGTAATGTAGAATGTATTCTTGGTTTTGATGTAGGTGAGAGGGAAGAGCTTAATTTGACAGCTAATCGCCTGATGGGCCGAACCCTCACAGTGGAGGTTTCTGTGGAAACCATCCGGAACGCCCAGCAGCAGGAATCCCTCCTGCATGCCACCAAGATGATCGATGAAATCGTCAATAAACTTCTAGATGATCTGGAAGATGCCAAAATCCGCTTAATGTCGCTTTACGGTGCATGCACATCTGATGTGCCAGCGGGACCCATTGATCAGAAGTTTCAGTCTGTGGTGATTGGGTGTGCCATTGAGGATCAGAAGAAGATCAAAAGGCGGCTAGAGACTCTGCTTAGAAACTTGGAAAACTCTGAAAAGTCCATCACATTGTTGGAGCATCAGAAATCATCTGTTCGACAGTCTTGCAACAGCAAACAGGATTAAACCGTCCTCTGGGCTAGTTCTGGCAAACCGCAGGATAAGCAAATCTCCATAAAAAGCACAAAGCAGCTAAGGAAAAACAGATCTCTGTGCAAGCATGCACGTATGTACGCATGCACAGCACCAAAGTATCTTTGATTGCAAGTTGCGAGCATTTAATGGGTTTTGGTAGCATCAGCATTTTCTTTTGGCAATAAAGAATGCTCCTCTAGAGTCGATCCTGCTCTGCTGCAAGTTTAATAGTGCTTCTGCTGAACTGTCAGGAACTGCCAAAATCTTTCCTCCATTCTCCTGGGTTGTTTTTTTTAAGCTAAAGTTGGTTTGTCCTATCATGAGATTTCAGCTTTTCTCTACTGTATACATAGTGTGCGAACCAGACTTTTGGGGACAAAATGTGGCAATAAATCCAAAACCATTAATAAACTGTTGATGGTATTTTCATAAACCACACTGTCCTGCTCATTACCACATACAGTTTGAGTGATTGTGCACTGTTCATAAGTAGATCAGAGTACTTCCAAGAGACAGACTCATACCTCCCATTTGTAACTGAGGAAGTGAAAAGCAATGCATCCACTCAAAGGTCACAACCAAGGCTAGAAATGAGCGCCAGCTCTTGCAATCCACCCTTACACATCCTGCCCAGAGAGGCTGGTGGCCTCCCACCACCTGTAGTTCAAGGTTGCTTTGTAATTTTAACATAAAGGGAATTGTGTTTTATCAGCTACTATTCTGCACATTCATTTTGCATCATCACCTGTGAAGCTGCAGAGCAGAAAAGTTGAATTCTCAGGTGGCAGATACCATATTCATTCCTTGTGTAGGATGGGAGGTGCCAGGGCTGTAAACCCCTCATATATGTAGAAGCACGCTGTGGTTCCAGGAACCTGACCCACACTTCTTGGGAACCCCAGGAACTGTGAGGGCACTGACACTGCGTTCTATTTGCAGAAACGGCACTTCAGATGATGCTTTCAAAAAGCAAGTCACAGCTTTGAGATTGGAAAAACTCTCCATGAATTTGGTGAGATTAATTTCATAATTCCACTTTAAAGAATCACTGCTTATATTCATGTGGTTTAGCTCCTTGTGAACTTTAACAAGCAAAGTAAATTTTCCGGTTGTTTAACAGCATTAAACACCTTGAAAATAATACACAGCAGAGACTGTTCTTGGAAACTGCGCTGTGAAGTAGTTATGTCGAACATAGCTTAGTGATGCTTAGAATATTCCTTTGATATTGGAGGGCTTTAAGGCCACTGTAAGATTATTCAGGCCAAAAGCATTAAGGGATTTTTGTTTTCCTTTTTGATCCTCTTCCTGTTTTTTATAGCTCTTGTACAAGTGTTTTTGTTCTCAAGGACAAAATGATCACAACCTCTATGATCTAGGGGTAAGGTAATACTGCAGGTTAGACTTAACCTAAGTAAGTTACTTCCTTATTTTTACTATTCTTTTTGTCTGTTTGCCCTCCACTTCCCTAAACCCCGTATTACCTGACCCCCAGGAAGTCTACAGTACAGCCACTGCTACCCTATCCTATGCTTTAGGCCTGCAAGTTGACATGCCACATCCAGTAAAAGATCCCATAGATTTGAACAGCCTAAGTTTAAAACAAGTGACACTGTCTTTAAAGTTTCTTTCACACAGTTAATGCCTGTAAGACACAGGAAAAGACACTTGTTTTCCTCTTTAGAACTCTAGTGGGGGCTGCCCAGCTTCCCCCAGCTGAACATGGTACAGCTGCGCAGTACATAAAACGTACCCAGATACCATCAAAGCTTCACTTTTCTCAAGGTCTTCACTCAGTCGTAGTTAAGCACTTCCCTGACCATGACCATGAAAATGTGAGTTTTCTCGTATTTCCAGACTCTTTCTTGCCTAAAACATTCCAATTAATCCTTACTAGGGTGTTAAGCAAGTAACTTGTTCTCCTGTGTGAAAAACCGCATGCAAGAGGAACCAGGAGTATATTGCTTCCCAGATTCCCAAGACACCCAGACGAAGAGGCAGACTCATACTTGGTTCCATTTTACTAAAAAAAGAACACAGAACCACACAAAGCTGCAGCCACCAGTAAGCGTTTACCTGTTTCTTTTCAGAAACCTCATCAGGCACCTTTGATACATGAGTAATATTTTAATGCCACTTACAACGTCTACAACCATTCACTTGTCGCTGCATTAGCCAGACCAAGCGTGGAAAACAAAGTGACCAGAAAGCACAGAACAGAAACCCGTATTTCATATTTGAACTGTGTGGTGAAGGGCTCAAAAATGGCCCTTCTGCTAGGTGGGGGTGCCTAATGTGCTGCTCTGGATCCTAACTGCTCCCAACATATGGGCCAGGATTGGGCACACAAGTTTTCTGAGCAGATTCAGGCTGCATAGGTACAGGGTTAGAGCAATTTTATGAAATAGGCTGACAATTGAATGTGACCACAAAAGAAAGACCTGTATCAGACCAAATAGTGATAAAATAAACACGTTTAAGTTAAGTTGCATGATAAAACTAATGTAACTTGTAACAAGAGAATTACCTCTGGGGATTTTACAGGACCAGCACACACAAAATATTCAGGTTTAAACATTTATTTTCCACTTGAGGATGTATGGTAAGTTATGTTATATTTTTAGAAAAAAAAAGTCATTACATATATTTGAGATCATGACAGTGATAAAACCAGTTCTGAACATTGTGTTTTGACCATTCAGATTCATGTGAACTTGCAAACAAGAGTAAGTCATTCATTAGTAACAATGCACCTTCACTCTTGCACTGACAGCAGAATTCTCCTGGTCCAGATTCAGGTTTTTCTGATCAATTTTATTTGGTTCTGCTGAACCACATTAATCTCAGGAATAGAAGGAAGAACACTCATCCACAAATTATTTATCGGTATTACCCTACTACCAGAAACCTGAGAATGAGTTCAGTAGTGGGACTCACCTGGCCTTGAAATGATTGATACAGCACTTCTGTGACACAGAAGCGTTTGAAAGTTTCTCTTAATTCTATTACAGCACCTTTCACCTTACATCTAAGCATTGCTGCATTTTTTCTTCTCTAATTTTCATTACCTGTTTGAATGCCTTATTTCACACAGAAGTATTTTCTTCTCTCAATACTGTCTGAGCATTAAAAAGAAGATAGGCACAACTGTTGCTTCCTACAGGAAGATGGTAAGGTCGTTTTGATGAAACCAAGCTTGTTGCTCTCTGGTTTATGCACTATTAGTGTGCAGGTATTGCAGCTTCAACCAGAGGTCTATGATTACATTTAGAGAAGCAGCAGGGGTCTAAGTAGTGCCACTGGAATCCAAGCAGCATGTTTGTTAGTTTGCTCTATGACTGAATTCCCACAGAGGGTGCTGCAGCGCAAATCATTCATTCAGTTATTAACTGGTAGCTACCAACTTGAAGAAGATGAATTAAGAGGTTCAAAGTGCATGTATGCTCAGTACTGTGCAGGTACCCCTGTGTAACTACAGGGAGCACAACGTGGTCAGCTGCTCAGTTCCCTTTAGTATAACATAGAACTGCAGAAGTGACGCAAAGGGAAAGCTATGTGTTGGATACATTGTGTAGCCCAGTAATGGAGGGGAAAAAAAAAAAGATGACACAATTTACTGAATCATAAAAAAATTAAACAGGAAATCAACTGACAGTATGGTAATTCAGGCATTCTGACTAAAAAAGGTAAGCATTTCTCCAAAATTGTCTGAAGTGGAGTATTTCATTTTCTAAATTAACCACACATGCCCCCATGCACAAAAATCCTAGTGTGATCAGTCTTACAACTCTGAGATTCCTTATTTCCAGTTGGAAACACTTCCCTAGCATTACGGCTTTGCATCATCAGGAAGTGATGTTTCACTTCCTGACAGAACAGCCATTCACGGAATAGATACAACACAGAAACAACAGGGGCTTTGGTGTCATGCTTACTTCACCAAGGCTTTAACAATTACTGAAACATTTGGTATTTTAATGAAATGCTTTGAGCGGAGAAGCCAGTGTTTGCAATAAAAATTGATGTGGGTGCTAAATGTCTAGGCGTGCCTTTGCATCCAAAAGGCTAAAGAAAGTCCCTCCCACTGAGGAGTGAGGTGAATACCTAAAGATTCCTGCAATGCAGAAGTCATCTGGTTTCCATCTCCACATTAACCCCAGTAGGATAAAACAATATTTTCAAGCAAAGCACATGCAGAACACGCCCCAGGAAAATGCTAATGGGACAGTCTCCACCTCAGTCATTCTCATTGGAGAACAATCAATGCACAGTCACAACAAAGACTTAAGATGGGAATGGAATGGAAAGAAATGAAAGCTCACTGTTACTCAATGCTGCAAGTCTGTATTCCTATGTTATAATGTGTGTTCTGAATTTCAACATATCCTAAATTTTGCAAGTCTGTCAAGTCTCCACCTATAAACATTTCTACTCATTTTCAGTCCTTAAAAAAGTGGTTTATAATGACACACCTTAAATACAAATGGCTTATGTAATAATATGATATCTACAGTATAACACGTAATAGTACAAATAGTCATTATGTGTCATACAGACATTTTTCAGTCCTCTGTACAAAGTCAAACATGGCAAAAAGGATGTTTCAGACACACTGTGGATTGTTTCAAGAAAAATGAATTAAAAAAGGTGGAAGTGGCAGACAGACAACAAAATGTGAAAGTTTCCACATTAAAAACAGTTGTCGAAACTCTTCACACATACACTCTGTGCTACACCCTGAAGTTGTAAGGTGGCCGGATGATGTACAATCGTAAGTCTTATGCTAAGTACCTTACTTCTGAAATTGAGAAGACCAATAGACTCCACCATGTATACGTACATACAGGGATTAAACACACTTGTTAAAAAACAAAGGCCTTTATCAGGAGAAATTATAGGAAACATTACAGTGAAGTACACACAGTTTGCTGCACTAGCGAAGGGGATCAAGTGCCTTGGAGGCCACCTTAGTGCCAGCAACAGGAGATGCTCTAACAGCTGGTCAAAGAAACAACAGTACTCGGTAGAAAGTCTAACATAAGTAAATGTTAAATACAGATTTCAGAGATCTCTGTTGTTTGTGCATAATTCACCAACCACTTCTCTCCCTGCAGGCAGTGGGAAAAAGCACATTTCAGTTTTCACACTCACTGACTTAGTAACAAAGTAAGTCAAGCTTTCTACATGAATTCACACAGTGAAAAGTCCTTCCTCCAAAAATAGATCACTCAACCCATTTTCACTCTCATACACCACTTACAAAACTATTAAAACTCTGAATTCCTTCAAGCAGCATATTTTGCATTTGTCACTAGCAGGTTTGTTGTAGAAATCCTAGAAAGTTAAAACTATACCATACAAAACCATGTAAACAAAAAGGATACTTTTCACAAGGCATGCGTGCTCTTGGAGAAGATTAAAAAGTGTTTATTTTTGGTCAATAAAAGATACCTTGCTTAGCATTTTTAACAGCACCATGGTGATTTAGGAGCCTAAGCCCGTATTATTTGAATTTAGATTTGGACTCCTAAACATCTAAATCAATTCTGTAGTGTTATTTAAGCACTTTGAACAATTTTTGCCATGTCTCTGATCCTGCAGAATCAGATTTTGTGTAGCCAGCAGCTAACTTTGAACATGAGATGACATTCAAGAATGTCTCACAAATGTAATTCAGTCACCCAGCTGCAAGGTTTTTGGATCCTCCACGACTTAGTTTATGATATCTATGAAACAATTTTCCAGGCAAGATAACCGGCTTGTGACACAATGTTGCAAGTTCCTTTTTCATAGACAACACAGGATACAACAACCGAATTTGAAGAGAAATATGATTATATGTTTCTTCCTAATTATCTATTAGTGTCAAAGACCCTGTTACTTGTTCAACTGGTTAAGACAGAGAAAAACAAAATTATAAAAACATCTGTAGCACTGCATTAAGTAAAAAGGAGCATTTTTGGCACCATACATTTTTAAATCTAAGCTTTTAGGCCCAAAGTAGAGCAAGTTAAATATACACAGTGGTGGCTGGGAAAGCCTCATCTGAAATGCAACATTTTGAAAGGGAACTTTTTTTGGAAGATGCTATTTTATGCTCACTGGCTGATCTCCCAAGTAACAAATACACTGGAATTTAGCCTAAATATTCACACCAAATGTTTACATATACCTCACCAATCATATGTAACACAAATATATTGCACCAACAGAACTGCCAGAATCTTTATAATATAGTCAGGCATAAAATATAGCGTCTTTTGATCTTCATATATCTTCTTAGTGTCCTGTCTAACCAACTCTAATGTTTGTTTGAAATTTAGCTGCAAGGTTGCTACTTTACCTTTGGCCATAGTGTTACGATGTCCTGGTTTCAGCTGGGATAGAGTTACTTTTCTTCCCAGTAGCTGGTGCAGTGCTGGGTTTTGGCTTTAGTCTGAGAACAGTGCTGGTAACACACTGGTATTTTAGTTGTTGCTCAGCAGCGCTTGCCCCGGTCAAGGCCTTTTCAGTCTCATGCTCTGCCAGTGAGGAGGGGCACAAGAAGCCAGAAAGGAGCAGAGACAGGACATCTGACCCAAACTAGACAAAGGGGTATTCCGTACCACAGCACATCATGCCCAGTACATAAGCTGGGGGGAGTTAGCCAGAAGGCCTACATCACTGCTCAGGTCAGGCTGGATATCAGTCAGTGGGTGGTGAGTGGTTGTATTGTGCATCACTTGGGTTTTCTGAATCCTCAGTTATCTTTTTTTTTTTTTGTTCCCTACTATTATCAGTATTGTTACTGTTGGTGTTATTTCTATTATCTGTAATATTGTACTTTAGTTATTACACTGTTCTTATCTCAACCCCTGGGGTTTACAGTCTTTTGATTCTCCTCCCCATCCCACCTGGGAAGGAGGGAAGGATGTGGCAGTGAGCAAGTGGCTACGTGGTACTTGGCTGCTGGCTGGCTTTAAACCACGACAAACGGTCTGTACCTATACTTGTAAGTATTATCCTTGTGCTAAATGCGCTTTGCAATTCAGCAATACCTAATTCATAGGTCTGGAAATAATTCCTTGAAAAAGAAGCTTGCCTAATTTATAAAAGTGCACGGGCAGCCGCGGTTCTGTGTTTTGCCACCAGGTGTCTCACTCCGAACACTCAAAACAACTGCATCAGCAAGGTTATATAAATCTACCCTCTCTCAAGGATCCCATAGGCACAAGATTTGCTAAAGCACTGGTAAAAATACCTCTACAGCTGGCTTTATTCTGTATTCAATTGCACAACTTCATCCAATTCACTGGCTTGTTTTTTTTTTCCTCCCAAAGTGGTCTAAAGTATGCTGCAGTTGCTGAAAGGACTTTTGTTTTTCTTGGTCCTCTGTTTGTTTGGTTTCAGGTTGATGACATCTCCTCCATTAAGAGTGCTAGAATTCTGGTTGGAGTCACTTCCACCACCTGTGTTAAAAACACCTACAGAATTTAAAGACAAGAAAAGTATTTGTATTTCTTTACTTCTTGTTGCACAATATATTAACACTTCAGACACAACTCTTACTACTGCATAGTAAGGCACCTCAAACCCACTCTATTTTTTTAACGGCTTTTCCTACTTCTGAGTCAATTTTGCAGCTAAACTTGAAGGAGAGCCAGTTGGAATTACTAGCCAGGCAGTATTTTAAGCAGGTTTCCATCTATATAATTGAAGGGCAGCATATGCATTCATCTGCACATGTGTATTCTACTAATAGCATGGTAACAAAGTTACGGTTAGTTGAGTAATGTAATAAAAGAAAAACATGACAATTTTGAAGTTGGAAACTTTGCTGAGATAAAGGTAAGGAAAAAGCTTGAATAAAAAGGGGAGTGTTTTAAAAAGGAAAATAAAGGAACTAACTCAGAAATGCTTTAAAGAAGGACTATGGAAGTTTGGTATTCCCTTAGAAAAGGCAGTTTACAAACACCTTCTGATCACATGCCAGATTCTTTCACCGTGTAAATCCACACGAAGATGAGTAACACTGATACTAATTAAATTAAAAAGTCCAGCAAGCACCCCTTCTCAAGTCCTTACACAATCTTTGTTTAAAAAAAATTAATAAAAGGGTGCTTGCCAAAAGTTTGCTAGAGACTTTAGAGTATCAGTTTAACAGTTGCGTAACTTTAGAGTCATAAAGTTATTTTACAGAAGGAAAGAAGACAATATCCTAAGATAGGAACATAACAGACTCTGATTCACCTTGTATTAACTCCATAAGGAAACAGGTAAAACCATAAGCTGTGATGGCACAAAATAATGATTCTGGTTTTTTTTGTAACAGTATACATACCAATCTTGTTACTGCTTGTATGTACTAGTTCCGTATCTTCGGCTGTCTGTTGCTTGAGCCTTTGAAGATATTTATCAGCTAAGTACTTAAAAACTGGAATGTAATAATAAAAAAAAGGTATGCTTAAATATAATCTTCATATCAATACTAATGTCTCTGTATCAAAATTCTGTGTGGTGACAGGTTTAGCATGATCTGTTAAGTGATGGTCTCTCAGCATGCCTGAGTACCTAAGCAGAATCCAGGTTAATCCAAGAGTCTACCCACGTCTTACACCCTGCAGTACTGCTCTTGAACAGCACATAGAAACATCTCAATACTTCTATAATAAAGCTGGCAAATAACATTTTGCCAAATGTGCAAATTCATACCACCTGAAACTTTTTAAAGTTATATAGGAATTTAACATACTTCTTTTTTGTAAGAAGTCTTAGAATAATAGCAGTCATGTAAGGTTAAGTCTATTAATAAAACTTGGCAGCAATATTGCTCTAATTAAGTAATGCTACCCTAGTTTGTATTGGGGTATAAAAAGTCTACCTAGGATTCTGGGAAAAAAAAATCTCCATCCAACCAAACCAAAAGCTGTAGGAGAATTTTCAGAACCTATATGTGTTATGATTATTTATATTTGTAATTAATAACTCATGCAAAGATACAGAAACATTTTATATTTTCTCTTCCAGATTCATCTCCCAAGGTAAATAATGTTAACAGAGAAGAAACAATTAGTTTACTATTAAGTCTGCCTGATTAAGCAAAGTTATCAGAGACTCATATTTATTCAAACCTACCCCACAAAGATAATGACCAAAGTCTGTAACAGTAGTATTATGAAATTAAATATATACACTTAAAAGTGATACTTAAGAACTAGTCAAATATCACTTTCAAGAGAGCCAATCTTGTAATGTACTTTATTTAACTAAACTATTAAGTGTTTCTATCAGTTAATAACAATTACAGAATAGTCTGTTCAACAATATGTATATTGTAGTAATTGAACTTACACTTTTTGTTTTTGAAGCTCAGTGCTTTTATGACAGTCATTAGGGACAAAGCAGCCTTAACACATTGGCACTTCTAAATATTAAAGCTGTGCACTGGTTGCAGAAGAGAAAGGAAAGATATATACAAGGAAAAAGGCCTAATAACACTGATACCAAGTAATTCCAGCTATGTTTAAAGCGTGCCGCTAAGGGAAATCAAAAGGCCAACAGCATGCAACAACCTGCAAAGTAACAAAGCAGCTCCAAACTAAAGAACTGTTCCCCGCTGCAGAGCAGAGGGCGGGACAAACATTGCTGCACTTCATACCTTCAGTTACGTTTAGGTCTTCCTTCACAGACGCTCGGTAGAACCTTAACTTCAGCTTTTTTGCCAGTGCTTCTGCCTCTTCACTGCACAACACAAGAAGATTGTGTAAATACTAATTTGTATTATTTGTCAGCATTTATTCTTACAGACAAAATGCTTCTTGGCAAGTTAAGCATGGCAAAGTGGGTTGAGAAACTCAGTCAAAAAGTAGGTGTCCCTTAATTTGTTTACAGTATTTCCACTATAAAAAAGATGGTATTTTACATGCAGTTTCTCTATGACCAGAAATAATTGCTTTTCAATACTTATTGACTTCATTAACTAAAATTTCCCAAGGATTCAAAGACAGGTGTCAGTGAAACCAAAAGGAAAAAGGCTGTAATTAACAGCACTAGAATCAGAAAAATTACTACTGCAAAGTCAAAACAACCAAAAGAGTAATCCTTAAGTATATTTTAATGAAGCAGTAGACTCATCAGATGAGTGCAGAGGTGAAATGAAGGATTACTTTGTGAGGTGAAAGAAAAGTTAAGGAAAAGTTGAGGAAACTTATGAAAATTTCACCAAGGGAAATCACGTCATCAGACAGATGGTGATACTGAGGCAGACGGAGTATTCTGAGAATGAAACCTAAGTGACATACCATGAATAAAGAAGGAGTTCAAATGCAATTTTGCTTTTCCTTTGAAAAATCCTCAGAATTCTTTGCAGAGGGAGTAGAAGCTGATTTATGTCATCAATGATAGCAAACAGAGAATAAAGAAAGCCAGTGCGGGAAACAACAAAAAGAAGAAATAATTTAAATCACTTAGGAAGATGGCAGAAACAAAGAGGTGGAGAATGATCGACTTCATCGTGCAATATTTTCTACATGATATGCTGTGGTAAATGAAAGTTAGCATTTGTTAGGCTGATTTGATGGCACGAATGAAATTGGTCATATATACAAAGGCAGAATGAATCAACAGTAGCATTTGTAAAGAAAAATACAGTGAAGAAGGGACAGCACCATGCAGTTGGAGAATATTACCAGGTATGGATTTCTACAGAGTTATAATGTTTTAATTAAAAATGAACAATAAAAACAAATTAAAGTGAAGCAAAGAACATTGTTACTTTTCTAAACATCCTGTTTAATACTTCATCATCATTTTAGCAAGCATTCACTAGGCAAATTAGACAATGTAACTGCACTGGTGCATAACAGAGTTTAACAGTATCTGTAAATTTTAACAGGAGAGAAAATTTACAGGTTTAGAATTTCTGATTAAAAAAAGAGAAAAATGACAGAAAGAATCTTATCATGGCATAACCAAACTCGTCGTGTTATTCCTCTGTTTTTCTGGCTGACACTTCAGAGGAAGGCATGAAGCAAACAAAAAGCTCCTAGTTTTGCAAGCACATCTGCCCAAGCAACTACACTCATGCAGCATTACCTGTCACCTGTGCTCCTAGGGCACGTTTCAATGCAGGGTATAGATTTGACAACCGTAAGTCTCCATCACAAACTCCCATAAATATATATATATATTTTTAAATGTATGCATATAAGGGGCATATATTGTGCTTTAAAAACAGTAAGATAAAACTCCTACTTCTTTATGCAAGAGTCATCAAGAAGATCAATCTTATTCTGCACAAGAACTGTGGGAATGTCTCCAACTTCAGTCACAACTTTTTCCTTCCAGGCAGGGATTGCTTTGAAGGACTCTCTGTCAGTCGTAGAAAACACAAGAACACAAGCCTGGGCTCCTAAAAATATACAAATCAAGTACAAATACAAATAAATACACATCAACCAACCAACAAATGAACAAAATTATCTATGAAGTATTTCTAATATGAGGGGTTTTCAAGTTTCTCCCATAAAAGTACACTTTTACCACCACAAGTGGTGACTTGTGTCAAAGCAACGGTCATATACTACCCAAATGAAAATAGATCGCCATATTATTTTGATCATTATACCCATCCTTCATGATGGCTACAGGCCTGTTACCTTTCAAGCTATTTCGAGCATGCTGCATATATGCAGGGGAAGGAGTAGGATGGGTGTGGAAAGGCTGGAAAAAAGGGAAAGAGATGTTTGCTTATTGTTCACTGTTTTCCAGACAACGGCGGCCAGGTATTTTTCTGCATGCAGGATCGGTAAAGCACACTGCAAGTTATTCTTTGTGCTACAGTAATTTTGATGTTGAAAAGCAGAATTTTTTTTTCTCAGAGGGAGTTGTGATTACTTCAAGTAAACTTTTTCGTAGCTTTTTGGAGAAAATAAGTGTATTTCTAATTCATACTCGTTCAATCACAGCACTATGATAAATTAAAGAAAGTGTTTTATACCATTTTTGTTATGATTTTGTAACAGCCTTAACAAACAACAGTTTAAACCCATCAATACTGAGAAGTTACTTTCACAGCTGATTAGTAAGTGGATTTTGACACTCAGTAGCCCTTTGTTATCCTCATGAAACTACTTTTCTTTGCATATGAACACACAAACACTATTGTTTATATGCCTTCAGCATATTTGCTCTTTAGTAACAGAATGTAAAGGAAATGGATAGCTGACATCTTTGAGACCAGTGTCATCTTGTGGTGAGTATCACAAACTAATTACACATAGAATGAAAAATTATTTCATCAGCATGAATTTTTTTTGTATCTCTTGAATTTCATCAAGTATCCCCCATTCCTGTATTCTGTTTGTTTTTGTATTTCTGTGACAGAAAGCACTCAAGGTCTTTTATTAGGTTTCCTTTTATTTAGCTTTTAAAAACCAAGTTCAGTCTATCTTTACAAAACTCTCCCTATGTTCTTTCAAATTCCTTCACATGCTACTAGGATCCTTCTAGTACGAATACAGAATAAGAACTACCCTCAATTTCAAATCAAGTTCTACCAATAAAATTGTAGTAATGTAGTCTTCCATAATTTTCATTATTATTTGTGTTCTAAAATTCTATGTGTTTTCCCTATTGTCCACACCATATTGTAATGTATGCAATTATTCTAATCCTGTGAGATAGGTATAAAATTAATTATTCTTTCCAAACCAGGTTAGTTTGTATTTCTTGATGCTGAATTTAATTTAACTTGGCATCTGGCAGACCAGCTTAATAAAGCTTCCCAAGTTCTTTGCTCTACGAGAAATGAGAATATTTATTAAGACTCTCACCATCAGTAAATGTCACCTTGTTCAGTTTTTTAAGACTAAGAAATCTATTGTGAAGTTACCACTCTAAGAGACTTCGACTTCACCTCTCTCCTTCCACCCATTCCTTCTGAACTCTAAAACATGGAAATAACCGGGCAATAATAAGTTCAGAGGGCAAAGTTCTACCATATGGTAGTTAATAAGGGGGTGACTTACATCATCAGACTTCCTTATTCAATCTATATATAGTATACATAGAATGCAATGGACAGGGACAGTAAAAATAACTCAGTCTTTTTCCTAGCCATTGGGTAATTAGTTTGTCAAGAACTGAATCATGGGATCTTTGCTAAGTTGTTCATATTTCCCATGTTAAAAACCAAAAAGGCAAGATTTTCACAACCACTGTTATATGCAAAGAAAGCCTAAGCATGTGATTTGTAAACTGGCTAAATAGATGGACTGCCTTTATAAGACTGAGTAATACCACTTCTGTTTCATGAAGTAAAGACTTTCTTTATCACTCTGTTGTGTTAACATGTTCAAGGCAGCCTGTACTAACAAGAGAACTATCCTGCCTAGTAAACTATCTTTCTAAGATGACTGGTGGGTTTTTTCCCCTTGGATTAATTTCTAAGTGCCTCAGCCATAACTTTTGGAATATTTACAAATATTTCTTACAGAAGTAATAACACACTTCCAGAGGGAAAACATAACTTTGTGTTTGACTGTTTGAATGGCTATGTTCTGTGCAGTTTCTGCAGAGGCATTTGTCTCATTTTGGTCTATGATTTTTAAAGGGCACTGCTGATCATCCTGCATAAAGTGGCATTTAATTAAGACAAGGATTTTGCATGAAGGGGAAAAACATTTAAGAATTGAAAAAAGGCAAACTAAACATGCTGTGCACAGACATGGAATAACTAACACAACACAAAGATAGGAAAATATTTCAGAGATGTGCAAACAAACTGGCAAACGACAAACATGGTATTTTCACCTCTGTAGTAGGCTTTAGTTATTGCATCAAATTCTTCTTGACCTGCAGTGTCCCATAACATTAGCCTGACATCTTCATCATTAACTCTGAAATAAACAGCACATTTTTTTAATCCATACAGTGAACAAAACTTATTCAAAACAACATGGAAATACTTCAATTTCTACAACGGCAGAATAATCCAAGTCAAACTGAACTTGATTTAAATATAATTTAATTTAACATTAATGATGGTTCACCTCTGTAACATACTACAGCAGGAGTCCCTCAAGTACATTATAAGCTCTTTACTGACAATCTGTATTACATATTCCTCTTCCTTTCCTAGACATCAAAACAAAACTTAGGTACTTGAATAATGGCCCTTTTGTCTTTTTAATCATCTTATAGGCTTTATAGAATTTTCTTACTTCTCATTTTCCATTTTATCAAACACAACTGGGAATGGCCTGCTTATACTGCATACAGACTAAATCTATAGCATATTTCTTTTTCCACAGTAATTTTTATCTATATTGACTAATAAATTTGTATTATCCTTTTATCAAAAGCACCTCTATTTCTTCCACAATTAAAAAACCCCAAAAAATTAACAGGCAGTAGAATACAAAGGAAACTTGTCAAAACTCTTTAGTACAACAGAGGTTCTGAATTTTAGTTAGAATTCTAAATCTTGGACAGAAAACAGAGTGATATAATTTTAGCCCACATGCAAGGAGAAAACAACTCCCTTTACTGTGCTTCAAAAGCAGCAGGCCTTTTTGTCTTCCAAGCCCTCATATATCTCAGGATGGCAACAGAACAAAGAAAGAAAGGGAAAGGTAAAAATCAATAGCACAGCAGCTGTTTAATACATACTGGATTTGTCTTTCCAGGAAATCTACACCAATAGTTTTCTTGTAGTCTTTTGTAAAAATCCCTTTACAGTATCGCTGAATCATGCTGGACTTCCCAACAGCTCCATTTCCTACTACTACCACCTTAATAGCCACCTCCATATCTTCTTCCAACATCTTTGTGTCTCAGGTGACTCTGGCTTATTCAGGAAACAGCTGATTCTGTAAACAAAGTAAACAGCTATGTGCAGGAAAACAATGTGAAACGAAAGCAAGAGGAAAGATGATCACACACATCAGGAATCGCGCAGTACAATTTATCTCCATCTCTGTCATGGGCTGCTTAAGTGACCTTGAGCAACATCCTTTCAGGTAGCTGTAGACAGCATTAAGGTCCCCCCGAGCCTTCTCTTCTCCAGACTAAATCACCCCAGGTCCCTCAGCTGTTCCTCATCTGCTCCAGACCCTTCACCAGCTCCATTGCCCTTCTCTGGACTTGCTCCAGCACCTCAATGTCTTTCTTGTAGTGAGGGGCCCAAAACTGAACATAGGATTCAAGGTGTGGCCTCACCAGTGCTGAGTACAGGGGGATGATCACTGCCCTGGGCCTGCTGGCTATGCTGTTGCTGATACAGGCCAGGATGCCACTGGCCTTCTTGGCTGCCTAGGCACAAGCTGGTTCATGTTCAGCCGCTAACCAGCACCCCCAGGTCCTTTTCCACCAAGCAGCTTTGCAGCCACTCTCCCTAAGCATGTAGCACTGGGGTTGAGGCCCAAATGCAGGACCTGGCACTTTGCCTTGTTGAACCTCATACTACTGGCCACAGCCCATCAATCCAGCCTGTGCAGATCCCTCTGCAGAGCCTTCCTACCCTCCAGCACATCAACACTCCCACCCACCTTGGTGTTGTCTACAAACTGACTGACAGTGCACTCAATCCAGAACATTGATAAAGATACTAAACAGAACTGGCCCAAGTACAGAACACCATTTGTGACCAGCCACCAACTGGGTTTAACTCCATTCACCACCACTGTTTCGGCTTGACCATCCAGACAGTTTTCTAGCCAGCAAACTGTACACCCAACCAAGCTACAGCCAGTTTCTACAGGAGAATGCTGACCAGCTCTGCTGACCCCCTCATCATTTTTTCAAGAATCAAAAACTCTACCATTTCATGATCAATACGCCCAAGGTGGCATCCAGCCATCACATTGCCCGCAGGTCCTTCTCTGTGCAGAAATAACAGGTCTGGCCTTCCCCAGCTGGCTCTCTCACCAGCGGTGTCAGGAAGTTATCTTCCACACATGCCAGAAATCTCAGGGACTCTTTCCCTTGCCCTGTAGACCAACCCACGACCAAAGAACCCCAGATTCTGCTGGTGACACCAGGCTCGGAGCCAGGTGTTGATCTGCGGCTCTGCCTGTTTCTTCCCTCTTCATTCCCTGCAACTGGCAGGATAGAGGAGGCCACTTCTTGTGCTCCTGATCCCTTACCAGTCATCCCAAGGCCCTGAAGTCTCTCTTCGTTGCCCTTCTTGTTACAACTGCATCGCTGTCTACCTGTTCAAAGCTGGGCTTCCCCTCCCTTTTGCTGTGCCAGGATATCATCACAGTAACACTTTGCATCTGCAGAGTGGCAGATTTCCCCCCAGGAGGTAAGTAAGCCCCTTTCAAAGGGGAAAATACACCTTTTTTAAAGACTTTGCCCTCACACAAGCGCCCCGTGCCGGAAGAGCTGGGCTACCCGATACCCTCGCTCCCGCTCGCTATGCAGATAACGTGTCTGGTTGCACTGAACACCAGTGCACGAACATTTTTATCGGGTATTCGGCAAACACCGCTAACCCCGCGCCAGCTCTGCACCAACGGCTCCGCATTGCCGGGACCTGCCCGCGGCCACCTCCCAGCCCCGGCTGGGGGGAGCCGCCGCCACAGACACACCGAGAGCGGGGGCTCTGCCCCTCTCCCGCAGCCCCGGCCCCTCCACCGCCCGACCCGCCGCCTCCCCAGCCCCGCACCGCTCCAGCGCCCTCCCGCCCCGGAGCTCCCCCAGCCGCCGGCCAGCGCCTCGATTCCCTCCCTCCAGCCTGCGGCCCCGCACACCAACCCGTTCCCTTGCAGGAGCAGGGCGGACGGCGCTCCCTCAGAGGGCTCGGCGGCAGCTCCACCTCAGCGACGGCGAGGTAGGGAGAGAGGCAAGGAATGGGGGAAGGAGGGAAGGCGAGAGGAAACCGCTCGCTGGGGCCGACCCAACCCGGACGCACATCCCGGCTCCCCCGCCCGGAAGCGCCGTCAGGACCGGGGGAGCCGCTCAGGGAGGTGCCTGCCCGCTGCCCCCGCCCCCGCAGCGGACCCCGGCTGGGAACGGGTGGAGGTGGAGGCGGCGGCGGTGCAGACTGGTCTGCCCTTCCTTGTGGTTTGGCTTCGGGGCCGTTACCGCCCGAGAGAGCAGTGGCGGATGCGATGTGCCCGCCTGGCTGTGAGGGGTCTCGGCTGGGTTCCTAAGGGGAAATCATCTTCCCGTGCCCCACGTGCCTTCATCCCTGCTTCGCTCCCTGTCCGGCGGCCTTTCTTCCTCTCCGCATCTTCCGCGGGTAACGAAACAGTGTGTGAACAACCGTGGCCATTCCTTAGGCTATTACTGAAGGCAGCTACTCTTCATGTGGGCAGTACCCGTGGGGTTTTGACCAAGGTGTGGCCGTGCCCGTTCTCAGCCCATTACCGTGGCACATGGTCTGCAGCTCCCACACTTACCTAAAACAGAATATGCTAGGTTTTAGTGTAATTGTAGGCTGATAGTCTATAAAGATCTGAAGATCTTCCACTGTTAGGTTTGTGGCTGGGTTTTGTGGGGTGTTTTTTTTTTTTGGGGGGGGGGGGGTGGTTTGGTTTGGGCTTGGGTTTTTTTATTTGTTTGGTTTGGGGATTTTTGTGGTTTTCTTTCGTGGTGTTTTTGTTTTTTGTTTGTTTTGGGGTTGTTTTTTTGGGGGGGTTAGGCTGATAAAAGGTGCCTCCCTGCCTAAAAATCCCTTTGCAAAGTGCATCCTGCTACAGGGAGTGGCAGCTCTCAGTGCCCCCACAGCACTCCAGATACTCAAGTATGGCCAAGTAACAGTTGGGTATTGCCATGTTAAGTTGCTGAAAACTGCCTTGCACACCAGCAGTCTCTTTGCTCCTATCCCGTGCTTCCCAGCAGGGGAGGTTTAGATTGGAGAGTAGGGGAAATTTCTTCACCAAAGTGGTTGTGAGGCACTGGAACAGGCTGCCCAGAGAAGTGGTTGAGTCACCATCCCTAGAGGTATTTAGTAGATGTCTAGATGTGGTGCTCGGGGACATGGTTTAGTGTTGTACTTATCAGTGCATGGTTAACAGTTAGACTTGATGATTCAAGATCATCATTGGTCTTTTCCAAGCTAAAGGATTTTGTGATTCACTGGAGTCAGTTGGTGCTGCTTGTGCCTAGATAAACACCTTTTGGAGGAGCGCATTCGCAGCTACACCTCAAAAGAATAGTTAAATGTTAGGCATGCAAATTAATGCTTTCATTTTGTTAATGCTGATCCCCCTGCTAGTCTCAGCTTATCTGATGCCAGGGCTTGTGTGTGCCAAAAGGCCTTGAATTAGAGAGCCCTCCTATTAACTCCAAGACAAATTTGTTATCAGCCTAATGCCCAAGTAATTATGTCAGAAATACTACTTTGTGTACTTCACAGGTTTCATCGCTGAGGCACGTGGCTGGATTAATCTCACCTAATCCTATACTGCAAGCATTCATGGTGTGTGGTTTACCTTTAGATGGCTGTCAGGTAGCCCAGGTGAACCACTCCCTCAGTTCTTCCTGTTCACTGGAAAGGGAGCCTGTGGCCACAGCTGTACAGGATTAGAAGAGACATATCCCATTTTAAGTGCCCTAATTTAGGCAGCAAGTTAGTGACTGCTGTAAATAATTATAGTTTCTAATTTTCTGTTCTTTGAATTCTATATATCATGTAATGCTTTCACAGAGCGTAAGGCTGGGACATGTACTGTGACCTGTCTGCCATGCTGGCAATGTGCATGTATTTCTTTGTGAAACCCCAACAATCCAGTGAGGCTAAACTGTTCCAGCACGTCTTACATGGGTATATTGACAGCAATTCAGGAAACTCTTCATATGATGTCCCACCAAGGAACAAGAAGAACGGAGGAACTGATACATTCAGAGATATCAAAGCTTTAGCATATATGTGATTTGGTGACTCGTGGTGAGATCAAACAGCAGTGTGACTTGTTTGCAACTAAAACAGTTTTATCTCTTTTTCTGTGTGTCTGAATTAAAATTCCAGTCACTGGATCTTACTAATCTTTTCACAGAGATTGACTAGCACCTATTCTTGGATATGTTTTCCATTTGCAGGTTCCAGGATGAAATCAGCTGTGAAACTTCTCTTCAAGAAACGGGATATCCCAAGCCCTGCAAGACACCTATCATAATGTGATAGCATTATGATATAATGCTATAAGCATTATGATACGATTTTCAGCATCAAGACCACTTTCTGTGACATTCCTTTGAACACTTTCCGGTATTTGGATGTTGCAAGCAGATACACCAAATTAGGAAGCATTGTGTTATAGTAGTATACATACAAAGGTCAGGCAACTTAGAATCATGTCATAGAATCACAGAATGGTTTGGGTTGGAAGGGACCTTAAAGATCATCTAGTTTCACCCCCCCACCATAGGCAGGGATACCTTCCATTAGACCAGGTTGCTCCAAGCCCCATCCAACCTGGCCTTCAACAGTGCCAGGGATGGGGTAGCCACAGCTTCTTGGGGCAACCTGTTCCAGCACTTCACCACCCTCGCAGGGAAGACTTTCTTCCTAATGTCTAGTCTAAATCCACTCTCAGTTTAAAGCCATTCCCCTTTGTCCTATCTCTATATGCCCTTGTAAAAAGTCCCTCTTCAGTATTCTTGTACTTTCTACCTTCTACTTTGTATTCCCCTTTACAGACCCCTGTAAGGTCATTCTAATCCCTTTTGCTGTACTGTTTCAGCAAGGTCTCCTGTTCAGAGAGTTCTCTGTATGTTCTCCTGTGATTACTGCTTTCCAAGGCACTTTTTTAAATATGAGCATATAACCCACATATTTTTTCCAGATGTATTATGGTGCAGTTATCTACAATGAAATTATTTTGTTTGACTGTTACAAGAAAGTAACGTCATCCTTTATTAAAATCATCTGTTTGTTAATGGAAAGCTTGACATGAATTGTCTGATTAATCAATAAAAATGTTAAATAGCCTTTCACCAAGAGTCCTTGGGAGTCCAATTAGAATCACTGTAGTTGCTGATATCTCCACAATCAAAATTATGTTTTGAAATCTCTGTGAGCCAGTTTAATGCATCTGCTGCATGCCCTATTTTTTTTTCTACATAGTGTATGCATTTCAGGCAGTACAATCCAAAGAGTAACTTCTTGACATGTTTTCTGTGCAGATATGCTGCCCATGGTAGGGGGGTTGGCACTCAATGATCTTAAGGTCCTTTCCAACCCTAACTATTCTATGATTCTATGATGGACTTTCAGTCACTATTTCTGTTAATGTGATAAAAATTCTTCCATTTATAAAATTTATATTTTACTATATTAAATCCTTTTAAAGTTTGATTTTAGATTCATTGCTCATATAGAGTACCTAGGAATTGAGTGGATGGATGACTATGTCATCAGTTCCCACCAGCTCCTAAACTTACAGGGGTGACAGCGGACCTTGCTATAGCAAGTTATGCAGTGAGCTGCAGTGATGCCCTGTGTCAGGCTTTCTCTCTTCTGTACTCCCCTTCTTGCCAAAGAGATCAGGCTAGTACTTGCTAAGAGAGACACTTCCCCACAATTCAGTAACTTGGACTTGTCAAAACATCCAGACATTTGAAGAGTTTGAGTTGGAAGCCAAAGTTTGCCTCTCAAATCTGCTGCCACTGACAGTTTTCATTATTTTTTCTTCTCCCATAATAAAAGCCTTGCAAATTTGCAATTCTGACCTACCATTTTCTTCTGACCTACTATTTCTGTTGTTATCACTTATTTTTGTAGATTTTTATGTATTGTCCTTTCTGTCTTCAGACTTTCCAGGGGGGACAAGATGAGGAGCTGCAGAAGCAGAACTTAGTTGGGGATAAGAAAACAAACCATTCTGATTAAAATTTGCTGCTGAAGGTGGCTGAGGAGAACTTTCTTAATGGTGATTGGAAAGCTTAGTCATATTTGTTTTATTAGTAATGCATTCCCTAACTTAAATTTGGCAGGATATACAGACCCTTCTGAGGTATTTTGGAGAACACAGTGCTTACTGTAGTCAAGCAAACTATTGGCTTATTTTTACTTTATTTTCAGGGAGTGTTGTTGGTTGGAGCATTACATCTGAATTTCCAGAGTTTAGAATTGGTCGAAAAAAGTTTCAAGCTCAGTGTTTAGGCACCTGAGTTCATCTAAAAGCATGTAACAGAGGCTATGTGAGTTTTGCGTATATTGAGGAATTACAGCTTGCCTGGGAATCAGTGGAGCTGAAAAATCTGGGTAACCTGGAAAACTGTTACCTGTATATGTACTTACATGCATGCATACATACATGTGTATCTTACGGTACACGTGCATATGTTGGTAGAAATATCCTGTGAGAATGCTTTTGTTGTTTTTTTTTTACTTCTGTGTATTTGGTGAATAACCGTTTTGACAGCATTTCTGGGAAGAATTAGGTAGAACAGAAACTAGGTGTAAGGAAGGTGACAATAATCCAGTGAAATTAAAAAGATTTCAAGTAACTGGAAATGTCCAATAGAAAGAGAAAGGAAGTATGAGCAGCAGTCATTACTTTGGGGAAATGAGCTTCAGGAGAAAGTCAAAAGGACTAAGAAGGTAGAGGAAAGCAGACACTTCCATTAGAGTACTTGCTATGAAAATACATGCAAATAATTAAACCAAAGCTACGCAAAGACCTAAGCTGGGAAGAGTTTTTCTTGCTACCCACTGTCATTTGTAAATGCTGTTCAGACTTTGTGCAGAGCTGTATTTTAATCCTCTTTGTATTAGAGGAAAATATTCCAATGAAGTGGAAAACTTTCCTAATAAACTAATGCCATTCAGGAACTGGAATCACAAGAGTGCGGTAAGTTATAGTTAAGTGAGGTCGTTCTCAGGGGCAATTATTGGTTTTACAAAGATAGTAATTTGCTTTTTTTCTTCATAAATACATTGTCATTCGTCAGCATTTAGTTTCCCCCGCATTTTTCAAATTCTCTTTTGAGTCACTGAAGGTTTTGTAGGAAACAGATTATTTGAGAAATACCTCGTGTGACCCTACCTATTTTGTGGCACAATCATAGCAGTGAGTAAGATGTACTTAACAGTGTAATAGCATGTGAAACTTGCAGTGGCTCAGGTTAGAGAAAAGAACTCATACACATGTCGATCCTGTAGCTAGGCATGTAATTTGCCTGGTTGCCAGATTTTTATTATTTGAGAATTTTTCAGGGACTAGAGCCATTCATAATTGTCACATTGGTAGAAGTGGAAAAAGTCATTTCTGTGTACAATGACTCATATGCATTCAGTCTATTTTTGCAGTAAGTTAACGTCTTATGTGAGACTCATGTGACCTGATTTTAAACCTGTTCTGTTAGATAGATGTTAATATACGGTATTGAGTAGTCAGGATCTTTGCATCCTTGTTTTTGGAAGCATTAGTTCTCTACACCACAAATTCTGCATGCTTCTGGGTGTCTTTGCAGACACTTGTTGCTAGAAAGCAGTTTAAATATGGACTGCCACATTATGTGCTGTTTTTCCAGTTAAGTCTGGGAAGTTTAGCCCATTTCAGGCAAGCAATACCATGAAACAAGCTAAATGCTTGAGATTATCATAAACCAATTTTATTTCATGAGATACATTTCTGAAATTGAGATACTGATAATCACCATCAGAATAAAGCTTTGGAATATTGTAATACTACAAAATAACACAACCATTTGGCAAAACATGTTGCTATGGTCTACCACAGTCATGAAGAGACTTGTATTTACTGTATATTACAAATTCATTATGTGATATGTCAGTTGAGTGCTGCTGTGCAATGCCATGTGTCTTGTACTCAAAATCTATGGAAAAGAAACTGCTGAACTCTGTAACAGAGATTGTGGATAAATGTTTTGAGATTAGTGCAGATCTGCAGGTATTCTTTATTAACTTGATATATTTACATAGACATACAGTTATCTTTTAGCAGAACATATAACAAAATGAAAGTATACAATTATTAAGATGTTACCCTTTTCATATTTGCAGCTAAAGGAGACCTGCAAGGTATTTATAATGTTGTGACCAGCCATGGTGGATTGTATGTTAGATGGTATCTAAGAAAGTGTTGCATCTGCAGTCTTTTAGTGCTTTTGGAAATATCTGTCCAAGAAATCAGAAATCACAGTGGAGGGGAAAAAAACCTGAAACCCATGAAACAGTAAGTCACTCCTGAATAAGCTCCAAGACTTACATAGCCTGTTTCATCTTTCACATTTATACATTGCTTATTTATATTTTAGAGCTGGTTACAGCTGAGACGGGGTTAGAGGTCTTGCCTCAGGTATTCATATCAGATGTCCACGTGCATTTCCAGATTGTCACAAATCTCAGGAAAGCTCACCAGTTATTTTCCAAAAATACCTGTTGGAGTCAGCTGTATAACTTAACCTTTCAGTGGAAAAGACACATTGATAAAATGGATCTCAACTAAAATGTCACTGAAAAGAGGAGGAAATTACTGCATAGCTTTTCCCTGTGGGGCATGGTAACCTGGTATAGCAGTACAGCTTGCCTTACACAAGTACATTGTCTATAGCTTCTGTCAACAAAGGGATTGGCTTTCTCTGCCCGTGGCTCTGTTGAAGTGAATGCAGCTCATGCTTAACTTGCTAGTGGCACAGCGAGTCATTGAACTACAGCTAAACAAGCAGACCATGGCTTCAAAAGGAAGCTGTAAGTAACTAATATGTGAAAATCCACCACTGACTGACATGTCAAAATAATTTAGGCTGAAAACAAATAATCCCTCCTCTGATATCAGTTGGGTTGGGAATTATATTTAGCCAAGAATAACTATATGGTTATTTTGCTAGATTAGAGATGAGATTTCTTTATCTTGAAAATGTGAATGTTTGTACATGAGGGTATCACCAGATCCAAATTCCAGGGCTACCTCTTAGCAGTACTATTCATTTGGGGAAACACTGGATTTCTAACATTTCCTGAGTCCACAGGAACACAGCACCCCGCTATTAACAAATTCACCTTTCTAAATTGTACTGTCAGAAAGCTGAAGGAACCTGTTCTTCAAGCCCAGGTTGTATTTGAGATCCCACTGTTAGCTAAACCCCTTCTGTGATGGCACCTGAGGTTTCTGTCAGGCTCAGTAATGAAATAAAAGCTCTGTTTTTTCCCCCACTCTGTTCCATACACTCTTGCTCCCAGAGGGTACTGAGGATTTTGGTTTTATAACTGGCTTACTTTTCAAGCCTTCCTCCCCCTAGAAAAGCTAATGAAACTCAGTAAGTGCCAGTGTGGGTCTGGAAAGTCTGAACAGTTGGAATAACTAGTGTACTTTAGGTTTGTCTGTTAGACCTTTGCTGCATTACAGCCTTCAGTAATAAAAGCGAAGACATATTAAGCTCTATAAATAAAGTCTTCTCAAAAATCAGTATAATGTTCTTCAGGAAAAGACTTTTAAAGGGACAACTCTGACAATGTTCTACTGAATATCTCCATTCCCACAAAGGAAGAATAAAAGTTTACTAGCCAAATGGCAAGGATCAAAAGACCAATATATCTCTTTCTCGTTATAGGAGCTTTTTAAAAGGTGACTGGGAGACTAGGGAGTGCATTTTTATTGTAGAGTGGCAGGAGACAATTAAAAAATGGCTCTATTAAATGTTCTTGCTAGCTTAATTAAAGACATATAACGAAGCACTTCATCTGGCTGGCTTTTATAGCCAGGGACAATATTACTATTGTCTTTTAAGTAAGTAAGTCTTTTAAGTAATTAAGTCTTACTTAAGTCTTTTAAAGAGAGAATGAAATAAAAGTATTGCATCTACATGTTGTATGGGGAGAAACTGTGGCATGAAGAGGATTGATTATCTTCAAATTTTGTGTGTAGAAAATTGAAAGGATTATTTTTGATGGCTACTTTAGACTTAGAACTTTGTTATTTTATCTTGCAATCAAAATAATTTTTGTGCTGCTTATTGTCGTGCATGCTTACTGATATTTGATACCTTCAGGTAAATATCAGTCTTTCCCAGTACCCTCCTGGTGCTTCCAGAATGCATATTCTTGCTCATCATTTAGACACCACCCACTAAATGTACTCAGTAACAGTATTGATTGTCTTTTCACTATGCTTATACATAAAGAAGAATCTTTGACAGTGGAAACAAAATATTTACATCGCTTTAAAGACCAGTAAATGCATTAGAAATAGTTTAAGGAAGTTAGGGCAGGTTGTGGCATGCCTATAAAGAAAGAAACCAATGAGTTGCATTTTCATGATGGACTAAAAGAAGGCATTATTGTGCAGGAGGTGGGATCTGAAGGTTGTGTAGCTAAGCTTAACTTGGATGGGAAGGTTCAAATAAGTTAGGAAAGTTTGGGTTTCAGTATCATAAGGCACAAGGGAATCTGAAATCTCTTTTTAGCATTGACTCATGCTCCTGGCAGAATGCTTTAGCATGCAGTCTATGTATTTAGGTGAAGTAGATTCAGATTTTCAAATCTAATTATCAATTGGAAAAAGGCCAAATAAAAAAAAAACAAACAACACAAAAACGACAAAACAAAACCACCAAAAAAACCCAGAAATGCAAGAAGGTATTTCCAGTGTGCCAATAAAGTTACTTCATTGGCAAACCTCTTTCTGTTATTTTTCATAGTGTCAATGAATGAAGATTTTGTTATGTTCTAATGTTTTAGTAAACTGAGGGCTGGTAAAAGTGAAGCATATGTGAGACAGAGAGTCCTTGGTTTGCTTAAACATTATGCAGATTATAACAAAGTCTTCAGTCATTTACTTCAGGATTTTCTTCTCTGGTGTCCTCTAAAGAAAAAAGGAGCATAATTTTGACAATGTGTCAGACTCTGTTTTAGCCCCCTTTATGCAGAAGCTTAAATTCTGATGGGGAGGGTAGTCGGGAGGAAAGAAAAGTAACCTTTATTTAGTGTGCTGATATACACCATTAGCTCCTACAGACATCACTGGAAGCTAAGCAGGGACTCTGCCTCTGAGGAGCTGTCTGCTATTCATCCCCTCTCACACTTAAAACAGGAACTGTTTGTACAAGTGTAAGGAAAAGACACACATGTAGGGAAAGAGCCGTTCCAGGAACATTCAAAATTGTTCTGTGGGTCTGCTTTCTTCCCACATTGATTACAGAATCACAGAGTGGTTGAGGTTGGAAGGGACCTCCAGAAGTCATCTGGTCCAATCCCTCTGCTCAAGCAGAGCCACCTACAGCAGGCTGCCCAGGACTGTGTCTAGGTGGGTTTTGAATCTTGAAGAATGGAGACTCCACAACCTCCCTAGGCAACCTGGGAGTTGTTTCAGTTTGTGCCCATGTTAACTCTGGTCCTGTCACTGGTCACCACTGAAAAGAGCCTGGCTCTGTCCTCTTCGCAGCTTCCCTTCAGGTATTTTTATATGCATTGGTAAGATCCTCCCTGAGCATTCTCTTGTCCAGCAGGAAGAGTCCCAGTTACCTCAGCCTTTCCTCATAGGAGAGATGCTCCAGTCCCTTAATCATTTTTGTGGCCCTATGCTGGTCTCTATCCAGCACATCCATCTCTCTCTTGTACAGGGGAGCCCAGAACTGGAGACGGTACTCCAGGCATGGCCCACATGTGCTGAGTTAGAGGGGAAGGATCACCTCCTTTTATCTACTGACAGCAGCCCTTCTCATAAAGCCCAGGATACCATTAGCTGCCTTTGTAGCGAGGGCACATTGCTGGCTCATGATCAGCGTTGTGTCCACTGGGACACCCAGGTCCTTTTCTCCAGAGCTGCTTCCCAGCTGAGTGGCCCCAGCATGTACTGGCACAGGTGCAGGACTTTGCACTTCCCATTTTTTGAACTTAATGAAATTCCTGTCAGCTCATTTGTAAGAAATACATAAGAAACAGAGAAAGAAGAAATGAATTAATTATAGATGAGAAATTATTTAGATAATGAAAGATTAATAGAGGAAGGATATATTTTTTGTGTTTCCCTTTTCTAGGGCAGAGCATCTATGCCTATGTCATTCCTGACAGACATTGTCTTGTTTAGTTTTAACAAGCTCCAGTAATGAAAACTTGACAAATCCCGCCAGGCACTTCTTTACCATGAGGAGGTTTTTCCTGATGTCTACCCTGAAATTTTCCTTGCTGTGATCATTTCTTTTCCTCCATGGTGGTTTTTGAAAATCATCAGGTTCCTACTCTTCCCTATCAGTTTTCTCTTTATTAAGCTAAGCAACCCCATTTTATTATATCTTTGTGGTTTTACATCTTTGATTGTACTCATCGTTGGACACTCCATTTTTTGTGTATGTTCTTGAAATACGATGACCAGCTGCAAAACCATATTCATGGCCTTACTGGTGGACTTGTGGCCTGGGCTATTGGTGATGCTGCCACTGAAATTCCACCCAAAACCTCAACAAAAAAAAAACAAAAACCAACAAACAAAACCCCACCCTAAAAATCACAAAAGAAGCTGAACTACCTTGAGCTGAACAGCTGTGCAAAAGACCCACTGTGCTCACCAAATTGAGTGAAGCTTCATCCAGCTTTCATCATAACAATGCAAAAGACATAACAAGGCAAAACACAGAGTCCTGGAGGTTTGGTTTGGAGTAGAAAATCTCAAGCTTGCTTCCTATATCTCTAAAATACTATGTATCAGCTAACTGTGATTTCAAGCTGTGTCATTTCTTTTGCAGTCCACCTGCAGAGGACTTCATAGGTACACTGCATAAAAGCAAAGGTGGGCACCTATTTTAGATTTATCTTTTTTACCACCTCTCAGTAGAAAGAGAGAGGACTCCTGGAGGGTGATTAATCTTGGGATAAAGTAAGTATCAAAAATACACCAGAGAGCTTTTGCTCTCTAAGACCTCTCTCCCTCTCTAGTAACCACTGAGGCAGCCAAGTCAATTAGCTTAAATGAGACAGTTAACCTTTATATGGTTAAATTATGGGAGTGAAAGTAATTAGCAACAATATTCCGTTTCAGAAATTCTTATTACGACTGCAAAAAAATCACTAGTGCAAAAGATGACCTCATGAAATATTACACTGCTGATTGCTTTCTCCAGCGTAACTGAACAAAAATGCTTGTAAAAACAAAATGGGCACAGCTGTGGGCTATCTTCTCAATAAACTGTAAACACCTACTGCAACTAATGACCTGTGGTGAATCTGCTAAAAATGCCAAGGTTGAATCACCACAATCTGAGCAAATTGGGAGGTAGGAATTGCTTGGTTTTGCAGAGATTAAAAATGAATACAAAACATCATGTTGAAAAGATTTGCTTCAGTCAGGCATCTGCAGGATGGACTCAGAAATGCGTGATTTATCTCAGTTTACACAATCATCACCATTGTTTTATACAACACATAATCCATGGATATGATTGTTCAATAAATTACTGAGATTAAGAGTCCAGTAGATTTCAGAAATAAGTGCACATCAGTTGTAGTCCCTATTTTGAATCAGTTTCTTTTGGCATGTTTAGCCGTACCCTGTGATCTTCATATGAACAACTTACAAGTAATAAGCAAGTGCTCACTGACTCACACATACAAAAAAATACCTTGGATTTAATAACCTCTTAGGGTAAAGATTAATACATTCACTGCTCCACGTACAGCATGCAGTGTCTTTGCTGCCCAGGCAAGCATCAGTCACAGCTCCCTGCAGTGGATGCACAGGGCTGCTGAGCTGCTGCCAGCTCCACCAACACGCATGGCACTGGTGACCTGACCCAGAAGCTCCTGACAAGCTTTGCTCACTTTTTTAATTTAGAATTAAGCACCTTTCCCCTCTTCAATCCTTGAGCTGCTAGCAATCCTGGAATTTTCCTTTTTCTTGTTTCTGTACAGGTTCACAGCTCATTTTCAGCAGTCTGAGCAGAGGTGCAGCTGTGGTGTCAGAGCTATCTCGTGTATTCTTGGTGCACAGACTGCTGAAGTCCTTGGTGATGGGGGAAGCTTACAGCAGGGTACAGACAGAAAGAGAGGGGGTGCACTAAAAAGGATATATGTTATTAAGGTGATGGGAGAGAGTGAATTTGGAAATGACGTAGACGTTATTATTCAGGGATGAAACATGGTGGGATGGCTCCTATGACTGGAGTGTTGGAATGGAAGGTTACAGGCTCTTTAGAAAAGACAGGCCTGGCAGGCGGGGAGGGGGAGTTGCCCTTTCTGTTAGGGATAGGCTGGAGAGTATGGAACTCTGTCTGGGGACAGGTGAGCAGTCCACAGAGAGTTTGTGGGTCAGGGTTAAAGGGAATGTAGCTATGGGAGACGTTACTGTGGGGATCTGTTACAGACCGCCTGATCAAGGAGAACCTGCGGATGAAGCACTCTATAGACAGATAGGAAAAGCCTCACGCTCGCAGGCCCTTGTTCTCATGGGTGACTTCAACCACCCTGACATCTGTTGGAAGGACGGTACGGCCTGGCACAAGCAATCCAGGAGGTTCCTCGATTGTGTGGAGAAAACTTCCTTCTTGCAAGTAATAGAGGAGCCGACAAGGAGAGGTGCCATGCTTGACCTCGTGCTCACCAACAGGGAAGGGCTCGTTGGAAATGTGATGCTCCAGGGCAGCCTTGGATGCAGCGATCACGAGATGCTCGAATTCAAGATCCTCAGGACAGTGAGAAGAGCGTGCAGCAAGCTCACTGCGCGGGACTTGAAGAGAGCAGACTTTGGCCTCTTCAGGAACCTGCTTAGTAAGGTTCCATGGGATACAGCCCTAGAGGGCAGGGGGGCCCAAGACTGTTGGTTGATATTCAAGGATCACTTGCTACAAGCTCAGGAGTGTTGCATCCCAACCAGAAGGAAGTGCAGCAGGAGGGCCAGGAGACCTCCTTGGATGGATAAGGAGCTCCTGAGGAAACGTCAAATGAAAAAAGAGGCTTATAAAAGGTGGAAACAAGGACAGGTGGCCTGGGAAGAGTATAGAGATGTTGTCTGGGAAGCAAGGGACCAGGTTAGGAAAGCTAAGGCCCAGTTAGAATTAAACTTGGCTAGGGATGCTAAGGATAACAGGAAGGGATTCTACAGGTACATAGCAAATAAAAAACAGACTAGGGAGAATGTAGGCCCCCTCAGGAAGCTCTCAGGAGAACTGGCTGCACAGGATTTGGAGAAGGCTGAGGTTCTGAATGACTTCTTTGCCTCGGTCTTCACTGGCAAAGGCTCTGACCATACCACTCAAGTCTTGGAAGGCAGATGCAGGGACTGTGAGAATGAAGACCTTGGGCCCACTGTAGGAGAGGATCTGGTTCGACACCATCTTAAAAACCTGAATGTGCACAAGTCCATGGGTCCTGATAAGATCCATCTGCGGGTCCTGAAGGAGCTGGCAAATGAAGTTGCTAAGCCACTGGCCGTCATATTTGAGAAATCATGGCAGTCAGGTGAAGTTCCCAACATATGGAAAAGGGAAATATAACCCCCATTTTCAAGAAGGGGAAAATGGATGACCTGGGGAATTACAGACCAGTCAGTCTCACCTCTGTGCCTGGCAAAATCTTGGAGCAGATTCTCCTGGAAGGCATGGTAAGACATATGAAAAACAACAAGGTGCTTGGTGACAGTCAGCATGGCTTCACTAAGGGGAAATCCTGCCTGACCAATCTGGTGGCCTTCTCTGATGGGGCTACAGAACTGATGGACAGGGGTAGAGCAGTTGACGTCATCTACCTGGATTTGGGCAAAGCATTCGACACTGTCCCACATGAATATCCTTGTCTCTAAATTGGAGAGACATCAATTTGATGGATGGACCACTCAGTGGATAAAGAACTGGCTGGATGGCCGCACACAGAGTTGTGGTCAATGGCTCAATGTCCAGCTGGAGACCAGTAACGAGTGGTGTCCCTCAGGGATCGGTGTTGGGACCGGTCTTGTTCAAAATCTTTGTTGCTGACATGGACAGTGGGATTGAGTGCGCCCTCAGCAAGTTTGCCGATGACACCAAGCTGTGTGGTTTGGTTGATACGCTGGAGGGAAGGAATGCCATCCAGAGGGACCTTGACACACTTGCGAGGTGGGCTGATGCCAACCTCATGAAGTTTGACCATGCCAAGTACAAGGTCCTACACCTGGGTCAGAGCAATCCCAGGCACAGCTACAGGTTGGGCAGAGAAGAGATTCAGAGCAGCCCTGTGGAGAAGGACTTGGTGTTGGTTGATGAGTAAAAGAACATGAGCCGGCTTCAGTGTGCACTCGCAGCCCATAAAGCCAACCATATCCTGGGCTGCATCAAAAGGAGTGTCACCAGCAGGTCGAAGGAGGTGATCCTGCCCCTTTACTCTGCTCTTGTGAGACCTCGCTTGGAGTATTGTGTGCAGTTCTGGTGTCCTCAACATAAAAAGGTCATGAAACTGTTGGAACAAGTCCAGAGAAGGGCCATAAGGATGATCAGGGGGCTGGAGCACATCCTGTCCGAAGATAGGCTGAGAAAGTTGGGGCTGTTCAGCCTGGAGAAGAGAAGGCTGCATGGAGACCTCATAGCAGCCTTCCAGTATCTGAAGGGGGCCTATAGGGATACTGGGGAGAGACTCTTCATTAGGGACTGTAGTGACAGGACAAGGGGTAACGGGTTAAAACTTAAACAGGGGAACTTTAGATTGGATATAAGGAGGAAATTCTTCCCTGTTAGGGTGGTGAGGCACTGGAATAGGTTGCCCAGGGAGGTTGTGAATGCTCCATCCCTGTCAGTGTTCAAGACCAGGTTGGACAAGGCCTTGGGTGATGTGGTTTAATGGGAGGTGTCCCTGCCCATGGCAGGGGGGTTGGAACTTGATGATCTTAAGGTCCTTTCCAACCCTAACGATTCTATGATTCTATGATTCAGGGCATACACCAGTTACACAGTGAAGTTAGGAGGAAGCTGTCCTTGCACATCAGTTCTTCCATGACTGCTTAACTCCTGGATTCTGTGGAAATTTCCTTTGCAGCATCTGGTACTGATCACTGTCATAAACACATTGCAAGAGATTGCATTAAGTAGGTACTTGGCCTGCTCCTGTATTTGCAGCTCCTGCACTTTGTATAGATGCATATGTATGTGTAAAAAGACCAACAACCTATGTTCTGCATTGCCCTGGTATTAGTGAGTAGAAAAGTGTAGAAAGTGATTGCAAAAGACATCTCAAAGGCTGCTGATGTTTTTCACTAATTAGTTCAACCTTTCATTTATCAACATTACAGATGGAAAACAACCCACTTTTACTTCATTTGTAGAAGGATATCTATCTGTTCCCATCTTTATATCCTATTTTTATATAACTGATGTCCTTGGTGATGATTGCTATAAAACACTATTGTCACTTTAATCTAATGTCCCACTTACGGGGGTAGTGCACAGCAGTCCTCTTCCTGTAGATTTATCTTTTCTGCGTTGGTAGCTTTTCCTGGTTGTCAGTCACCTTAGCATTGGTAAGAGTTTTTATCCTCCCTATTTATTATGTTGACTTTTCCTTTAGAGCTTGTCTTTCTTGCATTTGAAAAATATACAAGACTGATTTCTGTCCTAAAACATCCCAAAGCTCAAACCTCTTGAAAGAAAAATGTCAAAAAGACAAGTTTCTGTCACTTCAAAAAAGGACCCAATTATTAAATGTTTTCATTCACATGTGATTTGTAATAGTTGAAGCAATGCTACCTTCAGTGTAGAATAATTATGGTGATGCAAAAATGATGGTTATGTGAAGCCTGCTAACTGGATTAAGTTAACTCTGCCTCTCATCCATGGAACTTTCTTGCTTCTCGCTAAGAGGTCTTCAGAAGAACCATTTGATCCTCTTTATTCATGTGTGACTTTTCACCTTCCTTTTTGCCTCCCTACAAACAGGAGATACTATTTATTATTTTAGATCAGTATTACAGTAATGAAGGGAATACCTTCATGCAAATCAGGGTAGACTCTTGCTGTGAACCTTGGAAAATTCCAGGCTAGAACAAGCTTCGCATGACATTTCTGAGTGTGATTAGGAAGGTGCACGGGCATTTCAACAAAATGAAAAGGGTAAGCTGATTGGAAGTTAGGACAAATGGGTATGATCTGGTAACTAGAACTGAAGATTGTTTGAAGGTGGTGTTTTAGGGCAAGGACTATGAACAAGCATGGAGGATCAGGTTGCTAAGGCTCCTTGTGTGAACTGAAAGTTCACGGGGGAGTAGGGTTCAGTCATAGAAGTCTGAGACTTCAAGCTTACATTGCTGCTCTGCCTTTTCTTCTTACAATTTCATGGCAGGGATCCAGCATGGATGAAAGGAGACAGAAAGTGTTTGTTCATAACAGCTCCACGTACCTAGGAGCTTAACATTTGAAGGAAATACTCAAGATACTGCTTATCAACCTCCCTGTGCTGCACCTGTCACTCAGTTGCACTGGAAGAACAGTCTGTGTGCTCACAATGGAAACTGGAGTACAAACTGGTGTTCAAAAATACTTAAGTTTTTTTCTCAAAGTCAAATCAGTTCCTCGATGTGCTTCACAGCATGGCACATCATCATGCAGGGATAAGAGAAAATGCCTATACTAGCATCATTGCTTAATTTATCATAACGTGAAGCTATGGTGTGAGAAAATATGTGAGATATGGAATATTATATAGAACTGAATTCTGATAATCGTAATTCTTAAGGACCTTACACTATAATACTTTCTTCTGTAAGACATACAAGAGAACTGAGAAAGCAATATTGTGACAGAAAGTGTTTCCCCATTAGACAAAATGTACTGTAAGTATGCAAGATGGGCACTGTATCACCTACCCCATTCCATGAGACATTTTGTGGTGAAGACAGGGACTCACTATTTGAGAAGCAAATACTGTCCACACAGCTGATCTCTGCTGAGTGCCTTTGCAGACAGTTGCTAATCCAACTACAGAAGAAGAATTCTCTGAGTTGGCAGCAGGAAATGGTGGTGAATGATTTCCTAATTGTCGTGGTTTAAACCCAGTCAGGTAATTCGTTCGCTCACTTCCCCCCCCTTTCTTGCCCTCCCCCTGCTCTCGGAGGGATGGAGAGGAGAATCAAAAGAATGCAACTCCCACGGGTTGAGATAAGAACAGTTTAGTAACTAAGGTATAACACAAATCACTACTGCTACCACCAATGATAATAATGATAAAGGAAATAACAAGGGAAGAGAATACATCATCTCACCACCAGCCGACCGATAACTCGCCCCCCCAGCCCGACCAAACTCCGACCGATACCTCCTCCAACCCTGCAGTCTCCCAGCCCTTCCGGCTAACTCCCAGTTACATCCTGGGCATGACGTGCTGTGGTATGGAATACCTCTTTGGTCAGTTTGGGTCAGGTGTCCTGTCTCTGCTTCCTCCTGGCTTCCCCTCCTCCCTGGCAGAGCATGAGGCTCACAAAGTCCTTGGCCAAACCAAAACATCTCTATCAGCTCTGTTCCCGAGCTGAAAGTCAAAACACTGCACTGCACGAGCTACCAAGGAGGAGAAACATGACTGCTACTGCTGAACCCAGGACACTAATAAAAGTAGATTCCAAACACTATAATAGAAACCAAGTAATATAGATAGCTAAAAATCTCAAAGATGGTAAACATTCAATGTTTTGTCTGCAAATTGGCAACTGAGTAAACAAAAGCGACTGAGGTAAATGAGTGTGCTCACCAGAGGCAAGACAGCAGAAATCATGTCACTTTTGATAGCCTCAGCTTGGGTAATCAGTGTCCAGGCTACACTCGGTGCATGTACTATCCTTCTTGAGGTAGTAAGTAAGGAAAGATAGACCAAGGAAACAAGAATGGGGAAAAAGGGTGAAGTTCTTATGCATGAAATGGAGGGCTGTAGGCTTGCTAAGGGAAAGAAAAGACAGTAATCCATAAAAAAGCCAAATTTTATGTGTTCTCCTAATCACAGAATAAGTGCTATATTTCTAATGCCATGGAGAGTTTTGGAATTACACCAAGTCCCAGATGTGTCAGGGAAATCTTCTTTAGCTCTCTACACCACAGCAGATAAAATACTGGTTTTGTAAGACCTTAGTTTTATAAAATTTGCTTCAAATTCAGTAGTTAACTTGACAATATTCTCTAAAGACACTTAAATACCCTTTTCCTCAAAATAATGTATTGTTCAAAGGTTAGAAGTTCAATTTTTTGGGATGTTGGGGCAGCAATCCTCATAATTCAACTTGCTAGTCAGAACACTACCAACCAGGAGTTGATGCTATGCCTCCTAGGCTTCAACCACTGTAAATGCCTGCAATAAGAAATAGCAATACTTTGCCTCACAGGGTCAGGATGTAGGTGTTTTTACAACATTAGTCACAGAACTTACTGCATATCAAACTATACTGGTGTATTTTGAGATGCAGGACATCTTTCAGACATGTTGGTTTATGCATATATAATAAATTGCTTCCCCAAGAGCATGGCTCCTACACTCCACTGCAATGCTAACAATATGCTAGAAAGCTAATTTGCTGCATTTATACAAATGTTTTCAGCTAAAAATGTATCCAGTATGTATCAGGTCTATTCTTTTTTTTTTTTCTTGAAAATAATCCAGTTTCAGATAGCTGAATAAATCTGAGTGACTCGGCTCTAGTCAGGCTTGTGTAGCAAGCACAGCTGGACTCCAGACACTGACTCACTCCGCAATTACCACTACCCAGCTTGTTTTCCGACAGGCTTTCTTCTGCCAATAAATCTTCCAGTTTCCTATAATGTACTGTCAGGCTGAGATGATGTCAATGTAGACATAAAACCAAAATCTATGTCCACGCCCATAAGGAGGAAAATAAGGCAAGGACTTTGAAACTAACTAGCACCAATAAAAGGAAAAAACACAACTGGGAAACATACAGACAACTTTAGAACATCTTTGTATAGATCACAGTGGAAATATTCTGCATCTGTGTTTACCAGGCCACTCTCTTTATGTCTCTGTATTTCTGTTGCAAGCAGAGAGGAAAGAATTTGTACTTCTGTAAGGCTATCCTTAGTTAAAAGCAACAAACCAACAAAATTTGACTTCATAAGATGTTACAGCCAAACTACAGGGAAAAATCCCTACTTTGGGTAAATATAAGAAAATAAACAGTATTCTCTACCAGCCCCAGTCTTGCTGTCATATGTGAATAAATAATTATTGATCTGAAGGACTGTTTGCAACGTCGTGCTGCAAATTTTTAGCTATGTGATAGGTTCCATGTTCTTGTGACCACAGTGTGTGGGCTTTACTAAGTTTTGGTACCACCAGATCTCCCTTTTACTTCAAGTTTGCTCCAGAAAATTTGTATTTGAGTTTAACTGAAGGATTCCAAGATCCACTCTTTCCTAAACCATTTTAGTTGTATAGGTGGATACAATGGATATAATTCTATGGCCTGTCGTATTTAGACAGTTTAAATATATTTCCTCTGGCTCTAAAATCTGTTTTAAACAAAGGAGAAAAAGTAAATCATAGCGCATATTTTTTCTAATTGTGTGACAAGTCTCTTTCTGTAGGCTGTCAGCAAGCACCTTACAGTCTACCCATCATGAGTAGACCACATTCTAAAATAGACAGTTGTGACTGATGGAAAATGATCTGTCAATCACAAAAACAATAGAGAAATTGTACTGCTGAATTTCCAGAGCTATCTCATTTTTTAAGGAGTTTTTACAGATATCTGAAGATTCTAGACAACTGACTTCTTAGTTCTATGCAGCATGGGAAAGGCAATATCCCAAATTAAAACTGTGGCTGACAAACCAGCTATAAGAGTGCCTGAACAACAAAACCAAAACAATATAAAAATCTGATTTGTTTGGCAAAATCTCAGCCAGGCATTTCTTTTCAGTCTTTTCAAAGTTCAAAAATGGCTGGAAGAATGACTTCCTGACATTTCCTTTGGCTGCTCCTGAAAACTCGTCTATATTCAGGCTATTACACTTGAACTTTGAAGAGTCTGTCATAGCAACCTTAAAAAAAGAAAGTTAATGAGTGTGCAGAAGGATAAATGAAGTGGGGAGTTATGCTAGTCTTTTGCCTCTGAAGCCAATAATCTATATTTGTAATTATCTAAAATGTCGTTACCTCCCCCCTCTTCTTTTTATACATCACTTCACTAAATTTTCGGTAAAGTTCTTTGTATAATGTTTTCCTTTGAATTTCAGTCCTGTCAGGAGACCTATGCCTACATCTGGAAGGGCAGAGGGCTGGAGATGGGAACTCTGCTCCTCTTCCCTAGTCAGTCTGAACTCTTTGGATAGCAAGGTTGAGATGAAGCCAGAATGAAGAATGGGGTCTAAATTGCTTCAGCTACAGCTGCTGAACGGGGAGTGCCTGAAGACATAGAACAGGTTAGTAAGTCTGGTGCTGGTGAAGATACGTCTGGGAAAAAATAGGGCTGGCTAGAGGGCTTGAGCGAGGGAAAGTGAACTATGGTAGTGTCATCCAGGACACCTGGGTGGCTGGGGATGGGGTTACTACTATTACTCCAGTCACTGAATTACTGCTGCCTGCAAGTGTCCACTTACTTTGAGCTGGGTGATCTGTGCAGGCGGTAACATAGATGCTGCCTATGCAACAGACAGAGCAGAGAAAGGAAATACTACAGGGGCAGGGAAGAAGAGCATCATGACTTCCTGGGGCCCAGAAACTGCCAGAGTGGCTTGAGGTATTGTGGGAGAACTGGGATGGGAAATGAGGAGACTTAGAAGGTAGGGAGGGCAGTCTAACCAGCATATTTCTGAGAAGACCTGGGGCTGTCCCTCCTTTTTTGAGACTGCCTGCTGTGTTCTCTCCTCCTCCAGTTTTGGCTTTCTCAGTGCCCTGTGCAGAATTTGGAGGCTGCCATAGGCATACAAAGCAAAACCAAGATGTTCCCAGGCCTGTAAATGAGTTAATGCTCTTGGCTCTGGGACTAAAACCTGCTCCCTCCTGCCAGGCAATGAGATCAGTCGGTGTTAGATGAGGAGGTGTAAAATGGAGGTTGTGCTGCCTTCTCACCACTTGCCACCAAAGGGCTACTGGCAGTGTTGTTGCTGCTGTAAAACTGTTTTGTGGTAGGAAATCTTCACTTCTGTGCAAGAGGTCCCTGAAAGATGACACAAGTGGATTTTTAAACCCATGAGTTACTGTTACATAAAAGCACATTTCCAGTCATATGATTTTCTTATTGTCATTCTGATTCCACTAAATATCCATCTAATTGAACTTTTAAATCAAAACCAAGTGTAGTTTTTCTTTCGTTACTTGTCTAATAGTTTTTTTCTACTAACAAATATATTATTGTTATGTATTACCTATTCGTACACCATATAGAGTTTTGACCTGCGGGTGCCCATCACTTGGCAGCTTTCCTTGCAAGGTAAATGTGGACAAGTGTGTGTACTTTCTACTATGCAATCAAGAGAGGGTGAAACTGGGAGAGTACGCAGGCTGCCAGAAAAGAGGAAGAAGAACAAGGAGAAATGCTGGCAGTGATTTTCTGTCATGATGACTGCCATTGTAACCACTGTACCTGCTTGACTGACCCTTGCTTTGTTGTACTTTCAAAGCCTACTTTTGCCTAAAGTCTGGTCTACAAAAGCTTAGAAGAACTTTCTCCTACTAGCATGGAATATTAAATTATTGCAGAGATTATCATATTCATCAGGAATAGGGGAAGCACTCAACACCTCCACATGTACTCAACACTCAATATATAATTACATATCTGCCATCATTTGTGCCCATATTTAACTGTATACACTTCACTGAGAAGACAAAACTGCAGGAACTGAAGTGTGTAATACCGTGCAGATACCCATATAAGTAATGGGTCTATAAAAACTAAATATGTATAAAGAGAATACAGTCACTTTTGAAAGCATCTGGGACACTATATGCTAGAAAAAAATAATGGTGCTACTTTTTTTACAATGTATCAACAGCACCTAAAATATGACAGTAAGCTATACCAGCTGCATTCATTTAGATTCATTGTCATCCAGCCTTGCCATTTAACTGCTACCAGGTTTGTTAGAAAAATGTTATGTCCTCAATATATCTAATAATCTTGGTGTTTTGAAAGCAGTAAATTGTCAGTGGCTGTGCAATTGATAATCTTGGTTTCCTAATTGGAAGTATAAGCATAGGGATTTCTTCTACTTAGTATGGCTATATTGTAAGCAATTTTAAAGGTTATTTAAAAGCTGTTAGGATGAGTCTCAGCTTCTGGAATTTGCTATGCAAAGATACCATGTAGTTTTCAAAATAATGTGTGTACCAGATGTCTACATATTCAGATAGGTGACCTGAAGAAAGATGGTCAAGGTACTGATGCTAATAGTTATTCTAGTTCTGTAGTGTGAAAATAAATCAACAGTTTTATCAGCAAGACCTGAATTTTAAGGGGTGTCACAGAAGGAACTGATGTCCACACTGCTGGACAATGAGGTTGGGTTTTTACATTCTGAAGCTACATTTTGCTTCCAGTGAAACCAATGCAGTTTTAGACAAGACTTGATAGGGCAAGGAGCCTTTATTTGAACTTTTCACCTTACTTTTTGATAAACTAGTTGGTGCTGCTTCTTTATCTCAACTTCCACAAAGCCTCAGCCAAAGGAAATGCTAAAACAAGATGAAAGTAAAATAAAGACAAAATACTAAGAACAAAGTAATATATTTAGTTCCTAGTAGGAACGTGACTGAAGAATTAGCTAGTATGTTAACCGTCTTCACTTCATATGTCTTACTCAAGCAACTTCCAATTAAGTTGGAATTTTGCTTGCATAAGGAATGTATGAGTTACCTCTAAATCCTTATGCTGGTATCAATTCATAATGGGGAACAGGATCCAGTATTAAGTACAAGGGGTACTCTTTTCCCCTATCTTGCAAAAGTTTCCACTTCTGTGCATCACTTGCATTTGAAAAAGATGACAAAGCCCAAACCCAGAAAACAACAAAAAAATTCCACACCAAACTTGAGGTAAACAAATGGAAAATAAATCAGCTACCAAGGCACCTAAATTTAGGCAGGCTGGATGTCCTTTCGGAGGCCAGCAGGATATCCACCTCTTTCCAATTACTCTGTGGGAAACTATTCCATTTAAATGAAAAACTTACAAGGTAGCTACAGGTTTAGTGGCTAGATTAGGCAGGCTGGATCCCACCCTGAGGTTTATTTCGGGGGTTTTCACTTGTAATGGTGGAAGTGCTCTGAGTAAGTCTAACAGATTTATTAGCAACTGGAAGGTGGGTCACCACTTACATTTAGGATGGAATTTTGCAGGCTGTTTTACACAGCAACTGGGTATTTGAAAACTTAAGTGTCTGTCAGTACTGAACAGGACATTTTTTCACGATCAGGTCATAGGCTTAAAAAGGGGAAATCCGCATGGCCAAGTCTGTATTATTCAACAGCCCTAAATAAACACCAACAAGGCAGAGTAAAATACTTAAGCTGCAGAGGGTTTCTTTTACTGGATACAAAATAATATTTTAAAGTTTTCAGACAATAAGAGATTTAATTTGGAAAAAAAAAAAAGATTTTAAACCTTTTTTTGCATTATTCTGAATCCTAACAATTAATTCTTTGTGTGATTAAAAAAATAAAAAAGGATAAATGCCCCAGAAAAATTATGGACAGTCAGAGATCAATGTGATCAGATAAAAGCTGTTTATTACAAAGCATCTATCCTTTTTATACTGTTGTCTGCATCTGCTTACAATAGCTTGCTGTATTATAATCGGATACATATTCTTGTAGCACACAGCAACTATGGCTACATATACAATAGCTTGCTGTAGTATAATTGGATACATATTCAACAGCTTGCTGTATTATAAATGGTCACATATACAATAGCTTAGTATATTATGCTTTGATACATATTCTTGCAGCACACAGCAACTAGTATACAATTGATCAAATAAGCGTATGGGAACTTAACCTTTAGAACTTGCTAACAGTTCACTATTTTGTATCTTAGCACATTCTAGTTTCTTCTTATCTTGCTTGCACCGTTACTTTTGCTTCCTTACCCATGTCCTCCTTCATCCTCGGTTCATGTTGAGCTCCACATAGGCACTTGCTGACTTGGGAATGTGGCCATTCTTTGCTAAAAATCCATCCACAGATAAAATTCCTATACATAGCTATGTCTAGTTTTTATATTGGATAGTAATAATTCGGAGGTTAAAGAAATCTTTCAGTTACCTACAGATTACTTGATAAGAAAGGATCTTACTCTTTACTGCTCAGTTAATCTCAAGAGGGTATTAGAAATGCAGCCAAACTGTAATACTATATGTAACAAAAGCATTTTCTTCTTGTAAATTGGTTTAGTGGCAGTAAATTCCAAGAAAAGAAAACATCAGTGTCCATACAGATAGACTGGAAAATGTCTTTGCCATGTTTCAGAAGCTCACAATTTAAATATGGTAATAGCAGACATACTAGGAAAAAGAAGGATGTCCTTGTACAGAAGAATGTATGAAGTCTGCAAATGAATTCTTTCTCAGTCCTGATGCTGGATAGTTCAAAACTTCCCCTGTTTGTTTGGAGATGATAGAGCAATAGCTGAGCTCCAGCTGTATTTACACTGGTGGGCCAGGATGTTTGTGTTAACTGGCTGGTTGCTGCTGCTGCACACACAAAAGAGGCCGAGTTCTGCTTTTCTTTCTCATGGGAGAAATTTGAATCTCTCACTCTTCCCTTTACCCAGCCTCTAATTTCTCAAATTTGCAAGTCCTTCTTATCTTTGATGCTTCAAGCCCTCTATCGCCGATTGAATCATCAAAAGTTATCAGAGGAATATTAACAAGAGAAGAAAAAAAGCCAAAAAAGGCCAACCGCCCCTGAAGCCCCAGCATGGTGGGCAAAATTATATAAAGCACATGGAACATTTTATAACAGAGCACAAGAGTGGCATCCTTTTGGAGAAGCCTAGCACAGTGACACACCAGATTATTCCTTGATATGTAGCCTGAAAAATTATGCTAAGGGATTGAAAATATAGGACAGAACAAGGATGCAGTCAGCATATTTCCTACAGCAGCCTAAACATACTGAAGAAGATGCATGCCTTGAGAGGCAGAGCTGGATGACAGACCTACCTGTTAGGATAAATTTAAGAAGATTGTGAGGATGTACCTAGATTTCCTCTGCCTGTGCACTAAAAGTCTTAGACATGAGACTTGGGAATAAATCCAGGATCCAAAAGCCCTGTACTAGTGGAGCTAGAGAGACTTAGAGTGTCACAAAGGATGTGACCATTGTCAGTCTCCACTTAAATAAATTAACACTGAGAGACTGAAAGTGTATTTTGACTAAAATAGCCCCCTGAACCTCTCTTCACTGCATGACTCATGCTTTACTCATTTCAGAGCCTGCAGGAATTTAAAGGCCAGCTCATAACATTTGCACTGCTATTTATAGTAAGTATAGAGGTATCTGTGCATTATAGTCAGAAAAAAATTCTCAGTATAACCTGGATGACAAACATTTACAGAAGTAATAACAAGCATGAAGCACAGAACTACAAAACAGACATACAAAGAGAAATTGGGCTAGAATGATACAAATACAGTACAAGTGTAAACCACTCCAGACTTCTGAAAAAAACCCCACCAAAATCCCAACCCCAAAACAGATCAGTAAAGGAATCAAATAATGGAAAAAATCTGTAAAGAAATATTTTGAATAAACAAGAGTTGAAAAAAGTATTCAAGAAGAATATTTTAAGAGGTGAAAACATGAAGAAAGCAAGTTACGAAGGTAATATGTATTAAGACTGAGTTACATGAGAATTCAATCAAGCTGATGGAAAGGACATTTTCTGCTAATCTCTGCATTCGCAGAGATCCAAACATCCCCAAAATGATGGATGAATGCAGCAGCTTGAAAGAGAGAGTAGATACTGGTATCAGTATTGCCATATTTACCTTTTTATTAGCAGCTGGAGTTATGCAAGTAAAGAACCAGGCTGTGACAGATTAGCACTGGGCACTCTGCTAGTTAGTATAACAAAGGTGGGAGGAGAAGCTGTGTGCTGATATTTAATGCAAATAAGGATTGGGGGTTTTGTTAATTGAACAGCACAACAGTTTGGGGTATGCTAATTTGCATAGTGTTTGGATGGGATGATGGGGACGGTTTGACAGGTGACCATATGGATGTTGTTTTAAAACATTTGTGAGGTGGGTTGTTGCAATGTTGATGATTCTCTCAAAAAAAACCCAACAACTTAAAAAATCAAACCCTATGGTAATGTTTCTGTGGAAGTGGTGAAAATACATGTATAAAAAAATAACCAAAATGCTATTGTGGAAAATATTACCATCTATAGGTTTCAATAGATTCCCCCCCTTCATAAAGTTTTGCATTGTAGGATAGATTTGGGTCTAGTAATATGTTGGTTTTGCTTCTTAATTTCTGCCAAAGTAATCATATGACTTTTTGCAACAATGTTAGTGTAAATAGCTAACTGAAATAAAACAAACAAGCAAACAAACAAATGGGATAGGTCTTCAGTTATCTGAGGATCAGTATTCAGCATTAGAGGGAAAAAATAGTACTAAATCAAAAATAATCAGCAGGATATGGTTCAGTAGAAGAAACACTGATGGACAACAAACCATGGTTTTGAAAGGTGTGGTCCTGCTCATGTGAAATGAAATGAAAATGAAAAGTATTGCTCGTTTCTGCAGAGTGCTCCTCAGCTTTGTCACACTTCCCCCCTTCTGGTCCAGGTCGGGTACAGAACTCTGTACACAGCAAATGTGCCAGCTCTTACTGTACTCCTTGACTTGCCCTGGCCGGTGTACTGCCAGGCTCAGTGAGACCTCTTGGGTACCAACACACTGGTCAAAGGGAAAAGCTTTGCCTTCTTGCAACTACTAGGTGGATTTTGGCAGATGCACTCCTACTCCTGAGCAACTCGTGAAGCAGCCAGGCGGAGAAAGGAAGAACCCATATAGGGATGAGCACTGGCTATTCAGAAAAGGTTGCTTTGGGTTAAAGTTGCTTTATATGTGTGTATATATAGTTACTTTGGGTTAAATATATTACAAAAAGATAAATATATAAAAAGATACCAATAGCTTGTTTTTTTCCTGGAAAACTACGAAGCAGCCCTGGAGAGTGGGAATGATTTTCTGCCCTGTTAAAATTGTTCATCTGGTCCCTTGGCTGAGGTTTAAGTTAGAGTAAACTGCAAACTTCACAGTCTGAGAATGAGCATAGGAGTATTCTCCGTAGGCAGTCTGGATGTGGCCACCTTGTTCTGAAGGGTAACTGGACTGGGTCATCCTGCACTATTTGAACTCGGCACCATGTTCAATCTGCTAGCACAGAGGCAGGCTGCAGTTTCTAGGCTGGCTTCTGGAGGCAGTGTTTGTTAAAGCTGCAGCTGCATTACCCAGCAGTGTCTTGGGTACTGCCCGTGGACATGAGTCTAAAACGTGTCCTGGTCCACGATCACTTCATTGCTCGTAAGCAAATGCCAGTCTAGGTTACTGATTTTCCTCACTTTGTGGGCATTAACAGTATGTCAATCCTGATTTTCCATCCCTCTGCACTCCGAACTTGCTGTAAGATCATTAACCAAGTTTTCTGTTTGGGGAAAATTAGCAAGTGGCATTTTGAGGTAAGGACACACAACAGAACACGGCCTCAGCTGCAGCAAAACAGGCAAGCCAGTAGCAAAAATGGCACATCCTGCGGTCATCTTGGAAAAATTACAGAATTAGAGAGTTATAGAACATGCAGAGTTTATGGGATCATGGTATTCAAAGACAGTTACTCAGGGCTTGCACACTGCGCTCTTTCACTTTCAATCCAGTTTGGCAGCACTATGAAAGGCTGGAAGAAAACCACAGGAAGAGCATTTGTCTCACTTGGTGGCAAACATTTTTAAAGACTTTCAGTAGTGAAAACCACAACTTGACAGCAAGTTAGCTACGGTGCATCACCCGCTGTCAGAATACCCACACGAGAAGGCCCCTTTAATCAGCTTAGGTGCCTGCGTACAAAGGCCCGGGCACCACCGAGCGCCCTCGGAAGCGAACCCCCGGCGGGAACCTCCATGCTGGCTGCGGGCACTCCTTCCCCTTCGCTGCCGCGAGCCAATTGCAGCTCAGGAGGCGTGGTCCGGGCGGGCGCGGAGGGCGGAAGTGGGCGGGGCCGCCCTTGCGCGGGAAGCCGCGGCGGTTGGACTGCGCGCGGTTGCAGGTGGGGGTTCTGCGTTCCCGCGGCGCGGAGGGCGGTTGCCATGGGGACGCGGGGGTCTGTCACTGCGGGGGGGAGGGGCAGGGGCAGAACCCCGGGGCAGTCGGTGGCGGGCGGGCTTTGGGCGAACCCAGGGGCAGTGGCGGCTGTCTTCCGTTCTCTACCCCCTTCCGCCCGGTGCTGCCTTCGGTTGAGCGCCCGTGTTGACCCCAGGCCCGCCGGCCGGTCAGATGGAGTTCTCCAGTCGAACGAGGCTGAGGCAGGCGCGACTGGCCGGGGACCGGCGGGAGCTGTACCCTCACAGCCTGCAGTTCTACCTGGAGCCCCCCACGGAAAGCATCTCTCTGGTGGAGTTTGAGAGCTTTGCCATCGACCGCCTGAAGCGTGAGTAGCATGCTGGGCTCTCCTCCATCCCCACGTCTCTCCCTCGGAGTTCCGATTCTTCCTATCGTGGCTGTATGTATTTTTAGCGGGTTTAGGTGCTCGTTGCCTGTTATTAATGTGAACTGTCAGCCTGCTCATGCTGAAATGAACCACCTTTATAGAGGTAAACGTGCTGCTTTAGGTGTTTCAGAGAGCTATGATTGATTTCACGAGTGTTTGGCATATAACCATCAGGACTGTATGGTTGTGGTTTACAGTGGTGGGTTTTATAAGCATGTTTCCCTTTCTAGGTGTTGTGACATATTTGATGTCTCAGCACAGTGATTCATGTTGTTGTAGCTTGGGGCAAGGGTTCTCCTGACCTCCTGGAAACCTCTGAATCCAAGGTTTCCACCATTACGGTGGAAACCAATGTTCTGAGACTGATCCATCAGTTTCCCTTTCCTTGTTGGCTGTCTTCCTTTCCTTGGTGACTATGCATCCCAGAATTGGCTGAGCTGTTCAGCACTTGTGGATGACACATTATCTTCTGTATTTCTTACCCCTTAGCTCCCCATACCACTAAAAGCAGTTCCCGTGGCCTTACTCCAGTTTGTGCATTTCCCACGACATAATACAGTTACATTTCTTCTCAATATGTTGTCTCTAATATGAACCATTTTTCCCCAGTGCTCAAAGTAGTTGAAAACCTTGGTGTGAGCTACATAAGAGGTAATGACGTATACAAAACTAAGCTGGAGGCTGAGCTCCGGAAACTAAAGTTTCCCTACAAAGTAAGTAAAAATCAAAAAAGGGAACTCTATTGCACTTTATTTTCTTTACACTGTTCAAGAATTCTGAATAAAAGTAGAGGTGATGAAACCTCTAAAACTTAAATTCTGCCATTTTGTCAGAAGTGTAGTTTTTCTTTGAGAGTATATATTTCTTTAGGATACCCCCTTTCTTTAAAAGTCTTGCATTTATTGTCTGAAAGATGAGTATTAAACAGTGTTTTATTGAACATCAGTGATAAATTAATTTTATATTTGATCTGGAAGAGATTATCTGAAATCTGATAGCAATATGTTCTTTAGGCTTTGGCTGAGGATGATTATGAAGCAAGAAGAAAAGACCATATATCTCATTTCATACTACGCCTTGCTTACTGTCAGTCGTAAGTACTTTTTGGATTATGTTGTACTTTTACTATTAAAGTCTACACAGATACTACATTTCTTTGTTACAGACATTATGGTTATTTTAGAGTTGCATGGCTACTAAATAGAAAGGTAGGTTCAAAGAGAGCAGGTTTTTTTTTCCTAGGAACCTGATTACAGCTGTGCCAAAAGGGATACTTGAGATCAAAATTAATATCCAGATTTTGTAATACTTAAAAATGAAAGTATAAAGTTTTGTGTCTTGTGCATAGAACATTAGTTTGGGTCTCTTCCTTTTGACATCTTTTGTAAGACTAAAGCACACCAGTATTAAGGTTTTATTAGGCTTTCACAGTGATTGAGAATTTAATTTAGATTAACTGCTGCATATACTTAAACTGTTGATTACTGACCAAAGAGCTGACTATGTAAATAGGCTTTATATTATTGTCTCGAGAGAGAGCCTTACTTCTGGCAAGCTAAAATTGCCATCTGAGTTTGAGGTTTCCTCTACTGATTTTGCATTCATTGCCGTGGATGGTTGCACTGCAATTTTTTGTCATGTGAAATCTCAAGCACAAAGTTGGTCCAGTCGAGTGCATTTCTTTTGCTTCAGCTGTAGTTTTTGTGTTGTCAGTGTTTTATGCCTGTTAGCAGCTTTGTTTTGCGTTAAAGTGAACTCCTGACTCCTTGCCCTTGCAGTCCTTTTTTGGAATTAAGCCTGGCAAATATGAAGTTTATACTGTTTTGAATTGTTAATTCAACTGCATTTCAATTTATAATATAGTTTAAATTAGGTGAGTGTGGTAGATTTCATGTTATGATACTGTGGTAGCTGACAGTGCTGCTATGGATAGAAAAAGATTTATAAGCAAAAACACATAGGGAAGGTGAGGAGGGACTGTGCTATAAGTCAAGATATGGAGCTGAAATGGATGGGGCTTTTCCTTGAAATGGGTCATGAGACAGTTGAATGTTTGGGGCAAGTGTTAGAGAAGAGACCAAGGTGTCTAACAATATGATAGGTGTAAACTACAGATCACGTGATCAGAACAGGAGGTAGCAGAGGCTTCAAAAGCCTCCAGATGGAGGAAACCTCACCATGGCAGGCCCTGGGTGACGTTAAACACCCTGATGTTTCCTGGATTATAAACATCCCATTGTATTGCCCTTTCAAAAAACATCTGGGCTGTGCCCGTCTATCCCCACCATGTGTTGCATCACTATATTGCTCTGGAATCTCCTGATTCCAAATAACAGATGCAGATAATTGGACTATTTTCTTTTTCTCTGCAAGCTATATTTTTATAAAAAGATCCTTATCATTTGTATAAGTGCTTACTTGACTTACTGAGTGCTTGATTATGAAATAAATAGGAGACATGGTTCAAACCCTGTGTTTCAGGGAATTATCGTAATAATTAGGCAGGAGAGAGGTGAGCAGCTTGTTGAAAGTGAACCACTTTGCAGAAATAAATACAAGCTATTTTTGGTCACAGAATCAGAAGGAAAGAGCCTGGCTTTATTGTCTAGAGAGAAAGACCCCTTCTTAGGGAGGAGGGGCCTTGGTTGGAGCTCCAGGGCACTCTGAAAACTACTTGCAAATGTATTTTTGTGTTCCTGTTTCTATACAGATAGTTTGATGCAGTGTTTCAGTAAAGCAGCTTGATAGTCAGTTTCTACTTAAACTAGCTTTTTTTTTTTTTTTTTCTTTCTTTGAGAAGGTGGACTTACTGCTTACTCATAAAATGGAAAATAGTAACTTAGGCACTGTGAGGTGATCCTGTGCCTACCATTCTTCATTCTTTCTTGAGAAGCAGTTATTTCAGGGATATTTCTATGCTTTAAAACTGGCATGTTCCCCAAAAGATAAAATTGGGATGCAAAGAGAATGTACTGTTCTCTAAGCTTTTATTGTATTGGGTCAGAAAAATAAGCTTCACACAAATCATTAGGTTAATTGATGAAAGCTATTAAGGTAAGTATGTTTGAAAGTGTACTTGAATAGACAGAGCTGCAAACAGGGCTGAATTGAGTTTTGTTTTCCTGCGGCACCGCCTTTTTAAGTTTCCACTTGGCCAACAGTGCCACCCAGGGGTATGAGTTTACATCAGCTGTTTTTCTAGTCTGTATTGTATTGTTTTGGTTTGTTTTTCACATGGTCTGAAGTGTCCAGCTGCACCGTTCTTGTCAGTTAAATTTGTAATGTTCTCTTGTCTGTCCTTCTGCCTTCTGATATCCGAGAATTTAAAGCTTATTTCCATATAATGTTGCTAAGATACAGTATGTAGTCTTGAGTGAATAGTCTCATCCATACTGTTATTTTGCATCTCTTTGCGCATCTTGCAATGTCACATCTGTCAAGACCAGGAAATAGAATAATCTCGTTTCATTCACTTTAATGGCAAACACAGCTCTAACTTTGTTAGTCCAAAACATCTGCAGTCATGCTTCTTAGTGTACTGGCTCTTCACAAGCCTTTTTGGATTGAATGCGCCTTCCTGAAGGTTTCCTGCCTTTTCTTCCAAGCTCCTCCATTTGTGGGTCCCATGCCAAAGCCAGCATATTAAATGTTGTGTTCACTATGTTTGACATCTAGTTTATAGCGAAAAAGAGAATGCATAACCAGAATATGTTATTTTTAATTTTTTAAATTATTTCCTTGCAGTGAGGATCTCAGGCGCTGGTTTCTTCAGCAAGAAATGGACCTCTTGCGGTATCGCTTCAATGAACTAACTGACAGTTTAAGACAGAAATTTCTGGAACACGTTAACTTATCATTTGAAGCTGTAAGTATGTTACTTTCTGCATTTGTGTCATGTTGGATGTGCCTGTTATGTTTTAAAATTCTCATTAAGATAGCTCCAGTACTTCCATTCAGAAAATAAAATTTGAAGTTATGGCTTTAAAAACCCAACCGCACAGAACTTCTGAACCTGGAGAGTCATGTGCATGCCACAGAAATGAGGATTAAGTGATGTAATTATGTGCTGCAACAAGAGAAGATGGGTCTGCTTACAAAGGTAAGTTAACAATGTCTACAAAAGCTGATAGGTATTTTTGAATCAAGATTCTGAAAAGGTTAGAGCTAGTCTGTGTTCTTCAGATGTGGCATTTGTATGTCCATCAGGGCAAATTCACTCAGGTCACAATTACTTTGCCTTCTTTTATGTGTAAGTGATGAATTGTGTGATAATTCACCTTTAAGAGTTTCAGTGATAAGAAAGCAATAGCTGTGTTTGATTCCAGCCTAAAGTATATGTGTAGTCCATTCTCATCAGTTTACTGACTTTATTTGGAAATTAGTTTGGTCAACGTATGTCTTTATTCATAAACTCTACTCTAGAAGCTTTGCAATCTACTAACTGGCTTCTTGCTATAGTAACCAAGGCAGTGGGTCCCCACAGTGACCTGGGGACTGTGCACATTGTACCATTTCATAAAACTGACATATGGAAAACTATATGAAGATAAAAACTCAGCTGTTGAGGGCATAATTAAAATATAATAAAATATGAAAATCCTGTATGGCTTGCACAAGAACATAACTTACTGTGTAGTTGTCACTGTGCGTTAAAACCAATAGGTTTCTACTTTGCAAGTATATTTTTGACACATGGTTGTATGTTTGTGCACGCTCAAAATAATTTCAATTCTGCTGTTTTGTGCATCTTATGTGAGTTATTGCAGCTATGGATGTATAACCAAGAAAGAGATTTAGCTTAAAAAAAACCTAAACCAAGCTGATATTAGATATGGTAGTTAAAAATTGCCTCCTGTGTTGAAGGATTTATGTGTAATTTTAAAAGAAATTATGTACAATTAAATAACAGGTTTATTGGTACATGTATGTGTATATGAAGTCTATGTAAGTTCTGTTATTTTCATTCACTAGACTATTTGATTTTTGCCCATTAAATACATGCTACGGAGAATGCAGAATAAAAGTTGGGTCCAAAATTCTGTAAATGCTCTTACTCTACAGGTGTTGCTTTTCATTAGAACTTAGATTCAAAGCTTTTTTCCCCTTGTAACTTAAACTCATTTTAGTTCTTTACCAACTTATGAAAACCCTTGAAAATACTAAAGCTGTAGTCAAATGACTGTGGGTTTTGAGATGCTTTAGGGATATTACAAATGAGTTCCTGCTGTTATATACTGCTTCTTTTGTCTTGAGTGGATTAATTGAAAATGTCTATTGCAGTTTCTATATTAATGACTTCAATAAAATTTTGCACTGTAGCTATGAGCTCTTTTTCTAGAAAGCTCCAGCTTTGCCTGTAGCTCTCAAAGCAAACTTAATAAAAACTAATGTACAATCATCACTACTGAAAAAAAACTTTCTCGTAAAATACTGTTTAATTAGAAGAACTTAAATATTCTAAAATATGTGACTGACACGCATGATGTATTCCTGGATTAAAATATCTGACACCAGTGCATGTTGATGGCTAAAGGTAATTTGTGCAGTGTTGAGAATGAATTTGTCTAGCTAAACAGTAACACACAGGCTTTCCTGGGTCTTTGACAGACTATTAGAAATGTCATTCTTTGGTTCAACAGACCTTTCAGCGAGCGGTGTGTTTGTGGAGCTAGATTTCCATTGCTTATTCCCCAGTCTCATATTGTCCTGTCACAGTTTCGGCATTCAGCCTTGTGAGAATAAATTAATGTTTGCAGGTTGCTGCAAATAGCTAGGAGTATGGATTGGTTCTGTGCTATTGAATGTGCTTTCAATATGTCAAAATGATTAAGAAGGTATTGCTTTCCTACGCCTGTTGAGGCGACAAAGCATCATTTCATTGAAAATACACTTCTCTGCTTCTACTTCCCTCCCTGCTTTCCAGTTCCAGTGGGAATTTAAGCAAAAGTAATCCCTCCTTGCAAGATCATGTATAAAACATTTGAATATTACTAAGGATTGAATACATGTCTGAAACAGGTGTAAACTCTATGGTGCTGTATAGGTGCCCCTAAAACTAAGGCCACTGTAAAAGCAATACTCTTTTTCTCAATGTTGTTTTTGTAAAAGGCTTTATAAAGGAAGTGAAGACCAACTATACTCTTCATACTTCTCTGTCAGAAGTTGCAAGTTTTTATGCCTTATTGTGCATGCATGAAAATCAAACTTTGTGCAACACCTGTCAGAAAGGTGAATGGTCTTCAGGAAAAGGTATTAGTGCTGATATTATAATTCAGTTTCTATACTGGTAAACAGACAGAAATTCTCTGTGGGATTTTAATTGCTGAAGATATCCTAAGAAAGTCAGTGAAAGCTCCTTAAAGAGAAGACGGGTGCCTTACATTTTCTAGATAATGGTTCTGTGTTTCAGAATTGTAATCTGAGATAGGCCAGAGCTGCTGAAGTTTAGACTACTGTGTAGACTGGCATAGCTGTGTCTTCAGTTAACAATCCTGAGAAACAATGTAAGAAGCAACTCTCAGTATTTAGTAGAAGAACTGTTCTTTTTTCTGTGGGGAGGAGGTGTAAGTGGATCACTTTGTACAGTTCTGTCACAGTTATCTTCATTTACAGCACCAGCAAAGTAACCCAAACAGTGACATATCTGTCACTTCTCTCCTTTTCATGTTTGCTTACATGCGTGAAAATTTTGGCAGGGGTTTTGCAGAGTAGTTCTTGAGATTTTATGAATCATGGCTTGAAAGTTATTGCTTTGTAGAATCAAGAAGTCTTCAATCCCACTGGGGGATAATATTATGCAGCTGTCAAGATATTTCTTTCTTTGAAGACTTTAGAACTCAAGGTCTTACTTAGCAACTTTTTGGGAAGATTGAAGTTGTAAGCAACTATAAGTAAAAAATGCTGGACTTTCTGAATTTTTTATATGACAGCCAACTGAGGAGAGCTTGAAATGACAGTAGGTCTGATCTCATGATTAAAGAGAATTTTAATCAAAGAGCAAGAGCTTTCTGAAACTAAAAATAGAAATTAAATTCAATGAAAATGCGTTTAAATTTTTACAATAGGATTTCTTCTGTCCTGTGACTAACATCTATATTGCTGATGGAGCAAAATACATGGCAAAGGGTTTATTAAAATAACTAAATACTTGCTCTTACTGAGAGGATGTATTTAGCATCTCTGACAGTAACTTGCTTCAGCTTTTGCATTTTGGCCAGTGTTTGGGGCAGTACTGCACTATTTTCTTTTAGTTAAAGTATTCTGTGTAGTGTAATGGGTGCCAGGCTCTTAATGAGAACACCAAACCTCAATTTTTTGGGGGGGCGGGAGGGAAGTGGCATATATTGCTTTAATGAAATGCTGTTTTGCCTGCAAATAGTATAGAAAATAATACAAACTGGTGTACTTTGTCTGAAGCTAATTGTCTTAACTAGTTAATTTCCATAATTTCTGATTTATTTTCTAAACAGCTTTAAAGCTTTTGGTATTTCATTAGAAAAAAAATTATTTAAGATTTGTGCTGCTCAGACACTCTTAAAGATTTTTAGCTACCTTAAAAAATTAAAACATTCAGTTTTGAAGATTATTTCTATCTTAACAGTTATTTGTACACCTTCCATTGCTTTCCCCTCAAAATTATTGTATTGAGAATTTAAACAATTCAGTATTTAGCCTGTTTTTTTTCTGAAAGAAGTTGTGTTTGAACCATGGTGTCAAAAGTGATGTTTACAATATAGCCTCCTTTCCAGCAGCAAGTAAGGCACCGAAGAAATGTAACTTTTGAACTTTCACAGGAGTTACAAGTTTTGAGGGCAAACAAATTATTTTAAGTACATACTCACTCATTCACTCTGTGATATATTATTTCGTAGAATTCCCTTCCATGTATTTTCCTGGGAGTGGTTAGGCTTGACTTGGGAGGTTTTAGGCTTGGCCTGGGAGCAGCATTTGTTACATGACATTTTTACAGTACTCTTAGGAAATAATATTTTGATAGCTATTTACTAGCTTATTTAAAACACAGTTTTTCTTAGAGCAGTGTCGCCTAATTGATAGCCAGTTGTGGGGTACTTCTCTTGATGTTACCTGTTGCTTGAGAAAACAGGTATTTGAATGGTGCTTGTTCATGTTTGTTAAAATACTGCTGTCTTGCAAAAAACATCTAGTTCAGCTTAGAGCAGTGCACTTACAGGAAGTTTAGAAAACATTCTCTTCAGTAATTCTGCAGTTGCCTTGTTCAGTAAAGCTTATTTTTGCCCTTATTTGACACTTAAATTTCTGGACCTCAGTCTATAATACTGTATTCAATAATACTTCAGGGATGGATTGCTGTCAGGTGTCCACCAAATTTTGGAGAACTGCTTAATGGAGAAGAGACGAGATAACAGTCTTGCCTCAAAACTAATCTGTGATGTGAGAGTTCCATGCTTTTGATGCGTCTTTGTCCTGAGAGAAGTTCTACACTGCCTTTCTTGACACTTTAGTATAGGACATTCAATATAAGATGATTCCGATGTATAATTGTTTCAAATTTTTTTTTTTCTTTTAAATAAACTAGAAACACTTACTAATCTGTTCCCCATTTCTAAAGCTTGCTTATTTTTCATCTATACTTTGAGAATATTTCCTTTGGTATGTTGAATGGTTTTCTATCATAGTAACAGGAGAATTGTGGAATGGTTCTGAAGGTCTTTCAGAATATTTACAGTCTATATTTGGGGGAAAAAAAGAAGAGTTTTAAGGGATAGTGCTGTCATCATCCAGATAAATACTGAAGCTTTTTATGTATGGTATGTAGTTTTCAGCTCTCAGGGCACATTAGTCTGTGTGCACAGGAAATCCTTAAGCAGCACTCAAGAGAAGTAAATGCTGACATTTAAGGTCACAGAGCATCAAAGAGAATATGCAAACACAGGTGTGCAGCTGAGATTTACATCAATTTAGGAGATTAAAGCATTAAAATCTTACTATAAATGAGTAATTACAGCAATGATGCCTGACAGTAAAAGCCACTAATACAGATTTTTAAGATATTTAAAGGGAAATCTAATTAATATTTTAAATACTACAGTTATTAGGTATTAGAGAAAGTATTTTAATCTTCAGTAAATTCAGTATATGAAAGAACTGTATGAAATAAATGGTTTTACAGGTAGGTGAAGCTTGGCTCTAACTAGAAAGTTGTTTTCTTTCTTGCCATGAGCTGTGGGCATCTGATGTTTTCCTTTAAGTTAGGAGTGCCTGATTTTTTTCTGCCGGATTGTGATACAAGACCTGTTTGGAGTCAGTTAACATTATGTCCAAGCCCCACTTTTTCAGGTAATTTTATCACTGAGATTGTCTGTCTGTGTGGTTTTCCACATGCCCTGCTATGTATGTACCACCTGTTTATCCCCCTGTTCCTACCCAACCTTTCCACTTTTTCCCTTTTTTCTTGTAGTTGGTTATGCATGCCCATATCAGAAGCCCTTGAGTGATTACACTTATTATTTGTTAAAATAGTGCTGTTAGACCTTCAATGTATGAGATAAATCCTGGTTTATTGATTTGATGTTCTGATAGCATTTTGATATAATCGGAATATTTATGGCAACTGCCACGAGTTACTATTAAAAAGCTTTCAGTGTGTCTAGGTTTGAATAAAACTGCAAGATACCTGGATCACTGATGTTCCTAGGAATTCCTGAATTAAGTTGTTGAGCTTCCTATTGTTCACATATTTGGTCTTATACCTGACACTTGGGAAATAATCACGATGATGATGATAACCAAAGCTATAAAAATAGAGTAAATCTATTCTTTCCTTCACTCTGTATGCAGCTTATCTTTTTCTTGCCCTTCAAGGCTGTGTCTGTCATATTGCATAATAACTCCTAGATCTTAATCTGGATATTTGCATTCTTCTGAAATATAAATAGGCATCTCTAATATATTCTGCTTCTTTCAGTAACTGCTTTAAGATATTTAGGAAAAGTGGTGGCAGTATTCTCTTTAGAGTTTTATTTACACTTTCTTTTTCTTCTAATACATGTCAGCTTGTGCTTTGTAGCATTAAAGGAGAAATTGGGTCAAAAGTTGCCTAGTCATACTGTTAGCTTTGCTCAATAGTTAGAAGTGGAGTCCCCTGGATTGACAACTAACTTGCCAGTTACAAAAAATTATCTGGAATAATGTTTCCTTAAAAGGAAACTCTATTAGCACAAGTCTATCTTTCTTTTCATTCCTTGTGACTTTAACTTACATGTTAATTTCTGTAATTATTAACACTTCTTTCATTCAGTGAACTTGGCTTTTTCCTCAGCTGTTGCTCAATCCTTCTGTTCCCTAAAATGACAATGAACAAAACGTCTTTATTCATTGCCTTTTCATAGAACTTTTCTTATAGGAACTGTCACTTGTCTAATTCATTTTTAGATAACTGCCACATATTCTAGGACCTTTAATTTCTAACTCCTGGAATAGGTCTGCCATACTGATTTTGCTGTTCTCTCCTGTTTCTCAAATCGGACAAGGCTTCCTCTTCCTATCACAAAGTAACCTCTAACTTACACATCTCAGCATCTTGCATTCCTATTTCCTGTGTACCGTTCAGCAGAACCAGGCCCTAGTTTTGCTCTTAAATTCTGGGAATTTCTGCCATGCCATAGTCTGCTTCATTGAAACTGATCATGCACTTAGGCTGTTCATAATCTTTCTTTTGAAAACATTTGAGTTTTGAAGAAAATTTAACAATTCACTGTTTTCTTCCAACTTACCCTTTCTGTGTTCTGTTTCTGTGGTGAGGGCAGTAGAATTCAGTTCTTCAAATTGTCTTCTTTTTCATGGATGTTTGGTATGGCCTTAACCCTTACCTGATAGCTAAAAACTTTTGCTGCTAGCTCTGTTTTCTGTTAGTTTTGTATTTCCCATTTTCCTTTTTGGATGTTCTCCTAGCTTATGTTTAGTATTGCAAAGATATATGTTTCCTTAGAACGCCATTTACTTTTTGGTAAGAAAGTCAGAATATCAGAATGTCAGAAATATCTAATCTGAAGCCCCCAGTCTTGAGATTCAGCCTTTTGTCTGCTTCAGTTTGCATAGTTTTAACTGTTCAAGACATACCACTTGTTCTTGGACATCAAATGAAAGATCTGTCCTTTCAGCAGCTGCAGCTGCAGGTTTCTGTACGTGGATGAGACATCTGATGTCGATTTGGAAGGTCCAGTGAATTTCTGGTTCCTTTCTACCTGGTTCTTGTGAAAACCTGCTGTTGAATTTCTTCATCTTAACCAGTCGGACTCTGTCTCTCTCTGGGGATTGTTCAAGGGTCTCCTTTTCACGTGGACCAAAATGTTCTGTCATTGCTTTCAAAATGCTACGTATTTCTTCCTGTTCTGTCCACTAAAGGGTGTTTTTTGTTGTTGTGGTTTTGGTTGTTTGTTTGTTTTTTTTTTTTTGTTTTGGTCTTTTTTCTTCCTCTTTGTATTTGCATTCTACTTATAAGACAGACATCATGCTTTCTTGTTTCTTCTTTTAGCCTTTATTTGTGTGTGGTGATTTGTCATTTCTCTGGGTGTCCTTTGCCTTTTTTTAGTGGGGCAGCTTTTTTTTTTTTTTTTTTTACTTATTTTTTAGGTGCAGTGTCAGCTAGCCAGAATATTCCACCTGAACCATTACCAATTTTAAGATGACACTCAGGTTAAGTGAATGTATTCTTTGCATCTTCCCCCCCTCTTGTTTCCCCCTCCCTCAGATAGTATCATATAGTGACTCCCAAGCTGGAGATGGGCTGGTCGCACAACTGCTTTTCTTAGCATTCCTGGTTAGTCAGCTTTTGCTTTGTACACAACTGGCTCAGATTTAAAATCTGAAGTGTCTCTGCTGAAATGCAGTTTTCACGTTTAGACCAGATTCTCTTGTCTGATCCCATTCTCTAGAGCCTTTCCGGTGTCCCCAGCCTCATAGCATTTAAATATGTAACCAGCACCTGGTTTAATATGCAGGTTAGGAACTAAAATATTGAATTTTAGTTTAAAATTAAATAATGGGAACTTGGTTTAGTATGTCCTTCTATTTTTTAATTAAATTCTTCCATTCATGGCTTTTCCAATTGGTTTTGCATCCAGGTTATAGGATATTCAGTGGAACTATTTGGTCGTTTGCCTGTGAAAGTGTCTTATGAGAGTGGCTTTAAGGGCTTCTGATACAATATGACACCTAATTTTTCCTTATACATGAGGTCTGTTGCACTATCATAAAGGCAGTGAGAGTGACTGAACACAATTTGTTTTTTGACAGATCTGTGTGGGCTGTTAGTTGTCTCCTGTGTTTTTCTTAAGTGCTGTCAGATGCATTGATTTCTTGCTGTACCTCGCCAGGAATTTAACCTGATACTCTGGAATGTGGAGTGGAATAAAATGTAAAGTTTTATCCTAATCTGTTTTTCAGTGATGTTCTGGTCATCATCTTGACTGTACAGATATCCTGTGATCTCTGTTTCATCTTCAGACTGTTCATTCCTTAAACTCATTTCCTCTTTGCTGCTTCTACACGAAATTAAAATTAGTACTTATTATCATGTCTTTATCTGTGGTATAAAGATGATGTAAAATTAAATTTAGATTCCCTGCAATGCTTCTGTTCTTTTATCTTCCTGCAGGGCGCACAAGAAATAAACTTCAAAGTGCAGTATATTTCCTGAATACATCTTTCTGTGTTGCTGTTTTCTCTCCACAGAGCATAAAAAAATCCTGTTTAAATTAGCTTAGAACTTCTTCACCTCTGAAAACTCTTGAAATATAAAAAAATATTATGAGTTCTTTATACCTTCTAGGTTAGATGTCTTGTTTTAGGGTAACTGCCAGTTGTTGCAAAATTAACCATCTTAATTTTTTTAATGCTGTTATAAAGCACATTGTCTTAAGAAAATGCTTTGGACTGTAGTAACGGGGAATAAACAGCAGATGAGAATAGTCAGCTGGGGGAGCTAATGCTCTGTAGTGCATCTATCAGCATCTGAGATGAAAGACCAAGAGCAAAATGCATTAGTGATATTTTTTTTTTCCACAGAAGCTCTTTGATGTTGCAGTTGAAGTGCTTTTCTAGCAGCTTTAAGCAGTACAAATTAAAATTCTTTAATTTCTATTTTTATGATCAGAGCACTCCTATGAGAGACTTTCTGATATCACTGTTACGCTTTCTTCAACAGCATTTATCTCAGTAGTGGGGCCGTTGTATAAATATTTGTAGGTTAGCTTCTTGGGGAAAAAAAGTGTTTTATGGATGCCTTTATTAGGTGTGGGAGATTCTAAAATCAGATTTGGATTAATGAGAATGGGACTAGTTTGTGTTTATAGTAAGGACAGATACGGGTGAAGAAAAAACCCCTCAATATTGTGTCTGGCCACTAAAAGGCTGTGACTATAATTATTCATTTTGGTGCCAGGTGTATAAACCAAAATGTTGTTCTCCTTGGGTTTATGTGATTTCATTTTGTAAGCATGAAATAATATTTTTTTCCCTTCCCAAACAGGATGAGGAAAAATGCTTGAAAGTGGAAACAGTCTGCAACCTAATTTTATTGTGTTTAAAATTAAACCAAGCCTAAGCAGTAACTGTACCCAAATAGGCTGCAGTTTACATTTGTTAAGGAAATGGTTCTGAATTTTATCTCTGTTTCTAGCTGCTTGAATCTTCTGTTTGTCCCTTTCCTTGAAAACCAGTGATGCTTGTCTTAAAGGTGACAGCAAAAGTCAGAAGTGATGCATAGCTAAGTGGGAAATGGTGCCTAACTGCCAAAGTAGAAATACGTATTCTATCACTTAGCTCTGCGCTTGTAGTCATAATAGAAACAATATTGTATGTGGAAACATTTAGAAACAGTTTATTTTTTTTTCCTTGTTTGTGATTGTGTTTAGTTTTTGTTTTGTTTGTGTTTTTTTTTCCATGCTAGAGTTTGTTCAGTAAGACAGCAAAACATATACCATTAATGCTTTTACAAATGTAACAGGTTACTGTTGTCCTACAGAACTTGAAGGAAGTAATACATTTCTCACTCAAGTTTCAGGAAATACATTTAAGTGAAACCAACAGGGGCTTCATCATAGAATTGACTGTTCCTTTTTTATAATTGGTTTTTTGTTCCATATAAAGAAAAAACCCCTCACTGATACCTAGGTTTGTGGCTACCTCTTGTAGCTGACTGTAGTTACGTATTAGGGGAAGAAAATCCTAGGGGGACCTCTTTCATCAGAAGTATTAGCAGTGTGGGAATTCAGTTAAACCAGTATGTCGTACTCTTCAGGTCATTGTACTGCAGTCCGAGGATTTGGTAGGCCAGCTGGCAGGTCTGTTTGCAAAGTAACGTCTTCTGCAAAGCAGTGTTATTAACTGACTGCAATCCAGAACAACTGGGTTGATTTCAAAGCAACCTGAGTATTCTAGTGAGTGAACATTGTGAGCAATGGGTAGATATGGAGTGAGGTTTGATTAAAACATCTAAGCTTAAAATGAATTGTAGTATCTTCTTACAGATTTTCAAAATAAAGCTCAATTCACAGGACAGTATAAACACATCTCGTAAATCTAAGAGGGAGAAGTTTGCTGGAAGGAGTGGAAAACATACGCTTGCCATTTTTTTGGTGCACTGTTAGGGTGGATGAGAAAAGAGCTCTATTTATCCTTCTCTAATGGATCTTTGAACTGTAAACATGACTTTGTTATTAGTAATGGAGAAAAGTAACATTTTGCTGCAGTAATTCTAGTTGCATGTATTTATTTGCACATATGGTGTTGATGTTCTATAAAATTGTGAAATTAAGCAATAGATGTGATTGAAGAATATACAGCTACTGGGGATGTCCCTTTCACCTTCATAAACATAATGAACAAGTTTGTAAATGATGCAAAATGCTAATTAAAAGTTTTAATATGGTAATCATCTCATTTTGATTAGAAACAGATGTTGATTATCTGTAGAGATCTGAATGGACCTTTAGAAGATAGCTCTTACTGCTTAAAATTGACTTGTGAAACTAAACTAAAACACAAACTGTACAGTTAATTATGCCCCATGTAGCACACTAGAGCACTATGATTCTTACTAAGTAGCTTTGTGTGGTTTATCATTTGAGTTACAGTGGACTCTAAAGGTCCTGTTTAAGGTTGAATCTTTCTGTGCTGGGGACTATGCACAGTCTTTATGGTTTAAAGTATATCCTCTTCCTGCTTTGAAAAAATGAATGTGCTTTGAAATGAAAATGGCAAAAAAGACTGCAATAAAAATGAGATGATGAATCAAACCATGTTGAAAACAACCAGACATTTGGAATACAGACTGAATCCTGACACAAATGTTCTGCTGTAACCCTGGATTTCTAAAGTGATATGAAGTGGCAGCTGTACCAGAAACGCAGTGGATAATAGGTGTCTTCAACACCACGTTCTTCAGCTTACGACAGAAGAGGTGGGAAGGGCACCCACACTTCTTGTGTGATGATGTGCTCTAGCACTTAGTAGTTGACCAGGTCACATGTGCTGCTTTTTGTCTAGTGGCTTGGAAGTGATAAAAGAAGAGCAACTCCTAACATGGTCCCTATAGATCCTTAATTCGTAGCAATCAGTAATTTTGGATTCCTGGAAGAAACATTGTAAAGACAAGGAGAATGGTGTCATCAAGTGTCTTCTTCTTGTTCTTTTTTGGGCATAAAGAAAGAGAAGACTGGGAAATCAACAGTGCTTTTTGTAAAATGATGTCCATATGTTGTTCAAGAAGAAAATAAATTCTTTGGACAATGAAGGCATTATTTTGTCCTGGCTAAGGTTAAAATTGTTTCCAAAATTAATTTATTCCTCACATTCCTGCAGTGAATGCAGATGGTAACTTCAGAAATGTTTGTATTGTTCCTTAGTAAAGCAGCATAAAAGCTTGTAGGATAGTTTGTGGAGGATATAAATACACTGTAAGTAGAATTTACTAGGTGCTGTTTTGGATGTGAGTTTTATAAAATGGTGTGCAAACATTGAAATACTCTTCCCTGCTAATCCTGTGATTGAACCTAGAGAAACATTTGTTAATAAGTTTGCAAAATTGAGTCTGATGTTAGCATCCTTATCTGTGAACAGAAGAAAACTTGTTAGCATATTTCTCATAAGGATCTTCCCTTAGCTCCTCAGTAATGTGTGACTTTAATATGTATGTAATATAACATTTATTACTACATGCATACGTGTATGTATATATGTTGTAATTGTTTTGTTTAGCTTCCCTTTTCATGGATGTAGGGCAATGTTTGTCAGGAATGTAGGAAACTGGACCTGTGTCTCTGAGTTTACTCTGTGATTATAGTAAGCATGAATTAGCTGCATACTTGAGGAAGATCCATAAAATGTCCTTTCCATGCCCACTCCTGACTTTAAAAAAAAACCAAACAGCGTTTCAGTCAATGGATAAGAATACATAATCTTCCAAGAACAGCCCTTTATGTTTTAAGGGATGCCAGCAACCTGAACAAGAACTAAAATAGGAAGTTGTAGTACCATCGGAAATAGAATTTTCTTTTTAATGCATTGTGCCTGGCTAAAATGGAATTGATATCCCTTAAGAAGAGTCATCAGATTTTTGAGCCTCTGAAATGTTTTAAAGTCCATGCTTGCTTTAACTGGTAGCATGGCTGGGAATGATGTCCTTTCCTAATCAAGCTAGTGTTCGTTAGCTGGCTGAATACACTTTAAAGTTATATTCTTAAATTTAATGATATCTAAGTTAATATTTTTGTATTCTAGTTCTAGTCTAGTTTGCACTGTGATGTGTGGCAATGGAGAAGATTGACTAGGAAATGATTGTTTTGTCTTTTTCATACTTGAAATGTAGTGTAGTATTGAGATGCTGATGCCATCCCTTTTTGAGAAGGGTGTTGTGCCACTTGAGTACCAGCTGCTCAAGCAAGTTGTAAGAAGTTCACTTTGTAAGGACACCAGCAATGTGTGCCTATAAACACCTGAAGCTGAGCCTTGGAAAAGTAAAGGGCTTGTGCATTGAGTTCTTGTTCCTTACTGGGAGACCTAGAAACAGCTGAAGTAAGCAGTTGTGCATATATAGTAGTACGATGTGTGCATGCATCTTCATCTCTCCATTAAAAAGGAGCAGCGTTATAAAATGTATTTTGAAGTTTTTGGACTGGCTCACTGCCAGTGTTAGTTTAACCAAGGCTTACATATTAAATTATTCATATTTTAATCTAAATTTATGTGTCTTTGTGTTTCTGGGACAATTCTGTGATTAAAAGTCCATGTATAACCTGCATGTATAAAGCAAGAAAACTAGAAATAATGCAAGTTGTCCCAAATCTGCTTCCTTCCTTTCCTCTCATGCCGTCCCTTTTCATGTTGTGATTTTTTCCTCATTTTTTTAAGTCTTAGAAACTTAAGATGAAATGTTAAAACTGTTTCAAGCTACAATACATGACCCACTGTCACTGAAAAGGGAAGATCCTTTTCCCCAGTGTTAACTTTTTGCTTGTGCAAAGTAAAGAATGACTTGGTGATAAGCAGTGTTTGTTAACTAAACTGGCAACAAATGAGGCAAAACTAGGGAGTTAATGTCTGCGGAGTGAGTTGAACCAGTTCAGTGTGAAGGGTCAAATGAGCACCAGGTGACACCCTCAGAAGAATTCTGTTTATTTATTTTTAGAATTTCCTGTATTTTATCTGGGAAGCATCATTGAGCTCTGTCAAAAGTTACGCAGTCTGTTTATCTTTCTGATCTTGATTAGAATCTTAAAAGCTGTATTTAATTGTGTCTAATTTTTTAATGATTACCGGAAAGTGTTCTTGCAGGTGCCATTTTAGAAATGAGCTTATTAAATGTACAAACTTTAGTGTTCTTTTTAAAATAAAAAATAAAAGGAAGGGAAAAAATCCCTTTCCAGCTTCCATGAACTAAGTAAGAATGGGGTGCATGTTTCGTGATGCTCTGTATGCAGAGGTACAGGCATGACCCAGCTGAAAGCTTCAGTCTGAGTTTGGATTATAAGGAGCTTATTTTCATTGCACTGTGTCTTCAGTCAGTTTTATGCAGTTTTTCATGAAAATAGTGAAATCATTAATGCCAATACCAATTATTTTTAATTTTCCAGTCTTTGGAAAAGCAAGTTTTATATTTAAATACATTCTGGAGTCATCTCCCAGCTTTACTTAGGGGCTAGGAATATCCTTGTTTCTTCTTCCTTTCTCTCCATTAGCTAAAAACATGAAGGCAATGTGAATTTGGTGAAAAGGCAAGGAGCAAAATGTTGGTAGGGTTTGCCTGAAATTTTGCCTGTGATAAGGTGCATGAGGCTGTAAGACATAAATTATTTAACAGCTTTATAATAATATTTATTTATACGGTAAATATTGCTTTGCAAGAACGTACGTTTGTTTAGAAGATACACTCAACACAGGTCATAACCATATCTGTAGTTGTGGTCCGTTAACCTGTTTTACTGGAGGTTTCACTAGGATCACTTTTACCCCAACAGTGTTAATTTTTTTGCTAGTGTGATGCAAGAAAATCTCAAATCAGTGTGACTTTACATCTGAACAAGACTGGTATGGTCAAATGACTAATAAGATTCTAGGCAGCTTGTGAAGTTTGGAGTCAGTATAATTATTTTATATGTATATTAAGGGGTAAAGACACCTTGAAATTAAATGTAATACTGAATTAAATGATTTTGTGGATGAAAATGAGCTAATTAGTTTTAGAAAAACAAAGGATTCCTTGCTTTCCCCCCTTCTCATTCTCCCCCAGTACTGCAAGCTTTATCTGTAAAGCAGTGACTGGATTGTTTTAATGCCTGTCTGTAAAAAAACGAAAAGAATCCTTGGCTTGGATTTATGTTTTATTTAGTGAGATATCCTAGACGAAATAATGCAATTGTAACCACTCTAGCTATACAATATGTTTCACTGTTTTCATTTGAAGACAGTTTCATCGATGGTAGGCTGGGCTCTTGTAGGCAATTGCTACTGTGAAAGCATAAACCTGTTCTATTTGAGAAATGGAAGTCGCTATTCTGGAATTAAAATGAAAACTTTGGACTGTACTAGGTGAAAGGCAAGCTTGCAGGCTCACGTGGTGACTTAGATTTGTAGTTATTTAAACAAGAAATACATCATCTGGAAGAAGTAGCAGGGTTTTGATAGCACTGTGTTAAATTTGTATATAGTTTCTGCATGTCATGTTTGAAAAGCGGGTATCTTTTGAAGACTAACATGAATGAGATCATTAGTGGGAGTATTTTATAGATAGTGTTTCCTTAAATTACTTGCACAAACACATTTAACTATTTTGATACAGCCACTTTGCTAAAGAAAAATGTTCTCCATACAGCCCGTTTTTCTCTGAGCATTAGATTGTCACATGTGGAAATATAATGCTACTGTGTATTTCCTCTGTCTTCAAAGTTGCATTCTTCTGCCTTGCTGGCGGCTTTATTATTATTCTTTAAAGCTGATTTTCCTGAGAGTACTACAGTTGCATCTAGATCAACATCAAGATGCAGACAGGGTAACCATAAACCTTCTAGACATCCCTGCCTTGGCCATTTCATATGCATCCATCAAATCAGTTTCATAGAGAGCATTTGCTGAACTACTCCTCTAAGTTTGAAGTGAAAGAGTCCTTCCTATGACTTCCAAGAAAAGTGGGGTTTTGTTCTGTTTCATTTTCTCGGTCTTTCAACTGAGAAGAAGGAAAAAAAAATCAAATGCGTATTTAATTGCACAGAAGTGTTGGTCAACAAATTAGGTATTCTGTCCCATTCAGAAAAGAAACTGAACTGTTCATGCACATTTCCTTCCATGCATATGAATGCTACTGAGTGTCTGTTTTATCTTGTGTTTGGAGCCTGGGTGGGTATCTAGTGCATGCGATTGCCTTGCCTTCCTGACGAGTCTCTAAAAGCCTGTCTTGGCTGCAGCCTTGTATCACCTCTCCATAGTTATTGGAGCACTATCACACAGTGTGTTATACTTCAGTGACACCTATGTCCATCTGTGTTTTGGGAAGGTATTCTGTGTTTCTTACCATTTAATCCCTTTCAGTCAGGGACTACTTCCATTGTACTTTATCAAGAACATATATTGTGCAAATATTTAAGACTTAGTTGCATGCAGTTAAGTTACTAGGTATCACTGCTGGATTACCAGCCTGTATGATCTGTTTTATCAGAGTAGATTACTTAGATTTATTTTTTTTTTATTATTTCTTACTTTTTTCAGGTTTTAAGGACTGAGCTTAATAATGATTTAAGGCAGAACAAATTGATTCCAAATTTTGTTGTTGCTATTTTCCGTTGTATAAAACCCTGAAATGATTTATTGACTAGTAAAATCATTATAATGTACTAATTTTGTATGGCTTTTCTGCTGCATTTGGTGCACTATTAAGTAGCAAAAAAAGTATAACACATATAGTTATGCCTATGAGTATTTTAAGTTTTTATGTTATGAAGTGTAGCATTATCCATGGTTTTTCAAGCTAGAAATTTTGGCTTAAACAGTTCAAGTTGTTAAATTAGAGCATTGCTGCTTAATTTGCCCAATTCAAGAACGGGAAAAGCACTCACATTTATAGAACAAGAAGTATGCCACAGATGACATGTTGTGGGGTTTTGTTTGTTTTTTGTGTTTTTGTTTTTGTTTTTTTTTTTTGAGTCTGGATTTAAAAATGAGCTGAAACTCGTGTTTTTGTCAAAAATCTGACAAAGGTGTTTAAGCCGTTACTAGCCGCGATTGACTCATCAGGCTTTATTTTAATGCATATAGTAAACCTAGACATGAGCAGGGTTTATCACAAGTTTTGATTTGTTGGCTTTTACAAGGTTGACTTTTACAAAATGTGGTTTTGTATTAATGCTTAAAATTATTATATTTTAAAATCTGCACTATGCCTTCAGAAGGAAGGTTATTTAACACTATTGATCACTAGTGTTTTGCTGGTTTCTGCTTAATTATTAGTGATCGCTTGCTGAATCACTGAAAGGAATGATATATTCACAGATTAAGTAATCTTTTAGCTTGTGTTAATTAACAGAAAACCAAAACAAACCTTATTCTGAAGTATTTCAAGTTTTAAAACAAGCTCTTAATTTTAGATTAGTGAAGACATGAAAAATGAATTAGCAAATGAGCTGCTTACATCAACCCCTGGCTTCAGTGTGGCTAAAGTAAAAGAACAAATATTCTATAAGGTAAGTAGAAACTGCCAAGTTCCCCAGATTTGCACTCATTCTCCTTCACTTAAACTTGGAGTTATTATGTTTACATGACATTATTGGTAACAGTTAATCAAAGTGTCTCAACTGAGACTAATAAGAATTTCTCTTCTTCATGTCAGTATAAGGTAGAAGGGAGGGACTGCGAGTGAAGTGAGCTTTGGACTACTGTTACTGTCTTCTGTCCTCTTATGCCATCCTTTAGCTTTCACCACGAAAATGGTCTTAAGTTTTAACGTTTCCCAGACAATTGACTTAACTTGCCTGGCTGACAGACCACTCAGTTTGGAGGCATTCTCAAGCATCTGTTGCTGAAGCTGGGTTTGGTTTGAATGTATTAGTCTGAACTTCTTTTTGCTAGAGAGCAAAGGGAGAAGCAATGTGTCTGATGGAAACCCCTGACTCTTTTTCTGGAGTGAAGTTGGTTGGGTTCCAGATCTACTTCCAAGGTATGCAGCTTTTCATGAATAAAATATTTCAAACTGCCTGAAACAGAAGGCCATTTTCAAGTATCAAATCCGTAAGTGATGCAAAGCTACATAATTGGTCTAATAATCATAGATACAAGCTTTAAAATAGCTTATTTTGCCTAGCTGCATGACCCTCTCCAAGTAAACAATTTCTTCACCAAAATAATGATCAGCTATTCCAAAATCAACACTTAATTTCAAACCATTTGCATTTTGCCTGGATAGAGTGCTAAGACAGAGAATGACTTAAAGCTGTACTGATCCATCTTGAATCTTAAGGTTGTAAACATTGTTACTGCGTCATTTTGCTATTCTACAATGTGGGGTTTTCTTCTTTCTCAGGTTGGACTTTCAGAAGCTGTGGATCTGTTTAGAACCAGAAGAGTGTTTATTAAAGACGGCTTTGCATATGTGCCACTTAAGGATATCGATGCAATTGTTTTGAGCAACTATAGAACAAAGTTATCTAAAGCACTGGCGGTAAGTCTGATACTGGTTTTTACAACTTTTGTTGCATTGTTTAGTGACACTCTTGGACAAAGACCTTTTTGATTTTTTTTTTTTTTTAAATGTATGTGGTTCCATCTGAAGAATACCAGAAACCCTGTAAAAAATGCTGGCAGTACTAAAAAATTTTGTTATGAACTGGAGTTTCATTACTTTAAAATGGAATTTAGCATGTGATGGAGATGGTAAATAAATGTATCCTAGAGGATTTTGAAATTGTTTCCTACATAGAGAGTAACATGACTTTTTTTTCATTCACAATGTGAGCCCCATGCACATGATTGTTTTTCTCTTTGTACTGGTATTTTCTCGCAGAAGAGTTTGCAACATTTGTTTTGTTGAAACAAGCAAAATACTGATTTGTGTTTGTTGGTGTTTTTGTTTTTTGTTTTTGTTTTTTTTTCTTTTTTTTAATAGAACTAAGTTGGAACATGTCAGGGAAAAATGAAGTCTTCACTGTAGGAATGCCTCAGATCTAGTTAGGACACATAGTAAATACTGTATGTGAACGTTCTGTTAGTAATTTGGTGATGAATTTAGGAAATGCTAATTTTACAATATGAGACTCTTCACAGGGTTTAAAAGTTGGTGATCATGTAGAATGCACAGAGCTTTAGTCCTAAAAAAGATGGCATTGCATAGCATGAAGGCAGTTCAGATTGCCTTTAAAAAATGTTTTCAAAGCCTTACATTGCCATGCTGCATTAATATCAAGGTTGACCGTGAGCATTTAGTAAACAAACACTCTGAAGTAAAAAGGCATTCCTTTAAGAAGCTGTCAGTATGCTGATTTTATAGTTTGTTAATTTTGAATATAACTAGAGTCTATAAAATTATTTAACGTGAAGTCAAAAATAGTGATACTCTTATGTGAACATATACATTAATACTCTAATACAACTGTAACGAGACATTTCAGCTAATGCATAATGTTATTGCTGAAAGCTGATAATACTTGGGTAGGATTTAAAAGGAATGAATGTATTCTATAGAAATATGGTGAAGTACACAAGGTTATCAGCATCTATTTAAAATACTTTTGGGAAGCTTCTGGAATTTGCCTGTTGTGTGAGTATCTGTTGTAGAGTTTAAGCTGAAAAGTCTGAAAAACAGAAGGAACTGTAATGAGTTGGCTGTCTGACTTTTCAGTTGGAGAAAAAATGTGCAGCTTTTTTTACAAACTCAGTTTATAATTTTGTTTAACCCAGATGACTTCATTAAAGCCAATAGCTGCTTTATAGTGAAGGAGTGCTCTATACTGCCCTCTGTAGTCAGGGGTTAGAAACTGTTAACGCTCTTGCGAGTGTGGAAAACTATCTTCTATAGAACTGCTGTGTTTTAAGTTATTGCAGTATTTCAGGTTTGCATTAGTTTTTTAGTTTTAATACGTATATTTTGCTAATGAAAGTTTGCCATATTTTCAGAGTAAGAAATAAGAGAGAATTAGTGGTTTCTGTCCTATTTCAAAGCTCCTACTTGAACTTGTGGGGTCTTGATTTACTGATTTACAAACTAATTTAGTTTGAGAAATGACATTTAATAAGCTGTTTCAGCTAATTTTAGCCAGCACAGTGCACTGCTGAGAGATGCTGGGAATATTATTGAGCCTTTTAAGCAAAGGCTAAAAATCAGAGGTCAGTCTAACGTTCTTCTGTTACACCAAATAGGCATAACTGGATTTGAAGGCCTAACGTGGTAGCTGGATAATTGGTGTAGTTTTCAATGAGACAAAACTGTAATCATCAATTACTGTCAATCAATTATTGAAAATTCTGTGAAAGTGTAAGAAAACAGGGTGCTTTCTTTAAAGAAAGGACTATACATATGGAATTTTTTTAAAATCTGAAGACGGTAACCATTGCTGTCCCACAATATAGAAATCAGGAGGATATCTTTAATCTTTTCCTCAGGCTTATCTGAAGAGGCGTATTTTTAATGGAAGTTGTAACACAGTGGCACGTTTCCAGTATTGTTTGTAAAAAGTAGTTGTTGAAATACTATTTGATCTAGGCCTAAGTTCTGCAAGTACAGCTATTTTAGAGGTGCTTGGTAATGCTTTTGCAGCACATGGATGTTTGTATGTGTCTGCTGCAAAGGGAAAGTCAAGAAAGAGAAATGTGCTGAATTACAGGCACTATGGTAGTATAGAGGTCTTTATGACTTTGCACGCAAGTTGTGCATCATGGCCAGATTTAATTAAGAAGTAATAGACCCTTCTTATTTAATTTGTCTCTTAATTAATGTATTTGACAACATTACCACTTTGGTAAGCATTATTTATGTGTGCTTTTGGGAGCATGTTTTAGTATTTTTGCAGCATCTGGCTATTTACAGTTTGTTCTCAGCACTTTCTAATGGCCAATCCTTGTTTTATTAGAATTTGAGAATTAAAGATCTTAAGGGTGTGATAAACCAAATTAGGCTTGAATTTTTTTTTCTAAAGAAGGGGTTTGTATTTTCACAGGGTCATAAAGTTAGGCTAAATACTTGTATCTTCTGTGGGGTAGTTTGACTTTGGCCAGTACTTCTGGCTCTGGCAGTCTCTTACAAGCTTCTAAGGGACAAAATACTTTGAATATAGATAGTGGAAAGATGACCTTTCAGGCACATAGTTCTGTGGAAACTTTTTTTTACAGCTCTCATTAGTAGTTCAATTCTTCAATGTTAAAACAGTATAGTTTTCCATTTTGGGTTGTTTATGTGGTGTTATTTGTACTGTGATGCATGTTTTGCCTCTCGGACATTGTTTGTTGCTGTTCTAAGCAATCACACACACAGGTTTTTAGGAGTTATCCCTACTCAGGAATGATTTTATGATTAAGGCCTGGCATGTCTTTTTCAAGGTCTTCTGAAGCTGTTACACTTGATGGGAGTGTGTTAAAGCTACTCTTGTTCTCCAAAGCACAGAAAAATTCGGGTGGTTGCCTCACCTTATTACATTACTCACTACATTTCAGGCTCACGTTGCCACCATCCTGCATGTTAGAGGGTGATTCTAACTGGATTATAAAGGAGGAATATAATGAGAGTGAATTGATGTGTTGATACTGAGCTTTCAGAGAACAGTAAATAATTCATAGTGCTGACTTCTGCTTTTAAAAAAAGTTGTATGTTGACACTGACACAAATTCAGTTTAGTCAGAGTTATGCTTTAATCGCTTACTAGTCAATGAAGCAGTCATATGTTTTGTTTCATCCCTTAAAAATAAGTTTGACATCTCTACTGGCAATTCCTTGAGGCTCAGTAAGAGGGGGAGTTAATATTAGTCAAGCCTTCTTGACAACTGCAAATGCAACTGAAGAAGTTCATTTTATGTGCAAAATCAATACTACAAGGACCTTCTTGCTGTATTCTCTGATCCATTTGATAGTAAATAATTTCTTTTGTGCCATTAATGATGATTAAACTATAGAAAGCTTAAACATTTTCTGTACTTCATGTAAGTTATAATATTAGCTCTACAATTGTTTTATAACTTAAAGCAAACTTTTACTAATTCAAACTGCATTATATTTTTTTTTCCATGAGGGTTTCACTGTGTTTACGCTAATACACAAACATTTCTGCAGTAATGCTGTGCTGCATTTTGGTAATTTTAGTTGTAGTCATCTAGTGAGTTTAGGTTGTGAAATTATTGGCAGGCCTGGATCACCTTTTTTCTGAGGATAACTGTTCTAATTTTTCATTTCTTGAAATCAGAAGATTTGGCTTAGTGTTGTGATTGAGATGCACAGACCTGTATCAGAGCTGTGTTATACTGAATACTGCACAAAGGACTGCTCTGGAAAAATCTCAAGTGGAATAGAAGGGGGAGAAGACAGAAGAGGCTGCTGAATTATTGCCTGGGACTGGCCTTTATCAGCAGTGTCCTCAAAGAACTGAGAAAATGACTACTATTACGTTGGTAGTTGTCTGACTTGTTTGAAGAGGAGTTCTGCCCTGTGTGGATAATTGCTAAATACTGAAAAACCTGATGCTGGGCCACCTCCTTTAGTGTTTGAATCAACTAAATTGAATCACTGCATCAGCCTTAACAAAAGTTACAGTTCAGAAAGTGTTTTGTCCTTAAGTTGTAGTGCTTGTTGAACATTACATTTTAAAGCTATAAGCAAATGACACTTGGAGGACTGTGTGCAGTTCTGGTGTCCTCAACATAAGATGGACATGGAGCTGTCCAACAGCTGTCCAACAGCTCCATGTGGCCTCACGAGGTGACAGTATATGGCAGAATATTATAGCAGAACATCATACAGGATTTTAACAGTCTGCAAATTAAAATATTAACTGAACAGAACACAAACTGATTGTCCTGGGTTCAGCAGTAGCAGTCATTTTTCTCCTCAGTAGCTGGTGCAGTGCTGTGTTTTTGACTTTTGGCCTGGGAACAGTGCTGATAACATCAATGTTTTTAGTTGTTGCTCAGTAATGTTTAGCCTGACCAAGGACTTTGTGCATCTCATGCTCTGCTAGGGAGGAGGAGAAGCTGGGAGAAAGCAGAGACAGGACACCTGACCCAAACTAGCCAAAGAGGTATTCCATACCACAGCACGTCATGCCCAGTATATAAACTGGGGGCAGTTACCCAGAAGGGGGAGATCACTGCTCGGTCGGGCTGGGTATTGGTCGGCAGGTGGTGAGCAGTTGTATTCTCTCCTCTTGTTATTTCCCTTATTATTATTATTGGTGGTAGCAGTAGTGGTTTGTGTTGTACCTTAGTTACTGGACTGCTCTTATCTCAACCCGTGGGAGTTACATTCTTTTAATTTTTCTCCCCATCCCTCCTGGAGCTGGGGAGGGAAGAAGGGGGTGGGGGGTGAGCAAGGGCTGCATGGCTGAATTGCTGACTGGGCTTAAACCACAACACTGATACCATAAGAAATCAAGATTCCCATGTTAATATGTACAGTCTTGATAGCATGTGTTTCTTCTGAATTGAAAGTCTGTGCTTTTTTACTTTGCAGTATGATCTTGTGTAATATGATAAAATGCCTACAAATCAAATTGTCGGGTTTTGAGGACTTAGTAGAAAAAGAAGACTTCACTGCTATTTTCTAATTTTTGTGGGTTGTTTTTTGTTTGTTTTTGTTGTTTTGTTATTTATTCCTTTCCCTATTTGGCATGTAATCTTCAAAACTGTTAGAAATGTGCATCAAGTTGCTTCTAGCTTTAGTGATCTTTGTGATGATTTGTCTTTTAAAATTAAATATTAGACAGATGTGCTATTTCAGTTGATTTATGCTGTATTTTCAAAGAACCTGCTAATTTGGGAAAAGTATCAGTATACATAGCACTATCTGCGAAACATTTTCTTCCTAAAACACCTATGTTTTCAAGCAGTGAAGCAGAAAGCTTTATGTAGTGACATTAATGTTGAGAAAGTATGATTGATTATGGTCTTGTCACTTGAAATTAGTTTCAGGTGTTGTGTTCCCAGTGTTAAAGTAATTCACTGTAACATAAATGGATGATTTTTATAATATGCACATACAAGGTTAGTGAAGTAATAACTTTGGCAGTGCAGGGTAAAGTGATTACAGTGACTGTCCTCTGAGTCTCTCATGAAAGTTTGTTGTGAGAGTGTTGGCAGAGAAGCAGCTGATACTCATTTCTGAGTAGTGTTGCATGGTAAGGTCATTGTCTAAGGCACAGGTCTGCTTAAGAAAATGGTGATATTTTGAGTAGAAGTAAAATCAAGGGAATTGATTTTTCTGCCTATGTTTGTGCCAAAGGGAATTCAGACCTGTACACAGAATGGTTACCTGTGAGACAGGGAAACTTGCTGTACCTTCTTTCTGCCATGGCCTCTGAGTTTTCCTTTTGTTGGCTGTTTTCTGAAATCAATTCTTCTAGTGTTTTATCCTCTGCTAATTGAAGTATATGTGTTTCTTTTAGAGACTGCTTAGATTGCTAGCATGAAGCAATTATAAATAATATTAGGAGGTTAAATGAAATTTGACTATATTCAGTATTTTTCTACTTCTTCTATCTGCTTCTCGCATGTACTACAAAGTCCCAAGATTTTGAGTGCTAAATTTGCAGCATAAACAATTGCTGTGGTCTCTGCATGATCCTGTTTGGTTTCATTTATATGGAAATACTTTCACCTTCAAATCAATATGGGTGCTTCGGGATAATAAAACTAATGAAGCAAAATGTGCAGGATTTAAAGCATATGGAAAGCTTACTTAACTGTTGAGATGTTCCCCAAATTTCAGAAAAACTATTGGAATAGAATATATAAGAAGTACAGCTTTATTTCTGTGTTGTGCGATAGATGTGATGACCCAGAAATGCATCACTTAGTATAGTACTTGTCTAATGCCACATGACAACATGTGTTTTAACATGTGGGTAACAGTAATTTGAGAATGAGGCAAATAAGAAAGAACTGTAATGCCATATGTGGTTGGTAAGTGAACAGAAATCTGTGTTTCAGGATGACACTGTTAGAAATTAAGAGTTTTCTCCTGATTATATTCTTAGAAACTAACGTTTTCTCCTGATTATATATTCTTAATGGCCTTTGGTGACCCATAGGCAGTTGCTGTGTGATAGCTGTAGATATCTGGAGTTGGTTTACACCCGAGTTAATGACAGATTATTTCATCAGCTGTGTTCTGGCTTTTTCTTGGAGAAAGCTGGTAAGTTTCTGGAAGCTAACTGGTAGCAATCAAGCTGATGTTTACTTTGGCCACCAATGGAGCAGGACTTGAGTGACACAGGGAGCTATCCAAACTGCCTGTGAAGCTGTATCTAGGGTGTTTCTCAGCCTTCCACTGCTTCAGTGTGGAATGAGACTGATTTGTGTCTCCATTTGTTTCTTGGGGAAAATTGATTCGTGTATCTCAATCATGCTAGCTGAATCTGTTTGGTGGTAGCGGGGACTTGGATTTCTCACCCATCTGTATATTAACAGAGGCTCATTATTGAAATCCAAGTTTCAACCACTTACCATTTTTTATTGGTGGTTCAAGAGACACAATTTATCTACCACTGCTATGTACAGTAAATCAAAAACTTACCTTGAAATTAATATATTGAATCTTGCCTACAATGTTGTAGGATTCTGTAAAGGAGCATAAATCTTACTGTGCTTTGTCTAAACCACTTCTTTCAAGGGATGTAGTTGCTTTTAGAGCACAACAGTTATTTACTGGGCTTAATAAATGGATTCTTAAATTCATGATTGTTGAGAAGCAATATTGCTGCCTCACTGACGCTTTTGAACAAACATGGTCTAATCCTGACAGTTACATTTTTATAACATTTTTAAGGAGTATGCCACTTTTGTCCTAACTTTCAAATTGTTTATGGCTTAAACTTTGCATGTATCTATGCTAAATTTTCAGTTCCTATAGAATATAAGTAATATGTTCATTCTTGCTTGCCTCATTGTCCAAATTGCTCTGGTAATTCATTTAATCACTGCTGTTAGCCAAATTAAAATTTCTCCTATTTGAAAGCTTTGTGGCATACATGCCCTTGTCCAGTTGTTAAATTTTGGCTAACATATTGCACACTTTTATAAACCTACTGTACAGGTTCCCAGCAAGTTGCACCTTGTTTAGAAATAATATTTTATAGCATACCAAACACAGATGCTTATAGGACTTTGTCGTGGTTTAAAACCAGTCAAGCAACTCGTTCACTCACTCCCCCCCTTCTTTCCCTCCCCCTACTCCCAGAGGGACGGAGAGGAGAATCGAAAAGAATGCAACTCCCATAGGTTGAGATAAGAACAGTTTAGTAACTAAGGTAGAACACAAATCACTGCTGCTACCACCAGTAATAATAATGATAAAGGAAATAACAAGGGAAGAGAATACATCACCTCACCACCAGCCGACCGATAACTCGCCCCCCCCAGCCCGACCAAGCTCTGACTGATGCCTCCTCCAACCCTGCAGTCCCCCAGCCCTTCCGGGTAACTCTCAGGTACATCCTGGGCATGATGTGCTGTGTTATGGAATACCTCTTTGGTCAGTCTGGGTCAGGTGTCCTGCCTCTGCTTCCTCCTGGCTTTCCCTCCTCCCTGGAAGAGCATGAGGCTCACAAAGTCCTTGGCCAAACCAAAACATCATTGTTATCAGCTCTGTTCCCAGGCTGAAAGTCAAAACACTGCACTGCATCAGCTACCAACAAGGAGAAACATGACTGCTACTGCTGAACCCAGGACAGACTTGCTGTTGTGAGTAGTCACAATGGAATCAATAGGTTTGTAGCCATTGAAAGTAGTGTGTAGAGCAGCATAAGATTAAGCATTCAAGAACAAAATGGAGTCATGCAAGTTATTTTGAGACCTAAATCGAGCTGTAGTGTCTTAAGTTACAATTACAGGTTGAATTAAGAATTTGGATTAACAACAGAAATGCTTAATGCAAATTTATGTAGCAGGCAAAAAGAAATAGTCTGAATCACTAAAAACTGTGATGACCACCCTTACAATTACATCATTTTTTTTTCCATTTCTCTGTGAAATCTGGAGAATTGCTGTTCTCCTGAGTAGAGTTTTATAATATCGCATATGTAATGTTAACATGTTTTTCCCATTCCTGCTAATGATAAAGATCTGTTTTTTCCATCAGAAAGAGAAATGGGAAATGACTATCAGTAGCTCAAAGTCAGACATGAAATAAACTGGACAACTGATAGTCATATCAGATGACACTTGGTTAATTAATGTATAGAATCTTTATAGAGGTTGGAACACTTCTTTAAGCAGTATGTGTAAGAATAAAGTATGTTCAAGTCTCATCTCAGAAATGCCTTTGCCAAGATATGTTTAAAAGAAATTCTGCTGTAAGACTAGTTTATAAAAAAACCCCACATTAATTTTACTGGTTACACAACTAGTTTGAACTCTTTTAAGAAAAACTGTAGCAGTACATTGTTTTTTTTTTTTTTGTCATACTGGATAGTTATTTTTTAAACTGTTTTAAATATAGATGAAGTGAGTACTTTTAGAAATGCTGGTCACTGTTGCTGTTGCAGCAGTTGTTTTCTGGGTGGTCTCATTGTATAGCCTTCCATTTTACTGCAATTTCCCAAAGGGAATCTCATCTGTTAATGTATTTCTTCTGCAGTTAATTGCTAATCTGCATTTTTATGCTAGAGAGGAAGTGGTAATTTTTTGTGGTTCTTATAAACAAAGATTATTTGTCAGAATATTTTTTTCCTGGTAATAGGAGAGCAAGGTATGTGTCAGAGGCAGTGGAGTTGAGCAGAATCTTTAAACATACTCTGGCATCTTATGAGCAGTCTGTACAGGCTGTCACTGAAATTGCTGGGGTTCTGTCTTCCTGAAATCTTGAAACGTGATAAAATCAGCCTGCAAATACACAGCTAGGATAGTTAAACTTGGCTCTAATAGCGTTGGGCCTGTTGGTGTACAACCTGGCCCACTCACTTCCCAGCTGTGGCTTCATTTCATACCTCTGGCTTGTGAAGAAGCAGATCCTTACTTGAACAATGACTTGCCTCCAGGAGATCACCAGGTGCCTCTGAAGTGCCTGTATGTTGCTGCCAAGTTCCTACTGGATCTTCACTTCCTTTTCTCCTAGAGGCTAGCAACTTACCTGCCTGAGGAGGGTACTGGTTTGTCCCTGAGTATCTTTACTGCAGGGATGCATTTAAGAATTGGGTAATTGGTGGGTGTCTTATGCTCAACTGACAGCCCCTTCAGCTCTTTACTTGTTAAGTTTCTCTTGGGTACTGGACACAGACTGTGAGAGCTGTGGGTTTATTTTGGGGTGGTTGGTTAGTTGAGGCTTCTTTTGGTTATACTGCTGCTGGATTATATCATGTTATTTTGTAGTTCACTCCCAAACATTTTTGCTAAATTCCTGAATTTCTGACCTAAAGGAAAATACTGAGCTACCAGTGCAAGCTACCTCTCACTAGGGAGCATATTTTCTAGTTAATTTTCCACTCCTTATTGAGGAGTGTAGCCTTGCATTTCCACAGGAGGTGTACTGTATTTTATATCTGTATATCCAGTTTTCTCATGAGATCTGTTCAGCTTGAAGAAAGGTATGAATTGAAAGTTGGATGCACAAATATTACTGAGTGAGCTTTTCTTAAGAGAGGCCTTGTGCCGCTGTGTTCCGCCTTTATATGTTTCCCTTAATCTGTCAGCGTTTCAAGCCTGCCTATACTTAGAAGCAGGGGAGTCCCAAAAGATCATAGTAACTTCATGTGGAGCACTTTGACATTGTTCTGACCTGAAATGTCTTTGTCTGAAGTGTTTTCTTTTCTCTTGACGTGTGTAAGGAGGAGGTGGTTTTGTAGCAATAATCTTTACATTAGTAGGCACGTCTGTGTGAGTTTAGCTGGGCTGGATTTTGTTATTCTTTTTGGTTCTTCTATTCCTCTGAAATAGAAGACCAGGAGAGGTTTTCCATAGCTTCTGCATGAGTTAGGTATGTTTGCTAATCTGTCAAGGTTAAGTATACATGTAAATGTTTTGTATTGGCTCATCTGCCTGAGGGAGTGGGCATGAAAGTGTACTGCAGTACAGATGTTTTGTAGTGAAAATGGATTTTGAAAGACAACAATGGATTTATTCAGCACCCAAAGTCACAGGAGAGTTTCCACATATAAGTGAAATTTTGTAAAAGCTTTTATGTGCTCTGTAGATTTGGAAAGGATACTGAATTAGCTGTTCAGTGTCTGAGTTGTAGAAAGGCAGAAAATGAGATGAAGTATCAGGGAAGAACAGACTGGTGAAGATATACATCTTCAATTTACATGTTGCTTGTGAAAGAGCTTTTTAGCTATATTTTTTTTCTGTATTTTTGTAAACAAATTCATGTAAATACTAGGATGTTTCTGTTTGTAAGAAATGATGTTTAATTAAATAATCTGTAGTCTTGAACAAATATCAGAAAGGAAAGGGTTGGATTTTTATGTTGTGAGTTAAGCAAAATGACATGGTTTATTAATGACTACAGCCTTTGTTTATATATGTACATAGGAAAGAAATGGATTAAATTTGGATGTAGTGCTTAGAACTTTTTAAGTAATAGAAAACCCCATGAATTTTCCCTGTTGTTTTCCTACTTATGCTGCCAAAATGAGGTGAAGGTTGCTCTGTTACCAGCTTTGTTAATCCTGAAGGATTTGTGGGTTTGTTGCGTGTTGGTTTTTTTTTCACCTCTCCATCCCTTTGATTTGTAGACAATAAAAATAAAAAATTCGCAAATCCCAACACTCCCCCACCCTTGCTTTAAACCAGAACTGCGAACCAGAAGAATCGTTTTTGGAGTACATGAGAAGGTTGAATTACTTCTTTAAAAAGTGAAAAAAACCAGCAGTTGTCAAAGTGAATGAATAAAACTATGAATTGATTCTTATTCCAACTGACAAGCTTTTAAAGTAGTTTTTGGGAGAGTTGAGTCTCCAGGCACGATTGTAGAATACCAGCCATAGAATCATAGCACCCTTGTAGGCACTCTTAGATACTGGAAGGCTGCTATGAGGTCTCCATGCAGCCTTCTCCAGGCTGAACAGCCCTGACTTTCTCAGCCCGTCTTCATGTGGGAGATGCTCCAGCCCCCGATCATCCTCGTGGCCCTCCTTTGGACTTGTTCCAGCAGTTCCATGTCCTTTTTATGTTGAGCACACCAGAACTGCACACAATATTCCAGGTGAGGTCTCACAAGAGCAGAGCAGAGGGGCAGGATCACCTCCTTTGACCTGCTGGTCACGCTCCTTTTGATGCAGCCCAGGATATGGCTGGCTTTCTGGGCTGCCAGCGCACACTGAAGCGGGCTCATGTTCATTTTCTTGTCGATCAACACCTCCAAGTCCTTCTCCACACAGCTGTTGTCAATGATATAGCCAATTTTGGTTTAAAGTATAAGTTTTATTGAACTTGAGTAAGTGATAGCAGATAAAACAGCGCTGGGTGTGCCGGGGTGTCCTCCGCTCCGCCCAAGACGCACACACGGTCTCTGGGAGGTGGTCCTTTATACTTTTCAGTTCAAGGCCCCAGCCAGTCCTGCCACCTCTCCTCACTCGGATGTTGACATGGCTCTTCCCCATTGGTTCCCTTTGTTGGAGAGGTCTCATCATCGAGAAGTTTCGAGAAGCTCCCAGAGGCTTCGAGAAGCGTCCACTACCAGCCTCCTCACCATTGCAACCCCCACCCCTCAAACGTTGCAATAAGACACAACTTCGAGCCACCCAACCTCCCTCTTTTCTCCCTCACAATCCTGTGCAATAATACAACTGACCTCCCCCCCATAACTTATGGAGTACAACAGTTACAACACAAAAAGGAATATGGTTCCACATAACGACAGCCACAGAGAGCCTCCCTCCCCCCAAACTTCTTGATGAATGAACCCCACACATTACAATTTCCCCCCTTTTTCTTTTCATCATTTTTGTTCATCAAATCGTTGTAACACATCTTGGCTTAATAGCAATGAATTTTCTTGTTCTACAGGTTCATATTTCGTTCCTATCAGCATTAGGTGAGCTGCTTCGAGTCTACTTCGTGCAATTTCTAGTATTTTATTAAAAATACATGGTCCAAATGTTTATCCCAATATAATCAATATCAGGGGACCTGCTATTGTTGACAGTAAGGTTGTAAGCCAGGGGGATTGTCTAAACCAAGGTTCATCCCAACTGCGTTGTGCCTCTCGTTCTTTTCGTCTTTTTTCCAATCCTTCTCATAATTTAGTCATAGTATCCCGTACTACCCCTGTGTGGTCTGCATATATACAACACTCTTCCTTAAGTGCTGCACATACCCCTCCTTGTTGTAAATACATTAAATCTAGTCCTCTTCGGTTTTGTAAGACCACTTCTGACAGCAACCTAACGGATTTCTCTAAAGCCGTTACTGATTGCTCAGTTCTTACCAGGTCCTCATCTACTGCTATCCTCAGTGCTTTAAATTCTTGGCTTTGTTGTATCAATGAGGTTACACCTGTGCCTACTCCCACGCCCCCCAAGATCATTAAAGTGGCTATTGTTAATGCCGTAAATGGCTCTTGTTTAGTCAGGTGGTGTCCCTGAGTAATGTATGCATCGTAAATAAAGTTCTCAGGGTGATAAAAAATTTTAGGGACTATTGTTACTTGAACACGAAAGTCTGAGGATTCATTAAAATGTTTTAACAACAGGCAAGGTGTAACTCCTATAGCGGAGCAAACCCACTTGGTGTTATCAGCTGGTACTAACCATTTTGCAGGTTTCTCAGGTCTTTTCGACCCTATTTTATCAGTATTGGCATATAACCTCTTTTTGTGTTCTGGAATTTTTCCTATACACAGGCCTTGTCCCATCACTTGGGTTAAGGTAATTCCTGGTTTTTCTGTGTCCCACATACACTGTGCCAGGTTAGTACCATTTATGTGTCTAGGTTTCCTGGTTACTCCCACAGCCTCCTAAAAGGGTGGTTTCACCCCATAACACAACCAACAGTGTTCCGTAAGATTTGGATTAGTTTTGTTCAACACCAAGTAACTAGTGTGCATTAATTTCCAAAGGGGATTAATTTCAGGGGTTTCATTAGGGGTTGGGTTGTTCCCAAGGGTTTCATCAGGAGTTTGGGTGATTCGAGTAATCTTCATTTCAGGAGTTATCGTTATATTGTCTATCTTAGGAATTCTCGTTGTACTATCAATTGTTCCTTCAGCCAATCATCAGTTAATATCTGGTTAGGGCCTACTGGCAGTGGATCATTTGGGACTACTTCCTTTTTTATGAGAATTAAACCGCCCTTATCTGTCCCTGGTTCCGTATACCTCACTCTCCACACTCTTCCAATTATCCATCCTATGTCTTCAGGGCTGGTGACATTTAAGAAGAGGTATTTACAGTTTCCACGTCCTCCCCACCCTTGTGGTGGTCTGCACCCATATGGACCCCACTGAACCTTTAGGTACTTGTCTATACCACTACCCGGTATCCAACAAGGGGCTATAGTCTCACAACCCCAATAACTGCAGTAATATTGATTAGGGTAGTTACAATATCCCTTTCCAGGATTCGAACTAGGGCACATATAGAATCCCAGGTACTCCCAGCATCGGGGTCTCGGGACAAGCTGACATAGAGTAGCATTAAAGCTTGGTTCTCCTGGTGTTATTTGGGTTGCGATAACCTGTTGATCTTCAAATCGGAGTAGGGTCCACTTAAAAGGTTGGTGGGGTTGGTAGTTCATTCCCTTAGCCCATGTTTGTAGTATACATATTATAAGTAGAATAAGCAGTATGTCTAGGATGTGCCAAAAAGGGTGGAATCTTTTCCATTTCTTTGTTGTTAATAGTTTTGGATCAATTATACTAATATTATCCCTCCAATTAGAACCTTGGATATGCTTTTTATAAGGGACTTTCAAGTCCCTTTGAGCATTGAGGCGGTTCTTCCAGTACTCCCGTGTAGCTCTAATGACAAGAGTCAGTTTTCCACAGTATTTTACCTCTCTACCTCGCTCGTTGACTTGGTTGCTTCGAGCCACGAGGGATAACATCTTCTCAGTAGCAGGGGTAGTCTTCAGGAGAGGGAGTGCTATTTCGGGTGTTTGCCTCCGTTTATATAGTTCCCTTACCCAGTTCCTTTTTGGAGTAATATTTTGATATATTCAATTTATATATATATATAACTTGATGTATTTGATTACCACCGTTCTTGGCACTCCTACAGACAACTGATTTCACACCAGTCTCAAAATGTTATTGTTGTTATTACATATCCTAGTCCCCTCTATGTCCATTTAAACCTTCTTGAGGGTGACTTTCAGATCTCCAGGTGGGCTCACAACTTCCCAAGACTGGTCCGAGTCTCTGATAGGTCCTTTTACACGGCTCGCATGAGTCCAACCCTTCTCTGCTGTCCGGATGGCGGTTTCTGTGGTGAGTAAAACAAGATAGAGTCCTTCCCAATGAGGGATTAGTGGGGATTCCTTCCAAGTTTTAATTAATACCTTATCCCCTGGTTTTATAGAATGAAAGTGCATATTTAAAGGAGGTTGTTGAGATATCATACCTTGTTTATGTAACTCCTCTCTTCGTTTGGTTAGATGAATTAGGTATGGTTTCAACATTATGTCCTCAATTATTGGATGTTCAACTGGCATTTCCATATTATAAGGCATACCATATAACATTTCAAAGGGAGAAACTCCCAAATCGGACCTGGGTTGTGTTCTGATGTTTAACAAAGCTAGTGGTAGACGTTTAGTCCAGGAGAGTTTTGTTTCTATCATGATTTTAGTTAATTGTTTCTTGATTTCTCCGTTCATTCTTTCCACCCGTCCTGAGCTTTGGGGATGCCAAGGGGTGTGATACTCCCATTTTATGCCCAGTTGATTTCTCTAATTACCTTTGAAGTAAAATGTGGGCCCTTATCTGAGTCTATAGCTTCAACAATTCCATATCTTGGAATTATAAGTTCTAAAAGAATTTTTACTACAGTTCGTGTCGTTGTCCGGGAGGTGGGAAATGCCTCTACAAAATGGGTTAGATGATCTACCATCACTAAGAGGTATTTGTAGTTACCAATCTTAGGCATTTCAGTAAAATCAATCTGTATTCGTGAAAAGGGTCTTACAGCTAACTCGCGACCTCCTGGAATTGTTTTTCGTTGATGTTGTTTGTTTACCCTTTGACAAGTTAAACAGGATCTTACTATTTCCTTTGCTGTATCATATATTCCTATACACATATACTGCAGGGCAAACTGGTCGACAAGGGCTTGGGTTCCCCAATGTTTTTTTTCATGTATTCTCACCATAATTTGGTGAGCTAAAGTCTTTGCGACAACTTGTCTCCCATCTTCTAATTTCCATTTTCCTTGTTCTTCTTCTAGACCCATTTTAGTCAATTTTTCTTTTTCTACTTGAGTAAATTTATGTGCATCATTTATTTTTTCAGACTCCATAGAGGAGTTTTGCATTATTTTTACAACCCCCAGAGCTGCCCGTTTTGCCTCCATGTCTGCTAAATTGTTTCCTCTTATTTCGAATGTTGTTCCTTTTTGGTGTCCTTTTATATGGACTACCACAATGCTTTCAGGTTCTCGCAGGGCCTGGAGGATTTGAATTATTAGCTCTTCATGGATTAGGCCTTTTCCTTGAGAATTTATCAATCCTCTTTCCTCCCAGATTTTTCCAAAAGTATGTACTACACCATATGCATATTTGGAGTCTGTACATATCGTGCCCCATCTATTCTTCAACAGTTTTAAGGCCTGTAATACTGCATATAGCTCATATGCCTGCGTGGACCAACTGGGGTTCAGGGGTCCTGATTGCACAACGCTAAAGTTTTTCCCATCTATAATGGCATATCCTGACTTCCTTTTCCCTTCTATCACTCTTGAAGAACCATCTACAAAGAATTTTTCACCTCCTATTAATTCTTCTTCCTCCAAATCTGGGTGTATTTACTTGTTCCTCTATATTACATATACAATCATGTGATAATTCTTGAGTTGGTTCCCCATATAAAAATTGGGCGGGGTTTTGGAGGCTCGTGCTTTCTAATTCCAATTTAGGAGAAGAAACTAGAATTCCTTCGTATTTGAGGAGCCTAGTATCAGTAATCCATTTGTCAGCCTTCTGCTGTAGTACTCCCCGAATGTTGTGGGGTGATAATACCTTTAATTCCCTCCCGAATGTGATTTTTCTGGCTTCTTCTACCAGAAGCGCAGTGGCCACCACGGCTTGTAAGCAGGTCGGCCACCCTCTACTGACTGGATCTAACAATTTTGATAGATATCCTATAGGTTTTTTCCGTCCGGCCCAATCCTGCGCCAAAACCCCATACCCGGTACACTTGTCTACATTTACAAACAAATAAAAAGGTCTTTTCAGATCAGGTAAACTTAGGACAGGTGCATTGACTAAATCCTCTTTCAGCTCCTGTAACTGAGTCTTGTCTCATTCGGTCCATTTTAATAGGCCATCCGTGGTTAATTTTGCATATAAAAACTTAACCTTTTTACTATAGTCTTCTATCCATTGCCTACAATAACCAAGTAAACCGAGCAATTGCCGTACCTGTCTCTTAGTAGTTGGGGCTTTTAGAGATAATATACCAGTAACTCTCTCTGGATCTAGTTTCTTTGTTCCTTTGCTGAGCCAGTGTCCCAGATATTTTACTTCCTCCTCCACAAACTGTAAATTTGATTCAGATACTTTCAACCCTTTTAAACTTAAAAAATTTAATAATCTAATACTTTCTCGCCGAACATCCTCCTCTTGTGCTCCCGCTAAAAACAGATCATGAACATATTGTATTAATGTCACACTACTCGCCTTTTCGTATTTTTGTAATATCTGCTCTAAGGCTTGTCCAGATAGGTTAGGGGATTCTGTGAAGCCCTGAGGGAGAACTGTCCACCTTAATTGCTGCTTCTGATGTGTCTCAGGGTCTTCCCATTCAAAAGCAAAGAAATCTCTACAATCCTCCTGTAAGGGACAAGCCCAAAACGCATCTTTTAGATCTATTACACTATACCAACAATCTTTGGGATTTATTTTGCTCAGGATTGTATATGGATTTGCTACTACAGGGAATCTAGAAACAGTTCTTTTATTTATTTCTCTCAAGTCATGGACCAACCTGTATTTTCCATCTGCCTTTTTCCCAGGTAAGACTGGAGTATTAAAAGGGGACATACAGGGCTCCAACAGTCCCTTTTCGAGTAAACGATCTATTTCAGGTTTTAACCCCCACCGTCCCTCTTCCAAGAGAGGATATTGTTTGATCCTGACAGGTTTATCCGGGTCTCTAATTATTACCGAAAAGGGTTCGATACCCAGTTTTCCTACTGTATCAGGATTATACCATACTTCCGGATTTATCTTTTCTCGGTCGACTAATCTTGCAGTTCCTCATCTTGAACTTCTAGACTAATTCCTAATTCTATCATTAAATCTCTTCCCAAAAGATTGTAGTCTGCCTCAGGTACGAGTAGCAGTGACCCTACCCCAATTTTAGAACTTGTTTCAAATATCACATCTTTAATTACAGGCACCCCAAAGGGTTCCCCTTTTGCCCCTATAACTTGTACAATTTCTGAAGACTTTTTACAGCCCCAAGGAAGTCTTTGAACAGTTGATCGCTCCGCCCGAGTCCACGAGGAACTCGATTTCTTGTTGCCAGGGACCCACTTTAAGTTTTATCAAGGGCTCTTTGGTCTCTCGAGTCCCCAGCAAATAGAGCCCCTGACCTCCTTAGTCCTCCTTCCACATTTTCTCGTCAGCTATACACTTTCTACATTCACGTCTCATGTGGCCTTTACCCCCACAATAGAAACATATCAGTTGTTCCCTCTCTCTGTCCCTGGGAGGGACTTTAAATCCTCGATCCTGCTTATACTCAGGCTTCTTCCCAGATATCCCTTCCCAGTTCCTTTTGTCCCTAACAGCCGCCACTAACATTTGTGTGTGTCTCCTATGGGTTTCTTCTAACACTCTGGCCTGTCTCTTGTTTGCTTCTTCTTCTCGTCTTACATATACCTTCTGAGCTTCTCTCAATAATTCATCAAGCCCTCTAGACTGCCAATCATCTAACTTTTCCCATTTTTTCCTAATGTCGATCCATGAACTAGCTACAAATTGGGCCTTAATCAATGCTTGCCCAACAGGCGTGTCGGGGTCTACTCCTGAATATAGCTGGAAACTCTTTCGCAAATGCTCCAGCCATTCTGTGGGAGTTTCATCCTTTTTCTGATGTTCGCTAAAAGCCTTATTGATATTCTGGCTTCTGGGGACCGAGTCTCTTATACCTTGGATTATTATAGTCCTCAGATCTTGCATATGACCCCTGTGTATTTTGTTTTAGTTATTCCAATTAGGTCTCTGTAGAGGCCATTTTGTATCAGCTGCGGGACCCTGTTGGTGTTGTTGGTCCCGTATTCTCATACCGGCTCTCCTGATCATATCCCTCTCTTCAGCTGTAAACAAAATCCCCAGTATTGCCTGCAACTCCTCCCAAGTATATATATTAGGCCCTAGGAATTGATCCACTCTCTCTGTGACCCCCAAGGGATCTTCCAGCAAAGTCCTCATTTCTTTCTTACATTCTCTAGCATCTGCTGAATTTAAGGGTACTGAAACATATCCCATTTCTGGGTGTGCCCCTCCCATTGATATTTCCCTTAAAGGATATAGCGGGGCTTCAGTCTGTTTCTTACTTTTACTTCGTGTGACCGGTCCCTCAGTCTCAAAAGTATCGGGGGGTGCCGCCGGGTCCCTTGGGGCACTTGGAATGTTAGAGGGATTCTTGGGTGGAGGCAAAGGCTGAGGTGGGGGAGGAGGAGGTATATACGGTGAGGGCAACATGGGAACCTCCTCCTCTGTCCTAGTCTTTTTTCATCCCCCTTTTTCTTTTAAGGGGTATAGATTGGCTCTAGTCTCTGATCCTATCCACAATTGGGCATACTCACTTTCTTCCAAATCAAAAGGCTCTTTCGAATTGACACAGATATTCAGGGCCTGACATATCCAGTTTTCAAAAGACCCTGTTAGAGAGCAGTGTAGGGGAGAGGGACCTGGGGGTCCTAGTGGACGACAGGATGACCATGAGCCAACACTGTGCCCTTGTGGCTAAGAAGGCCAATGGCATCCTGGGGTGTATTAGAAGGGTGGTGGTTAGTAGGTCGAGAGAGGTCCTCCTTCCCCTCTACTCTGCCCTGGTGAGACCGCATCTGGAATATTGTGTCCAGTTCTGGGCCCCTCAGTTCAAGAAGGACAGGGAGCTGCTGGAGAGAGTCCAGCGCAGGGCAACTAAGATGATTAAGGGAGTGGAGCATCTCCCTTATGAGGAAAGACTGAGGGAGCTGGGTCTCTATAGTTTGGAGGAGGCTGAGGGGTGACCTTATAAGTGTCTATAAATATATAAAGGGGGAGTGTCACGAGGATGGAGCCAGGCTCTACTCGGTGGCAAACAATGATAGGACAAGGGGTAATGGGTACAAACTGGAACACAAGAGGTTCCACTTAAACTTGAGAAGAAACTTCTTCTCAGTGAGGGTGAGGGAACACTGGAACAGGCTGCCCAGGGAGGTTGTGGAGTCTCCTTCCCTGGAGACATTCAAAACCCGCCTGGACACATTCCTGTGTAACATTATCTAGGTGTTCCTGCTCCGGCAGGGGGATTGGACTAGATGATCTTTTGAGGTCCCTTCCAATCTCTAGCATACTGTGATACTGTGATACTGTGATACTGGCCAGTATAGGTGATCAGTCCTAATCTGTTTACCTCCCCATATTTCCATACAATAATGTATCATTTTTGCCCTGTCTTTCCCTTTTCTAGAGGGATAGTCATTCCAATACTTAATCATTAGACCTAAAGGACTATCTGGAGGTATCTGAGGTAACTTTAATCTCTCCTTAGAACCTCCCATGGGATCAGAACCCTTACTCTTTTTCTGTCCCATCTTCCGGTGTGCCTTGTTTCACTCAGTCTTTCGTATGCCCTCTCCTCGTGGCCCAGTCCCTCGCGGGAGATGGGAGCCACACTACTAAGAGGTCCATACTCGCTTCGTCCATACCTGGATGTCTCACGCATGCACACACCGGGATCCCAAACCCAACTGAACGGATCTCAGTTTCGCAATATACTCACGTCCTTGTTTCTGTCCTCTTCGTTCAGGCTTCGTGCACAAACTTTGTGCCAACTTCACCTTTTATCTGCTATCGAATTTTAGGTTCGTCGGTGGAGAAGCTGGCGGAATGAACCACAAACAGGGGCCACTCCTGTGAGTGGGGCCCCCCCCGCAGGATGTGAGTCCCATCAGAATTTCTCCATCCGAGTCACAGCACCAATTTGTTGTCAATGATATAGCCAATTTCGGTTTAAAGTATAAATTTTATTGAACTTGAGTAAGCGATAGCAGATAAAACAGCGCTGGGTGCGCCGGGGAGTCCTCCGCTCCGCCCAAGACACACATACGGTCTCTGGGAGGTGGTCCTTTATACTTTTCGGTTCAAGGCCCCAGCCAATCCTGCCACCCCTCCTCACTTGGATGTTGACATGGCTTTTCCCCATTGGTTCCCTTTGTTGGAGAGGTCTCATCATCAAGAAGTTTCGAGAAGCTCCCAGAGGCTTCGAGAAGCGTCCACTACCAGCCTCCTCACCATCGGAACCCCCACCCCTCAAACGTTGCAACAAGGCACAACTTCGAGCCACCCAACCTCCCTCTTTTCTCCCTCACAATCCTGTGCAATAATACAACTGACCTCCCCCCCATAACTTACGGAGTACAACAGTTACAACACAAAAAGGAATATGGTTCCACATAACGACAGCCACAGAGAGCCTCCCTCCCCCCAAACTTCTTGATGAACAAACCCCACACATTACATAGCTGCTCTGAATCTCTTCTCTGCCCACCCTGTAGCTGTGCCTGGGATTGCCCTGATCCACCCAGCCTTTTTAATGTCCTCCCCTTTATCCTGGAGGATTGATGAAAAAACTGAGCCCCAGAGCCCCTAACCACCTCTCCCAGGGCTCTGTAGTCCTTCTTAATGTTCTCCAGGCTACTGCTATCTGTATTGCTAGCATCCAGATGGACCACTAGAAGTGGGTAATAGTGGGACTTACTAGAGCAGGCAGCCTCTCAGCAACATCCCTGATCTGAGTTCCTGGTAGGCAGCATACCTCGAGACAGGGTCAGGCCGACAGATGGGTGCCTCTGTGCCTTTCAAAGTACAGTCAACTGCTACTGTGACCCGCCACTTTTCCTTGGCGGCACCAGTAGTGATCCTCTTTACAGGTGCATCAGCTGGTTGTTCATTTGGTGCGGTGTGCATTTTCCTCGTTGCCCCCTGCAGAACTGCAACGAGGCTCTGGCTGGGGACGTTGGATTTTCGAGGAAGCCCCTGTTGTGGGTTTGTTACTAGCTTCCAGCGTCCTGCGTTAATGCCCTCCTCCTTTCCTGCATGAGCTATGGTGGACGCTTGAGGACTCTGCACAGGTTGGGCCTGGAGCAAGGAGTGCTGCTTCCTCAGCTCTCCTGACATCTTTCAGCTACTGACAGCGTCCCGCAGCTCAGCCACCTGCTGCAGGAGGACCTCCACCAGGGAGCACCGAGTGCAGCCCTGCCCGTTGTGCACCCTCCCCTCACCAGACCAGTGCAGGCACTCTCTACACCCCGAGCTCTGCACTGCAGCCTCCCCTCTCATCGGCTCTGTCTGGTGCCGTCGGTGCCACCGCCGGAGCAGCCGGAGCAGAGCTCCCAGAGCGGGCAGCGGCCCTGAGGCGAGCGCTCCCTATGCCGCTCACTACCCGCTGCGCGGCAGGAGCCAACCGCCGCGCCACGCCCGGACTGCTTCGCCGCGCTGTTCCCGCTCTCCCGAGGGCGGGTTTTACCAGCTCAGGGCGGGGCCGTCCCTCCGGCCTGACTCACCTCCTGTGAGTCCGTGCTCGCCTCAGCGGAGCTGCTGGCCCCTGGGCAGGGCCCGGCGAGGGTTCGGGGCTCTCTCGGTGGCTCTCGCCGGTCAGAGCTGAGGCTCCTGGACGCGGGGTTTCCCCTCTCTCCGGGGTTGCAGGCGTCCTGTTGGGAGCTGCTCACCTCGGGAAATCGCATTACACCGTTCAGTGACAGAGCAAGTACCAACTTCTCAATGAGAGTTGGTGATATCTCACATTGCATGAACATATAGGTAAAACAAAATGTGACAAAGGAGGTAGGCTAAAGAGTAAGATCTCATTATGCAGAGAGTGATCTGTGACCTTGGGGAATTTATTACAGTTCAAATATAATGGGTAATTCTTGTGAAGTCCACAGCCTAGTCCACTTTTCTCTTTAGAGAGCTGGATTGTTTCATGAGCAGGTGTGGGGATATGTCAATTCTGTTGATGCAAAGAACAATACATCAGGCAATGCCCGAGTATAAATCTGTGCTTTACTGCTGAGGCATTAAAAGGGAGCTGTGGCGTAGTGAATGAAAGTTCCTGACCTGCCCTGTGCAGGGTGCTCTGCCAGCAGTGCTAGCACCTCTGTGCAGAAGCTGTACGGGTGTCATTGTGAGCACTTTTTCAGGTGGAAGGCTTTCCATGCCTCAGGCATCAATGCTATTATGAATAATAGGAGGGTATATTTTGAAAAAGAAATCCATTTTCTTTCAGTATCTTTTTTGCATAACCTTTATGCCTTTGTGACAGTGTACAGAAGCCACAGAGAAATCTCCTGGGAAAAGAAGCAGCTTTTGCTTGTGTCTGTGTGTTGTGTGTGGTGGTGTGTATTTTTTTTAAAGATCCAGTTCAGCATAGAAATTTACTGCTTTATATAGCAGAAGATAGCATGCTCTCCTCTAACAGGTGATTGCTCCAGGGCCAGGATTAGTTATTCAGGTTTTTTCTTTAGGTTTTCTTGTGAGTATTGGGTAGCACCATTGAAATCTACGTCGCAGTCACCAAGAGCTTCCCTGGCTGCTTATGTATGTTCCTTCGGCCACCTAGTGGCATAGAGAAAGCAACCGCATTGGGGTTGTGTATCTGAGTTTTATGATACAACTTGTATTTGTGTGATCCTGTTTCTTTCAGTATAAGCATTACCGTTTGGATTAAGTGTAGTTCACATCTAAGCAAACAATAGCCTCCACATGAGCCAGCAGAATGCTCTGGCAGCAGAGGTCGACAGTATCTTGGGCTGTATCGACAGAAGCACAGTATGTAGGTAGAGGGAGGAGACCCCCCCACCCTTTACTTGGCACTCATTAGACCACATCTAGAATACTCAGGAGGCTCCTACTACAAGAAAGATTTTGATAAACTGGGTTAAGTGTAGTAGAATTCTGCCCTCTACATTTACTGCCTTTCTTGACAAAGTTGAGCCTACTGTTTACCAGATCTTCGGGTCTTCTCCAGAAGAGCTTTTTCTCCAGCAAGTTAGACACCATACAGTGGTGGTGCAAGGTTTTATCATTGGTACAGGACTTCTCAGTTGTGATTGATGAATTTCATGAGGTTCTAGTTAGCTCAGTCCTCCACCCTGTTTAGATCCCCCTGAATGTCAGCTTTCCCTAAACTGTTTTTTTTATGTGTTTATGAACCTGATCAAGACACATTTTGTCTCCTCTAGGTAATTGGTAAAGATATGAAACAGCATAGCTCTTAGGATAGGCACTTGAGGAACTCCACATATAGCTGGCCTTCAGGTAGTATATAAAACATTACTGCTACCCTTGGAGCATGATGACTCGTTTTCATCAGCAGCTGCTGGTTTGTTTTTGTCTCAGTAAGACAGGCCGTCAGACTCAGTAAAATATTGCTTAAAATGCTGTTTACTGGAGATAGTATATGAGAGAGAGGATAGTACTGAAGGCCAAGACCCTACTCAGGCTCACTGTTCAGGGAATCCTAACTCCATGCTGTGTAATGATCTTTTGATTAGGATCACTACAGTGATACAACAACTTTTCACGCACCTAGTAGTCAACTTACCTGGACTATAAAGTTGCAGCTTAAATACAGCGATACTGTAGATTGCTGTATCAAAAGCCTTGTTAAAGCCAATTCAGATGACATCCACTGCTCTTTAGTGACAGAGCTACTCATTTTGTCTCAGAAGGTAGCCAGGTTAGTAAAAAATAAATAGTAATACAAATTATTTACCTTTGATAAATCCCTGTGTCTGCTCCTGATGACCTTGTCCATTGTGTGCTCAGAAGTGCATTCCAAGAAGACTTGCTCTGGCATTCCCAGGGTCTGAAGTAAGGCTGACTGGCCTGCTGTTCCCCAGTCATTCCTATTGCTCTGTCAGGAGATGCGTGGGAGAGTTGCCTTCACATCCTCAGGAGCCTGTCTTGATTGCAGTGGCTTTTCAGCTGTTATGGAGAGCAGGCTCATAATGTCAGTTCTCTCAGCACCGGGAGGTATGTCCCATCAGGTTCCACAGACTTGCATGAGAGGAGATTTTTCGGTAGGTCACTTAGTAATGCTATTTAGTAGTTCTTCACTTCTTTGAACAATCGTCATAACGCATAAATGTCTGGAAACCTTTTCAGTAAAGATGAGCAGAAAATGTAGAGGGTAGAATTGCTCTCTAACTTGCATTTGTCTAATTTGTAGCGGTAGTCTTTGAAGCTAAAACACTTAAGATCTAATTTATTTCTATTTAATTTTGGAAATTTGAAATGGCAGCATGTAATATCCCTTTTTTTGTTTACTGTGTCCTGTCACAGTAAACGTAATTAAACTCTGCACTTCTAGTATCACTTGGAAATGGTGCAGCAATTATACTTCATTGACTGCATAATTGGGCTGCAGCAGAAGTTTTCTATATTTGCAGGATTCAAAATGCAGAGAGTGGAAAATGCAAAATATTTTTGGGTAATTCCATCAATTTTTAAGTTAAATTTAAAATTCTTTTTTGTCTGAAGTGTTTATTCAGCTTTTTAAAGTAAGCTCTGTGAAAGCAACGATTTGTGTGATGGGCTTGAATTCAAGGAGCCTTTCATTTTGATAAAAACAACCCCAGACAAAATACTAAAAGAAAAATGTTTATGTGTGAGCTTTCTGTCCAGGTCACTGCAGCTCCATATCTTACGTCATGCAGTCTAATTGGACATTTTGCTTGCAGAGTTTTGGAGTGGAGCAACTTGATGAACTTTGTGTTTCATAAGCTGACTCTTTGTAAGCTGTGGTGAGAGTTCTGGTCAGCACACAGTTAATGGGGTGAGGTTGGGGAGAAAATTCAGGCTTACTGTTGCATCTCTTCTCACAATCAAACTGTCAATGCATTTTTCTTGCGGTTCTTGACTGACACATGATGGTTACAGCGTTTGTGTCCAGTATCTGAAGGGGGCCCATAAGGATGCTGGGGAGGGATTCTTCATTAGGGACTGTAGTGATAGGACAAGAGGTAATGGGTTAAAACTTAAACAGGAGAAGTTTAGGCTGGATATAAGGAAGAAGTTCTTTACTATAAGGGTGGTGAGGCACAAGAATGGATTGCCCAGGGAAGTTCTGAATGCTCCATTCCTGGAAGTGTTCAAGGCCAGGTTGGACAGAGCCTTGGGTGACATGGTTTAATGTGAGGTGTCCCTGCCCATGGCGGGGGGGGGTTGGAACTTGAGGATCATAAGGTCCTTTCCAACCCTAAGTATTCTGTGATTGTATGATTTTATGCTTAACTGGGCTGTGAGGTTATAGTTGCACCTTCTGGCCTTGGCCATCAGAGGGTATTGCAAGAGTGTTGAACAGGTAACGCAGGAGACCTGTGCCTGAAATGCAGCTGTTTTGTACAGCAGTGGTATTCCTTTAAGGAGGAGATGAAGACATGGGATTGAGTTCTTAACTCTAAAGAAAAATGTGTTGCCTTTGGTCTAATGCAGAATGTATGTAAATGAAGTGGATTTTATTCTGTTGATGTACACCAAATGCAAATAAGTCTTTTGCTAAATGTCATTAATTTTTAGTTCTGTGATTAATTTCCCTGTATCTGTCAGTATGAACTGATAAGCAAAAGTTAAGAAATTATAAACATTTAAAAATTCTGATGATGTCTTAACAGTAGCCTCATGAGTCTGCTTGCATATGTCATTCATAGTTACTAGGCTTTTATGTATTGGTGATGTGTAGCTCATTTTGTTTTTTAATCTCATGGAGTGGATATCACCTGGTGCATTGAAAGTTTTCAGTGTCTAAGCTACTATTATGTTTTGGCCATGATGCTATGGGTATATAGGTTAATCTTTGAGGCATTAGGCTTAATTCCATGAAAGTCAGCATCAACTGAACAGAGTATTTGCCCATAAATAGCAATTATGTTTTTCTCTTAATTGTTGTTTAGACTGCTTAGCAGTGATTCTTATGGCAGTTCCTGGTCTTGTTTTTTCTCCTTAGATCTTAAGTTAATCTTGTTCCTGACATCAATTGTATTCTTCTTAAACGGGCACTTGTTGTTCGTTTTTTTTTTAAATAATATAAGTTAAAAGCTTTTTATTGTCCTCAGAGGATCAGTGGTTCTTTCTCTCAGAATACTTTTTTTTTACCAACTAATGCTGATCTTGGGAAATAATGCTTTTTGGACTTATCCATAAACCAGAAAACTGTTATAAATCAACTAGCTAGTCACTCATTTTGAAAACTCTGCTTCTGTTCTCATGTCTTTTCAGCTTTAAGTTATTACTTGGGCATTTTCTTTCAGCATCTTTTCGGGTTCTCTCAGGTCTTCTGTAACCTGGAATACTGCAGATGGATCGTTAGTGTACATCTGACTGTAAGAGTCAAGAGTCATCCCTGTGTTAAGAGGCTTGTTCTTGGTCTTAACATGGTTATATTCATCACACCTGATCTTAATCAGAGTATTCTAGACCATCTTCAAATGATTTAAGATCTGTGTGTATGTGGGAATTATTATTTTTTTTTTAATGCAAATACTGCTTATTGGATCTCTGCAGATACCATTTTACTAGTTGAATGTTTAGAGGGATGCCCTGCATTTGATATTGGATGAAGAGCACAGCCCTTCCTGATGCTCTGGAGTCACAGTGGTACTGTTTCCTGTCTCAGATTTTTTTATTCTTGTCAGCACAGCTGTACGCTGCATGTCAGTTTTCTTATAGAAAAGGCATATTTCAGGTAATAACAGAAGGTTTTCAAGGAGAGGATATACCATTCAAACTCACAGACCCCTATCTTCAACCCGTCATAGAATCATCAGGAAAGGAAGAAAGGATCGTACATGTAAGAGTTTGCAAAAGGTCTTACATTTTAACTGTATTATACTAGGTCATGCTGACAGCTGGTGGGATGGCCTCAAGCCCTGTGTTTTCATTGAAGGAAGAAAGAAATTTACAAATCTTGCCCCTTATCTAGATCTCTCAAGACTAGATGTTCTTTGGAGATGCTTTACTTGTCACACTGATTTTGTTTTGGTGTTTTGTTGGAGCAGGAGTCCTCATTATCAAGTGCATATCCATCCATGTCTTTCAGAAACAGCAACTGAGAGGTGTTTATGTATCCTTCTCATCCCTATCAGCTACCTGTTTCCTGGCAGATGAGTGTGGGGAGGGAGGGTGTCTTGCACACTCTCATCTTTTAATGTACGAAAGAGAAAACTTGCCAAGAAGCTCCACAGTCATGGAGTCATCCCACCATGTTTCCACAATGGCAACCATATTGTGGCTTTCCTGCTGTGCAGTGACTTCCAGCTCCTTCTGTTTGCTGCCTGTGCTGTATGCATTGGTGTAGATGCACTTCAGTTGGGCCCCTACCTTTTTTTTGGGAAGAAGCCCTAATTCCTACATGACCAAGATCAGGTGCTTCCAGGGTTTCAAACACATCAATAACCCTTGTGTCTTTGCTGCTGCATGTTTCTCCATCCCCTACCTCCACTGAGACAGTGGACTGAATGACTTTACTAGCACACTGTTCCTCAACCACTGGCATGCTGCCTCCAGGCTTATCTCTAGTGAGCCTGGTTTTAGCCCTTTCCCCCTTCAAATCTAGTTTAAAGATCTTTTAATGAGCCCTCCAAACCCCTGTGCAAAGGTAGTTCAATATTCAATGTGGATGTACTTACTTGTATGCAACTCTAGGTTTCACCGTTCAAAATAATTGCATAATGCTAAGGTCATCATTCCTTGCTCTATACCTGGACACATATGCAAGAATATGATGTAACTATATGTAGCACTTGATCAGGGTTAGAAGTTTTATTTGAATTTGCTTAATTTTAATGTAATTGGCTTTTCTGTTAACTTCCCTTTTCAGTCACAGTATGTAGCTCCTATGTCTTCTTAGCAGCAGGCATAAAAGCAAAGCCAACAAGACAGATTACTTGTTACAGTGGCCTTCCCCAGCCTCACGTTGTCCAAGTCATTGCTGCAGCAAATCCAGTTCTGCAGCAGGCTTAAAAGAAATCCCAAGCACAAGTCTACTAAGGAGATCTACAGTAAAAATAAACAAATGAACCACACTGCTTACTCTTGGTAGAGCCACAGCCTTGAAAAAAAAAAAAAAGGGTTATGCTTAGGTGGTAAGTGTGCAGCTTATTGCAGAGATAACAGAATTAGCTGCATGTGGCTCTGTTACCTTCAGCTCCATATCTGTGTTATGTCATGCTGTGACTGATAGCTGAGAAGTGGATGAAAGTAGTAATAGATGCAGTTCCATGCTAATGTAATGATTTTGTCCCTCGGATTTGTGGTGGCATCTCGAGTGATGGCTGTGCAGGTCTAGCACACACGGAGGCTAGTACATTTGGAACATGATTCTACATTGTATGGCCTTACTGCGTGTGAATTTGAATATACTGCAAATGTAGTTCAGATTTGCTTCTAATTCAGCTCAGGTCTACCTTATTTAAGCGGCAATATAAAATCAGGTTGTTTTGCACATCAGGAATGGGCTGAAACTGTGTTGCTGTTGATGTTCCAGCTGGTAAACCATTGAAATAGAGACTTGAGTAACAAAATACATCAGATTGGAAATGTGTTCATCTGTTTCTGCAGTTGTCTGCTCTTGTGGCATGTAAAGTAATAAATTAGCCTTGAAAAATATTTGACATGTTTTCTGACATAATTTGTCTGTAAGCAGCACTTGTATAGCTCAGTTTTGCTGTTTCCCTCCTGAAACAAAGTTTCCTCCTGTAGTTTTGCAATGGTCTTTCTCAAAATAATAAAAAAAATAAGAGGAGAAGTACTTCCTCAGTAGTACGTATCTGACTTTATAAATGCTAACCATAAGATGTTGGTGATACCTCAGTGATAAAAGTTGTCTTTGTCTTGCAGTTAGCTACTTGTATTTATAAACCTTGTTCATGAAGTTTGAATCAGAATAGCGGTGTGCTGTATATACTTGTGTACTACATTGAATTGAAAATACAGTTTAATCAACTCTGCTTATGATCCAGTTATGCAGCTTTAAATTAGAAGGCCCCACATGGAGCTGCTCTTTAGAAGCAGGCATCTGTTTCTAAAAACAAGGTATCTGAAGATATTTTGAGCACCTGAAAGGGTATTTTCATGCCTTATGCTGACCCATAAAGCTGCAAGTCTTTATTGAAGAAGGGCAGTGTCAGATATGCTTACTTAATTATTTGTTATTAGAAAGTTAAATTTCATTTATCTGCAAGAGGGATTGAAAGGTCTCTGGCATACAGAGTGATTCTGAACCAACCCTAGAACTTGCATTTTATGAGTTAAAGCTAGTCCTAATAATTACCCCCCCCCCCCCCCCCCCCCGGAAAAAAAAAGTTAATTGGTATTCGTTGATGTACCTTACATGCATTTAAATGCTTGTAATCACTAACTAAAAGAGTACTGTAAGTTATATATATTTAAATGTGTATGTTCAGGCATTTTTTCATTATCTGAAACTTGAATCAAGAGAACATTTTAGGAAAATAAAACTGTCAGTGTTTCACTGAATTTACTATTTAATTAAAGTTGAGGATACTCATTGCTGCTGTCATCAGACAGTTGTTGTGGAGAAGGCAGATTCATTTAGTGTTTGAATAATGAAGTTCTGAATGTGTCATTGCTAAAACAAGATGTGCCTCACTAATGAACAAGATGAATGGTAGAATGGTTTAAATTTCTGTTTGCTTACCTGTTAGTCCTGAGTACTTTTCTCAAAAGGGAGGTACTTACCCAGTCTTCCTTATATCAACTAAGTAATTAAAAATTCTTTGAGGCACATAAGGAACATTAAAAACACAAGCTGAATATATGAAACAAATATTATAGGATTTTGATAGAGATTCCAGTTTCTTTTTTGTGGGGGTGGTGTGTTTCTTAAGTGTACTTGGTTAGCCATTAGGGAAAACAGTTGCATTGTTACTGAAAAATGATGTGAGAATTAGCAGATTCTTGTTTCTGAGTATTTGGTAATATGCAAAAGTTAAACCTTCTATTTATAAGACATGTTTATGTCTTACCTGAATCTTAAATCTCTACCTTAAAAACTTGCTAGGTTTTTAAATGCAATATTTGAGTTAAACAATGTTTTATGAAGAGTATATATATAAATATAAATTTTGTTGTCTCTAGGGTTTACTAATTAGTTTGTATTACTTGTTTTCTATCACCTCTCTGTTTATACCCAGAAGCCCTGATGGAGGACCTTGCATGTTCTGTTTCATGGCAGCATACCATTAATATGCCTTTTTGAGTTATATATATATATATTTATAAATATATAAATATATATTTATATTTATTATATTTTAAACATATTTATAAATATATTTATAATATATAAATATATATATTTAACTATGTATAGTTAAAAACATTGCAATTTCTTAAATACAACATTGCACACTGATTCTGACTTACTCTCTTCATTTTCCATCCACTGTGCACCACTTGGCAGGGCTGGATAAAGAAACTGGGAATACAGGGGTGAAGTTGAGCCTCGGAAAAAGCGGGGGGGGAGGGCATGGAAAGGTGTTTTGGGCTGTCTTTTGTTTCTCACCATTGAGATCAATTTTAATTGTCAATACGTTAAATCACCTGTCCCCGGATTGAGTCTGTTTTGCCAGTAACAGTAATTGGTAAGTAATCCATGAGGTTTTTGATCTATTTTCTGCCACCCTCCTGTTGAGGAAGTAGGGTATGTAAATGACTGGATGGGAGTTGGTGCTTAGCCAAGGTCCACCCACCAAGCTGTTTTAGGGTTTCTATTTTATGACCCACTCTCACATTCTGCGAAGAATACAGAATCACATCAAACAAGTCATCTTCTCTTGCAAAGCTGTTGACTGGTGCTGTGTGCTCTGAGCAGCATACTCCAGCTGATCAAGGGGTTCAGGACTTGGCTGATGGCCTGGCTTCCATGCATACTGCTTCCCCTTTGGGCTCAGCCTTTTGCAATGTTGGATGATCGCGGATGTGTCACCCAGGGCTATTCGTTTTCACTTATTTATTGTTTCCTAGTTTTGGCAGATAGTATAAACTGTCAGTGGCCCCATTGGTGATATTATCTCTTTGACCTTTCCCATATCTAAAATCCACTTGTTATTGTTACCCAAGGTGCTGTTGTTATTTGGCTTTCTGGCCCAAGTGTGTTGTAAGAATGTAAAGATGTTACAAGTTCATCCACGCTTCTTTGTTTTTGTCCTGCGCATAGTGTATACTGTATGTGCTTATAGTGTATACTGGAATCATCTGAAGAGTTAGTGTTGGACAAATGTAGTCAAAGTCTTATTTTCCAGTCGATACTTCCAAGCAGGCTCGGACAATATACAGTTTTCATCTGTCACTTATTAAAGTCATTTGGCACATAAAGTTTGAAGTAAATAATCATATAAAAGTTAGCATGTGCCCTTGTGTTTTGATTTACTGAGTTGAAATTAAAAAGCAGAGATAATCTTTTAGACAAATAATTCCACATTAAAACTTGCTTTCTAAAACAATGTTGTATATGGGCTATGAGATGATTGTGATTCTGTTTTCCATTGTCTCCTAATCTCTTCCATTGTCTCTTGTACATATTGGAAAACAACTTTATTTTCCCAGCCTCAGTAGCCTGATTTTCCTTTATAATTTTCTCCTGCTTGCATAGTCTGTATAGACTTAGTCTTGATGAGGTCACATGTTAGTGTCGAAAGAAGCTAATGTTCTTACACAAAATGGAGAGTGGCATTACACATGATTTTCAGTAACCATTAGAGAAAATGTTGTAAAAAGTGAAATTAAAGTGTCAGAACTGTGACAATTTGGAGTCTGGTTTTTGTAGTCGTAGAGATGATGGAATATGTTGAGTGCTGCAGGAGGTATGCTTGGTAGGCCTTGTCATCAGCATGTTTCAGGAACTGAGAAAGTATTTAATGGGTATCAGTAAGTTGACTGTCACTGACAAGTGATCATTTATGATTATTTGCTATTGTTTTGTTACTGAACTACCGAGAACAAGACTGATCCATATTTGGGTCTAGTCACTTCTAACTTTTAATGGTGAATAGACCTGATTTTTTTTTTTTTTTTTACTATATTTTAACAGTGGCTTTGCTGAACTATGTAGAAAGTAGCTTTTAATGTACTTTCTGTAGTCTGTCTCTACATGGGTTATTTTCTGTCATGAGAGCATGCTACAAGTAGTTGTGAGCAGCTTAGGTCCTTCAGGGCTCTAAGTTACTCAGCTGCCATGGCAAAACAGATTTGATGCTAGCAGGAGTTCCTTGGCTAATATAAGTACTTGAACTAGTAATTAGAGCCTCTGATCCTCTGCCAATAGTAATTACATCCTCTGTTCCTCTGCCTCAAGGGTGGTGAACAGCTGTAATTCAGGCAGAACCAAACTTCTGCTGTCTGTTGCCATCAGATGCTTGGCCAATACCCATTGAATATTTTCATGGCTCCCAGTGGATCATGGGCTGTAGTTTGAAGAATGCTAGAGTAATACAATGAATATTTACTCACAGGTTTTGCCTAACAATATGTTTGTTGTCCTTGCTTTGGAAAATGGATACTGTATGTATTCAAGGACTAAGGTTTGGGGAATATGTTCTTCTTAAAAGCTTGTTTTTAATGCCCACTTTGAGGGCATTGCTATAAAGTAACTTCTCTCCTGAAATGCAGTGGTAATTCCTGGTTTGGCACTTCTTTGGTTTGGGTATTCTTTTACATGTTAAGCTGGCTTCAGCCAGCCACTTACATCTTTCAGTCTTGTACACTTTTTGTTGCTGGACTCCATAGTCTTTTTCCACCCTTGTGCTGCTGTCATAATGTGCATTTATTTGTTCAGTGTCTAATTATTTTCACTAGTCATCTCACAGTAAGTCAGATTACATTAGTTAATGCAGCTTTCAGACTTTATTCCAAATGACCAGTAGTCATAAAAAAATACAGGCTGGTGGGAATCATGGTCCTAATAGTGTCCTCTGTTGTTTTGCTGGTGTCCTGTTCTGTTCTTGAAATCTGTCCTGGGAAAGTAGTAGATGCCCCTCAGTTACTAGTTAATTGTTCTCTATTTGTCTGCTAAGGTTTTCAATTACATCGTTATCTGAACAGGGGGGCTCATTTCCTGTGATTATTTTGTTGTTTGGATAATTTAGAATTTAACAAACGGAAAACTCTGAAAATTCTCTTGTAATTGACATACACTACATTTTCCTTGTACGGCCTCTGCTGTTATGTATGGTTTGTGTTCTTTTTTTTGCTTGCGTTTTGCTTTCTGAGAGATAATAGTGTCTCTCACCTAATATTTTTCCATAAAACTTGTTAGGACTGAGTGTCTTTCAGATTCTTTTCACTATCAAACATGGTGAGATTGGCTAAACCGGGTAAAAGTTATTAATTCTAACACTTAAAGATGAGTGTAGATAGCAGGATCACTCTAGCTTCATTTTCTCTGGGGAAAATGTACAAAATAGTTGTCATGGTATCTACTTACTTCTTGATTTTCTAGATCTGTGTTGGTTAAAAATGAGTTTATATTTGTCAGTGAAGCTGTATTAGTTACTGTCCAGAGGGGGCATAGAGATGGAAAGATTCAGTGTCTTGATGTTATTAGAAGTAATGCTTTTCATAGTATTAATCCTTAGGAAAGGACTGAATTTACTTTACTCTCTAGCTAGGAATGTGTTTGCTAACCTAAGCGAGTTTATTCTGTGTACTTCTTTGTGCAATTGCCCTTTTTCTTGAAAAGTCACAGGCTTTCAAATCTAAGGTGTTTTCTGTTAAAATATGTAAATCCAGTAGGAGGCTTCTAAAGAAGAGTGTATGTAGGATGAGGATGTCATAATGCACAACTAAAATAGCTGATGTTCATCTTTATACTTTACTAAAGCTCTCTCTAGGCAAAATTGAATATTAGCAGTGTGTCCTTATGGCAAAGACTAGGCTGTGAGGAGTGTTGCTAGCATGTTAAGGAAGTGATCCCTCCCCTCTACTCAGTATTGGTGAGGCTGTACCTGTAGTACCATGCCCAGTTCTAGGCTCTCCGGTCCAAGAGATAGATCAGCATACTGGAGAAGGTCTAGCAAAGGGCCGCTAAAATGATGAAGAGGTTGGAGCACTTCTCCTGTGGGGAAATGTCTACAAGAAAGACATCGAGGTGCTGGAGCAGGTCCAGAAAAGGAAGAAAGACATCGAGGTGCTGGAGCAGGTCCAGAAAAGGGCAACGAAGCTGGTGAAGGGTCTGGGGAATAAGTCTTACGAGGAGCAGCTGAGGGAAATGAGGTAGTTTAGTCTGGAGAAGAGAAGGCTCAGGGGATACCTTATCGCTCTGTACAGCCACCTGAAAGGAGGTTGTGGTGAGGTGGGGGTTAGTCTGTTCTCCCAAGTAGCAAGTGGTAAGACAAGAGGTAACAGCCTCAAGCTGTGTCAGGGGAGGTTTAGATTGGGTATTAGCAAAAATTTCTTCAGAGGGGGGGTGCTCAGGCATTGGAACATGCTGCCTGGGGAAGTGGTGGAATCACCATCCCTGTAAGTGTTTAAAAAATGTACACGAGGCCTTTGGTGACATGGTTTAGTGGTGGTCTTGGCAGTCCTGGGGTAACAGCTGGACTTGATGACCTTAAAGGTCTTTTCCAACTTAGCTGATTCTATGATTCTGTTCTATTCTATGAAAGGCTGAGTGAGCTGGGACTGTTCAGCCTGGAGAAGGCACGTCTCAGAGGGATCTTATCGATGTCTATAAATAATGTGAGTCCTTGTTGAACCTCATAAGGTTCTTGTTAGCCCAAGATGTGTCCTAATACTTCAAGAGCTGTAACTGAGGTTTTTTATCAGTTTGGGCTGAGCTGTGCAGTGGTTTCTTTCTATTGTGTTCTCTGCTTTACCTCATCTGTAAGTGGCTATCTTACTAATTCTGTAAAATATATTGCTGCTGTTGTTGTTAATGTTTAACATCAAGGGATAAAACACATCTAACTGTTGAACATGGGAAGTAGTCTTACAATCCACATATCCTTATGCAAGCTTATCTGGTTAATGGCTATTCAGCATGAAAAACTGGGACAAAAGTTAGGACAAGTAATAAGTTAAACACTGACTTTGAAGACTTTGAAAATGGGAGATAATTAAGAAGATACCAAAGACCAAAACTATCAGACTATTGGTTGATGGAACACTGAAGGAGCCACTCAAAGCCTTGAGGAAAACAAGGTTATCATGTGTCTCATGAAGAAGAGCAAATTTATGATGGGATATTTGAAGGGGCTTGTGGGATTGTGTAAAAGTTGTTATGGATCATCTAGCGAAAGAGCCAAAGGCAGGAAAGGGGAGCGTAAGAAATGTACTGAAGAAAAGATTGTGTCCAGTGCCCTATCACTGCAGTAATAACTTAATAAGGAAATCTGTCTTACCAAATGATATTCAGTTATTTTGCCAGTTGAGGATTCTTTCTGTTCTCTGTGCTTGGTGCTAGTGAACTTCAATAGCTGCTGGGGTAGCTTCAGAGGACCGAGAGGCAGAGCCCATATGTCTTGGTGCAGGATCCTGGGAGAGCAGGGGGTTTGGGAGTCAGTGGTTGGAGGGGCTGATGTCCATGCCAGCTTCCAAAGGGAGAGTCAGGGCTTTTGAGAGGCAGCCTCTTGGACAAGACCACAGTTTGTGGCCAGTTATGAGAGGCTCACATGCATGAGGTGAGTCAGCATGTATGAACAGATTAAACAATTTCTGTAGTTGGTTTATGCATATGTTGTTTTTGTGTGGTGACTGTTCTTGTGTTTGTGGTGGTGTTCTGGTGGCCAGCAGTGTTTGCAGTGAGTGTTTGTGTCTGAGTGGTACATGGTCAGCCTTGCTCCTGGCTGGGGCAAGGGTCAGGAGCTGGAAGCAGCATGGCTGTGGTGGGCTGAGAAGGAAAACACCCCTGGGCCTTGAAGCCCACCAACTTCAGCTTCTCTGTAGCAGCTTATTATGTGCACTTCTGATCTACTTAAAAGCACCAAACCACAGGACTTAATGGGAGTCAAATGGAGGTCCTGCTTCCATAGTTAACTTCTGAGGCAACAATTCTGTGTTTTATAATGAAGTAGTTTTTTTTGAAGGCTTGGATTTCTGTTTCATGAACTTGAGTCCTGGGGGAAGTGTTCTAATCTCCAAGTGTATTTTATTCAGAAGTAAAATATTTGTAATAATTGCAAATATAAATAATCAACATTTTAAAAAGAAATAAAAAATTGCATGTTGTTGGAGTTGCTAGTAGTTTTCCTTAATGCACATGTCCTTTTCTGTTTTGAAAAGAAAGTATTTAAACATTTGGGAAATGTCACTGCTGTTGCTGGCAATTGAGAGTTGAGATTAAGTAAAATACTTGAAAATGATGATAAGTAGGCTCATATTAATTTTGGTATTTAGCAGCACAAAATTTGAGAATCTGACATGTTTTTAGCTCTATTCAGTAAAGATAAGAATGTAATCACTGGTATTTGAACATGCGGGAAGCTGGGGCTTAAAACTCTTCAAAGGTTGGCAAGATTTGATTTTGCTTTTTTTTAAAAAAACAAACCACCCAAAAATCAATATTGTGAAATACGTATAACTGAGCAGAAGTATTGCAAATACCTTTTTATTTTTAATAGATATTTTCCCAGTCTTAGCAACACAACAAGTATTTCCAAGCACTACCACATGTTGAGAGAATAAACTTGAGATGATCTGTTGTAAATTGGATACCGGGGATATACCTATAGATCCAGATGAAGTCAAATGTACATGACCCATGTGGCAGAAATTTACATGAAATGCACCATCATCATACGCCAACTCATTGGCAACAGTGAGTTGAAGGAATGCAGTGGTACCTATAGCGGATGAAGTGAGTTGTCAGCTCTGGGAGTTTGAAGACGGTCTCATCCCTACCATCATTTCAGCTGTGGAAAAAGTCCTATCCAAGGAGTTCAAGCAATTGAGAGATGATCTATCCAGCCCCCCACTTGCTCAGACCTGCATCTCAGCTATTAACAGAAGGTGCTTAAGAAGGAAGATACAGGAGGTACATGCCATGGGCCACTCTGTGATTTTACTTTCAGGATCATGTAGAAGACCTGAGAAAGTGGAATGGAAAATCTGTCTCAGTTCTGAAGGGACAGGTTCATGAATTGAAAAGGAAAACAGCAGTCACAATGATGATCCTCCCAAGAAAGTTGCTGCTCCAGGTGAGTAGCTTCCCAGGTGGAGTGGACGAGCTGATTTTATTCCAACTCCTATGAAAAGTAATTGTAATCCCTTTGTAGAACAAGTGGAGAATCTTACGGTGGCTGTTAGAAGGACCCTGTCTCCAGCCAGGTGGAGGAGAGGGACAGTCAGGTTTACTGGACGGTGTGGATCAGATGGCCTGTCACATCAGTCCCACGGGAGTATAAGGCTCTAGTAGATACCGGTGCACAGTGTACTGTGGTGCCATCAAGCTATCAAGGGGTAGAATCCATTTTGATTTCTGGATTGACAGGAGGATCCCAAGAGCTGACTGTACTGGAGTCTGAAATCAGCCTAACTGGGAAGGAGTGGCAAAAGCACCCTTTTTTGACTGGTCCAGAGGCTTCATGCATCCTTGGCATAGACTATCTCATGAGAGGGCATTTCAAAGACCCAAGAAGGTACTGATGGGCATTTAGTATTGCTGCCTTGGAGACAGAAGAAATTAAGCAGCTGTCCACCTTGCCTGGTCTATCAGAGGATACTTCTGTTATGGGGTTGCTGAAGGTCGAAGAACAAGAAGCGCCAATCATGACCACAACAGTGCACTGATGGCAATATCTCAGCAACTGAGACTCCTTGATTCCCATCCATAAGCTGGTCCGTAGACTGGAGAGCCAAGGAGTGATCACCTGCTCACCCTTTTAATAGCCACATATGGCCAGTGTGAAAGTCTGACGGAGAGTGGAGACTAACAGTAGACTATCGTGGCCTGAATGAAGTCACACCACCATTGAGTGCTGCTGTACATGCTAGAACTAGCATGTGCTAGAACTAGCCATGCGTGCTAGAACTAGCCATGCATGCTATAACTTCAATATGAACTGGAGTCAAAGGCAGCCAAGTGGTATGCCACAATTGATATTGGCAATGGATTTTTTCTCAATTCCTTTGGCAGCAGAGTGCAGGCCACAGTTTGCTTTTACTTGGAGGGGTGTTCAAGGGTCCAGTACACTTGGAACTGACTGCCTCAGGGGTGGAAACATAGCCCTACCATCTGCCATGGACTGATCCAGACTGCACTGGAACAGGGGCAAGCTCCAGAACACCTGCAATACATTGATGACATTATTGTGTGGAGTAATGCAGCAGAAGGAGTATTTGAGAAAGGGAGGAAAATAATCCAAATCCTGCTGAAAGCCGGTTTTGCCATAAAACGGAGTAAGGTCAAGGGACCTGCACAGGAGATTCATTTTTTGGGAATAAAATGGCAATATGGACGTCGCCAGATCCCGACAGATGTGATCCACAAGATAACAGCAATGTCTCCACTAACTAATACGAAAGAAACACAAGCTTTCTTGAGTGTTGTGGGGTTAAACCACAACACCACTGAACTTCAAATGCCGCCGTCTGAGGTTTGAAAGTAAGAGTTGGCGTCACACAGACTGTTGTGATAATATTTGTTGCTAATGAGGATCAAGTATAGCATTCTCAAGGATTACTTAAATTTATTTGAAGTTGGATAGTAACTTTCTCAAGGAAAAGAAGTGAGTACATGAAGATTTGAGAAACTCATTAAACAGAGAAAATGCTTTGCTAATAGGATTCTTTTTCCTTAGATGTTAATGTCTTCACCCTAGTGTTTAAAGACTGAATAGGAACACAGCCTTTGGCAATGTTTATTTTGATAAATAATTATGGTCCTGAAAAAGAAATATTATTGGGATTTTTGTTAATTACCTTTCTCTGAAAGCAATCTAAGGGTAAAATGATTTTTTTTTTTCTAGAATATCACTTAATTTCATCCTTATAACTCCTGAAAAAGAGTTTAGCCATCTTCTTAGAATTGTTCAAATGCTAATCACTAGTAATTTTGAAAATTTCATCACATTGCAGATGTGGACTTTCGAGGAAGCTTAGAAAATAGAAGTTCTTGTATGGAAAATAAGAATGTTAGTAGTTGTTTAGAAATACTTGGTACTAGAGGTCTGTATTACATATTGTTTTATTTGGTTTTAAACAACCATAATTCTTTTTACCATCTTTGATGTTTGGGCAGCTGAGCAGACTGGCAGAACTTGTCTGATCTCCTGTAGTTTTTCACAGAATCACAGAATGACTGAGGTTGGAAGGGACTTGTGCAGATCATCTGGTCCAACACCACAGATCAGGCAGGGTCATCTGGAGCTGGTTGCTGGGGACTGCTGTCCAGGCAGGTTTTGAGTATCTGTCCTTGGGAGACTAATACAGCCTCTTTGGGCAACCAGTGCCAATGCTCAGTCACCCTCACAGAGAAAAGGTGTTTCCTGACATTCAAATGGAATGTCCAGTATTTCAGTTTGTGCCCATAGCCTCTGGTCCTTTCTCTGGGGATCTGTGAAGAGAGCCTATCTCTGTCCTCCCTTCAGGTATTTATATGCATTAGTAAGATCTCTGATGAGTCTTCTCCAGGCTGAACAGTGCCAGTTGCCTCAGCCTTTTTTCACAGGAGAGATGCTCCAGTCCCTTAATTACCTTTGTGGCCCTATGCTATTCCAACACTTCCATCTGTCTCTTCTACTGGGGAGCCTAGAACTGGACTGAGTAATTGATTCCTAATAGTAATGTCCTGTTAAGAAAATTAAATATCTCCTCTGAAGTTCTGTAATAGAACTGATTTCTATACAATGACAGACTCCAGTGCCTTTTGGATGGCATAGGGCTTTAGTAATAATGCTTGCCAAGATTAATAACTTCTTAATGGCTTTTTAACTCAATATTTTCATGATGGTCTACACACAATATATGAAGCCCTGTAGTAGTAATGATGACTATGGAAAATGACATTTTAATCAAGGTTTTTGAGTGGCTGTATAGACACTTGTTTCTTTTCTTTTTGACTGTGTATTTTTGTCATTGCAGAAATTTTGCTAGTGTAGTTATGGTCGTTCTTAAAGCAGTTTTGGAATACAACATTAATAGTAGACTGATGAAGTTTGTCATTGAGAAAAAACCTACCATGGTTTCTGACAGCAGCTTTGAGGGTATTTAATGAAGAACTAATGAATCTTTCATGCTTTCTAGCTGATTGCTTCTTGTGTGGTATTGGCTGGGAACTTCTACCAAATTATGCAAAGATGTTGGTTTTCTTAATTTCCTTCTCATGAATAAAGGGAAGAGGGGCAGAATGCTTCAAAATAGTAACATTAAAATGTTGGGGAAATCACTACTGTCTGGATGACCTTCTCCCCCTCCAATAATGCTTCTTGATACAAGTTAATTAAAGCAGCAGTGTGTAGTTAATTGAACGGAAGAACAGATTCCAGGTTACCTTGTGTCCTGGGTTCAGCAGTAGCAGTCAATTTTTCTCCTTCTTGGTAGCTGGTGCAGCACTGTGGTTTGACTTTCAGCCTGGGAACAGAGCTGATAACAACGAGGTTTTGGTTTGGCCAAGGACTTTGTGAGTCTCATGCTCTTCCAGGGAAGAGGGGAAGCTGGGAGGAAGCAGAGGCAGGACACCTGACCCAAACTGACCAAAGAGCTATTCCATACCACAGCACATCATGCCCAGGATGTAACTGAGAGTTACCTGGAAGGGCTGGGAGACTGCAGGGTTGGAGGAGGTATCAGTCGGTGCTTGGTCAGGCTGGGGGGGGGGGGGCAAGTTATCGGTTGGCTGGTGGTGAGGTGTTGTATTCTCTTCCCTTGTTACTTCCTTTATCATTATTATTATTGGTGGTAGCAGCAGTGATTTGTGTTATACCTTAGTTACTAAACTGTTGTTATCTCAACCCGTGGGAGTTGCATTTTTTTGATTCTCCTCTCCGTCCCTCTGGGAGTAGGGGGAGGGAAAGAAGGTGGGGGGGAATGAGTGAACGAGTTGCCTGACTGGGTTGGGGAGTCTCTCTCTGTGGAGACATTCAAAACCTGCCTGGACACATTTCTGTGTGACCTGCTCTGCTTTGACAGGGGGCATGGGCTAGATGATCTCCAGAGGTCCCTTCCAACTCCAACCGCTCTGTGATTATATTATATTGGCCCATTGAAAAAAAAAAAATAAATTGGTAATGTCCAAAATATTTTTGCTTGTTTTGTTAGTTTTGAAACATGTCATCTCCTGTCATATAGATTGTCTGCAAACAATTCATGTGGTATAAATGTAATATTAATTGTTTGCTTCAGTTTTTATTGAGCATATTTCAGTGTAAGTGCTGCTGAAATAACTTTTAATAGCTGAAAAAGCCTTGGCGAAAATGAGTTACTAATTTTGTGCAACACTTGAGATTTGTAATGTGCTGTGAAAGGTTAAAGCACAACTTTTTTCAAAAGAAGATTGATCAGCACTAAAATGTCAACTGTCTAGCAGCACACCGGCATGCAAACACTGTGCTCTTATTACAGGTTCCCCAGCCACATAGCATTTGCATTGTGACATTTTGTTACAACATTAGCAAGATAGCTGATGTTTCAAAACTAATCAGGTTTTGTTGGTACGAGACAGCCAGAAACTTAGTTGGATGTTGAAGTTTCTGTGAAATATAATTAAACTGAATTCCTGGGTTCTGGTAATAGCTACATCTCATGACTTCGTAGTGGTGGCTGCAAAAGACCATATTAGGTAATAATTCTGAGGTATCTTTAAAAAGAAAAAAAGGCAAAAGAAAGCAATATTAAGACTTTTTCAGAAGTACAAAACTTTCTAGACATTGTGTTTTAAATTAAATTTGAGGCAAGTATTTTGATGCCTGTGTTTTACCTGGGGTATTTGTGTTTGAAATAGGATGTCAGTGTGTTGTAGAGGCTCCCTTTAAAATAAAAGCATGATCTTGATTATATGCATTCAGAGACACTTTAGTTGGACTCAGTATAAGTGGAACTGAGACTAAGAGGTCTGTTCTTTAATGTAATCGTGCTGGGGTATGTGCAGGGTTCATGTTGATCCTAAGTACTATCAATATGTAAAGAGTACTTTGATGTGCCTAGTGTGTCAGTAACAATACGGCGAATGTTATGGCACAGTCCTTAAGTAAGTAGAACTAAGATGTTTCTACAGCATTATTTTTAACATGTTCTGTATCTTAAAATTCGTGTGAGGGGAGAAAAGCCAGATGCTTTTGTAGCATCTCCTGGAGGTTGTTCTTGCTTTTGATCAAGCAGAGACTTCAGAAGGATAGCTAATCTAGATAGACTAGGGATAAGGAGAAAAATCCTGAAGTAAGGTGGTAAACTTCCACATCTTAGTGTCCTTTCTCATTTCTCAGATACCCTGGTGAGGGGAAGGCTGGGATCTGTATTTCTGACTCTCAGATATGTTGTAGCTACTGTGCTGTCAATAAAAAGTGTATATCTGGTTTTGGTTAGGTAAAAGAAGCTGATACGTTTTCTTGATCTGGAAAACAACTTAAAACATTGCTGGCCCAGCAAATCTTTGGATAAATCTTGTCTAGTATTAAGGAGTTAGTTGGAACAAGTGTAGTGCCTAGTAATGTTAAATAGGTATCTCTAAATGTAGTCTCTGGAAAAAAAAAAAAAATCAGGGGAAAGATGTGAGTAGTAGCATTGGATTACCAGACTAAAACATAATTTCATTCCACAAAAGGTGATTTCTAGTTGCATATCATTACTTTGGATGTGTTACTGCTGCAGGTGCTACTACAATATTGTATTTTACTCATATCTTTGTTTCCATTTATCTTTTACCTTATCTCTCTCTTACACTTATGACTGTGCAAGCTCATTCTCAAATAGACCCCAGTCAGACATGTAAGAAGGAGGATTTTCTAACAGGTGTACAGCTTAATGACATTTAATCATTATCTAAGAATTGAATGGTTTGAGGAGCAATGCAGTTAATACCACCTCTGTTTCTCTGTGAAAGTTTGTTTGCTAGATAAATAGATTTTAAATTTCTGAAAATAGGCTTGTTGTGTAGTCTTTGATAGAGATAAATTGTTCACATCAGGACCTTTGTAATAGCAGGCTTGAAGAATTTCAGGAGAAGCTGGTTTTTGCTTGTATAGCACAAGCAAAAGGAGTTTCCTCTTCCTCTGTCTTACTGGTCACCAGGCCAGATCCTACTTTACCTCTAAGCTGAGTTTGTTTCTGACTGATCACAGAAACATTATTATAAAAAGTCACTTTTATTAAAACTTCCAACAACATGTAGTGTTAGGACCTTTCACTATTAAAATTAATCTTGACTTTATAGAAACATGGTGCATAATGTCACATTGAGAAGGCTTCTGTGAAGTCTACATCCATAGAACCATGTTTCTCTTATTTTTGTCTAGCTCATGTATTAATTTTCTACTCGTTAACACTGATTAAGCTATGGTATAATTGCTGTTGCCTACAGAAACAAAGTTCTCAAATTTATGTTAGCGTCAAGGTTTCCACATTATTTTGTTTTGCAAATCTCTTGGGGAAAATCCAGTAGAGGTGCAAAGTCACTGGTTTGTTTAAGCCACTGGATAATAGTGGTGTCTTTTTCCCTGTCTGCTCCAATCTTAGTTGAAAATCTTTCTTATGTAACATCAGCACTAAATCTGTAATTGCAATTGAAACTAATCAAAACCGGTTCTAGTAAGCAACCTAAACTTGCATGTATTTGCTTTCCTTTTAGACAACACACTAGGCCACTATAACCCTTCAGGTTAAAAACTAATGCTTTTCTGAACCATCAGATATGTATTGGGTCCTTTTCAGAGCAGACAGGAAAGAATCATCTAACTAAATACTTCAGGGCGATACGAAGGGGCATGTTACAAAACAAATGGAATAGAAAACTTGTAAGTTACAGCTTATTCCTTAGGCAGCAATGAGAGACTTAAATAAGTTCACTCTTTAAAATAGTAAAGTCCTAACTGTAGTAATTTAATGTCTGACCTGAGTGGTTTTTTTTGTTTGTTTTTTTTTAGTTGTTTTTTTTTTTAATCCATACAACATTATTAAGGAAGCATTTTAGTGATGTGTTCACTCTGAATATGTTGAATTGTTGACATAGCACAGACAATGTTTCTTTCCTCTGTTCATAAAAATATTTATTAAATTTTATTAAAGCAGTTAAGAACTATCTAAGGCTTCCACTTGGAAGGCTGAAATTGAAGTTCTGGTGTCCAGACTAATACTGGTTTTTGTTAGGCTCTGTCTTCTCTTTTTGTAACAACTGGGAAACAGAAATTCAGGAAGGGGGTGCCTGTAACTGTGAAGGCATTGAAGTGTCATGAGAACAAATAGTTGTTTTGGGGAGAATGGACTAAAGTGTCCAGAATGCTGTAAAAGAATACACTAATCCATGGTTAGTTTCTTTGCTTTCTAAGTAGAAATTTCCTCTCTTTACTTAATCTTTTAGCTACCTAATCATTTATTTATCTGTTCATCAATACATATAATGGGAAGATGCAAGGGCCTTCACAGGGTAAATTCAATTCCCATAAAAATGTGGTCTGTAACCTGTAGTGTAAGATTCAAAACAATAGGGTTTTGTTTCCCTTCTGATACTCTCATTTGTAATTTCTATGTTCTTACTACTTTCTATAATTTTCTTGTTAGTTATCTAATTTAACAAAGGCCTAACAACTTGAATTATTCTGTGCTTCATCAAAATCACTGTTGTTCATTAAAATGACTAAAATCGCTGTTGAGTGTAAAAGGTTAAAACAAAGTGTTATAGATACACTTTCAGTAGATTTTGTACAGAACAATGGCAGCTCTTCTTAGATTCTGTAAGACAGGGGCAGGAAGGGAAGAGAAAACCCATAACTGATGCTCATCACTAGCAGACCAATGTCCAGCCAGGCCCTGAGCAATTGCTACTTTGAAAAAAACTGCCCTGCACCTTTTATTGCTGAGCATAATGTTACGTGGTCACAGGTAATGGTAGACTTCCGCAGATGACAGAGGTAACTTTTATCTGTTTGTTGGTTTTGGGTGTTTTTGTTAAAGCCTTTATTTTTTATGGCTGCCTTGATCAATCCCTACTTTAATATATCTTTGTATTTGGATTAGAGCTGTTCCTTCACATCCTTGTTTTGGAAATTTTGTGGTTCTTGTTGTAAAGATAGTATGAAGTTGGATTGACACTGTTATCTCAGATTTCGGTTTATTCATTCTTTGTTCTTGTACTGTTAGTGGTGTAACTATTGTAGCAGAAACAAACAGAATAACATTCTAGGAAAATCTGTTCATCTCTGCCACAGAAGGCTTCAAAAACTATGCCTGGTCTTAAGCCAGACCTTATTACGCTGAGAAGTGCAGCACATATGAAGGGGAAGCTTGTTCTGGAACTGCCTATGGAGATAAGAGGTTAAATAATTCAGGTAGAACTGTAGAAAGCCTGCTGGGAACTGTGGGCTCATCTTTAAAAGTATTTAGTGCTTGATAGTGCATTTAGTGCTTGGTAGAGCAGTCGTCTGTTGGGGGGGAAGAAGCAAGGTAGCTTCCCAGGGATTGAGTGTTCTTTGAGATACCCTGTCAGTAGACATACCCACAGTGCAGTCACCCTCCCTTTTAAATATGAGTCCCATATGATGTAATCCGGCTTGTCTGGGTTCTAAAAGAACTCAGGAGGCAAAAGCACTCTAATCCTCCTTGTACAGTGTTTTTTTAAATATGAAAGAAATAGCATGAGTGACAGCACAGGTAGTCCTAGGATATGGAAAAAACCGCAACAGCTGGCCTTGACAGATTGTGTAGAGGCAATTCACAGGCTGTGGATGTGCATGTACACCACATGCCTTCAGACACTCCTTGTTCTCTAGGAGTACTTAGCACTGGATAAGGAAATACTCCTGGTAATAATTTATATTTCAGCCTCTCTAATGTCCCTCCTAAAGGAACTTTTTTTTTGTTTTTTTTTTTACCCTGCCTGGTAAATTGTAGGAAGAGCCTCGAGTAAGTCAGTAGCCTGCCTCAGCTAAAAGTAACCTTTGCCACAAACCTTTCTGTGCTTTCCTCCTAAGCCCTCCATGTCATTTTTCTCAGTGTGATTTAACAAAAAATAGTGTATTTATCAAATGATTATATGGATGATAATCAGAAATAAATTGTCTGACAGCATATTGAAATTTTCTTGTGCAATGCACAAGACATCTCACTTAGAAAGTAAACTCTGTGAAAATGATAGCTCTTTTTTCGTGAAAAAAACCCAAACACGTAGGGAGCAGATATCTGTCACATGATAAGCTCAAAATCAAGAAGTTCACCAACTGTCTAAAAAATTGAGACATGTTAATTGGGTCATGGTAATCTTATTCTTAACTGCTGTATGTAAAAATGTCATTGCCTTCCTGATAGCATGTGAAGCTACTACTTCAGGCTTTGTGTCAAGTTAACTTTAACTTAAAAAAACCCTAAATTCTTAAAACAAAAAACTTAAAAAAAAATACTAGCAAAGATAGTAAATCTTTCATAACTTGCAATTTCATGTCCTAGTCTTATGTTTGGATGAGGGAGGAAAACCAGATTAGTTCTTGGACATCAAGCTATTAGTTGCCATCCTTTTACCTTCAGTATTACTTGAAGTGCCACTGCCACTGTAATTGGGATTATCTTTTTCTTTTCGAAAAATACTGTTGAAAAAGGACATAAAATTCTTAGATGTTTGGAAACACTAGTGTTAATTTACCACCAGCTTTGTAAAATCCAATTTTATTTACAGTGTGTCTCAGAGAAAAATACAGTTGTGAGGAAAGACTTTATACATCAAAATTTTACCTTTTATTTTCATAATCCGGGTAAGTTAAATATGCACTTTCAATTAAAAGTTTTCAAATATTTTGATGAGTTCTCCTCAATCGTGTTGAGGTCTTCTCAACTGTGTTTAAGAAAAACTGTCTTTAACAGTGTCATGATGATCCCACATCTTCAAAATAAACATTTGGACTAACATAAATTATTTGTGGTGAGAGTTGAAAGGTGTATGTGTGTGTAGAGACTGTCTCATGCTTGTCTCATGTAAAAATATAGATGTGAGTGTTCACACAAATATTCTGTATCATTTAGATTCTTAATAGAAAGAGAAGTAAATGGTATTTCAGGTAACCCAGTGTCCTGGGTTCAGCAGTAGCAGTCATGTTTCTCCTCCTTGGTAGCTGGTGCAGTGCAGTGTTTTGACTTTCAGCTCGGGAACAGAGCTGATAGAGATGTTTTGGTTTGGCCAAGGACTTTGTGAGCCTCATGCTCTGCCAGGGAGGAGGGGAAGCCGGGAGGAAGCAGAGACAGGACACCTGACCCAAACTGACCAAAGAGCTATTCCATACCACAGCACGTCATGCCCAGGATGTAACTGGGAGTTAGCCGGAAAGGCTGGGAGACTGCAGGGTTGGAGGAGGTATCGGTCGGAGCTTGGTCGGGCTTGGGGGAGCGAGTTATCGGTCAGCTGGTGCTGAGGTGTTGTATTCTGTTCCCTTGTTATTTCCTTTATCATTATTATCATTGGTGGTAGCAGTAGTGATTTGTGTTATACCTTAGTTACTAAACTGTTCTTATCTCAACCCGTGGGAGTTGCATTCTTTTGATTCTCCTCTCCGTCCCTCCGAGAGCAGGGGGAGGGCAAGAAAGGGGGGGAGTGAGCGAACGAATTACCTGACTGGGTTTAAACCACGACACCCAGGCTCTATCCTGATTTTAGCCAAGTGGAATAACTTGGCTGGTATTTAGAGGGCCTCCAGCTTCTCTTCAGGAAGAGCTTCTGGTTTTGTGATTATGTTTAAAACAAAATAGAGGGTTACTTTATGGAGGACAGGAATATAGAACAGTACATGTATTGGCCCTTAATACTCAGTGGTAAGAAAATTATTATTTTTTAATGAAAAGAAAATGATTTTTTTTTTAAATAAAAAAAAACCTTGCTGTTAACTACAGAGCTTACTGAAATTTTAGTATACCATATGCATCCTGGTCTAGCTCCATAAAATAAGGGAATGCGGGTAATGATTTAATTGCCAAGATATCAGCCTTTTTTAAAAGAAAGGTGAATGGATTGCTGAGACTGCTTGACTTGCATTTATGCAGCAGTCAGATCAGATGAGTACACTTGAATAACCCAGGACTGAAAAGTGCTGTGCTTTGAAGCAGTGATTGCTGCAGGCCAGACCTGGCTTAACAGCTGAAATGCCCGTTTCCTCCTTCCCCGCTGTCCTCGTGTTCAGTAGTTTCAACTTCCACTTGACAAACCAGCTGCTTTGAACCTCCTATTTATTTAACTGGTGGTTACTATTGCTAGCTCAAGGCATGAGTTTAAAATGTGGTCACAGTCTGGCATCTGCCTAGCAGCAAAGGTTATGAAATGGATGTGATCTCTCAGCAAAATATTAAACTCCTTCATATTCATGCAGTCTACCTATGAACTGGTGGAGTTTGGCTCAGATTTTCATACAAATAATCCTGTGCACACAAGCACAACAAGAGCAGCTTTTTCTGGGGTATATTTATTTGTAGATTATAAATAGAAATTGCAGCCTGTTAGTTAGTCCATGTTAGTATTATACAATGGTTAGGGTTGGAAAGGACTCTTAAGATCATCTAGTTCCGTCCCCCCTGCCATGGGCAGGGACACCTCACCCTAGGCCATTTTGCCCAAGGCTCTGTCCAACCTGGCCTTGAACACCACCAGGGATGGAGCATTCACAACTTCCTTGGGCATCCCATTCCTGTGCCTCACCACCCTCACAGTAAAGAACTTCCTCCTTATATCTAACCTAAACTTCCCCTGTTTAAGTTTTAACTCGTTACCCCTTGTCCTATCACTACAGTCCGTAATGAAGAGTCCCTCCCCAGCATCATTGTAGGCCCCCTTCAGATACTGGAAAGCTGCTATGAGGTCTCCATGCAGCCTTCTCTTCTCCAGGCTTCCTCAGCCTGTCTTCATATGGGAGGTGCTCCAGTCCCCTGATCATCCTCATGGCCCTCCTCTGGACTTGTTCCAACAGTTCCATGTCCTTAAAATGTTGAGCACACCAGAACTGTACACAATACTCCAGGTGAGGTCTCACAAGAGCAGAGTAGAGGGGCAGGATCACCTCCTTTGACCTGCTGGTCACGCTCCTTTTGCTGCAGCCCAGGATACGGTTGGCTTTCTGGGCTGCGAGCACACACTGAAGCCGGCTCATGTTCATTTTCTCATCGACCAACACCCCCAAGTCCTTCTCTGCAGGGCTGCTCAGAATCTCTTCTTTGCCCAACCTGTAGCTGTGCCTGGGATTGCTCTGACCCAGGTGTAGGACCTTGCACTTGGCATGGTTAAACTTCATAAGGTTGGCATCAGCCCACCTCACAAGCGTGTCAAGGTCCCTCTGGATGGCATTCCTTCCCTCCAGCGTATCAACCGAACCACACAGCTTGGTGTCATGGGCAAACTTGCTGAGGGTGCACTCAATCCCACTGTCCATGTCAGCGACGAAGATGTTAAACAAGACCGGTCCCAACACCGATCCCTGAGGGACACCACTTGTTACTGGTCTCCAGCTGGACATTGAGCCATTCACCACAACTCTTTGTGTGCGGCCATCCAGCCAGTTCTTTATCCACCGAGGGGTCCATCCGTCAAATTGATGTCTCTCCAATTTAGAGACAAGGATGTCGTGTGGGACAGTGTCGAATGCTTTGCCCAAATCCAGGTAGGTGACATCAACTGCTCTCCCCCTGTCCATCAGTTCTGTAGCCCCATCAGAGAAGGCCACCAAATTGGTCAGGCAGGATTTCCCCTTAGTGAAGCCACGCTGGCTGTGACCAAGCACCTTGTTGTTTTTCATGTGCCTTAGCATGCCTTCCAGGAGAATCTGCTCCAAGATTTTGCCAGGTACAGAGGTGAGACTGACTGGTCTGTAATTCCGTGGGTCATCCATTTTCCCCTTCTTGAAAATGGGGGTTATATTTCCCTTTTTCCAGTCATCGGGAACTTCCCTTGATTGCCATGATTTTTCATATATATGTGCTTGCCTTTACTTGTGTGCTGGAGTCACCAAGGTGAAGCTATGCTGATGGTGCTAAAAGTGTGGTGTTTTGTTTTTGGGTTTTCTTAATAAGATTCTTAAAGAGTGTATGTTTAACTATGCATGCTGTTTTAAGTTACCTGTACATAGGTAAGAAGTTGGTGGTGATTGATACAATGTAAAACATGTTGAAATTTTAAATTTGTATGAAGGTAGTTTTTAAAATACAGCCTAACTTGGCAGCAGTAGAATTATGAAATACATGTTATAGAACTATACTATATTAGGTATATGTCAGCAATATCCAAAGTGCAATGCTTGTACCTTTTGCAGGCCTAGGTAGACACCTGTATACTGATACTATCAAATTTAATATTTTTTTTTTACGATAATTTTAGTTAATATACCACTTAACTATTATTCTGCAATAGTGTGACATACTTGATTTTTTCTTTTAGATTTCTAGGTTTATTCTTTCAGAAAAGTTTAATGTTTTAACTTGGCATAGGAAAGAGTTACAAGAAAAATACACTTAAAACAGTCAAATTACATAATACAGTTATGCCTATTGAAAAAAATAGTGTACACAGTTATGTCTATATAGAAGTCATATAGCGCAAAGTAGTATGTAAATGTTTCTGTACAAATGCAAATATTTCTGTACAAATGTAGATATATTTAATATAGCTTAATGGACTGTACACATTATGCGATTTATAGAAGGCTGTTTAGGTACACTATGACTTCTAGTTCAAATGTTTGGGAACAAATATACCTCTTTCAGTGATGTCTTGCTATTTATTTCAAATAACATTGTAATTTTAGAGAAATTATTTTTCACTGTTTGGCTTTGTTAACTTGTAAATATTTCTGCTAACTTCCAATTCAGTATGTCTGTGCTTAGTTATTTTTAATAGAAGAAAGTATGTCTCATCTGATGTTGTGTAAAGTCTTATCTGTACAGGGTGATTTCTTCCATCATTCTTGCTATGTACTGTCAAGTTTTTTTAGCTAATATTTTACAAATTGAACTTCTGCTTTCTTTTAGCTGACAGCACGATCGCTGCCATCCATACAGTCTGATGAGCGACTACAACCTCTGCTTAATCATCTCAGGTAACATAAACTGAAAGCACAAATGTATTCTTTCATGCTGATGAAAGTAATGCTGTTAGTTGACTGTTTTACTTACAAGGTTGTTTGGGTTTTTTTTTCCACACACCTCATATGTGCCAAAACACCCTGACAGTATCCCTTCACCCTAGCAAAAGCTTTATAAATCACAGGAACCATAATTTACAGAGCTAGTGTTGCTTCTAAGTAACAGGAAAACATTTGTAGCTTTTATAAAAACTTTTAAAATAGTAGATACAAAGTTGTTAAGCTTCTTTACAAACAAAACAGATTCCAAATTACACTGCTCAGGGTATGGGCCTTCACTATTTTATGCTCTATGGTCTTTTTGAAAGATTTCACTGTCGCTGAGAAATGCAGTCCTATTTTGTTGTTTTGATGGACGTAAGGAGAGAGATGAACGTGTGGACTGTTAAGGTGCCCTACAACACAGTTGAAATAGTTGGCCTGTCTCTTAGTAGTTATACAGTATATAGAAGCTTTCTGCTTTCTTTGAATGTGGTGCTGAAGAGTAAGAAAACATACTTTTCTGATCTTCTTCGGGTTAAGCATAGATTTGGTCTCTTTCTTATGTATGTGATTAATTTTTACCACTTTATATTGTTCGGGAGAGTTTTCTTGCTACAGTAATATGCAGGAGGCCAAAGTCCATACAATTACCAGGAGATACATTGCCTTAGAATCACTGAATAATTTACCTTGGAGTGAACCTTTGGAGATATTTAAGCTAGCCACTACTCAATGCAGATCCAGTTAGATCAGGTTGCTCAGGTATTTATTTAGTTGAAATTTTAATATCTCTAAGGATATAAATTTGCTTAAATATTGCATGTCAGTAATGAAAACTCTGTATTTAAACATATACAGCTTTCTATTAAGATTGCTGAAATGATGTTGGATGAATTAGAAATTGAAACAGTGAGACTCCATCATGACAGGACTGCCCTGGAATTAGGATGCAGGTCTAGTTAGCATTCTCTCTATTTCCTGTGCTGCTCTACTGCTCTGTACCCAAACCCTGATATTTTATTTTGGTTAAAAAAAAAGAAATAAATTATTACATAGGAACAGCTTCATGTTTTGTTGCTTTTAGTGTATAAGAGAATAGGAAAAATAGCTTTGATTGTATCTCTGCTTATTTAAATATGATTGAAATTTGATCAAGAGCAGTGAAAGAACAAAAATATTGTAGCGTGTTACGTAGCTGGTTGGGTGATACTTCTGGATGCCTATAACCTTCCATCTTACCACGCATTTTACTGGGATTTTAAAAAAATACGCCTCAGTGGCATACCTTTTTGCATTTAAAGCTAAAGAGTAATTAGGTTGGCTTGTTATATATCGTGCTTCCTAGGAGTAATTACTGAGAAATTTGAGATTTCTTTTTGATACATGCTGTGCCTCTTTGTGAGCAGGATAGCAGTCAAGCAATTGCAGTTCTCTCTGTGCTCTTTTTTTTTAATATGGGAAAAGGGAAGGTTGTAACAAAAGCTGGTTTAACAGCAGCTACTTTAACAGGGGTACTGCAGTCATGTAAAAGGTATTTTTGGCACATTCTTAGGTTAACTTGGGTATGTCACTAACTGAAAAATACTATGCAAATGTTTCCAAATTGCCTTTTTGGAAGTTCCTTTAAAATAGGCAAAATATATCAAACCTTACAACTTGAAAAACAAGCTCTGGCAGTGAAGAGACAGATGACCAGATAGCTCTTCTCTGGTATTTATTTCTGAGAATCTGTGATTTGCTTTTGCTTCATCTTGCTCCTAAGAAAAGAGAATATTAGTTAGTTATAGGCTTTACCTTTGTTGTGTGAATTCTTGCAGCAGTATTTATTTTTGGCATAGTCAATAGTGCTTTGTCAGGGGAGCAAAAACTTTTGATCAAAATGTATGAAAAAAGCATGTAGTTGAAGGTTGCAGAGCAGTTTGGTTGTTAATACCCCACACATTTTTTAGAAGTTATTCATGTCTGCTTGTGATTTATAAAATAGCTAGTCCTCAGGAAAGGTCATTTTACTGTGGATTTTGTCCATGTAGATATTTTAATCCATGCCCCGTTTTTTTTTTTTTTCAAATGGATGTAACTTACTTTGTAATTGGACTCTTTGAGACTAAGTACGTATTTTATCTGTGACTTACGTCCTCTTTTTGTTCTATTCTGTTTCATTGGTACTTTTTAATATTAATTGTACTAGACAAAAAAAAAGAACATTTTTAACTAAACGTGGTAAAATATTTGATACAAGATTATGCTTATGGATTTCATCTGCTGGTTCCTTGAGCTCCTTGGGACAGGAATCCAGCAGCCTAGCTGCTAAGGCCTCATGACCAGTGCTGGCCTCCTTATGCCCCACTCCAGCCTACCACATATTCTGAAGGGATAAAGCATACGCTTTTTCAGAGCATCACCTTTGAAGGCAGTTTGTAGGCTTCAGCTCTTTGGTGAGTGGTGTCAGGTATCAAGAAACCTTGACCTTGTAAAGGTCATATGTTACTCTTCAATATAAAAGTAAGGAAACTTTTATGAGAAACTTTTCCTGTTTGCTTACCATGCTGAGTATATTTGACCTTTTCAAAGTCTGAAAAGTAGAAGAATTTCTTCTCCCCCAGCTTGACATTTAATTTTCTGTCCCTGCAGTAAAGTTTTCTACCAACTCCAGATATAATGGTCAGCAAGAGTCAGAGTATGTCTTCTTATTAACAGTAATTTCTGAAGTCTTATTTTGTTCACTTATTGTGTAGGAAAACTTTTGTGTCTTCTCTTTGGAGCTCTTCTTCACGGGCCAATTCTTTCTGCGGATGCCAGGATGAAGTAGTTTTCTTTAGCATAGTAATTTTTTTTTTTCAGTATTGGTATGATTATCATAAATACTGTAGGATACAAGCAGATGATCTACAGTGATTATGGTAGAGCAGCTTGTATCACATCCTGGGATGTGATAACTGACTGAATGGTCATTTTCATAATTGGTTGTTTAAAAAGAAAAATACTTTGCCTAAGCAACAGCTGTTTTCTGTTCTGTACTTCGATTGTAATATTGAGGGACTGATTTTTGTTTGTAGTTTGCCTGAGTGATGCAGATCTGGTTCTACAAGGGAATTTAGATACTACTCTAGTAGGATCAGTAGTAATAGACATTGCGCAAATACTGTTAATTATTTATCTATTGTTGTGTAATGAAAAAATTATCTATTAAGTATAGTAAGCTTGCTTAGTGCTCCAGTGTGTGCCAGAAATAAGGCTAGAGGACAAATGAATGCATATATAATTAAACTGTTTGTATTGTAGTAAAATCATCTCTTCGTTCTATGCTCTTCACACTATACAGCATTGAAATGTCACAAAATAGTCTGTAGTACCAAGTATCATCATTTACCTATATTCCTTTTTCCTGGAATTAACCTCTGTAAGCCTTCAGAAGATGTAAGAAATGATCTTTGTAAGTCAGTTGCAAAATCCCTCTTGCAAGAAGAAATTTTTTTTTACCCAGTCTTTGCTGATTTTTAGACCTGTATGCTGGTCTAAAATATTTGCAGCCCTTAACTGGTTAAATAATTTCTTTCTAAATTTGTAAACTTAAAAAAAAATAAAAATAACAGTTTCAAATGATGCTGTATTGCTTTATTTTTCAGCCATTCTTATGTGGGCCCAGATTACAGTGTGCAAAAGAACACAGGAAAAATTTCTCTAGACCAGGTTGATGCTGTAAGTCCTCTGTGCTTATTGAGTTATATTGTATGTTCATACGTAACTTTTAAAATTTAAGTATTATATGTACAGACAACATATAAAGCTTTGATCTTTATTGGTTCATATTTGCTTTGTAACTCTTGAGTACTACTTGAATGAAATTGTGATAAAGTTTAAAATGGAGCAGAATTCACTGAAAATGCATCTAATCAGGCTTTAGGCTGGAGCTATAATGAATTGCTTAATCTGCTGCATAGTTCTGTGTGCTTTCACAAATACATAACAATTATAAGCAGAGTTTAACAAAATTTTCTTATTTAATAGTTTTGCAACCCATGATGTTTATTTTATGATTATTGCATTGCAGTATTAGCCTTTTCAGTGCTCTTTTTTTGACTTTTGATTTGAAGGGTTCTTCAAAACAAAGTAAATGAAATGGATTGTAAAATCACATCATTGGTGCAGAGACAATTAAAACCACATTAAAACTCCTTTATCTGAACTTTAATAATTTATGTTTTTAGTGTCCATCTTAACCACAACAGTGTTCCTTCGGTAGTGAATTCCATGGCATGACTTGGATGGTAAAAGTAAAAACACAAAGCCCAAGTAAACTTGAATGTTACATTTTTCTGTATCTGAGATCTTGCTTTACAAGAAATACTGTTCTCCAGGGAAAAAACCTGCAGATCATTTGCAGTAGATTTTACTCATGCCTGTAGTTTTTCAAGATGTTTAAAAAAAACCCCATGCCCTCACATGATCCCCAACTACTCTAAGAAAAGTCACCTCTAAGAGAAATCACCTTGCCATTCCAGAAAGTAAAATAAAGAAGAAAGAAACATTGTAATGGAACTGTGGGTGTATTTTTCCTTACAGCAATTAAACAAATCCATGTTACTTTTTAGATAGTGTGTTACTACCACGTGTATTACTCTGTCCTTTGGATTTTGTTCTGGAGGTGGTTATTGGCTGTGAAGGCTTGCGGACACAGTTATCATTAGTCCCAGGGCATTTTGCACATGTATATCTTTTCTTCCAGCCACTGGCTTGTTCAGGTGATGCCAGTTAATAATCACAATAAGCATATATCCATCCTACAAACGAAATGATTAGTATGCCTTAAATACAAGTTTCTCTCTTGACAGCTTTCTGTGAGATCATTCCCACTGTGCATGCGCCAGTTGCACAAAGCTCTACGTGATAACCATCATCTCCGTCACGGGGGCCGTATGCAATACGGACTGTTCTTAAAAGGCATCGGCTTGACTCTGGAACAGGCACTGGAATTCTGGAAGAAAGAATTTATCAGAGGAAAAGTGGATGCAGACAAGGTAGTTAAATGAAAAATATCTAAATATGTGAATGTGAGGATGTAATTAACATGCATATTGTACTACATATTAGAATAGATACTTCTTAAAAGTAGATAATTGGGCACAAGGCACAGTAATGTCTATGATTTTATCATTTTGTTGGTCATCCTCCTGAAGCCTAAGGATACAAAGCAAGCTACAAAGAGCCTTTTTATAGGTGAGGACTAGAAAAGTCTTACTAAATCAATAGGAAACCAATGGCCTTTATGAAATACATATGAATGTGACTAAATGAATTCACCAAGCAGTGACCACAAACAGTACTATCTGAAAAGCAAGGTTAGCCTTTTTTGTTGGTTAATCAAAAAAATAATTGGACAGCTGTGTATGTGGTGAGCTTGTCTGAGCAAATTTACAGTCTAATAATAAAAGTAGAAACTGAAGGTGAGCGAAGACAGAACATTTTCTAGACAATAGTGAGAAAATGCTGTTCAGTGCAATAGAAGGTATTATTAGGTATATTAGTCAATGACCTAACCCTTTCTAATACTGGTGAGAGTACTGGGAGTGAGGAAAGTGTAACATATATGTGCTGTGTTTTTGAGAGCATGAAAAATATATGCTGTTTTTTGGAGGTTTGCGACCCGTTCCTTACCTTGAACAAGCTAGGTAGAATCAAGCAGGCTTTTTCACTCATCTATCTGCCTGGCCTGTGGTATGTGTTAGAACAAAAATTCCCAGATCTTATGACAGTTTTGTTTGGATTGTGATACTTCGTGTTTGATGCTGTGAGATCTCAGCTTTCCAGATTGCTATGAAGTATTTTGTAGTGTTTGGTAGACAGTATTTTGTCAGCTTAGGTTCTGTGGGACATGGCTATTTATACAAGACATGGGGCAGCAAGTACTGCTTGCTGCAGTGAATTATGGTATGTATGCCTTCAAGTCCCACAAGAATTCTTTCGTAAACGTTTTTGGCACACAACTTCCTTCCTGTTAAGGACTTCAGTCTCTGCTGAGATAGTTCCAGGGATTCGATTTTCCTGGCTGTTCCATTTCTTTTCCAGATGATCTTAGGAGGTCCTTGGATCTGGATTCAGGTGGGAGGCTTTACCTTGATTGCAAACAGCTGGTTGGGAATGTTTCTAACAGGGCCAACCACAAATTCGATGAGGGGAGGCTTGGACTAGAGACCTCCTGAGGTTCTTTCCAGGTTGAATTATTTTGTGGTTCCGCATAGAAGTATAAATGCATTTTTGGGAGGGCCAGCCACTAGAGGGAGACAAGATCATAAAAAATAAGCAAATTTGATGTGCAGATGTAAAATGGAATTGCTTATGCTATACTGCTTTGTAGGTCTATACAATTATAACACACCCTCCTCACCCCTGTGTGTTTAAATAAAAATGGAAGTAGGCACTTGGTAATCTGCAGGGCAGTGCTTTTAAGCACACATGACTATCCCCAGGGCAATTTATAACGCATGGATGATGTGGTGGTTCTTTAAAACAACCTCCACCTCCTTAAATCCCCAGGAATATTTCCTTTATCAGTCACTTAGCTACATTTGGTTTTGGTATTTTACCAAATTTACATTTGTTTGAGTTTTGGGGGTTGATTTGCAGCTAGATTCCTTTTTTACTTGCCCCCTTTATATTGGGTAATGTTGCCTACTATTTTGGGAACATATTTTGATTCATAAATCAGAAAAGCATCTTTATTCTGTCCTATTTTTATTATCTTTCTCTAGTTAAATGTAATTTGCTGTATTCTTGAATTATTTTAAACTTTACAAATCTGCAGCTTAGAGTGACATGTTGAACAGCAAGCCACAATACTTAACATCTAAGAGATAAAGATATAAATATAATTGAAATTCCTCTATACAGATTAAAATCTGGTCTTTAATGGTACGTCAGTAGTACTGTAATGCAAATAGATGGCCAGATTGAATTCTCAATGTGTAAAGGCTGCTACAGAACTTTCAGAAAATGTTTGCTGTCTTCTAGAATGTATGTTAAAAAAAAGTAATAGAAAAGCATCATATATTACCTGTAAGCACTTATGCCCCTGAATTCTGTGGAATTGTTTGTCATGGTAATAAAGCATTAATATAGTTAAATATATTGACCTTGCTTTCACTGATTATCGTGGGACTAGGTAGTCAAGCTCTTGATTAAATTGTATTTTTGTTAAACTTCTAATGAAATGAAATAATATTTTTTCCTTCCATCAGCAACTGTAAAAGTTAGCTTCAGTAGAACCATTTACTGTCTGTATTTCTCTTTCATTACTTGGAAATTATCATTTTATACTGTAGTTGTAGTGAGATAGAATGAGTGAATTTTAAAGATGTGTCATGAATCATTTTTCTTCTGTACTGGCAAAATGACACTATTCGTAACATTATTTTATGTTGAATGGCGATGCTTACAAGGTATAACTGAGCATAAAGAAAGTTTTTTTTTATGGTATGTTTCCAAATGTTTTTTGTATTCTACAAAGTTAGCTCTTGAAATGGATTTAATAGCAGTCATTTAAAAAGTGATTTAATTGTCAGAAGAAACATGAAAATCCATTTTCATGTACAAGCTCATTTTGCTGCCTAAACTTACAATTGAATTTGTATTTAAAGAAAAGTTTTAATGTAAGCTTGAAGAAAAACAGTAATGTGCAATTGTTTATGAGGGTTTCAAGACAGTAGGTGGTCCAAGTGCATCCTAGGCATGGAGGCTTGAAGTGAAAATTAATCTTTAATTTGAATTTCAACCAAAAAGGCTAAAGAAAAGGACTCTCGGATATCACTATTCCCTATTTCTTTTGTGTGGTTTGGTTTGCATTTTTTTGAGTGTTTTTGGTTTTTTTGGTGTAGTCCTTTATGGCATTTCTCTGAACGGCCAGGTCTGTGAAATCCGAGTATTTGTGCAAAAGTGTGAAATGACTCAACCAAGGTGCCACAGCTCCACTATGGCAAAGAAGCTGAACAGCCTTTGCAACAGTGATACACTGAACACCAAGTTAAAAATGCCCATAGTTTGAGGTCATGTTAGTTTCCAGAAATCAGCTTTATAACAGTGCATCAGTCATGAGGAGTTCTACTCCTTTGATACAGCTTCATTAATGTTTTATTTTTTTGTTATTTTTGCATATAAAATGAAGTCTGGAGTTTACTGTGAAGTCTGGAGTTTACTGTGTACATTGTTCAAATGGGACATATCCATTGTTGAAGGTGATACTCATGTGAAGAGAGATGGCTGCTGAGATTGATCAGTTGGTGTGATCTTGCCTGAAGAGTTACTTTTATATTTTAATAAACAATATGCAGAAGAGGTGTTTTGAGTGTGTTTTACAGTGAAAATTCATGCGACTAGGCATGAGAGTTAGAAGCATGACTTGAAGCCATAAATGCATGAGTTGCTGTTGTTGCTTGCATCTGAGTCAAGCTGAATTAATACTGCTTTCTTGTTGGTTGTAGCTGGAAAAAGATTTTGTTTTCTTTTGGCCATGGTAATTTGCTAATAAGAAGCAGTGAGGAGTTGGACTCAAATCCTGAGGACTTACATTTTAGATAGCCATTATTCTTCCCCATTTGATTCCATATGAATGGTTGAAGCTGAGGCTGAAAACTGGGAATTTTTTACAAAAACTCTGTAGTCTGGCCATGCAGTTCAGCTGAATGAAAATAAACTTCCTCTGCCATTAAAATTGGGTTATTGTTGATATTAAATGTATCACAGTATGTGTGTTAAGTCTATGCAAAATTCTTGCAATCTTATTTTTATTAAGAGTTCTGTATTATAGATGGGAATTTGTCCTTTGTATCCTGTGCTTGCTACCATTCTCTCTTGTGGAGCACTTGAGAATTTGGAAACATTTGGATGAATACTGCTGGCATATTATTGACTGCATGGTTTGATTTCTTCAATTTGCTTGTATACCTATTGAACAAAGCATTGGGAAGGAAATGGGTAATGAACTGTGGAAGTGAGAGGACTGAGAAAGAATGCTCACAGGGGTTGCATTTGGTTGTATTCCAAGCAGTATGGTGCTTAGGGACATGGTTTAGTTGTGGACTTGGCAAGTGTTAGGTTTACAGTTTGACTCAGTGATCTTAAACATCTTTTCCAAGATAAATGATTCTGTGATTCTGTGTAATGATTACTGGAAAGGTACTGTTAACTTTTAACTTTATATAAACATATATGTAATAAATTTATATGTATTGTGTGTGTATATGTATATATAACATGCACATGATTTAATTGTATTCAGAAGTTTAAAAAATTGGATTAAGAATAGTAATAATATGGGGCAGGTGGTGCATAATGTACTATTGAATTCAACTACTTAACTTACGTGGTATTTAAATGTAAAGGTAGAATATTCACTGGTAAAGAGATACTCTCCCACCCCCAAAATTAATGATGCTTTTTAGTGTCAATTAACGGAGTTGTTTGTATTTCCAAAATTAGCCATTTTCACACCCTTCCCACATATACCCACCCTCCCCCAGTGGCAGATGCTTCATCAATTCCCTGTACTTTTTGACAGGGGAGTAATCTGCAGCTTCACTTGGTACTGTTTTCTTTCAGTGTCAATTAGAATTTTGTTTTGCCTGCCACACCTGGAGGCCTGAGCACTAGAAGGAATAAACCCAAACCAGTGCCTTACTTTTTTACCCTTTTACTTGTAAGCATATATTTTACTTTAAGACAATGTTTGCCTGACCTTTTAAACCCAAGGTTCTTACTGGCTTATCAGTAAAGTTAAGGATACTAAAGAGAAAGTGTCTTTGGGGCGTAATTATGTAGATTTAAGAGAACGATGAAGTTTTAATTATGCCCCATAGCTAATGTAGACGCATATTAAACTCGGTCATACTTCTGTGTATTCCCCTCTGACACTTTGTTTTCTCAGGCTGTAAATTACTAATCAGCATCTCAGTGTACCTTAGTTATCTAAGTTTACTGAATAGTGACAAGAATCTGTTTCACTCTCATTTCCTATTTTAACTTTTTTTTTAATGACAGCATTTTTGTTACTGAAACATTGTGGTTTTTTTTAAAATTTAAAAATGCTATTTTTCGTGTAATAAATTTGAAATTTTAAAGCAGTATTTCTTATATGAAATGCAATTGGTATAAAACCATTGTTTTTTTACCATTTTTTTTTTTTTGTGGGTGTTATTCAAATAGATATCAACTAATGATGATGTACTAGAAAACATAAATAATTTAGGCTGTGATGTAGTTGGAGGTTATTGTGTAGGCACATAAATACTCTAGGAATCACATTAATTGCTATGGTACAAGTGTGTGTTCTTTCACTCCAAACATAATTGCCTTTTCAGTTGCTACCAGATTTCTCAATTATGTTCTACGAAAACTGGAATTCTCCAATCTTTGTTGTGAAGCCAAAGTTGTGGAGGCGTTTTCCTGTGATTATTTACTTTGAAGTACTTCAGTTTATTCAGCCTTTTTTTTTAAACTGTATCTTCTCTTCCTTTTGATTCTCAGTTTTCATCATCGGACTTATAAGGGAAAATTTTGGATGGTCTTTAAGCATGTGGCATGTCTTAGGAACATAATCTCTCTTCCATGATATTAACTGCACTGCTGGCATAATTATAGTTAATTTTTTAACTATACTAGCTACAAGAAGAGAAAGAAATAGAATCAATTTCCATGGTTGTTACATATTAAGCCCTGAAATCTGTACTATGTAATCTGGTGTATGAACAGGTTACTAATAAGATTCTTGCACTGACAAGAATGAAAGCAATAAATGTCTTTCCTGTATTAAAACTAATTTAGGTCAGAATTGGCTCTCTTATGACTTGTTTTATTCCCAGCAGCACACATTTGCTTTCCATACTGTGGTATCTTTTTAAAATTGTATGTGTAAAAAAGGATGGTAAAGTTAGACCTTAAATTTTCTAAGATTTCTTTTGTAGTCTTCAGCCACTTGTCAGACTTGCACTATTATTGCTGTAGAAAGGCTGTGTACTTGTCAGCAGTCCTATTTTGTCCTATTTTATTAGCCATCACAGCAACAGCAAGTAAGTCCATGGCATTTTAAGAAAAGTAATAGATGGTTATGCCTATCCAGTTGCCAAATTTCTAAGTTCAGCAAATGTGAAGTAACTGAGTGTCACCAAGTATGTTCTTTAGCAGGCTTTGTCAAATACCTTCTTAACTTTACAGCTCTCTGTATCCAGCTGCTGAAACTTATCTGCTATATGTTGCCACACATCCCACCAGTAATGTGTTTAAGCTCTTCAGCTGTTTACCCCAGGTTCTAAGTCAGAGGTTAACTGGTCCTGAAATTAATTTGTGTCTTTTTCTTACTTTCCAAGATGAACTGAATGACATAGCAGGTCTCTCCCAGATGCTTTCCTGTGCTTTTTGAACAGAAAGGTTTTGATGGAATAGTTCATTTATCTTGATATAATAATTTGAAAGAATATTTTAAAATTATTTTATTAAGTGTTGGATTTCCTGTAATTGTATGAACTGCCTTCCCAAGCAAAGCCCAGAATCCTGTATACTTTACCTTCTCTGATAACATCCATGTAATTGTTGTAACATCATACAGATGTCATATTCCATCTGTCTATGTTCAGCCAGTAAATCGTGTCTGTATTTCATATTCAGTCATCCAGAAAAGCAGCATGCTTTATCATATGTGCACTCTGCTGATATACCGCATAGGCAAGACGTAATTAAAAATATATTTTTACTTTCAGAATTGATTTAGCATTCTGCTGCTGTCTTTGAAATCTATTGAATCTCGTGAATAAATACAGGACAGCACTTTTATATGTTATTTAGGCTATGCACAATTTATGTTTCAGAAATTTAATATATTGATTTAGGTTAGGTTGTGATTTTATATTGAAATGTACAATGCTATTTAGTTGTGAAACGGAATTCCGCATAATGTGGTATGCTCTTAGCTTTTCCTGTTCCCTGTGCCCGTTCTTAAGTCCACTTACACAAGTTGAAAAATGAAACATCCCTCAAACAACTAGCAAAAGCCAGGGGTCTTTATGGCAAGGTCTGTTGTTTAAATTCCTTTTTTATTTTTCTAAATTGTCTGCTTAATGGAGTTGGGTTTGGGGCATGAGAACTGCAGCAACACCAGTGAAACTCAGGAAGTGTTTGTTGTTTTTTTTCTTTTTAAACAAGAAAGATTGAGCTTTATTTAAGATTAATAACAGTAGTTGGGTTCTTCCATGTACTTTCTTACCAGAATTATTTCCCTGCTTTTAGAACCTTACAGCAGACACTAAAAACTGAGGTATATGTTCCTTCTGAGACAGTTCAGAGCAGTCTGGCAGTAGAGCTTCTTTATTTTTCTGTTTGCATTTCCCCTGCAGTGAAGCTGTCTTTTAATCCATGATGAATTAACAAAAGTTAAAAAAAGGGTGTGTCTGGGTAGTTTTGTGTATTTTAAAACAAGCTTTCTTCTGTTGATGAATTCAGAGAGACTCTTGTCATGGTTGCATTCTAGAGGTCAAATATGTCTTGATTACAGTGCACTCTGCATAAGATAGGGTATTAAAGGGTCCTTATATGTAAGCAGTTCTCCTTACTATGACAGCAAGGGCCAATATGTGTTTTTTATCAAACCGTGCTATTTGGAGAGCTCTAATATCTAGTTTACTGTGTGTTCAAAAGGGTTGACAAACATCAAATATCTGTATACAGTTTTGTGTTTTAATGCCTTGGTTTTTGTCATTCTTTTATAACTGCATTGAAAATGTTAAGTGTACATGTTTCAAGAGTAGATATAAGGAGTACTTATCAGTCTAAGGAAACATATTAATTACTCAGCCTCCTTGTAGTTTCATTTTAAGAATTGATTTTTTTCCAATGGTCAGTTTAGCCAGAAAATTAATTTATTCTTTTTCTGCACTTACACTGGAGATTTGCTGGTATCTTGAGACATTACGTGATTGGAGACTTAACATCCTAGTGTTCTGACACCAGTCCTTGTCTAAGAGATTTGACCACATCTCGGTAAAAGGCAATTTTTTGCCACAATTGTATCACATTTTGATAACTGTCCCTTGGATTGGTTAAAGGGATATTCTCCAACCCAAGTCACTGTATCTCTTTGAGTAATACTGATGATTCTGCATATCTGAGGCTTAGAGTAAAATTGAATCTCTTGGACTTTACTGTATTTCATTACTCATTTAAATGACTAGGTTGAGTCAGTCATAGTATTCTAATCAGTGAGGACTACTGTGCTGGTGGGCTGTTATAACCTGAGGGTTACAGCAATTTACCACTCAATCTCACGATTAGTGAAGAAGTCCTGCCTTTAGCACACCTTGCTTCTTACATGCCTTTTGTCATCTAGTGCTGAACTTGGTTTTAGATGTTATTCTGATCAGTGTATAGATTGAGGAATAGCAGTCTGTAAAGGATTCCTAATAACACTGCTACACTGCAAGGGTGCCTGCAGGGCGATTCAGTAATAAATTAATGAAGTAATGCAGTAATACCTAATCAGTCAAGATGGGGGGCTTGCTGAGGGAAACTCCTCATGCAAAGTACATTGTTTTAAAAGGGAAAAACACTGCTGTGGTTTAAGTAGTCCAAAAAGGTGTGCAAAACCTTCCAGTCCATGCTTCAAAGTTTACATGTTTATAGAATGCTGCATAGTTCAACCAGCAATTTGGTGAGCTCATGACCAGAGGAGAGCTGCGAGGATGACCAAGGGGCTGGAGCACCTCCTGTATGAAGATAGGCTGAGAAAGTTGTGTCTGTTCAACCTGGAGAAGAGAAGGCTGCGTGGAGACCTCATAGCCTTCCAGTACCTGAAAGGGCCCTACAAGGATGCTGGGGAGGGACTCTTCATTAGGGACTGTAGTGATAGGACAAGGGGTAACAGGTTCAAACGTAAACAGGGGAAGTTCAGGTTAGATATAAGGAATGAGTTCTTTACTGTGAGGTTGGTGAGGCACTGGAACAGGTTGCCCAAAGAAGTGGTAAATGTTCTGTCTCTGATGGTGTTCAAGGCCAGGTTGGACAGAACCTTGGGTGACATGGTTTAGTGTGAGGTGTCCCTGCCCATGGCAGGGGGGTTGGAACTGGATGATATTAAGGTCCTTTCCAACCCTAACCATTCTGTGATTCTAAGCTTCTGTGATGTCTTCCGCTTTATCAGGAGGTGGTTGCTCCTGATACAATGCATAGATAAAGAACTTCCAACTGTTGTGGTAAACCTGCTCAGATCTTTTGATTCTGGCAGATGTCCTCAGTAGAACTGGAATATTGGATAATGAGCCAGCCTTCCTTGGATTAATTCCAGTATCCTGTCTTTCAGAACACCGTAGCAGGTAAATTTCAACCCATGCCAGCAGCAGCCCTTTTCAAGAGCAGATCAATATGCACTGTTCCTTTGGACTCATTTCTGATGCTGTGGTTGAACATGTGTCTGTTGTTTTAATGCCAAGAGTCATGTTCAAAATGAGGCAACTCCTGCTAATTTTGATTGCCTGGAATGTCTGACACATTTTTTCCTCAGACCTCCTCTCATTTGTGAGTTTCTCTTCTGCTATTTCAGTGACCTGGAAGTCATACCCTTCTAAATTTCCAGTGTGTAGTATGGCTGCTTGAATAGCTTTGTTTTCTGGTATGCACTTTCTCATTCCTTATCAGGAAAATTGTTATTACTAGAATGCAGGAGCCTGTTATGCCAGACTTTTTGTGACAACAAAATTGTGACAACAATTTGATGTGATAACATATTGCGCTATTTTCTGTGAAGTAGAAATATCTGGGGTGTGAGCTGGAGCTGAGAGTAGTGGCTCTCCTAAATATCTTCCTATGTCCAGTTGGCTGCCACTTTGGCATATTGCAGTCTGATCTTCTGAATGCCTATGCTCATCCACAGCTTTAAGATGTGACAGGCTAGCGAGACTAAACCCTGTCTCAGTGTGCAGTCTAAACCTCATGTCCCAGTCCTGTGTTTCATCGCTGGTTGGTCTTGTAATCAGAGTCCAGTTGGATACATTTCAGGATTCTTCACATAATGGCAACATGTCTGACATCAGTTTTCTTTCCCATTTCTTCCCTGTATATTTAGGTTTTTATTGTACACGCTACTCTAGGTTGTGGTATATGCTACAGTATTACAGAACATGAACTGTATGAGACTGTAAACATGTTCAAATAAAACGATAGAACATCATTTGAGTGCACTCTTCTTCAAAGTATTGATAGAGCTTGGAAAAGCAGTAGGGATTTAGGTTTTTAACTTAGTTTTGAGTCCATAACCAGTCTTCATCCATCTTCTCTGGAAACCTGTAATATATGCCACAGTAGTGAATGTATAAGTATGGATTTCTCCCAGTTCTGATACAGACTTACTGAGGTTCTTTTCTCCTTGGTATACATGTTCTTTACATTGGGATCCTAAGCTGCCATTATGATCAATAGACATCTAGCCTATACAGTCAATAGAGTCTGGAGAATGATGTATTTAATTAGCCTCTGGGTGCCTATATCAGGGTAAATTGAACTGCTCCCCAGGCTTCTTGGATTGCATTGACCTGCATTGACAGTAATGGGAGATGTCTGAACTCTAGATGTCTGGAGTTGAATCTTATTCCTATAGATGCACACAGTTTGTTACTGTTCTGTTTAACTTACAGTCGTTTTATTGTACCACATGCCAAATTTCTGTCTACTTTGCAATCTGTTTACACTCTTACATCTCTTTCAGTGATGTTTTCTGTGTTCTCCTTTGCCATTGAATTTTTTTGAGTCTCCTATTTTCTCTCTGCAACTTCTGATGAAATGAATAGCCTCATTAATTTACTGCTTACCTGAAAAGGTACACTTCCAAGTTGCATCACTTGACTTCTCTGGATATTGAAATGTGAGAAACAGCAATTGAAAAACATCAACATAAAAATCTGAAAGGCATTGGTGTACTTGTAATTGATGGAGTACCAGAAATGCAGTGTGGGTTTTGTTCCTAATTGAATGAGATTCATTGGTTGAAAAATTAATTATTGGATTTTTTTATAATATCAGACTTTCTAAATGAGTATGTTACAGAGTAAATATTAGTAAAGGATTCAGGATTGTTCTCTGATATTAGAAAGACTTTTCTTAAGAGCTCCTTTAAACTGTAGAGAATGGTCTGCATAAATCTGTTGAAAATAACAGTAAAGTGGTTTATTGAGTGTTCATTTGTTATTTGAAGGAAAGTAGCAATGTATTTTTATAGATACTTAAGAAAAGCACGGTATCTTTGATGGTGCTGTCAAATATTGCCGTTTTAATGCAGCTGTTTTAATTCTTGTCTAAAATAAGATTTACTATTTTCTTCTACTATAAACAAAGCAACAGAACTTCTCATCACCTGTTCAGTGTTAATTACCATCTAAAATACTAATTTTCTTGTTATAATTTCCAGGTTCCTTATAATTCTTAATTATAATTCATAAGCATGACTGTGTAGTTGTTTTATTTGAAATTATAGATATTTGCATCTCTGTTCAGCAACACTCTGAACTGCCAGCATGAAACTTTCAATATTTTCAATGAGTCTGTGTATTAACTTGTTAGTGGAATTCTGATATGGGTGAAATCAGTCACCCACAAACTGATTTTTATCTTAAAGCTGCTGTTCTTTCACTCTCTCGTTTTTTTTTCTTTTTTGGGGTTGTGTTACTCAAAGAAAATTTTGAAGTAGGTTAAGCAAATATTTAGGAAAAATAATGATTCTTGGGAGTGTCAAAACAGCGATATTCCTAGATACATAGCATATTCATTGTTTGCTACATTTGTGATTTTTCTGAAATAGTAAAGATACCAGAGAAAATTACTAGTATAATTAGTGGAGGACTGTGTGAAATGATTTAAGCATTGTAATCCCATAAAGAAGATTGGTGCAGTGTAATATGGAAAGGATTTATTTTTTTTTAGATGTATCTTTTTATCAAAGAAAAATGCTGTATATATGATATTATTCCAAGAATGTAGGGTATTATGCTAAGGGAATCAGATCTTTAAAAATAACCTTTAAACAAAGACTGCTGCATAATTCTGTAATTACAAAGACATTTCAGTTTTCTGGAAGTAGAAATGAATCACGTATCACAATAAAAATCACTTAGTTTTTTTTCTCCTTCTACTCTTACTGGTGAGCATTAAAATCAAGTCAGAATTTTATGTGCTGTTAGGTTTTTTTTAAAGTAGTTTTTGTAGTAGCTTTAACCTTTATGACCCCCTTTCAAACATGAATTGAGATGTGTCTGACCATTTGTTTCAAAATGCATCTACTTCTTTTTTAGTAAAATGTACATGAAACATCAACAGACTAAAAAAAAAAAAAGGGTGTTGATAATTTATACAGAAAGAAATTCTGCAGTGTCTTGAAGTAGCTAATAAAATTGTCCATAGATGACCAAGTGTGTGCCTAAGAAAAACTGTGTTTTTATAAGAGATGGCTTTAAGATCATAGAGTTACAGAATGGTTTGGGTTCGAAGGGACCTGAAAGATTATCTAGTTCCAACCCTCCTGCCACGGGCAGGTAAGCCTTCCACTATACCAGGTTGCTCGATCTGTTGTGCTGTTAATTTGATGCAGTGTCTTAAGGCAGAAGACATCCTGCTGTAGTTTATTTTATGCTTCTGCTTCAAAGTCTTAGTCCATGCAAATACGTGGAGAAATAGTGCACATGAATTGTATCTTGGGCTGAGTTATATTAAGGCAATTTAGGCTACTTTAGATACTTTTAGGATACGTTGTTGTATTTTTGCATGTGTGGTCTGGGGTAGCCCAAAATCTAGCTCACTAGCTGCGCAGCTTACACTCCTGTGGATAGTATACAAGGAGTTTGATGAAACCTTTTTGATTTCCTCATGCTAGGTGGAATCATCTCCAGGGCAAAGCAGTTCTTGCCTCATGTGGCTTGGAAAACCTGAAATTGGAGGGGAAGAAGCTTTTTGTACTTAGTGTGAATTTTTCTGTAATCACCGCCACACAATGTAATGGAATTCTCCAACTCAGTTTTAACTGATGTCTCTGATCTGTGCCTTTAAGGTGTAAATCGTGCTATAGGTTGAGAATTTAGGATAAATTGAAACTTCTTGTTGACAGATAGAGAAGCATTTACTTGTGCTCCTAAATGACAGCTGTGCTTGGGAAAAGATAATCTAAATTGAGGTGATATTAATGGTGAGCTTAAAAAAGCTGCTTGGAAAAAGATATGCCAGCTAAGCAATGTCAACAGTACTGGTTTGAGCAACTGCCTAGGAAATGGATGAAAAAGTGAACAAATTACTTCAGAAGATACACAAGTGTGTGCGATAAATTTATGAATTGGAAGCTGTTATCCATACAGGCTCAACAATTTTTAGACAGGAAATTACCCAATGAGTGTTTAAAAAGAAGATGTGAAACCATTACTTCTTTGAATTTTGCAGAGTTGGAACTAATCTGGTGGTCAGCCAAGAAGCTAGATAAAATTACTGCCATCAGTTTGCTTAGTTGTTAGACTTTAAATAAATAAATCTCCCAGTACTGTAAAGAATAGATGCATAATAATTTGCACAAGTATATAAAAGTACTTAAATATGAAAAGTTTTGCAGAAGTGTGAACCTGAGCATACAAAGATCTGTCAGCAAATTATTTTCCGCTCTAACATGCATGCTGAATGTCAGAATTGATAACAAAATTTATGGAGGACCTAGTTCTGTTTCCAGATACTAATCTGCAAATATGACAATAAAGTGATCTAAGGAAAGTAACTCAGTCATGACATACTTAGTCTGCAGTCACTGGAATGCCTTGGGAATGTTGTTTGTTATTGTTCTCTTTTGAAAGTGTATTCAATTGTGTCAAATTGATAATTATGAGGTATGCATGACCCATCCTTCCCTGCTTTGTCTGATGAAAGCTTTTCTTCAAAGGAGAGCATATACCTGCCAAATGGTCCATTTGATGCACATCCTCATTCCATATCCAGTGATATTCTGTGGATTTATATGATCAGAATTTATTGAAGAAAGCAATTCCTTAAATTCCTATCTGGAATGTAGAAATCTGGCATCAAGCTATACCAGTTGCAAATGTGTAGTTTATACATTTTTTTAATGCACTTTTATTTATACCTTGCATATTAATAATTGCTGGCAAAAGAGATTGGTTCTGAGGGGGATTGTAATCTCTGCATGTCCTAGAGTAATGGCATTAGTAAAGAATGAGACTGATTATTAAGTTCATCTGCCAATGTACAGAAAGGGCTGTGCCACAGGATGTGTTTTCTGAAATGAAATGCCGCAATTCATGGTTTCTCTCCACCGAGGATGACCACACAGCCTGTCGGATATTTGCCCTGCTAAAATCTTGTTTCCTTGATCAATATTAAGAAATGCTGAATCACAAGAATGAGAGCTGTTATTAAAGCATGTCACTGTGCATGTGCTAACTTGTACCATATAGCTATGTTACTCTCTGCCACTGTGAAAACTCTTGAGATCCAAACAGGATTACAAGAAAGCAATGAGAAAATATCCAACCCATCCCAAGGCTGTGTTATTATGTAGCTGTTGTTTCTATTTACTGCAAGAGCTGCTTCTCAGCATAAAATAATAAGTTAGGTAGTAAAAGTAATTTCTGTGGATGTTAAGGCAAGTGATGTGAAAAGCATAGCTCAAGATTTTGGTATACAGACACATAAAAGAGGGGTGTTAATTTTCCGGTAAACTAAGCAATACATCCTGAAGCACTCAAGATTTGCTTTTCCCTTACAGAAAAATAATTTAACTGCTTGCTCAAATATCCTTTGTTAATCAAATTAAATATGCTTTATTCATTTTTAATAAACAATGAGGATGGACGAATAGCTGGCTGTGGGATGATAGACTCCATCTTTAGTCAGCAAGTTCACTCAGAGGTTGGGAATTAAAATACACACATCTTTGTATTTGGTGTTTTCTGTTTTTCAGGAATAGATATACCATTTGCAGCTCCTTCAGGACCTGCTGCTTGCCCTGCTAAGGGGAGACTACCTGTTCCCCTGTAATTTCCCAAGTACTTGCACACACCTGCAGTCTTACTCTTCTTTCTAATGAAGAATTTGTAAGCCCAACTCTGTTGCTAGCAAAAATGGTGTTGATTTACTGTTCCTCCAAACAGTTTTTTTCTCTCCTAAGCCAAAATGTTGACTAGATAGGAATATTCCTACATACGGGATCCTGCTTGTGGCTGTGCTGGAAAACACAATGCTATGTATTTATTCTTTCTCTTTCCAGTGTTTGTTCAGAGCTTTGGATGTCTGGAACCTTGTTTGGAATGAGTGTTGAATGTTACTCTTCTTGATATATTGACTTTGATTATGACTAGTATCTAAGATGCTAACTGTTTTTACCTTTTGAACCAGGTGCAGTTTAGGATTTTATTCTTAAAAGTTGTGTATATTTTTATACATGTTCATTATGTATTTGCATGTTAAGTTATAGATTTTCAATTACTTACATTTTTCAGAAACATTATAGTATCTTATAGGAAGAAAAATACACTAATTTTTCTACTTTATTTTAGGCATGTTCTAGCAGGTCAAAGTATTTCATAGGTATATGAATATACTGAATTACTATTTGGAAGGCCACAGGCCAAACAGGGAACTACTTTTTTATGTGAAAATGAGAGTATCCTTGAAGTAGTAGTGCTATCAGTTGTATGCTTGAATGATTTTTCCTAGTATATTATGTTGTCTTATACTGATAAAATAACCAGAGTACAGAATTATTTTAAAGTGGTTTTGGAGAAGAAAACAAATTCTTCTGGGAGTTATTTATATTCAGACACAGAACTTTGCATAAGTTTAATCCTAAAATTTTGAATTGAGCAAGAGCACAGTTTTTCTTTCATGTACTGTCATAGCTTTTTTGAGGAGAAGAGAGGATGTGTAATTCTAAATATGATGTTTCATTATCTTATCCCATTTGGGGTTTTGTTTTGGTTTGGTTTTAGGACTAGCAGTATAGTATTTGAACAAATCTTTCTTGATGTCTTATAGTAACTAATGCAACTTAATGGAATCAGTATGTTAGATTACCTGATTCTACTACAGAATTTCTGTCACCTATTATCACTTATAAAAGAACACGAACTCGTATCATTGTGTGTTCTCCACAGGACTTATCTAAAATGATATATTGATAGCACTGTACTCAGCTGCCAAGATAAATATCTGTTCACGTCTCTATTACTTTAGAGGATTTCATTTTATTGGAGGAGCTGATAATCTACCAGTAGACAAAAGAGATTTGCTAAAATATTTCTGTTTTGTACAAGTGAAGTATACTCCATTTTAGGATATAAGGAATTGAACTTCAGTGTTGAAACAAAGTATAGATGAAGCATGCTTTGGGAGAATAAGAATATGAACCTGAGTAAAGAAATCTATATTTCTGGTGTTTGCCCTGATAAAGCAATCAATTCATGAAGGACTTTAAATTGGTGTGTTTTCTCCACTTACTAACATCATGGGGTTCAAAACTGTGATCTTGAAATTATCTTATCTTTGAAGTGATTACTGCATCAGCTGAAAAGACTTTAGATCACTTCTCATAATCACTTCTCACGACACATCTGTAAAACACATGTATGTGCGTACCATCTAGCGCAAAAATCAAAGCTAGCAGCAAGTAACTAGGTTTTGATTCTTCTCAGTTTGAATATGATTGTAAGATTTATTTTGTTATCCAGTATTTCTATTTGCAGAGCAGATAGAATCACTGGCACAACATGCAAGAATTCTTTTGCTTTTATTTAGTTTGACAAAGGATACGCTTATAGCATTCGCCACAACTATGGAAAAGAAGGGAAGAGAACTGATTATACCCCATATAGCTGCATGAAGATTATCATGTCCAATCCACCAAGTCAAGGGGATTATCATGGTGAGTTCGTTGGGGAGAGAGGGGAAGTTTAAAACCAGCATAAAACCTTGGTTAGAGAGTACTTGCTTCTATAGTCCCTTAAATTACATGTTTAACTTCAAGGCTGTAGTGGGCTTGCACTGTTCTCTTTAGATCACACTGGATCGCTCTTTTTCTGTTTTTCTAGACATTGAGTCATGCAGTGGAAGGGACTTTAAGTGTACAGATGCTTTAAAAAGCGACCAGTTAGAGGTGTCTTGAGATTAATTAAATTGTGCAGAAATTCTGAAGTTTGCTAGGGTACTTTAAAGCATTATTCCTCTATGTGACTAAACATGGAAGACCCACAATGGTTTCACTGTTGTTATTCTAGTACCAAGTTATTCATTTAGTTGTATCTCAAAACTAGTTCTGGGACAAAACTCCCCTCACTCTTAAATGATGGTGGAACTTTCTAAGGTATTTTAGAAGTAATATTTATACAAAAGACTATGCTTTAAAGACCAGTTGACTCTTATTGCTTGTCTTTTCCTGGTTTTTTGTATTTTTTTTTCCCAGCTATTATATGTACCAGTGCTGTCATTATCAGGACAAAGCTAACTAAAATTCTTTTCCTGTCAGTGAATGAGAATTGTGGCATATTATGTTGGGATATTTTATGTAACTCTTGAGCCTGTGGTGCCTTGATAACCGTGCGGTGGAGTAATTATTAGAAGAAGTAAGCAATTGTACACATGGGCAATTAACTTTCTTTATTAATAAGCTGTTAGACAATTAGGAACAGCTTAGCTGGTCTCTTGAGTGCCTTACTGCACTAACTCCTGGGTAAACAGCCTTGTTTATGAGATTACGTGTTTTTTACTGTCAGGGTGCCCATTCCGCCACAGTGATCCTGAGCTATTGAAGCAGAAGCTGCAGTCATACAAGATCGCTCCCAGTGGAATAACTCAGGTAAGGCTTAGTTTGGTTGGCACTTTTGTTAATATTAATAAAGCACTGCCTTTCAGTTCTTACTTTCCATTTGGTTAGGAATGCTATCTGCAGTTTGTCAGTATGTATTGTGAAGTATCTCCTCTTATAAAAGGTTTAAACCAGAATCGTGGCTTTCTGGCTCTAGTGCTCCCACTGATGTGTTGATTATTGTCCTAATCTTTTATTGTTTAATATTATGAGTTGGTTTATTACTATAGTGGATACAGTTCAGAATTTTGTTTCACTTTGTTTTACTGCACTATGATAAAAAAAAGTTTAAAGGAATCTGTCAGTATTTTAGAGAATTTATTTTTATTCTTGCAGTAACTTGTGCAATACTCTGCTCTGTAGTCAGTACATGTAAGCAATTGTTTTCTGTCATAAACTAAAAAAACATACATTCTTAATCATCCACTGTGCTAACTTCCCTTAACCCACAAAAGCACGTAAAATGCATAGTGAAATTAAGCAGAGTTTTTTAGCAGTTTTTTAAAAGTTAGCATGAAATTGAAACCCAAATCTTATACAGCAAGCACAGTGCGGGAATTGGAACTTTTCAGCATGTATACTGAAGGACTGTGATTCCATGGCTACCTTTAGCAGGAGGTTAAGTCTGTAAAAGGATGCCATCGTCTTAACTGGAGGAAGTCACATGGGTTCAAGTTAAACTGAGACAGTTCAGCAAAAAGTTGTGTATATTAAGTGGTCCATAGGTAAAACCTGCTTTAAGTTGTCACCTTTAGTTTCTGTGGAGTGTCACCATTGCTTAGCAGGCATCCACGAAGTGTTGAGCTAGAACTAGATGAGAAGAATGTGGAAGTTCCACTTAGAGTAGTCTCTCTTGGAAGGAATGATTAAGATACAAATTAAAAGATAATAGTTTTAAAGAGTTTCACTCATAGTCATTCTTAACAAATTTGGAAATACCCAGACTTTTTCCTAGGAATGTTTTTCCTTTTGGTTTTGTCTTCTTTTCTCCTTGTTCGTATAAATAAGCATTTGACAGTCTTCCATGTATCTGACAGGCACTAGAGATACTTTGGCTTTTCTCAATTTTATATGCATCAAAAATTGATGCTGCTGTGAGATTTTTATCCTGCTAATCATTGGAAAGATTGGTGAGGATTTACTGGTTTAGCTGACTTGCTGTGTGTGGATAGGATTTAGTAAAGGTTATTTCTTCGGTGAATTTGTGCAGTAGGGCAGTATCTTTATGTTTAACACAGTTCCTTACTTGATATAAATTGGGTTTCAGTTTGTGTGTGCTTGGGTTTTTTTCTCTTGTAAGGCTGGATTGGGGTTCACTAGGAGTCTTACATTTTCTTACCAAAAGTGACTAACAAAACCTGTTTCCATCAGTGTCACCTTTGCCCTGAAATGGACTCTGTTGTGTGTACAAACTTTGTGGTGTCAGTTTTAGTGCAGTCGGGGTACATGGCTCTGCAGTGGCCACTCCTAGCGTTAAACCAAAGGTAACCCAGAACAAAATACCCTCTACCTAAAGCTTAATAGTAAAAAAAGTTGACTGTGGCTGGGTTTTCAGAAATTGATCTCTATCCTGGTTTCATCTGGGGTAGAGTTAATTTTCTTCCCAGTAGCTGGTGCAGTGCTGTGTTTTGGCTTTAGTCTGAGAACAGTGCTAGTAACACACCAATGTTTTTTTATAGTTGCTCAGCAGTGCTTACCCTGATCAAGGACTTTTCAGCTTCTCATGCTCTGCCAGTGAGGAGAGGCACAAGAAGCCAGGAGGAAGCAGAGACAGGACACCTGACCCATACTAGCCAAAGGGGTATTCCATACCACAGCACATCATGCCCAGTATATAAACTGGGGGGAGTTACCCAGAGGGGACTGCTCAGGTCAGGCTGGGCATTGGTCACTGGGTGGTGAGCAATTGTACTGTGGACTGCTTTTGGATTCTTTGTTTTTATATACACCCATCACCTGCAAACCCTGAGGATTTTGTTATGTGGACAAGTCAAATACTCAGATTAAGGGAAGATGTGGGTTGATTTGCATCATTATTTTCTTGTCCTTTGTTTGATACATGGCCAATCTTGGGCTGATGTTAACCTGTTACTGAAAGAGTTTTGTTCAGATGAACAGGATAAGATAATTGGAAAGAATGTGGTATTAACTTACAGGCAGGGGGAAGTTGGACTGCCTGGCCTTAGGCTGATCCTGGTTGGGATTGTAATTATCAAACAGAGCTAATTGCCAGTGCCTGGAGATCTGATAAACATGGTTAGACCTTGCCATAAGAGTAGATTGAAATAATGCAGACAAAGGCCAGAGGGATACCACAGCGACTCCTAGGGAAGATTGCAACTGATGTTGACTGTTGTGAATTAAGTTTAGGCGACTTCCTTTAACTGAGTTCTTTTAACTGAGTAGTTTTGCTTAGCATGAGTAGTGCTTAGCACTGACAGCTGAAGTTGCTGGAGCCTTATGCTTTACTCCTGCCTGGAGACAGTGAAAAAACGAGATGGACAAGAAGACAAGAAGACTAAAATTTACCATTGACCCAAGAGGTGCATGCAAGGTACATGAACAGCAACAGCATGTGATGGTCAGGTGCACAGAATTTAAGGGTATAAAAATCCCAGGAATTTCATTGTTCTGGGTCCCTCCCTGAAGGCATCCGACTCCAGCTGTTTTTCTAAGAATCAGAGGGCTGAGACTCTGCTGTGGGAAACCTAGGGTGGAGAATTTTCTTTAACGTTAGACTTCAGTTCCAGGAGCAGTTAATGGGCCCTGCTGGTGTGGAAGGCAGTGCTACTCCATTCATCCCTGCCTGTTGAGTTTCCATTCCTTCCTTTGTGCTGGCCTTATGACTACATGGTAAAACAGATTAAAAAAATTATCCAACTATAGGTTTACCTGGGGAATGTGAGGAGGAATGAGGCTCATTTTGAGTTGGCAGGAATGGGTGGATAGAATTCGGGGCTGTGTCTTCACAGTTCAGCAGCTTCAATTTATGGTGTATTAGACTACTCATGAATTTTTTATTTAGAAGAGAAAGAAGTCAAAAAGCAGCACACAAAAAAAAAATCAAAGGGATTAACATGCAGTTCAGGATGACAAAACAGGACAACAAAGAACACACATGTGAAATAAGAAACTGTCAGCTCACTGCTCTCCCAAACAGTTATGTTGCATACTTACAATGTGCATGAAGCATTTATTTTTTTTTTATTTTATTTTGTATCTGGTTTTTAATTTTGAATTATTTCAGATGTTTGCTTTCATCCTTGATAACAGTCTGGACTTTGACTTAGCGTTGCAACAGAGGAATGCAGTTTATTTATCATATCTAAACCCAGGCGTAATTGTCTTAAAATAAGTGGATTTGTCAGTTAAATAAAAATGTGTCACTGAAAAACAGCCAAAAGTTTTCTAATCATAATATGTATAACGTTTTTTAGAACTATGTGAAAACAGAGAAGTGGAATACTTGGGTGCATTAACCCTTCTAGATTTGATTCTCGCACCATTCACTTTTAGCAGATGACTATAAAACTTTGCAAAATAGCCCACAAACAAGCAAACAAACCAACTATCATTAGAGCTGTTTCGTTTTAAAGTGATTTACTCAGTTTATGTTAAGGTCTGTCTTCATTTAATAAGCTGCCCACAGGTTATCTCTGCAAACATGGGAACATATCAACATATTCAGACATTCACTTATCTTAAGTATCTAATGAGTTCCTTACTGACATACATGAAATAAGAAGTACAGGCTAGAAAACCTATACTTTAAAAATGGAGGGAAAAATACAGGTATTTTTAAGAGATATTAATGAATACCTTCTTCTGGATCACGACTGCCTCTTTCTTTTATTTCTATAAAGTGTGCTGGAATACAGTTCAGTTTTTGACAGTTGTGATGCAAATTGCAGGGGAGAAATTGATCTGATGTAGTGCCCGAGGTACTACCACGTGCAGTGCTGAACACTGTGTGATCAAGTGCTCTTCACTACAAATGACAAGTCAAAGAGTGTAAAGGAAAAAGGAGTTCTGGCAAAGCAGTAACAATGATTTTCCAGCCTGGAAGTCAGTCCGTTAAGGAAAACAGCTTAAATCTGAGGGAATTGTGCTCTACATGTGTACATTAGAAGCATGAAATCTTCAAAATCAGTTTAAAATATAAAGGTAGCATCTGAAAGCAGCAGAAAGGACAGATGGCTATACTGACCAGGAAGCAAAGGGCACTGGGCAGTCCTAGGGTAGGATTAGTGCTGAGATGGTCACAAAGTGGCCTGAAATAAAAGAAACTGGAATGTGTTCATGTGTGATCTAGCAATAGCACCCAACTGTATCTTTAGTCACCTTTGAAATAAAAAGAAAGCAATAAATAAGTCACACTTAACTGAATCTATAGTAGAAAGATTTGAATTTGGAAAATATAAGTTAATTCTGCAGTTTTCAAATGAAAGAAACTAACTCTGAGTAAAACTAGATGATCTTAAGGTCCTTTCCAACCCTAACTATCTAGGATTCTGAAATAACAATGGATAATTACCGAGCCAAACTCCTGCTATGCAACATCTCAGCTTTGAATACTGAGGATCTATAAAGCAGGTGGCTGCGTACAGCTGCCAAACATCATCTTAACCTCATCAGTAGTCAGTAAAGCAACATCAGGAAAACAAGTTGCAGATGGCAGCAAAAGATAAAAGCACATAGGAACTAACAAAAACAGTCCTTTGGTATGTAACTTTACTTGCAAAATAAAGCAATGCAATGTAAATGTCTTAATATATGTAAGGGAAAGGATTCCATTTCATTTAAAGAGAGGATTGTTAGTGTCTCTCACACAGGACTCCTTTCTAGCTGGTCTCCAATCTATTGCAATTTTTAATCTTTTTTTGTTTCTTTTCTTAGAAACTTGTTCCCTGTTAAAACCAGTTAATCTACTGAACCTGTTCTTCTTTGGATATGTTTAATGACTCCCCAACCCTATCATAAATGCAGAAGGTGAACCTGATCCTCTCTGATGTCACTGGTTTAAACTTACATATGTGCTAAATACCAGGCTTATCATTTAGCTGCCTTCTGCCTGCCTCTCAGAATGAAGGAGCTGAATTGTAACTGCTTTTTTTCTGAATGAGCCAGAAATGTTGGTATGGCTTTTCTAGCCAAGCACCACTTTTAATCAACATGTAGGAATTGTATAGTTTTGACATCTGTACTTGTAAAATTTGGCTGAAATTGGCCATCAGGCAGTGGGGGAGCTCATGTGGTGGGGAGGGCAATGAGGCAGGTGTAAAGTGAGGACTACCAGTGCAATCATGTATGTTAATAAATTTAACAAACTGGGTGCAAGTCTGGATGTAAGTCTGCCCTAGTGGGCATCTGTTCTATGGAGCACTCTCTATATTGGGAAAAGAAATGACATGAAGACCTATTTACTGAACTTCACTGGAAAATGCTGGTAGAGGTTCCTCCAAGATACATATCTTCATAGTAGTAGAGTAGAAAAATCTGTGTGGTGACCTAATAGCAGCCTCCGAGAGGTCTGAAGAGGGTTGTCAGGGATGTGGGAGAGTAGTTTCTTGGTGGAAGGGCAGTGTAGCTGGGCAACAAAGACTGAGCTGCTACAAAATAACATGGTTGCTCTTTCAGAATTTTAAGTCCCTCAATGCCAACTCTGATAATGTGACCATTATAGCTTTCATGTCAGCAGCATTGATTGAGTAAAGTCCCTTTCTCCACCTTAAAGGTGGGTCAGATACTATTTTACAGAGTACACACAGGTGGGTCAGATACTTTTTAAGAAAGTACATACATGTAATGTTGTTAGTGTTTACTGAAAAATAAGGATAGCTCTTTTACATGCATAGATTTTATTGTAAGGAACAAGTAGGGAAGCACAAGGCAACGTAATTGAACTGTTTAGAATAGCTGAGTTTCTTCAGTCCTTACCTACTTAATGCGACGCTAATTTTTTCAGTCAATGTCAGGTGAGGAAGGAAGTAAAATAAAGAAAAAGTATGTACACAGAGATCTAGATTTCAGACTTCATTGCCTAGTTGGCCTTGGCCTTGTTCTTTTACAGAAGATTTAACAGGAGGTGGCAAGAGGGATAAAAGTGTAATCAGTTGGGCTATTACGGAGAAACAATGTGGCTAGATACTTTCTTGGCAGTAAGATGTTGTTTCATGCATTCAGCAAATGTAATTTATTTATACATCTGCCAATAAATACGAGGTGGCATCCAATAATGAGTACAGCAGGGATTTAAGCTGAAGTGTATTGCTGTGTTTGCCACAAAGGTCAACCTTGTGTGGGATAGGGGCTTGAAATTAACATTTCTTAAAAACTATTTTTCCTTCCACTGAGGCTCTCTTAATTCCAGCAATTTTCTCTGTTTGATAAGCAGAGAGAGCACACATTTTGATTATGTAAAGGAGGGAGAAGGTGATGAAACTTAAAAAAAATTTAACTGGCATTGCATTCTGTTGATAAGAATGGGACTATGCAGCACAGAGATTACCTGAAGTAGAATTGGGAAGCAAATTGTATTTACAAAAGATGGCATGATTTTCCTAATAGGTGTTCAAAACAGGCCATTTGCTTACATATTCTGCTGAGCTTGACTAGAAATAACTTCATTTCAAAAAGGACAAATCTGATTGAAAGTAAAAGCATTCCCCTCTCACAGATACTTGTCTAAAGGATTTGCATTAAATTGTCTTGATGAAAGCACTGTAGTATTTTATTCTGCATCTGCACGAACTGCTAATGTGGAAAATAAAAATACAAATCGTGTCTGTCATTGCTTCATGCTTCAACCACTTGAATTACTAGATTTATGTCTGCAATTATGGAAGAGATGCTGCAATATGATACTTTGACAATAACTGTCACAATTATATTACCAAAATATCGATTCAAGTTATTATTGAAGTTAAGAGTATTGAAATTGCTTTTTAAGGACTAGGCGTGTCTTCCTGCTGTTTTATCTTGTTTTCAATGCAGCTAGGGTATTTTTAAAGAACAACAGTATGTCGAAATGTTGTTAGGTTTTAGCAGGATACACAGATGTCAAAGATGCTATGTGCTGCAAATTTATGTGAGCTATTATACAAGGCTGGGGTGAAATATCTTGTCCTGGTAGGTATCAACAAGATCTATAATTTGACTCGGTTACCTTTTTCTCCCTCTGTATAGATCCTGGAATTGGTGAAGGGCATGCATTATCAGCTGGCCTGTCAGAAGTACTTTGAGTTGACACATTATGTAAGTACCTCTGAATTTTTGTTAAATTATAATCACTGCCTTTATCTTTAGGAAGGCCTTGGAAATCATGTGTGAAGCCAAGAGACTATTCACGGTTTTCACATCCATCATTAGCTGTCTTGCCTTGTTATTTTTTATTTCAATAACTTCAAATATTTTTTGTCATTTTCAGCATTTATATAGTGATATTATTAATACCCTCAACATTACAAGATGTAGTGAGCTATGCTTTCTTTCTGGAAATGTCAATATTGTTGAATTTTACCTATTTTAAGTCATTCTGTTTTTTCAATAATGCTGTTTTTAATCAAATCTGTGTTTTTTAACCTGTTATGCAAGTTTCATATTTTGAGATATAACTTGAAAATAAACAAAAAGGATCTAAAAAGTGTTATTAAAATTCTAATCTCCCAGCACATACATACCTAATGTTGTTAATTTTCACTTGGTATTTTTCCACATCCTTAGCCATGTGTGATTAGTTGTTAAATCAAGTTGAACATTCTCATATCTTTCCCATTTGCTTAATCACAGGCACAGTTAAAGTAAGATCCTCCACAAAACTGTAAGATAGTAAATGGCAACAGTCTGTCTGCTATGTGATTTCTTGATTCAAAGAACTAGCTTTTGCATTGGTTCAAGATTCCTTGTCATCAGGAAAGAACAATGAAGCAGAAGCAGTGAACCTTCTTAGATGTTTTTTCTACCAACAACTGAAAAAATGGAAACATCCCTTTCAAACAGCAGACTGTAGAACAGCCTTGCTAAAAATGTGGGTGGGGATTAAATGACATTTACCATTGACTTTTTTGTTCTTACTGGTTTTCACATTTGAGTTAAATGTTGTCCCCCCAAATTTCCAGCAGTCATATGTGTGAGTATATAGTAAAGGTAGACACTGAACCTATGTCCAGTGTAATGGTTACTTGGGAAGACAAATACCATCACTCCAAACATAACATCCTGAAAATGTAAGCAGTGTAACCATAACCCAAAATAAATAGTCACAGTAATCACAGAATTATAGAATCGTAAAATGGTTTGGGTTGGGAGGGACCTTAAAGATCATTTAGTTCCAATCACCTCTGCCACAGGCAGGGACACCTTCTACTAGACCAGGTTGCTCAAAGCCCCATCCAACATGGCATTGAACACTTCCAGGGATAGGATATGTTGTTCAGTCATAGTAGTCGTAATAGTGGCAAGATTTTATTTTACTTTAGTTGGTAGAATTGGATGGCATCTCAAACCAGAGAAAAATATTTCCACTCCAAACAGTCTGGAGATTTGGCTATGTATATGTAGACCAGAAAAACAGATTGATGCTAGCAGCCATGAGCTACTAGGAGGTTTAAGAAATGATTTTTGTGACAGTGTGCTGCCTGCAGAAATACTTAGTGCTTTAAAATCTGATTGTGTATAAATCTACTGTTTTACAAGCCTGAGCATTGTGAATAAGTAAGAATGTCTAAGTGGCTAATGCCTGTGTCACTGAGTTATATTCCAAAGGAGCCAATGGTGTTAATGTTGGTTACATGAGTATTGCTGTATATTAGTTACTTGTTACAGTTACAGCTGTAATGGCTGACTGTCTGTATGAAATATTTATCTCTAAATATTTTATTCTTGAATACTGATATCTTATAATCCTTGTGGTTTTTTTTAAGAAGTAAATGACATCTAACGCATAGGAAACTTCCTGGTACAGAAGAAACACTTTGTTTATTTAAAACCATATGCGAAAACTGTTTTCATTAGTTCTTTGTGATTAAATTGCAAGAACACCTTTTTAGGGATGTGGTTAATTGATATAACTTATTGTAGCACCATGATTCCTTTGCATGTTTTTTCTGTAGTATTAGCTGTAGTATTATCAACTGTCATTTTGAAAGTTCTTGGTTAAAACTCAAAGATACTGTAGCTTCAAAATGATCATTTCAGGTTTTTCAAAACAAGATTTGCTATAGTGGAAAAACAAAATTAATGTTTGTGTGAAAGCCAGTACGTGCAAAATCTGTTGAATCTAAAAACAGTCTTATGCTAGTATCACTGCTGAGATGGAATGAACTATTCTGACCAAAGTGACAGGCCTTTTTACTTGAGTCAATACATGTTATAAGCTTAAATTTTTGATTGCACAGAAAATGCGTTTTTCTTTGGGCACGGTGGACTCCAGGTAGATTTAAGGTGTGAATGGATAAAGCTGTTGGAGAAATCTATTTCTAAGTTAGTGGTGAAGCTTTTAAAATTTATGTTCTTTGATCTGTCATACCTAAAAATATTGTAAATTTACATAAAGTAACATAAGCAGCCTAGCATGAAGAGCCAGGAAATTTTTGTATGCTTCACCTCTGTTTCTGTGGTCATATTTGTTGTGTATTTCTAGCCAGAGCAGAATATTTTTATGCAGAGAAATACTCACTAAACCTTGTTGAAAATTACACAGGATGGAATTGCTTATATATGACTAGATAACAAGATGATGGTTATGAGAAAAGTTTTCCCTTTCCCTCCTTAGGCTTTCAGAAAAAGGGGATAGTTTGAATGGGCAGAAATCTTTTAATTAAAATAGAATCATCTAAGCTTCATCCAGTAGAGCTTTATTTTAGTAGTACTCAGGTTTGCAAAGGGGAAATTGTACGTGGAGTCATACTACAATTTTAACTAACAACTTGTAAATGGATTTTAGCCAAATACCTTCTATCACCTCTAAAAACTTGTTTGTAGATTTCATTTATACAATGAGCTGCTTCTACAGCTTATTCCAATTTGCTAGGGAGAGATAAGTTCAGGACAAAATTAAGAGTTACAAAGTGACTCTTGAATTGGTCTGAGGAAAACTGAGCTTTTAAGGTTAAAAAAATCCAGAGCTAATTAAGAGCTGCTTCTAGGAAAGCCAAGTTTTCACTATATCATTTCTTTTTAAGACTTTTTAGTGTAAAGAATAAAGTAATTTAGTTCCAACATAATGGAAATTGGAGCATGGATGAAAGCTGGCTGGCAGAAACTCATCCAGATAAGGCTAAAATGAAATTCAGTGGTGGATTTGGGTTTCTTTTATTTTTTTGCTTTTGTGCCTTTGAGTACCAAATTAGTGTGCTGGTCCTGTCACTTATTTGTAAGATTTTTCAAGCAAGGTCACTTACTGCAGTTGCTAATGTCTTTTTCATGTCTGAATTAGATTTTGTTACACCTGTCACCATTTTCTGATGGAGCTAAGCTAGGCAGTGGTAATGCATTTAATCAGGGTGCCATTTAGACCACACATTGATCCTCTGCTTTATGATTTTTCACAAGTGGCTGAAATTTAAACTGATGGATTTTGGCATATTAAATCAGCCACAGTATGTGTCCTCATGAGATGCTCTGTGTGTGCAAAGTTGCTTGTTATGCTTGAATTAGCTCCACCCTTCTGGGAAAAAGGGAAAATAGCGGGAGCAGAAAATGAACAGTATATATTTCTTAGTCTTCCTTGGTTTCTTGTATCCCAGGTTTGGAAGGTTTGCCAAAGTTTTTCCAGAGTAGTGTTTCTCTTAAAATGTTCTTAGTATTCACATGAACCGACAGGAAAAAAAAGATGCAGATTGCCTGAGTACTAGGTGGAAGCATCTTTTAGAGCAAGCATTTCCAACTTCTGAGCCCCTCAAAAAGAAATACAAAGGTTATAGCTGAGATTTGTGGTGAATATTATCAGCATAACTTACTTTGAAAACTGAAAGCTTTGTTGAATTGAAATATTTGATAAGCGTTAATTGAATGTTCATTTGTCAAATAATAACGGACCTGAAAGAATGTGCTTATTAGTGGAGAGGAGCAATAAAAATATTCTTCCTTTATGCTGGTTTTCTTTGTTCCTTTCCACTGAAGACTACTGTTCTTTGGCAGTGGTTGTTCATCTAGTTTCAGGATGCTGATGGAGAAGAGATAAGATAGATCTGTTGGGCTTCTGTCTTAGCCTTCTGGCTTGCAAATATTGCATTTTTGGTTACCCCTTTCCATTCACAGTTTCGCACTGATACCCAGGACCTGTATTTATATTGTGCAGTTGTTACAACTTATGGTGGTATTCCCTACTGTCATTTGCACTCTGGACTTGTCTGAGTCCCTCTTTTAGGTAGGGAAATGCTATTTTAAGGTGTAGGTTTGATTGTCCTACATGTGTAAATATATGCCATTTACTTGTTTTATATGTTTTGGGGTGTTGTTTTTCTGTACTGTAGCAAGGACATTGTGAAATATTGTTTGAATATGCCAAGCAGTGGTTTTCCTTCTAATATGAAGACATTTTGCTATGAAAGTAAATCCGTGTCATGCTAATATTTACTGGGGTAGTATTTACAAAGAGATGCCACCTTCTTCAACAAAATCAGAACTTACAAAATTGCTAATTCACTTGTCCTTGAATGTGAAAAGGATGACTTTTTGAAATAAATATAATAACTCAGTGTTTCTTTTCTTTTTATGTGCAGGTTGATGATACTGGGTTTTCTTTGAATCACCCTAATCAATATTTTACAGAGAGTCAAAGGCTGTTAAATGGTGGTAGAGAACTAAAGAAGGAAATAAGTAATTCAGGAAACTCTCAACAAAAAAATAATAGTCAGGAAGGCATGAATTCAAATTCTACTCTCCCCTCTTCGAAAGCAACATCTGATGCAGAACTGGAGGGCCTGGACGAATACTTCACTGAAGACTAAGCAGCTGTGTTACTTGTTCTTTTTGGTTTGTCTTGGTTTGTTTTCTTTCTTTCCCGTCTATAGCTGGATTTTTCGCTATGCTAAAGAGTATGCATTCCACTTCCTGGAAGAAACAGGTGTTTTGTGCTTTAAATAGACCGAAGAAAAGAAAGATAGGTACTGAAGCTGCAATTTAATCCAGTACTTACTCTTGCTGCTTTAGGATACTGTTTTATGTGGCATGTAGAAGGATAGGAAATGAGAGTTCCTTCACAATTAGGTGATTTTTGTTTGATTTACCTTTTTTGTATTTCCTCAAAATGTTTAAATATTTTTATCCCATTTTGTGGTCACTTTTATATATTTCTTCTTAATAAATTAATTGTTTGTGGGGTTTCTTTTGGTTTGTTTTGGGTTTTTTTAGCCATATTTGGGTGGTAATTAAGTAGGAGTTCTTATGATCAAAATTACCCTCTGGAGGATTCTGTCTTTTTTCTGCATGAGGACCTGAGGGAAATCAGCTTCTTAATTTGAAACTAAATTTAGAGAGCTTGTTTTGGTGGTCGAACATAAGCAGTTATTTTAGATGCCTAAGAAAGTAATCCAAAAAGCTGATACTCTACCATCTGACTTATTTGAAGAAGTTAAAAACTTACTAGCATATGTTCCGTTTCCAGTTTCCTGAGTGTGGCTGCAGCCTCCAGTATCCTGCTAAGCTAAACAGCTGTGTTTACCTTAGCAGCTTTAAGTCACCTAAATTCCACCCATTCCTCAAATCCTAAATTGCCTAACACATAGACAGCATTCAGTCGAGCAGCGGTCACCATGCAGTAGGTGGAAGCTCTAAGTATAGCTGGTACATGAGTAAACCACACTATTTGGCTGTAATGTGGAACTGCCAGACCAGTGAAGAAAGAACAAGGAGCAGAATGGTTTTGGAAATGTATAGTTCTCCAGGTGGACTATGGAGAGAAGAAAGAACAGTCCCCACCACTGGCATCCTATTACTTGTGATGAACAATGTGGGACCCTTACTGCTGTTGATCCCAGGACCCCATTGGGCAGTGAAAAGTGTGTGCATGCTACAGAAAAGGATAGATTCAAGAGAGTGTATGAATAGGTAGCATTTGGCAGTTGTATTATGTCAGACATTTTCTCTGCAATCATTGACTATTAATATTGTGGCTGGGCTGAAGACTGTTTGATTATGCATAAGAATTTGGGCTATCTGTAGATCTTTAACTCATATGAAGAGTGTTCCCCTATAGGCACATAACTCACACAGGACCAGTGCAAAATCAGGCTTAAAAATTAAAACAAGTCTTTTGTTGTTAGAAGAGGATCTGCCAGGATGCATTGCTCTTTTTCTCTTCCTTGAATTATTCCTCAATTTATTTAGGGGCTGCTTTGTGTAAAGTACCAAGCCTCTCACTCCTTTGGATATTGCATATTCAAAGGAGTTGTAAAAGTCCACCCTGAGCAAAGGCTCAGCACCTGGATCCTGCAGGGTGCTGTTGGTTCTGGGCCCAAGAAACAAGCACTTACAAACAGCCGTGGGCTTGGTTTCTCTTGCTGGTTAAGCTCCTGGCAGCACCCTACCTGATGTGTGGAAGTCCACTGGTTGTAGTAGATGGTTAAGAAACTTGACCTTAGGGTTTTCAAGTGTCCTTGCAAGCAGTAACTGTCATCTAATTTTGTGTTACTGAATGCCTGAGTTGGAAGTGCCTTAGTAGACATCATGGATCCTTTTACTAGACGGGAAATGGTTTCAGTTCTACAATGAGATTTATGTTCCTAAGTGAAACAGCTGGGAGGTGGTGGAGGAACTGAATGTAAGTGGTGTTTCTCAGCCAAGGGAAATTGTAATTTCTGATTCAGTAGAAACATTCTGTTGTACCCTAACCCTGCTCATGTAGACATTATCACTGGCTGTGTGAATAAAACTATTTCTGAGTTTTATGTGTACTTCGAGATCCGTTATGTTGGGAATGGGCTGCTTCATGTGTTCTGCAATCATAGAATGGTTTGGGTTGGAAGGGACCTTAAAGATCCTCTAGTTCTAGCCCCCCTGCCATAGGCAGGGACACCTTCCGCTAGACCAGATTGCTCAAGTGCCCATCCAACCTGGCCTTGAACACTTCCAAGGAGGGGCATCCACAACTTCTCTGGGCAACCTGTTCCAGTAACTCACAACAGATTGCTACACTGGCAGCATAAAGTTATTTTTAGGAATTCAAATATAAAATTAAATAAGTCTCTATTGCAAGGGAGAGAATATAACAGCACAAATCCTCTGAATGAAAATTCTTAATGTGAAATGCAACAAACTTAACAGTTTGTGACAAAGCCTTTGTCCTTCATTGGTTTGCTTCATTACTGTGAGTTTACCTCTTAAGTAATAGTACTACAAATTGCTTTACACTGTATTTTGTTCCCTTTTATTACCTGTCAGGATGACTATAAAAAAGTATATAACAGAAAAGTATACAAATTATAATATACAGTTACAAGTAAGTAGCGAAAGATTTAAATTAATGCTTTTGTTGCTATTTGAAGAAAATGGTAATTTTCATATTTTGCATATTTTTTGATAATTTGATTTTTCTTTGAAAGCAGAATATTTTGGAATTGATAATGTCAAAAAACTCAAAATGAGAATCCTGCTTTTGAGCAGCTGGACACAAAGGAGCTTTAAACTCTTAATGTGTTGTAAATTCGCTAAGAATTGCTTCTTCCTTGATTATAGAGCTGTTTGAAATTAGAAAGGCAAAGTCATTAAGAATATGTAAATCAGTCATTTGAAACACTTCCTGCATTGTGGTAGTGCTATTAAAACTTACATTTAGTCACAAGATAAGGATTCTGAAAACCAAATGACCCTGATATGATTAGAATTAAACTTGGCTAGGGATATTAAGGATAACAGGAAGGGATTCTACAGGTACATAGCAAATAAAAAGCAGACTAGGAAGAACGTAAGACCCCTCAGGAAGCTCTCAGGAGAACTGGCTACCCTGGCTTTGGAGAAGGCTGAGGTTCTGAATGACTTTTTTGCCTCAGTCTTCACTGGCAAAGGCTCTGATGGCACCACCCAAGTCTTGGAAGGCAGATGCAGGGGCTGTGAGAATGAAGACCTTGGGCCCACTGTAGGAGAGGATCTGGTTTGAGACCGTCTTAAAAATCTGAACGTGCACAAGTCCATGGGTCCTGATGAGATCCATCCATGGGTCCTGAAGGAGCTGGCAAATGAAGTTGCTAAGCCACTGGCCATCATATTTGAAAAATCATGGCAGTCAGGTGAAGTTCCCGACAACTGGAAAAAGGGAAATATAACCCCCATTTTCAAGAAGGGGAAAATGGATGACCCAGGGAATTACAGCCCAGTCAGTCTCACCTCTGTGCCTGGCAAAATCTTGGAGCAGATTCTCCTGGAAGGCATGCTAAGGCACATGAAAAACAACAAGGTGCTTGGTCACAGCCAGCGTGGCTTCACTAAGGGGAAATCCTGCCTGACCAATTTGGTGGCCTTCTCTGATGGGGCTACAGAACTGATGGACAGGGGTAGAGCAGTTGACATGATCTACCTGGACTTGTGCAAAGCATTTGACACTGTCCCACACGACATCCTTGTCTCTAAATTGGAGAGACATCAATCTGATGGATGGACCATTCAGTGGATAAAGAACTGTCTGGATGGCCGCACACAAAGAGTTGTGGTCAATGGCTCAATGTCCAGCTGGAGACCAGTAACGAGTGGTGTCCCTCAGGGATCGGTGTTGGGACTGGTCTTGTTTAACGTCTTTGTTGCTGACATGGACAGTGGGATTGAGTGCACCCTCAGCAAGTTTGCCGATGACACCAAGCTGTGTGGTTCAGTTGATACGCTGGAGGGAAGGAATGCCATCCAGAGGGACCTTGACACGCTTGTGAGGTGGGCTGATGCCAACCTTATGAAGTTTAACCATGCCAAGTGCAAGGTCCTACACCTGGGTCGGAGCAATCCCAGGCACAGCTACAGGTTGGGCAAAGAAGAGATTCTGAGCAGCCCTGCGGAGGAGGACTTGGGGGTGTTGGTTGATGAGAAAATGAACATGGGCCGGCAGTGTGCACTTGCAGCCCCGAAAGCAACCGTATCCTGGGCTGCATCAAAAGGAGCATGACCAGCAGGTCGAAGAAGGTGATCCTGCCCCTCTACTCTCCTCTCGTGAGACCTCACCTGGGCTATTGTGTGCAGTTCTGGTGTCCTCAACATAAAAAGGACATGGAACTGTTGGAACAAGTCCAGAAGAGGGCCATGAGGATGATCAGGGGACTGGAGCACCTCCCGTATGAAGACAGGCTGAGGAAGTTGGGGCTGTTCAGCCTGGAGAAGAGAAGGCTGCGTGGAGACCTCATAGCAGCCTTCCAGTATCTGAAGGGGGCCTATAGGGATGCTGGGGAGAGACTCTTCCTTAGGGACTGTAGTGACAGGACAAGGGGTAATGGGTTAAAACTTAAATAGGGGAAGTTTAGGTTGGATAAAAGGACAGGCACTGGAATGGGTTGCCCAATGCTCCATCCCTGGCAGTGTTCAAGACCAGGTACCTTGGGTGGTATGGTTTAGTGTGAGGTGTCCCTGCCCATGGCAGGGGGGTTGGAACTTGATGATCTTAAGGTCCTTTCCAACCCTAACTATTCTATAATTCTATGATTCTATGATTCTATGATTATACAGTAGTCAAAAATAATAACAAACTGTATAACCAAATAAACTAATAATCAAATCAATAACCAAACAAACCCCCAGAAAATCCCAAACTCTGGTCTTTTACAAGTTGAAAAGAAAATATTTTTCAGGAGTAGAGCATTGCAGATGAATCTCCTTGCAAGCATCAACTCTCCTAAGTGGATCTTTAAAGTAAGTTTTGTTATGTTTTGTTACTTGGGAAAACAACAAGAGATGCACAAACATCTGAAGTTTGAAATTGTTCTGGACAAAACACCTATAGGTCAAAACACCCAGGTCAGTAAAGGAGATGCTGAGATAACATTTGGTTGCATTTCTGAGGGGAAGCACTGTGACAAAGATAGCTTTGTGCAGCCATGGTGCTCATGTGGGAAGTGCTCTTCTTCACAACATCTGATCTTAAATGTACTACAGTTCAGTTTAGAGGTGGATGTTTGAAAAGGAATGATGGTCCATAGCCTGTGATCTTTTTGAATTGCTAGCATCAAAACCCACAAAACAGTCTTTGACTTCAAAGCCTTTCAAGACCTAATGAAAAAACCTAATGAAAAAGTGAACTTTACTAATGGGCATTCAGCAGAAGGATGTGAGGAGCTTTCAAGCTGGGTGTTGCTTATGAACTGCTCTGCTGAGGTGTGGAGGTCTGCCCCAGCAAGGGGAACAGTGAGAGCAACCAGTACCATTGTGGCATGATAAAAGTGGACCCATGCAGTAAAACAGCTGATGCTGAGTACATGGTGTTGAAGGCATGCATGTTTTGGGAGTTTTGCTTTGGACTAGTGTCGGTCTCACAGTATGGCTGTAGTGATCATTAGCAGATAGAGGAGCATTGCAGAGTGAGCCTTTTGGATGACTCTTCCAGAAGGAATCCAGTTTGCAGACACTCATAGTGATAAGCAGTGTGAGCCAAAGCATAATAGATGGAGATGACTGAGAGATTCCCTGGAAGGTGATGAACATTTCAGTCTCAAGCCTTTGTAATTTGTTCTGGTTTAGGCAGGGATAAAGTTAATTTTCTTCCTAGAAGCTGGTACAGCGCTGTGTTTTGTATTAAGGATGAGAATAATGTTGATAACACACTAATGTTTTAGTTGTTGCTGAGCAGGACTTAACTAAGTCAAGGACTTTTCAGCTTCTTTTTACTGCACTGTAGGTTTACTAAATAAGTCTTTTAACTAATCTCTGCTGTTCAGTCTCCTTACATCACCATCCTTTGTATTCTTCCTTATCTGCTATCTGGTAGATGTTACTGATGGTGGTTTTTAGAACTTATATGAACTCCACTTCTTGGTTCACATTAGCAGAGTGCCCTGTCCTTGCTACCATGCTCTCCAGTCACTGCTTTTCATGTTTTATTATCCCTTCTACTGTACAAATGTTGCTGTGCTATCTGAATCAGAAGCCTAGTTTACAACAGTGCTTCACTGATTCTAACAGACCATTTTGAGACTATTAACCTTTCTTTCCACATGGATCTGCACTCTTGAAGTATACTCCCGGTAACAGTGTTATCTCTATGAAAACTTCTACCTTTGGTGTCTAGTTAACAAAAAGTAAAATACAGACTTTCATCCTTTAGCACCATTATGTGCTAAGATTTGTTTAAATCCCTCAAATGCTGAAGGATCTAACGTATTTGAATCAGACAAAGGATATGGTCAGTGGGTTTAATTCAGTACCCCAAGGAACCTGACACATTTACATAGGTAAATCACTTGGAAAACAGATATAAAAATGTCTGGAATAATGTCAAGGGTGAATTGTAGCTGGGAAATAGGTAGGCATAGATACCTAAATACTAACTTGTTAACAGAGGAAGCACTGGAAGACTTTAGAAGTGGGTTAGGGTAGGTGAAAATTAGATTAATAGCTGCAGACAGGATGGTGATATCAACACAGATCTGTTGAGGGAGAACAGGAATTGGTGATTAGTCTGCAAAAAGCAGCAAGATGTATGAACTGTAAATATCTCTTGAAAAATAAAATATATCCACAATGAAAGCATCACAAGATGTTATCTTTCTAGCTGAAATAAAAGTTCTCAGCCAAGTCGGAAGATGTTCTGTCATATAAACCTTAATTAATATTCTTCATGAACATGGGATAATGAGAAGGACATTAGTATAGCAGAAGTAGATATGGCATAATCTTAATATTTACTTTTTAGAGGAACGTTATGTTCTACTCAGGGTCAGAGTTGTATTGTAAGAGGTATAATGCAAACAGAAATTCTGCCATGCTTCATGGAAGCACTTAAAAAGTGAACAGTGAAAATCAAGTTAGATCAGAAGAAATGTCTTTGCTCAAACTGAACTAGCCAAACTGATGCATGAACTACTGGATGGAATGTAATGGTCTGTGTTGGACTGTTCACAGTAGATGATCTGGCTTGGCCATTAAAGTCTATGACACTTGGATTTATTTTTGAGTTTAATAAGAATTTAATCTTCCAAGCTGCAAAGTGTCCTTGGTTCAGACACATGCTCTAGTGCTTTTGGGTAGAATATAGAGGCAATCTAAGTAGAGAGACCTAAGAAATGTGTGCTTCAGCTACTCAGTGTTCAGGTCTTTGTAGTGTCAGTGGCTTGGCCAACTACAAGTTTCAGAGAAGTGGCTGGCTGCAGAAAAATACCAAGAAACCTACTGAATCACACATAGGGAAGCCTGCTGCCTCCCTGGGGCCCAGGTGAAGGAAATTGTTCCTGTAGACCATATAGCTTTATAACTGGTTCTGCTAAAGTACTTTTGATAAATGGTTTTTATGTCTGAAAAAAATAATAGCTGTAGTGGTAACACTTATTTTTGCAAGCAATGTTCTTATTACATGATAGGTTCAATATTTATTATATTGTCTGTTTGCAGAATTTAAAACACACTAAGCCCAGTGCTCTGGGAATGCTGCTCAAATCTCTGCAGTAATCCCAGCCACCAGCACTCTTGGTTCTCAGTTCAGATCCAGTTTCTCAAAAAGCTAGTTAATAATTGAGCTTGGTTTTGAACATGTAACAATAGAATTGCTGGTTTTCTTCATTAGAGATCAGTGCTGTTTCAAAAATTTTACTTCCTGTCTTCAGCTGTAGTGATCCAGTGTTTCTCGGAAATGTTAAAAAATAAATAAAATTAAAAAGCTTTTAATCATATTTAATCTGTTTGGAAAAATGCTGCATTTCTTAATTATGGTCTCTTACTACAGTTTCTTAAAGTCAGTTGGAGCTTATTGCCAGTGCTGAAGTTTGTTCTCTATGTTAATTTTTTCCCTCTATGTTAGTAGACCTAAACCTATATGAGCCATTAGACTTCCTTATTGACAATGGGTGCAAGAACCATTTTCTCTAGCAAAAATTATCTGAGGATTTTTTTTTCTGTACCCTGCAAGAACAATATATTAAAACAGAAAAGAAAGTAGTTCTGTATGTAGTGCTACATATTCAGTTGTCACCACCTTAGTCATTATAACTGTAGGGATCATTTAAGTACAAAGACCTGATGTTGTCCATAAACCTGGGAGAAATGTCTAAATAGGCACATTCCAAGCTTTAGTAAAGACCATTTTTTAACAGACATTGTTAAACTGACATTATAAAGAAGTGAATAGACTCTTTCTACTATACTGAGCATGATTTATACTGCAGTTGGTATCAACTGGTGTCTTAGTAGAGCTACGATTCATAGTATCAGATTAAGCTGTTTGTTCTTCATTACTCTTTTCAGCTAAGGATTATGTACTCAGATCTGCCAGGCAAGCAGAGATCTTACATGAAGTTGAATATTCAGTGTATAGCTACACAAGGAGATAAGTTAATTCGGACTGATGTTTTTAATTGTGTGAACTAAAATGTAGGGATATAGTAGAAGTATCCTATCTTCTCTCTCTACCAATAAGTTGAAGGTTGTTGGTCCTCCCTTCAATTCCAGATGTCTAAATACATTAATTAAAACTAAACAAACATCGCCACTACATGCTATCCCTGGCTACTTTTGAAGAGTTTTAGTGTTCAGCTGTCACTGAATGATTGCTTTGGGAATGAAAAGTTGGCTTCTGTCTGTGCTCTAAATAAATAAATACATTTGGTGTATCTTTTCAGTGTATCATGATGTTAATGTCTTCATGGTTCACTGTGGTGAACGTCTTGCATACAAATCCTTGTATGATGTCTAACCTAAATGTACTCTCTGGAAGTGTTTTTTTTTGCTTGTGCGGATAATTCACAGGGCTTCATGAAGCAGAATCTACTGCGCAAATTAGATGTATGACGGAATTATGCCTATGGAGGGAAAATGATTAAAGCCATGGGTTACTCTGCATCTGTTTGTTCTGCCGCGTGGGAAACTGAAGTCTAATAAATACATACTTATAAACTAGTCTCTGTGGAATGTTTGTAAGTGCCTGGTAACATCTTAACTTCCCAGGGATGAAGAAAGGCTCATAATTCAGAGCAGTTTTTAGCACTGAAGGGAGTCCAGCTGGTCCTTGGGGTCCTTTGGGGTGAGTTTTATTGTCCTGAAAAGAGGGTCTGTTACCCATTGTGCAATAGCCAATTCACACGCAGTACTGAGGTAATTGTTTATTCCAAGTTTGCACAAAAATGGGTGTTAGATGGTTTCTGACAAAGCTGGAAGTATCACATATTTGTACTTATATATATATATATATATATATACTTATATATATATTCTCTTCAGGTTAATAACCTTCATGGTTATTAGAAGACAAATACCTAAAAAAAGAATAAAGATAAAATAATCCTATATAGATTTTAATTTCTGTGAATGCACAGAAACACAATATCAAAAGACATGTCATGTTAAACCTGGTTGTTTAGCATAAAACCCCCAAACCATTAAGAACACCCTTGGCCACAAGCAAAATAGCATGCAGTGATCATTTCAGGGCATAGTATTCATGGTTACAGGATGCTGTTATTATTCACAGCTACTAATGGATGGGTGATTCAACCCCAAGAGCTTTTTTTCCTTTGGCAGGAAGCAGGCATTTGCATCTGCAGGTGCTCTCTCTTAGGAGGGTTTCAACGGAAAACACTCCCTAGGTGGGTTTTTGATGTCAGGTTTGGTCTTCAAAACAGGTTTGGCCTAATGTAAACATTCAGATGAACTTCATGTTGTCATTGTCTTGTTTTATGTGTTCTATGTTTAGGGAATTGGGAAGAGGGAAAATATGCACCAGGAATGTGTTAAGACCCTCTACTTCCTTGTGGGAAGCTGAAGGCTGCTTAAATGATAACTACTCACCAGAGCTGCAGCACTTTGGTCACTAGATGTTGTGTGAAAGATCTTTTTTTTCCTAAAGAAGATCACAATTTTCATTTCTAATCTCAAGTGCAAATGCTGAGATGCCATGTACTGCAGATTGCTATCCTCTGACTTCAGAGCAGCAACAGACTGGAGCATGACTGGGCGCCTTTCCCTGAAAGACAAAAATTGTCTGGATTCATTTAATCTGCTGCTGCTGTGGCACACTTTTCTCTGTGGAAGATGCATGCTGTAAGGAGCACATAGTGCAAAGTGCAAAGAGGTTCAGCACTTGGCATCTTATTCACGTTTGAATGCAAATCAGACAGCAGCTTTCACTGCTCTGCCTAAAAAATATACTTGGAAATGCTAAGGAAATGGTGGTAAGGTTATAATAACATTATTGTGTGTATTAGTTTCCGGAGGAGCTATTGTGACAGGGTCTCATTGTTCATGGTCTCATTGCACAAGGATATGCAAAACAGAATTTTTTTTGTCCTCAGCAGCTTACAATTTAAATTATGGAATGTTGTGATGGGTGAATGTAACCAATATGAGGGGCAGATGATAAAAAAAAATGGAAAGGACCGTGACCAGAAGATGTTTATACACTGATGGGCTGTATAGATTGAAGGTTTGAGGAGGGTTGTTAAAATAGACACATTAATTACGTTCATAGTCTCAGCTGGCCACTTGCCTATCTAATATGAGCTGGCAATTTACCATAGCTATTCTGACAGAAATGGGTACTGAGCAAGGATTTTAAATCAATGAATACAAAGCAGGAAAACATATGAAATCAAATTACATGCTAAATAGCCCTGAGCTGAAGCCTGTGCCTCCTTTACTGTCTGAATTCTCTGGCTGCTTACAAACTTTTCAGGATCTTTGACAATGCAGAAGCTCTTGTCTAAGTAAGGGCCTTCAGTTTCTGGCTCTTTTGATTTGCATCGATAACAAAAAGCACAGGAATGTGCCTGTTTTACATGTGTGTCCCTGAGGATGCTTTGGTGTCTGGCAAGACCTCGTTCATGATGTTGCTCTTGTCAGAGTCCAGAAAGCTCTACCTGTTCCCCTGCCTGTGACTTTTGGAGAAAGAACAGCCCAGGTCTTTCTGTTTTATTGCTGCCTAAGTCTCCTTCATTCAGCTTTGTAACATTTTTTGTCAGCTTAGAAAAAAACGTTTTTCCAAAGAAGCCCTTTTGTCATGTGAGCATTCTGACGCACAGCAGCCCTGCTCCTATGTCCAGCATTAATGGAGATGGTTTATGGATTGCTCCAAAAGAAATGCTTCAAAGTCAAGTTTGTCTTAGCAGACCTTTCAGCTGTACCTTGTTCAAGTTAAAAAAAAAGCCCCCAGACTAGCTGGCAGTTCTAATTTGGTATGAGTAAAAATACTTTGGCTTTGAGTGACACTGGGCTAACACACACCGTGAGATGACAGTTCTCATTTGTCATTTCAGCTGTGTTAGCTCTTAGGTGTTAGCTCATAATTATTTATAAAGATTATTTTAATGCATTGGGTTTTGATGCACTAAATTGCATTTATGAGTGATCGCAAGGGCATCTAGAGCCTGGATTTCTTCGCTTGCTTCAATCCAAGTAAGTAAGTAAATATTATGAATGTGAACTAGTCATGATTCCGTCTTTTGAAAGACCATCTGTTAGAAAGAAGCACTGTAATTCAGGTGAGAAATACTGGAGCTGCTTGCAATCTCTCAATCCCAGCTCTAATTCTTATAACATAGAATGGCAATAACAAGCTTGATATATACTTATTGCCTACTTGGTATATTGTTTATTCTGATGGGCACATCTTAAATTTTCATTGTTATTGCTGCTGCATTGAACTCCCTGAGCATTTTAAATTGAGATGAGTGCTTTCTGCCTAATGAAGTTAAGTGAGTGAGTCCGATAGCTTCCTGGTCCGTATCTCATTCCTGGCAGCTGTAACTGGCTGGATGCTTAGGAAGGGAAAAAGGACATGTGGGCAGTGATCCTTCCCTGGGCAGTCCATGAATTTTTAAAACATTTTTTGAAGTAATTTTTATACCTTTGCATGCTTGTATAACAATAGTTCCCATGATGTGGTCTTGTATTATGTAAAAAACACTTTGTTTTCATTATTTTAAGCTTGGTGCCTGATTGTATCATTATGTTGTAATGATGAGAAACAGCAACTAACTGTTCTTTTCACCTTCTCAGAGTAACCGGTCCTAGCTGTCCTTCCTCAGTTATTCCTTTCCTAAGCTGAGAAGTCCACCTGTGTTTAATACTTCTTCACATGGATGTTCTTCTATGCCTCTGATATTTCTTTTTCCTGTCTTTTTTGTCTGTGGTTTATCTCTATCCCAGACTTCAAGCCGTATTTGCGGTCCCTGTGCTCCAGAGACTTCCTCAGTTGCTGTTACAGTGCAGCTAATGAGCCTCACTGTGCACCCAGAGGCACGAGTTCACATCTCACATGGAACCTGCATGAAGGCTGCTGCCAGCTAACTTAGCTCTAATTGGGTACCTGGTAATTTTGGCTAGGGGTAACCAAAGGTGGCTGGACACGATGAGGGAAAAAATGGATCTCTTGTGTTTTCTTGGCTCCAGAAGCTGATAAGCCTCAAACATGTCTGCCTGATAAGGATCTGTGCTTGAGACCGACCTGCGTGAATATCTATTAGGGTATATGGATCAACAAATTATCTAGGCAGTGCAGTGGAAGCAAGTAATTCTGTAACTAAGAGTTCACAACAGCACGTGTTTTTTCTAATTTAGTCTCTCATATTGCTCTAATGTTTACCAATAAAAAACCCAAACATGTCTTGCAGCTAGAATATATATATATGTAGAAGGAGTCAGTAAATTAAACAGATGTAACAGGAAGGATTTTTCTTAATACTGTTTTTCATAACAAATCTAAGACATTTTACACTTTGTCATACTTCATGATGAATGTTGAGATTAATATAATAACTTCATTTATATGAAGTATAATCTAGGCCACATGGAGCACAGAGTGTTCTGTTTCAAACACTTCAAACGTCTTACGCCCCAGGCAAAAGCTTCAGCTGTAGTAGCAAATTTACCACAATAAAAGGGTCTATAAAAAAAGACTTATTAAAAAAAAGAAGGGAGAGGTGGATTGTGTCTTCACTTCCAGCTCTCAGAGAAAGGATAAATATAGGGCATCTAAGGATCTCTGAATTGTTACATCTTTTGTTTTGAGAAGATTGGTTGTAGGTGTGACAAACATGATTTGTTGTCCCTTTGGACTGCATACAGATACTTGATTGATTTCAGTATTGTGAAAGCCAAAGCCAGCCCTGTGTTTTATCACCATACTCCTCTATGTGAGGTCTTGAAGATGAGATGAAATGCCCCAAATAGAAAATATTTTTATAATTACTGATCATAGAATCATAGAATCGTTAGGGTTGGAAAGGACCTAAAGATCATCTAGTTCCAACCCCCCCGCCATGAGCAGGGACACCTTACGCTAAATCATATCACCTAAGGCCTCATCCAACCTGGCCTTGAACACTGCCAGGGATGGAGCATTCACAACCTCCCTGGGCAACCCATTCCAGTCCCTCACCACCCTAACAGGAAAGAATTTCTTTCTTATATCCAACCTAAACTTCCCCTGTTTAAGTTTTAACCCCTTACCCCTTGTCCTATCACTGCAGTCCCTAATGAAGAGTCCCTCTCCAGCATCCCTATAGGCCCCCTTCAGATACTGGAAGGCTGCTAGGAGGTCTCCATGCAGCCTTCTCTTCTCCAGGCTGAACAGCCCCAACTTCCTCAGCCTGTCTTCATCCGAGAGGTGCTCCAGTCCCCTGATCATCCTCGTGGCCCTCCTCTGGACTTGTTCCAACAGTTCCATGTCCTTTTTATGTTGAGGACACCAGAACTGCACACAATACTCCAGGTGAGGCTCCCCTAGAGCAGAGCAGAGGGGCAGGATCACCTCCTTTGACCTGCTGGTCACGCTCCTTTTGCTGCAGCCCAGGATACAGTTGGCTTTCTGGGCTGCGAGTGCACACTGAAGCCGGCCCATGTTCATTTTCTCATTGACCAACACCCCCAAGTCCTTCTCTGCAGGGCTGCTCTGAATCTCTTCTCTGCCCAACCTGTAGCTGTGCCTGGGATTGCTCCGACCCAGGTGTAGGACCTTGCACTTGGCATGGTTAAACTTCATAAGGTTGGCATCAGCCCACCTCACAAGCGTGTCAAGGTCCCTCTGGATGGCATTCCTTCCCTCCAGCGTATCAACCGAACCACACAGCTTGGTGTCATCGGCAAACTTGCTGAGGGCACAAGATCAACCAAAGAACAGGATTGTGTGCACTTTGTAGTTGCTGTCTCTTCTGAGCATTACAGATCTCATAGCCTTTAAACACAGGTATTTAATGTTCATAAATCCTTTGTATTTGAATGCCGTTTTGTATTGTAGTCTTGTGATACTGCAGCTGGAGCAAAACTCTGGCTTCAGCAAGTTTCATACGCTAGCTTATGTGCTGCAGCAAACGATTTTGGATTCGTGCCATAGAACTGGTCTGTTTTTTTTGTAATATTTTATAATGATATAAATTATATGTAAATTCTATATTCATAATTATATATAAGTACATATATAATTTCATATATAAAAATTATATATACACATAATTATAGCTATTAACAATTTGTAATATGCAAATTAATACACAGTTAAGAAAAAAAGCAATAAAAATATCTTTTGGTTGGCAGCTTGGTTGACTAAAGAATAATAGAGCTCCTGTTCTTGTTATCCTCTGTTTAAATGCAACCTAATAATTTGAACATTTTTTTGGATGGTTGGATATCCATAATAGATGCTTGGATACTTTATTCATCCCACTGTAGATATGTTCCCCTAATGTGCTAAGGTTAGAGGGACATGTCTGGAGCTAAGCAAGAAGCATATTCTGTCTTCTCTTCAGCTATTCCTATCCATAGAGGGTTTTATTTTCAGAGCTGTTGGTTGAGTATGTTTAAGATATTTCATGAGCACTGGGGACACGTTCACAACAGTGCTCTGGTCTCGTAATTAATTTCTGCCTGCCATTCCAGAATTGCTTTAAAGGAGAGCTTCCACGCCCCCCCGCCCCCCCCATGTATTTATTTCTTTTTTTTTAACAGTACTTTCAGGAGCAGAGACTTGAACTTGTAAGAGGATTGGAGTCGCGTAAGGAAATCTGTGATCCTTGATCAGGCTTCCAGTTTTTTGGCTTTTACCTTGTGTTTCTGATTTGGAATGGGTTTTTGCAAAGTCTTGCTTTGTGTTTCTCCACAGGTGGTTCAGGAAGCAAATGCTTTTGTTCCTGACAAAAAGTGGAGAAGAGTGAAAACTCATTTTCCTCTAGCTGCTTTTTGAGCATTCTGTTCCAAGCAAACAGCATCAAATAGCCGGAAGATACCCAACAGGAAGGTCAAAAACACAAAATATTTTTTTGACCTTACTCCCTTAAATAATGCCTGAAGTCTACACTGATGGCAGGGTGTTTCCATCATCCAAAACCTCAGCCTTTGTGGGAGAGGGAGTGTTTCTGACACCTCCTGAACAGCTGGGAGCCTTTAACTGGGAATGCTCTTGTATGCAGGGTCAGTCACTTGCTCTTCCTATTCAGCATAGACAGATATAATCTCTCCTGATTTGGAAGAATTCAATTTTCTGTTTCCCGAACGTGTTTTATTTGCTCTCCACTGCTGCTTAATATATAAAATATACTGTTCTCTGCCAGATGTTCTTTCTTTTGCTTCATCCCTTGAATTTTAGTTGCAGGGAGAGGTGCACGTTTGGGAGCTATTTCATAGTCATTCCTTTTCCTTAAATGTTAGGGTAAGAAGCTGTACTAACAAGGATTACTCAGGAGGTCCCACCACCAGTGGCAGCTGTCAAGTTGCCCAGTGACCACAGATGGTGGCTGAATACAGTCAGAAATAAATGCTTTGTCACAATAGACTGCAGGCAAACCTGCAGCTTCTGTGTTCTGACACGTATTTGTTATTAGTGTACCACAAAGTGGCATATCTTAGGCATAAGTATAGGTTAAAGCAGTCATTTAGCGTGATTTTTTGTTTCACTCAATATTTAAAGAAATTAAAATACTCCTGGACCTGGAGGGGGAAAACAATTTCATCTACTGGCAGTACAAAAGGATACAGAACGGTTTGCAAAGAGAATAATGAAAATGTGCAGTCACAGCTTCAGGCTGTATAAGCAGGTACAGTATTCAGCTTGCATGATGAAGTATGGTAAATGGGGGCTAGGAGGGTAATCCTGCCAAGATATCTGATCAGAGGGAGGTGAAATAGGGTTTGCCTTGGTGAACTGGGAAATGATGGCAAGACCATTAAGATATGATGAGAAAAACATTGTCTTTCCTGCTTCCCAGGAGCTGACAGGTTTTAATGCCAGAGGTGAGCCCAAGGCCAAATATTTCCAAAATATTCCAGAATATTTCCAGAATATTCCTGACTGCAAAATCTTTTTACTGTGAAACTTTGGTGGGGCTGAACCTGCATCTATCTGGTCATACCTCTAAAATAGCATGCTCTGCCTGGGGAGCTGTGTGGAAGGGCACAAATACACAATTTGCTGTCTAAAGATCTCAAGCGGTGCAGCTGCAGCAACAGATTTTGCTGTTGGCCCTGGCTTTTCCTGCCCTGTTAATCTCTTCCTCTCTCCATGATGTTTTGAGTAAATGCACAGCTCTCCCCTCAATGAGCTTGACCATGGGCTGTGCTCCTGACACAAGCAGTCATGTTCCACTTTCATTTCCTTAATCTGGAATTACATGGCATTTTCTGCGTAACAGGAGGAAGTGGAAAAATGAAGGCCTCTGCTGGAGCCCGGAATGAGGCTTTGGTTGTGTATGGAAAGGTGCTAATTTCACAATGCTTTTGTGTATGCCTGTTTTTCAAGTGACAAATTTTAGGAAGAGCATCACGTTATTACATATAAAGGAGAGTTGCTTGGAGGGCTGTTCAAAAGGAGAGGAAAACACCTTCCTACAAGCTGAGGGAATGGGGACTGACCAGCAGAGCTGCAAGCTTCTGTGTACCAGCAGTGGCCAGAGAAGCCCTTATGTGGGGGGGTGCTGGACATGTTGGGACAAGAGTGAGTGAAATGCATTCATTTTTCCTTCTTAATGTACCAGGTATCATGTTGGCTGAGCAGGCACAACCACATCACTGCTGTTAGCGATTACCCACTGACCGTCACCTTTCTTACCACTCAAAGGCCATGCTGCAGTTCAGTTTGCACTGCGACCATGGAGTTCCCTGGTGATCCATGGCAAACTGTCTACCTGCCTCACCTGCAAGGCAGAGGAAACATTCCTCCTTACCCCATTTCTGAGCCATCTACTTCGGGCTATACCATGTGTATTGTGTCTGCTACTTTGTGTAGCATAGTGAGAGCACTGTCTCAGCTGATTCTCCAAGCTTGCCTGCAGTGACAATGAGCAATGGTAAAAGTTCTCTTTCCAGGCACTTGATGTGTAAAGCTGTATTTTACTTGAACAATAACTTTGGATTATAATAGACACAAATATTCCAGGTGGCCTCCTCTAGCATCCTGATGCTAAAATTTCGGGGTGTTTGGGACATTCCTGGTTGCTAATTCTGTAATTGTTGGATTTCACATTGGTGCAGGATGCTAGATTTCTGTCTGCCGTTTGATATTGCCTTCAAGTTTCCAGTGATTGCAGCTCACCTGGAACTGTTCCCACTCCCCTCTCACAACATATCCCCTGCTGTACTCCTAAGGGCCACGTACTGTTTGTGTGTCGGGGCTGCAGCATGGTGTGTGTAAGGTAGGAAATGGAAATTTCCTCTGGTTACATGGGTAGTGTGGGCCGCTTTTGCCTTGAGTTCACTTGTCTGCTCTCCTATTCTCTTCAATAGTCAGTTCAGATGCAGACATGAGAAGTCTGTCGTGAGCAGCTCCATCCCACTCCTTCAGAGCATGAAAACTTCTGCTTAAGTCATTTGTAGTGTTGTAGATATTTAATTATTTTGAATGTTCTTTTTACCTGTGCTCCTGTTCCCTCCCAGAGCAGCCGGCATGGCTGTGTCTGAAGCCTAGGGAAGAGGGTCCTAGCTGGGTGCTTTTGACCAGCTCAGCTGTTCTGTTTATTTCTATTTCCAACACAAAATCTCTGCAAGTTGGTTAAATACTTCATGAATTTCTCTTACTGTGGCGTGATGATGCAGAGACAGGAAGGTCAAAATAAGAGCTAGGCTTGGTGTGGGGATGCCAGCTTCTCATAAGACATTGCTTTATACCTGTGCAATATATAATTACTTCAGCTCAGTTTGGCTTAACCATCTACACTTACCTTCCTGATAGGTTTGAAGGGATTTGCAAGGCAGAAAGGAAGACTGGTGTTGTATGAACTAGCAAAAATTAAAGTGAAGGAGGGCCCCAGAAGTGAAAGTGCAATAAGCAAACCAGGACATGACTGCCTCCAAGGAGAAAAGGAAAAATAATATATCTTAATAGATTTGACTGACATGGGATATAACAGAGGGAAGGGGAAACTGCAGATGACCCTTGAGAGATGGGGCTGAAAATAGTGTTGTGAATGTGACATTTCTTACAAAGAGCTGGGGGAGAAGAAGACTGAGGATAAATGAAGGTTTTAATTTTATTTGCAGTAAGCTTGGGATGTCAGGGAACCTTTCAGAGGAAGCTGCCAGCGAGACAGCACAACCTGCAAATGTGAAAGGAATTCAGGATTTTAATGGCTGGAAAATTTCTGAGTCTTAATGAGATGGCGGCAAGGTTGTTATTTATGATGTCTCTGGTGCACAGTTCAGAAGAAACCGGAACAAAACTATGAATTCACACAGAGAAAGAGGGATAAAAAAATCTCAATTCTGCACCCCAAACCCAGCCATGTATCTTCCTAAAACGATGCCCTGGGGCCTTTTGGCAGTGCTTATAACTTTTAATCTTGCATTTTGCCTATTTTGTTAGGACGTATTGAGACTGGTTGTCATCTGCAGGCTGCATGATGTACCCAAACTCAGCTTTGTTCAGCCTTGCTTTCCCTGCCCAACGAGCACTCAGTATATTTTACAGGTTTTTAATTGGGTCTGCATTTCTCTTTGGTGGCTCCTGAGCCCTGAAGATATGGCATTAATTTGTTCCTTTTCTCCAGTCCTGCTCAGCACCTGTTGTGCTCAGTGGGACAACAAGAGGATTAAAATGGATTAAAGCTGGGTAAAGTGCCAAAGTGCCAATAATAAATACAGGAAAGAACAAAACTTTCAGATATAACTCAGGAAAAGGTGGGGTGGTGAAGAGGGAACCACAGCTGTATTTTTGGGTGGAAATCCTGGCGGGTCTATCAATCAAGATGAAATCTCACATTACGCAGTGTTTGTAGTCCAGAAATTCCCCTAATTGCTTTGCCGAAATCCTTACAAATCGATTTGCAGATTACATTGAAATCATGTCTCTCTCTACTGAAATGTCATTTTTTGGTAATAATGGGCATTTTGAAAGAGGAAATTAATGTACACTCCATTTGAAATTTTAAAGGTGAGTTCATGGAGGCAGAATGTAATCAGCAAAGAGAAGTGAGGTTGTTACCTGCACTCCTCTGATAAATGTCATAGGGTGATTAGCAACTGCAGGAGGGTAGGTCTTTGCGGTGAACTTATCCTTGCGGATTCAAATTGATTTTGAGGTATTTACACCAACGTCTGTCATATTATAGGTTGAAATTCATTGCCTTACAGTCTTTGGGCTGGCTTTCCTCATCCCTGTTAGGGTTTACTAACATCAGGCTAACCGCTTTCTTACTGCTGGAATAGGGAAGATTAGGGGGTTTGGCTTTTTTTTACAGAGCTTCTGGAGCAGGACCTGCTGTATGGGGTCTGGAGGGACTTGCTCCTCTCTCACCTTCACCAAGTACTCTTCAGAGAAGTCTTATGGAAAGTAAACACAATCATCAGTCATGATTTCATAAGGTCCAAACGTGCAGATCTTTTTATACAGCATGTCGACTAAGCTATCAGCACCTATTCAAGATGTGCTACTTTACAAAATGGCTTTCAGGACACTAAACTTTCTTTCACAATTTCCAGTACACAATTAGAACACTGCCTACACTACTTAACTGGGCCACAAAATGTTTTAACTTTAATGAAATGGAGGTCTAAAAGCCATGGATATTGCTTACATTAAAGAGATTGGCTGTTGAGCTTTTCAATAACAAGAGCATCAACATGACTCAAAATATAAATAATTAGTTGAATTTGCAGACACTTGGCTGAATTGCAAGTTTAATATAATTTCATTGATTTTCCCCATAGCCAGTACACATTTATATTTGTTTGAGTAGAGAGGGAAAGAACAGAGCTGGGAAGCTCTTACCTTAAAGTAAATCAGATTGATTTTTACTTAACTTTCTCAAGGAATGCCGAATAGTTTAACAGGAATAGTACCCCAGTGATTACGATGAGAAAATAATTGCACTATTAAAAATAATCACCACCTGGGCTTTATATCTTAGCCTTATGTGTTCATAGAAAATGGTCTGAGCAATAGAAACCAACATGTAATTGTAGTTATTTAGGTATTTAAGCACTGCTATAATGAAACAATTGCTTAAATATGATATCAGAATTTACAGTGTTTGAAAAGAATATATATTTGTTCTCATATTAATTTATGGTAATTCTGTTCAGTTATGATCTCTTGTGACACTGAGGCTTTTTTCAGTTTTCCAGTTCAATTGTTGATTCTAAGCTTACAAAACCCATGGATTGAAGCTCTTTGTGCAAACCTGTGTTTATTACAGGTGGCTGGAAAGTTTTTAATGTAGGAAAATTACCATCTTTTGAAATGAATAGTTTTGGGCAAATGTTTCAAGGGGGTTTCTGTTAGAAAGGCTCCTCAGACTCTGGCTTGGTGTGTGCATCAGAAATATTGAGGTAATTAACCCTTGATGGCTGTGGCACTTCCACTGTTTTATTGAGTCTGCAGGTCAAGCCTCATGATTTTGGTGTTACCACTCCCCTTAACCTATTTAAAACTTCTTTTAGGGAATTTCAATTTCTAGCAATTTGTGGACACTGAAAACCTCTCCACCCGATCATATGTGGACTATGGGAGCTTGCTTTTGTTATTTCCTCTCTTGGACAACTTTAAAGCACTCCTTAGGGATCTAGAGGCTGCGAATTGGAAGACAGTCATTTCATTTATATGTGCAGTGTGGAATATTGATTGCACAGTGTCATGGCTGGGGGACTGCTGGGAAATCAGGGATCTCAAGGAATGGTAATTTAACACTGGCTATCTGCAGCAATTATCTTACCACCAAGTTTTTCTCCTGTTTCTTCCCAAAGCCATGCACAGTTGTTCCAGCTTATCCTTAGAACAGGCAAAACTATGTGGTGAAATATGAACCATTTTGTTAAGCAGAGTTTTTCTGGCTAGCCTCCTTATAAATGTACAGTGGTGCATATGATGCACCCAGTAGCAGGTATGTAAGAACAGGCAGCTCCCATAAACTGATGGGTTTATTTTCATGGCATTGCAGCTACTTGATTAACACAGCTTGTTTTTTGGGTGACACCAGGGTCATAATTCTAGCCTAAGGGACATTATTACTTGCTGATATTTTTGTTACTGTAAAGGATTGCAACTTGACTCCAAATGACAGATTAAATTGTCGTTTATATATAAAATCAGTCACATTACTGTCTGAGAATTAGCATAACAGATATGAAACTCCTGCTTGAATTTCAAAAGGTTCCTTTTGTGGCCCCCTATAGATCAGATTTGAAGTTGTTAAGTCATTAGGCAGCAGGGAAATTGTAATTTTGCTTTGCTTCAACCTAACTATTCATCGGTGCAGCCCCTTTTCAACTCACATTGCCAGTTCTACTTGAGTGGATTATTAACTGGATCTTGGAATAAACCTACTGGTTATACAAAATAAGATGAGAATCTAAGTAAAGCCATTAAATCTGTGTTTATAAAATTACCTCCATGGTCTTAACTGTCACTGTCCTACTGGATGCTCTGATTCTATACTTGCTTATCCCTTGACTTGGTTGTCTTGTTTGATAATGCAACTTCTCATAATCCACGCAAGCCTTGAAATGTATTTCATTCACTCGCTGACATTTCACTTTGTTGTTGATATTCATCAGTAGGTATCCCAAAAATGCTGTCAATTAATCAGTCATCAGTCTGCAGAGTGTTATTAAAGCCAGGGACTAAGCACCCAGCTTTCAAATGAAGCACCATTTATCGATTCATGTGACTCTCATGATGAAAATAGTGAAATCATACCATCCCGTTGCCAGCAGCCGTTAGGGTGGTTAGAGTACAAGGTAAACTCTGGAACAAACCCTACTAGAGCTTTTGGAGGTATCTTTCAGCTTCAGTGGGTTTGGCTCCTTCTGGCCTCATTGGTTGTGATCTGATGATTATTCTGTCTTGTGATTAAAAAGAGTCTGGAATCCAGTGTGGCCTTCAAATGCTATCTTGAAAATTAAAATTTCCATGTGTTTTAAGAGCATGAGCTGGCTGAGGCGACTGCAGAAATATTTTAGGTTAACTTCAAACCTTGGAAGAAATTGATAATTGAAAAACTACTTTTTGGTAATCCTCCCCCCACTTTTCCATGCACAATTTCATGCTCTTCATCTCCTGTGTTTGCTGGAGGTTTTTTCTTTTCATGGGAGCAGCCTATTCTGAAAGAATGAGCAGGCTTCTGAAAATCAGCAGGAAGCATAACCACACATGGAGTGTGAGCTTCAGAGCCCAGTGCAACGCCTGGGGCAGGGTCCTCCTGCTGTTTCCTCCCCCCAGACTTAGCTGTGCCAAAGGAGAAGCCAAGAAAGAGAGAGCAGCTTCCTAGGCAGTGGGTTACTTCCCAGTCCCCCTCTCCACTTGTCCAAGCTGACAAGTACTTGAGAAATGACTGGCAGTAACTGAGCAAGGGTGTCCACATGTAGACAATATGAGTTTGTTAGTTGTCTAAACACTGGTGTTCCCTGTCCGTGTTTATGAGCAGTGTCATAATTAGCGGTAATAGATTTGATTCCCCAAAATGGATTTCCAATTGTGCTCCATCCAAGGAGTCTTGTGACTCTGTGTAACATGAAGTCAATGAAAGAAATGCTGTGCTGGCTCTGTCCAAATGTGCAGTAGAGTTTAAGGGATACTGAATGCTATATAGGTCTATGAGCCCAGGGGACATTGTAAAGCTTTTCTAGCGCCAGTAGCTTTTGGTGTCTAAAAAGGTGGAGAGACATATGTGTGAATACTCTGCAGATGTCTCCTCATTGTTCTTCAGCATACACAGGGCCCATGCGCATGCTGATGACACAACAAGTGGGAGAAATATCTCCAGTTTTTCATTAATTGCTGTTTCAGTAAATCTAGCTGGGAGACTCGAGCTCTGCCTGGCTGGTTAAGGGTGACTGAGCCAACATAATCCCAGAGCTGGCTCAGAGCTGCTCAGCACCAGATGCTGACCTGAGCATTGTCATTCTGGACAGGAATGGCCAGATTCTGACTTCAGGGAAGGGGCAAGTGGCACAGGATGTGAGATTATAGAATGACAGAATGGTTTGGGTTGAAAGGGACTTTAAAGATTGCGTAGTTCCAACCCCCCGCCATGGGCAGGGCCACCTCACACTAGACCCGGCTGTAAGAGCTTCATTCTTGAGTAGCTGTTTAGGGAATAGAAATAGGCAGCTTTTAGGACATCCTTCTTTGCACAAGCATGAGAACAGGCAGCTGATGGAACGGTCAGCTCTGCCAGCACTCAGGGCTGGCTCAGCTATCAGCGAAAGCTTACTTTAAATATACGTGTTTCTAACCTTAATGTAAGCTGTTATAATTTTCCTTCTTGTCTAATTGTCCAGAGCAGAATTTACATTGCAGGTAAGTTAAAGAGGCTGCCAAATTTTATCATTTTATTTCTTTTTTACGTATTTATGAAACAGGTTTCTCAGAGAGAATGGGTTTCATAGGGAACTTCCTGGTCTGAAAGAGGCAGGCAAGGGATTTACTTCCCATCTTTCTCCATTGGAGTACATGTTCTGATTGCTATAGTAGTAATTTCTGAGAAATATATGATGTCCAGTTTTCTTTCAAAATCCCATTACATCAGCATTCAAGGGAAAACCCAAAACCTTTAAAAATTTTTTGCAAGACAAGAAGGTCATCACATCCAGACTTATTTGGCTATTCCACGACATTCCTTGAAGGTCTTTAAGTGACTTAATTTTTCATGGGGGCCTTCTTCAGCCCTAGTTTTTGACAACATGGAACATTCACTCTCTGTGGTATTTGATGATTAATGATATTGATGAGTCCTTGAGCACTGGTTGCTGTAGAGATTGAAGCTCAGTGCAGAAATCGTAGTCAACCAAATGCCAGTCATGAATTTGTCAGTGAGGAAAACTTGATGTGTAATTAGCAGAGATGTAATTCAGATCCACGCAAAACCTTCAGTGCTAAAGTATGCTAAATGTCAGGTCAGAAGTGCAGAGTGACAGAGGTGGCGGGGCCAGTGCAGTGACTGTCAACAATGTCAGGAGCTTGCTGGGGACTGCGCATGCCCCAGAAACAGCCAAAGGCCATGGCCACAGCTGGAACTGGGACTTGAGGGTCAGAGTATGTATATACAGACACACATTATCTATATGTGCATGCACACATGCATAGAACTTGCATCAGGGTGATCTAAGGCGGAAGCAGTGCTGCTGCAGCATTGTGTGTCTGCTGAGCTCTGCAGCACAGACAGACATAGATGCCACTTTTGTTACGCTATTTCTTCGAACAGCTTCACTAAGCTCATAAAAGCATATCCGTACCTACTCAATGGGTTCCCCTGGCAGAGATAAGCTGGCTTTGCGATACAGTATGCATTTGTTTGTTTATTTATTTAGCAATCATAACCAACATAGCTGTACCCACAAAGCTTTACAGCAAAGCTTGGAAAAATGGCCACTGTATTGCTAACCTTTGCACAGTGCTGTATTTTAGGCAGGGCTCACTCCATTTTCAGTGGGGTGTTCAATGTAACGTAGTACTGCAATCTGCCAGACAATAAAAAAGCTATTTCCTCCCCAGGCTATGCATGTGCTCACCTGTTACAACAGTACTGAAACGATGCCAGTTGCATTGTGTTTGTAAACAGTGCCAGATTGAGACTGCATGCTCCGTTCTCTCGGATCATGTCTGTTGAGGGATGTGGGCATCACTCAATTAACCAGCTCCCTTTGTTTTCCCTGGATTTCTTCTTGGCATCTACTGCTGGGGAGGCAGATCCTGCAGGCAGCTTTATTTGCAGCTCAGAAAAAGACACACTTTAATACTGTCGCGCCATATTTATCATCATCTTGCCCGCCTTGAGGAGGAAGCTGCAGACGTTGTGATGGATGGAGGACGACTCAACCAATTTTGCTGTGGTTTCTGTAAGTGGTGCTCTCCATTTTGGTCAGAGAGATATGGTGCAATTTCTTGTGGCTGTGTCACACGGTGGAGCTCTGATCTCTTGCTCTTTACTCTCTCTGCAAATAGCCATTGCCTTTTAAAGCAGGTTTTGCCTGATCAAGTACTGAAGTTGCTGTGCTGCTCCTGTTGGTGTTTCACAATGGTTCAGAAGATAGCCTGCTCCTCACCCCTCCCACCTCTGGTTCTCTGGGAGTAAAAGTACTGCAGCATCAGGTCAGGGCTGTGTACAGCATAAGCCCCCAAACAATTTAGTTGTAAATTAGATATCCAGGGAAGAGGATACTAAAGAATTCACATTAATAGACAGCATTGTCATTTAAACTGAGCTCTGGTAACAGCCACCCATTAGTTATATTAATGTGGTTTTGCACTGTTTCCAGTGTATTATCACTAAAGGGACATATTGTTAGATAAGAATATGTCCTGGGTTCAGCAGTAGCTGAAGAATAGAGTTCAGTATTGTTGTCTTATTGGTTATCCCACTTCACTTCTCACCTTGGATTTATTCTACCCCCATCTGCCTGGTGTACCTTTTAAACAAAGCTCCAAAGAAAAGACTCCAGATAGATGTAATTTCCCTCTGGCTTGTCTGTGGTGGCATTTCCTTGGTGCCCATGGTGAGGAGGACTTTCTCAGCCCCTTGCTGGCTCCTGGCTCTGCTGGAACTGTGTTAACCATGGGGCTGTGGGGAGCTCTTAGGGGCTGGTGCTGGCCCTGGCTGGCCCCTGCTCTGGGAGTGGTGGCACCACAGGGGCTGGGAGTGTTGATGCCCTGCATCTCCCTGCTTGAAGGGCTGTGCAGAGATGGACAGAGGGGAGGGATGGGCTTGATGACTCAGACACTGGTTATTTGGCTAATCCCTGCTCAATGTCTGGTGCTACGAAGTTACTTTTTCTCCTTAAGCAGATGAATGAACACAAAATGTGACTGTTGCCTACTGGCTATGTTGTGTTAAGTGCTGAAAAAACCTCCAGAGATTAAATAACAGCTCCAGAAATCTATCTCACTAGCTACTTACTGTTTGGTTTTTTCCTCCTTCTAATATGCAGTGAAGATATAAAAGCCTAAAACAGCAGTAAAAAAAGTCAGATGAATATTTTACTTTCAGACATTGACTTTCGTTAATTTTTTTAGAAGAAGGAAATTTCAGCATGTAATTTAGAGAATTGTGTATTAAAAAAATAACAATGAAGTAACCTTGGCAGTAGGAAAATAACTGGTGTGTATTGTATTTGTTCTCTGCTATCCTTGGTTAGGGAATTAATCCTCTCTTTGCACCGTGAGGCTCAGCTGTAGGTTTTAGCAAAAATGATTTGGGATCAGATCAGATCTGTGATGTCTGCTTGCAGTAAGGAAATATCTCCTAATCAAGAGACAGAGCCAAGGAGGAAACCCTGATCTTTCTCAGATAGCGCTTTAGAAAACTTGCCTTCCAAGATGTTTGATAAAACAGGTAAGACCACAGAACTAGCTAAAGAAGGTCATAGATTTTGGGCTAGAATAGCCTCCAAGATTGGTCTAACATGCACTAAAACTGGACACAGCCTCTTTCTTCCCCAAAGTGAGCTGCATAGCCAGACCTTTGTGTATCTTTGTTATCTTTCTCCCATCACCTTTGAGAGGTTACTGCCCGTCCCACTGCGAAACATGCTGCCAGATGTGACTGGTGGCTGTTAACTGGGAGTTATTTTTACTAGAGGCTTATCTAAAAGAAAGCAGAAAAACACCAGTCTTACTGTGCAGACAGTAATGCTGGGGATATGCACTGCTCGGTTGGTTTGTCCCACTGTGTACGGTCAGGCTGATGGCTATGTGCAGGTGCTGGACTCATCCAGGCAGATATCCATTAGGTTCATCTGTTTCATGTTGACATAAACTCATGTGCCCTCAACATGGGCTTGTTGTGCTGAGACTGTCACCCTGAGCGATGGCTGTTCATGTGATAACTCAATGTAACTATTGGATAGGGAATGACTTACAGAGGCTTTTTATCACACCACTGTAGAGCAAAAATTCAAGTTTTTATAAATGGGGACCAGTTCCTGTTAAAATAAATCAGAGTATCTGCTGCTCCCTGTGCTTCCTGCATGTTTAATTCACACCCAGCTCTCTCAGGAGAAGCCATCTGGCCAGCACGCTGTGGGGCACAGGCTCAGCACCACTGTCCTCAGAAGCAGCACTCCCACTGGTGTGAAAGGACTGCCTAGTCATTATTGCAGCTAAGGAATGAACCTCACCTCACATGGGTACAACCTTTGCAGTATGCAGAGCAATAGGTTGCGCTGCTGATTTTAGGACTTTCCTTCCAAGTGTTGGCCTTCGGGGACCCAGAAAGCAATGAGGAGAGACCTGCAGTGAAGGGAGGTGGGAAATGAAGGATGTTTGTGGTCATGAAGGGATAGAGCGGGTTTGAGGAGACACAAGACTGAGGCCACGAGCAATTCTGTCTCTCCAGCCGTAATTTCTGAGGAAGGGTTGCTGCTCTGGTACAGCCAGCAGGGTTAAATGAACATTTTGTTGCACAGCTTTTTCTTTTTGGGATGTAATACAGCAACTTTTTCTAATTCTACTGAAGAAGGCTGAATAAATTTTTTTAATAGCAGTCAGGATATATGGGTTTACTTTCTCTTTTCAGCTATGGTCTTTTTAGAGTATTCCCTCATCTGGTCTGGAAGGAATTTGGACAGGGCATTGTACAAGGCATAGTGCATTCTTCTTGTGGTTGTGGATGGCAAATCCGACTTGCATGGCGTGATAAAATAGCTTTGGTGTCTCTGTTACACTGGTGATGGTGGGGTCCCCAAAACTGAGCAAGACGTCTAGGGGCTGACTGCCTTTTTTCTAGAGTGAACTAGCACACATGCTAATTTGTAGCCTCAAGAATTAATTTTGCCAGAGAGTGGGTTAGGCAGAAGAGGGGATGAATGAATGTTTGGTCTTGGAAATTATTCTGTATTTCATGGCTTCTAAAGAGAATTTTCTCCCCCTCGGCTTCCTCCCCTGCTTCATTTCCACTGTGGTGAGGGGAAGAGACTGATTTTTTTCTTTTCTATTCTGCTTTACAATGGGATGTAACTTGGTTATAGTTTAGTGCCACTTATGTCATAGTGTTTAGCAGAGGAGCACTTACTTCAGCACCTGAATTCCCACCACACAGTCCCTGGTTCTGGCAACATTGGCAGCTTCAGATGAAATACATTTTCTTCTCACCCCCATGGTCTTTCTGCGTGAAGCTTCACCTATTCTGCTCCGGTGCAGATACTATGATGGTTGGTGCTTCACAGGTGTAGAGCACTGGTTTTCTGCAGCTTCACCTCAGAGGATTCATCTGGTGAGGTATTTTTGGTACCCAGTCCAAAGCACGAAGGCTGCATGTAAAGTTCACTGATGTTTCTGAGACTTGTTGATGACCAGTTGATTCCCAGCTGTTTGACGCAGGTAGCATGGGGTGAACGACAGCACAAAAGACTGTAAACCAGCTTCCATATTTTAACCTGGCTTTTCTACAGGGGAAGGGGGGTTGTTTCCTGGCATTTCTCCACAGCTCTGCACAGCCTAAAATTAAATTGCTAGAGTGCAGCCCTGAGAGACCTTAATTTACATTTCAATAGTACAGTGTAAATCTCCTTGCTGGAGTAAGCTTCAGGTTCTGGTTAATCACTAAGGTTTTTGATACTGGCGAGGAATAGATGTTTAACTTTGAGGGTTAAACTATAATTTCCTTTGCTGTGGAGGGTATAAGAGCAGGAACTCTGCCCCTCTGTTAGAAGGGTTTAAAAAGTATCAACCCACAGCTTTTAATTATTTCCCCCTCAGATGAGAACTGACACAGGAGGAGCAGAGTTGTGTAAAAAAATTACCACTGCTCAGCCTCTGTGCAGGGGGGCGCTGCAGTCCCTCCTCCCCTCCATCCCTATCCCATCCCATGTGGTTTATTTCAGTTTCATGTGCAAAGGAGGCAGGTGCCTAGGGAATCAGGGATGCTACCATGACCTTTGTTGCCATGCTCTGCCCCTGGCAGAGCCCTGGACAGCTGCTGCAGTGGTTCCCAGCTGTATGTGAGGGGCAGCCTTGGGTCCTTTCTCTCCCTGGGACTCCCTTGTCCTCCATCCCTGTCCCTCTACTGAGAATGGAGGAAGCTGTCCAGAGCTGCTGTGCTGGCCCTCCATCTCATCATTGGTGCTTTTCCATCCTGCCCTGTCCCTGGTTAGTCCTCTGTCCTGTAGGGCTGGATTGCCGGCATGCTGAGAGGCAGAAAGGCAGCTCTTGCTTTTGATGGCTTGGACAACCTTAAACAATGTATTTTATGCTGAATTAGTGTAAAGGAGGATATAGCAGCTGGTGGAAAATACTGGGATGTGTTCACAGGGCAGGTGGCACAAGGCATCCTGTCCTGTCCACTGCCTGGGCAGCTGTGAGAGGTGATGCTCCAGTGAGGAAATGTATCTATCAGAGTAAAAAAAAATTACTGTCACTGGGAGGAAAATCTGTTCTTGGCTTACTGATGCTTAAAAGAAACTGACTGCCGGTTTCTGCAGATCCTTTTCTCTTTTAATCTTCTTCCCTTTCAAAAGGGAAGCTTTCCCTTGCTACCCAGACCTACCTGGTACCAGGAGGATGCTGTAGGGACTTATGTTCCAACCTGCAGAGGCCTGTGTCTGTAGTGCTCTTGCCAAGGTAGGAGGAGACGTGTATGGGGTTCTGACAACACCCGATGAGGGCACCCTGGCCTGCAGAGCAATCTCTGATGTATGAAGCTGCTGCACTTTTCTTCTTGTACTGTGGCACATCTGGGTCTTGCTCCTGTAGACTGTAGGTGTAGTGGATGCCTGTCCCATTGCAGTGCAAATACCTAGGGGCACACTCAAAAGCCTGAAAAAGGAGAGGGGGGACATGCCAGTACAAAATCCTTTTAATGGGGTTAGTCTGAAGAATCGAATCCCACTGCACAGCTGTTCTGTGGAGTTACTCTCTTTCTACCTTTGTTGGATAATTTTTTGTTTGGTAGGAAAAACATATTACAGTTGTGGGTGAAAAAAAAACCCTTCCAATGAAACAGTGCTCAGAAACTCAGCTGGCATCAAAACAACTTTTGATATGAGCAGTTGAAATGTTAAAAGTTGTATTGCCATAAAATGAAAGTGCATGTTAGATGTATCCAAGCATCAGCACAGTTTTCTCAAGCAGAAACAAAATGGTAAGCTCCATTCATCCATCTTATTAGAAGCTAAAAGGATCTGATTTTACCACTAAGCATGCTGTGAGGTGGACTTTCAGGGTGTTCCTCTCTTCCTCCCCCCTTTACCCAGCTCTATCCTTTCTCTGTTGTGCACTGTTGTCCTTCCTGAAGATGCGTTCCGTGTCCTTTCTGGAAAACAAAACCCCCAATCTCATTTCCCAGACTCCCATGTGCACCACCTGCTCTGTGACTCCCACAGGGTGTTTCTCTGTACGCTGAAAAAATCAGCTGGGCTGACAGACACAAGTGCACTGTGTTACCTTAAACCCAAACCTCCAACCCTCCAAACCTCCAACCCTCCAAACCCAAGAAGCTGCTTCCTGAACAGGGTGATTATTCCTTGAGGGTGGCCTTCCAGATTACCTTGGGAGCAGCTACAGATGTTGACAGATGCCATAAGCGCTATATGACATTACAAGAAATGGAGCCAGGTCAGATGTGCGGGTACTGTAAAGAAGTGCCTTGGATGCTTAAAAAAATGTTACAGCAAATGAATGTGTGAGGCAGTCAGTGACCTCTGAGAGTGTAGATCTGACTCCCTTAATGCTTGACAAATGGCTTAAGCTTAGTGGCTGGCTTTGGAGGAATGGAGCATGCACTCAGGCAAGCGTAAGCATTTTTTCTAGAATAAAGCAGGAGTTAATGTGCTACAATAAAAGCATATGCTTTATTTAATGACCCATTTCATCATGTAATTCCTGTCTTTAGCTATGAAATGCAAGCAGTTTTCAAGAAGGCTGGGAGTGTCCCAGCAATGATGTGCCTGTTATCTTATTTATGAGGGAAGGGAGGAAGCAAATGAGCTATAAACAATTTCCATCAATGCTGGGGATGTCCTCTTTGGAATGGGCCTGGCATAGTGGCCCTCAGGTCATCTCTGCTGCATGCCAGGCAGGAACCTTTTCCTTGCCCTTTTACCTGCCAGCTGCTGCTCAAAAACCATCAATGTTTTACAGGTAAAATGTCAAAAATGATTCTGAAGAGTTGTGTTGGACTGCTGACTCCACAGAGCAGTGCTGCAGCTCCTCTCATGCCATGCAGATGGGGGGCTAGGTCACTCAGCCATGCTGCTCTAACACTCGCAACTCCTCTTTTCTTCATCCTCTGCCGCTGACAATAAAAACTGAAGAGCTCTGCTCTTACTGTCCAGCAAACCATCTGGTAAATAATAAATGGTGATCATAAATTATACTTCTTTACGGAATACACTGGAGCAGATGTGGTCAGTTGCATATAATCACACATGCTCCTTATTTCTCCAGGAAAAGGGATATTAAAAGGATGAGAGATAATAAAATATTCAGTAACCATTAGTAACTGGAAGATAATGCATTACAGTTGTATCTTTTGTACTTAAAAATGAGAACAGTTCTGCACTTCGTATCCTTCTCTAGCTTGTTCTTCATAGCTGATTGCTTCACATGCTGCTTTATGGTCCTGCCTGGTATGGGCTCGGTTCAAAATGGCCACAGCAGAATTTTCAGCAGGTCCAGAAAAAAATGTGAAAAGTGCTAAGCTGCACAAAAAGCATAAAATCGGCAAAGTTAGTTTTCCAACTGTGGCATGCTGAAGTGGTCGTTACAGTGGTGTTTGGGGGTGGGGAAGAAAAACACAAGTTTTAAACAGACAATTGGAAGTCAAGCTAGTGGCCTGTCAGGTAGCTCATCTGGGAGGGTTATTTCAGTCCAGTCCATTGCTGTAGTCTGTGTCTTAGTGCTGTTCCATGAGTGTCTGTGCTGCGCAGGTGGAGGGGCAGTGCAGGGAAGGGGTGACTTTTGTCTCCCAGTGTCACCAGAGGTGCTGTACCAAGTGACCCAGGCATCAAAGGCTGTCCAGCCAAAGCGGACCTGGGGACCTGTTTGTCGGCGGGAAGTGATCTTCAGCTGATCCTTGGAGTCATCGTAAGTGGCCAAACCCATATTTTACCCAGGTGAGTGTGCTCATACAGCTGTGTGTTAATATGTGCGATAAGATGAAGGTTGGCTAAATACATACAGTAACTTCTAAGCTAGTTAAACATACAACTGTCTTATCTGATGTGCTTTTTATGGTTTAGCATTTACTCTGGTAGTTTTTATGATATGCTTTCTTTACATTCTAAGGAGCTGAACTTCTTTTCTCCATTATCGCATTTCTATCAAACAGGCAAGTATTTTTTCCTGTATGTTTTTCTTCCATGTAATGTCCTCGTCTTTGTTTGTCTTACGGCATGCTGCAGTCCCCATGGAAGTATCTTGTGACCATCGTGTTGGATCAAAGTTCAGAATTGGTTGCTTTCCACCAGAGAATCCCCTTGGCCTCTTGTTCATATGCTCACTTGTCTACATTAAGTAGATAAGAGCTCTTTTTCTTGACTTATTGTTTATCTATTTTGCTGTTCACGTTGGAGGGGATCACAAACTCTCTCTGGCCCTTGTGTATAGGTAGGGCATCTAGGGACAGTAGAAGCAGTGTGTTTATTTTCTGAGTTTTCCTCTTAGCGCACAAGGCGAATAACTGGAATTTCATTCTCTTGTTGCTTACCCATGCTGTCCAGAATTCACGTCTTAAAGGGCAGTTTATCTCTGGAGAGCTAATGTATAGAAGTGGAACATTCTTATGGAGCAATTTCATTTCCTGTGTGCATACCGATTTGGATTTAGTTTTGTTCATTGCAGATGAATTTCCTAACTACTTCTGCTTATTTTCTTCTTGCTCATGGCCTGCAGATACACTTGAAGAGGAATGAAATGGATTTTCTTCTGACTTTCCCAACGCAAGAGAGCCATGAAGTAAGATTTGGTTTGGAGGGCCAAATTGAGCCCCCATTTAGATCTGTGGGAGGACTCTAAAGGCACAGAGAAAGGACATGAAAATTTCAGTGGTGGAGGTTGTGTACAGCTCGGGAGTAACACAGAAGGAGCCCTGGGTCAGCAGGAGTCAGAAATACCCATCTCCTTGTTTGTGAAATGGGCAACTCTCACATAAACCATGAACACATGGGAACTCCTTTGATGCTGCTTGTGCAGAATGGGTTTGCAAAGTTCAGCTGTCTTTTGAAACAAAATTTTGTTTAAGACATACCCCTGAGACGCCACATTGAAGAGGAATAAAACTTTCAGGCATGCGGAGGACACTAGTTCATGCTAGGGTTAGTTTTAAATGTTTTTTAACTATGTTGTGAATAGCATCCATCAATAAGAGGAGACATAGGGGCAGCAAGTTTGCCCTTGATTACAGCTGTCATTGTCGCAGGTCCTTAGTTTCTGAGTAAGATGTGTGAAGGCAGACAGTGAGTGTTTCTTTTGTTAGTAAGCTTTAATACCACTCATGTCAATGTAATGCCATTATGCCAATGGGAAAAGAAGAGCCTCCATTGCTCTAGTTTCACTTCTACAGGGAATGAAACAGTAAAGCAGCACTACTGCCATAAAGTAGACCTTTGGTCTTCACATGAAGTTTAGTGATGTGCAGGGATCACTACAGAAAAGGAATCAGTTGGCAAGGTTAGTGAGAAAGGAAATTAAATCTGCATAAGTCTCTGGAGTTTGGGTTTATTTGGGGTTTTTGAACAGCACAGATTTACTAGGATGTTTTGTAATGTCTAATTCTCTCACCAAGCAACTAGTTTGTGCCACAGCAGCAGAAATCAGGTATGCAAAATACCAACAAATGTAGATTTTTTTTACCCAGAAGAAGAGTGTATGTTCAGGTGTTTTTAAGGATCCCTTAAAGAAACATAAAACATGTTGTTTAAGCTCTTGTACAAAATCATAACCAGTTGCAGGCACTGGAACTGAAAAATGGGAATTTGTAAATCTTTCCAGGCTTACCTGCAAGCATCCTATCAAAGCATCCATGGTATGAGCAAGACTCCCATGGTTTTGACAGAGAAATTTACTTTTGAAACTTAGTTATGAAACAGGTTGATATTAGAAAACTATAATGCTAGTCTGAGACTCTTGTGTCTGGGGGAAAAGCTGGCTTCTCAAGGCTCCAGATTGTTCTCTCAATACACATTCTCTTCCCACTGAGGCCAAGCTCAATTCAGTTGACACAGGGGAGGCCAGGGCGCACTTTTGCTCAGCTGCCAGCTGCAGCCCAGCAAAGCTGCTCCTCCGTGGTCCCACTCAAATCCACTCCAGACAGGCTGCAGAGCAGGGAGAGCAACTTACGGAGAAACTGCAGCTGATCTTTTGTGAAAATGGACCTTTCATAACAGAAAGTGCAGTGGAAACAAGGGAAGAGGGAAGATGGGAGAGGACTCTGTCCATCCCCTCTCCATCAGGCTGGGATTTGGGGCTGCCTTGGTACCCCTGGGGAAACCACAGACACCCACTCCTCCTCCTTCTCCTGCTGAGGGGGCATGAGATGGTTTCAGCTGCATACTCAGTAGCTGTATTTCTGGCAAGATGTGCTGGTTATCATACCTGTTTCTCAAGAAGAATAAAATCAGTGCACAGGTTGAGTTTCGTGATCCTGTCCATCCCAAGTTAAACTTGGCAAACCTGTGTGCAGAGCATCGCAGCCTTACGGGCATTTCCAAGCACAAGTTTTGTGAAGTAAACATAAAGCCCCTCTTTGAAAACTACAATCGTAATCCATTTTTCTTCAGCATAACTCCTGCTTTAATAATGACTATCCTTTAATCTATGGAGAGCTGAAGTAGGTAAATCGATATTTATCTGTATTAACTACAAACTAGCTACAAGTTGTCACTACAACTTCATTAGAATTTATTAAAAAAGAGAAAGTTTAAACTACATGGACTTTACATTGTTGAAAAGAAGCGGTAGACACTGTTCTGTTTTTTCTTGTCCAATACATATGGGTATTGTACTACTGCACTATCTGGTAGCACTGTTATAGATAAGGGTTTATTGACATTTCCTTTCTCATTTGTATTCAGGTACATTGCACATAGTTAATGATGGCTGACACTTTGCTGATTCAAAACCAAAAAAATATCTAAAATCTCAAATTCTTTGCATGTATTTCCAGTGATTGAAATGGCAAGGACAAAAATCACCCTCATGCTGTGGGCAGTGTTTACATCAAATAATTAACAGAACTTTTGTGGCTCAGTTTATTGGATCTTCTGAAAATGAGTGTTAGTTGTAGTGACATGATAATGATGGGTGTGACACATGAAACCCCACCAAGACATTAAATACATATCTCTCAAGCAAAACTGCAGTGCTAGAGGACAATTCTGAGTTTGGGTCTCTGTTCCATGTCTCACTGCAAACAATGCAGAGGTGTTTTGTCAAGCACTAGTCTGCACTAGGGGTTTGAGACCACTGGTTAAGGAACAAAGAAAAAAAGTATAATTTTTAATTTAAATGTTGTATATACTCTCTGCAGCAGCTGACTTGTATAAAGATGTTGTTTGGTGTGGAGGTTTCAAATAAGAAGTCTGTCACTGCATTTTTAACAGCATATTTCAGCAGAGAACCCCTGCCTGCCCACAGCGAAACCCATCCCCAGGACCTAACCATAATTTCAAACAACAGAAGAGTTTCGATGCGTTACAGAGTCCTGCAGATTGGCTGGCTGCTTCTCAAGTCCAAGATTTATACTATATTTAATATGGATGAAAACTGGAACCATGAGTTTTAAACTATTAATGGAAGAGCAGTAGATTTGTGCAATCAGGTAAGGTCACTTGTCGAGAAAGAATAGATTCAATATCATTCAGATCAATGTGTTTCAGTACATTCTCTTAAAGCATCCCTGTTTCCAGGCAGCCTGTAAACCCTAACCATTTCCTGAAGCAATTAAGTATAATGCAAAAGTAAAGCAGAGATGAAAACAAAAATGAAATATCCACCGTAAAACATGGAGGAAACCTCATGTCACTTCTCACTTACTCATAGCACTAAGTGCTGTTAATCATCTACTATTTGTAGCACTGTCAGGCGAATGTTTGAGATTTTAGGTGATTTATATGTCTGTTGTCCACTTTGCAATGCAAATGACTGGAAGTGCATGTGGTCTGTTGCCAAATGTCAGTTGGGAAGAGGTAACCTGCAACTTTGTGTGCTCTGGGAACACCTCTGACTCCCCTTGAGTCATTCCCACTGAATGTATAACCTTTTTCTAACTTGATCATAAACGTCTGGTTGTGTAAGTACCACTGCACTATCTGAATATCTCATCTTTCCAAATCCTGTCACATAACCCTTTGTACTGTAAATATTTAAAGTAACGTATGCCCAGTCTCTGGGGTCATGCATCTGGTGGTATTGTTACTGGGACTTCCAGACCAAGGGCTGAACAAAAGCATTTTGTACAGCTAAATGAAAATGTGTTTGCTTTGGAAGGAATAGATCTGAAAGAGGAATGAAAAGTTGACCACGGCTTTTGTGTTGACAGACAGAATAATAGATAATACTCTTGAAAAGGAAAAGACAGGTTCAGTCTCTTTTTCATGTTAGAGCATTTATTAACCCTATTGGGCCAAATGATTCTGTCTCTGACTCTTTCAAGGGCAGCAAGTACCCTAAAGATCACTTCCCTGTTTCAGACGGATCTACAGCAAAGCTCAAAGAAATGCCAGGGTTGAAATGCAGATGTTATATATATGTTTATTAGCTGCTAATCATTAGATGTTAAGTGCGAACTCCATGCTAGTAAAAGGAGCTTGGCCTTCATCCTACCATAGGGGAATGCCTGAAGCTGCTGGGGTCAAGCCTCACACTGCAATCCTCTGGTGCCACAGAAATGGCTTTAAAATGATAGATTTTTTTTTTTTTTCATCAAAAGGCTAAAAGTTTGTGTGACATTAAAAAAAAAAGGTGAATCCTGTAAGCTGCCATTATTCTTTAGGTGTTTTCCCTTAAAGTAACCCTTAAGTCCTGCACCTGTGTAAAAACCCAGTTCACACTCAATATCTTTAATGTTGATTCAGTTATTTTTAAATAAGAATATTGTAATTTGTGAATCACAATGATGCCAAGAAATACCTATTTGTTTCCTACCAGCTTTTTCTAGCATTGTGTTGTCTTCAAGCTTAGAATTACCCAGCCTTGCCTTAGGTAAGAGAGAGGAGTTTATGAAACTTTTTGCAGAAGGGAAATCTGTACTTGGCTCAGTTGTGTGGTTCAGTTTGGCACTTCTGTTGTGGTTGTCTTTTAAGAGAAGAGTAATACATCTTGGCAGTTAGTTTTGCGAGGGAATGCTGAGCTGCTGTTGGATAGATGCATGTATTTTCTGTTCTCCCAGGGTAGTGTTGTCTTGCTGTTATCATTTCCATTTTAGGTTGTATTGCGTTATTCGTTAAAAGCACCAAATGCTTTGTTTGGCTGGGATGAATAGTTGACTAATTTGCTTTATCTGAAAATAGATGTAATGCTGTGAAATATGAAATCTTTTGTGCCTGGAATTCTGATGCTCTCCAGAAGATGTGCTCTAAATATCACCTTTTGGCAGTTCAAGTAGAAAAGATATTGTAATTAAATTTTTGAAAAATAAGTATTCAAGTCATATTGTGCAAATCTCCATTCTTTCATGAAGAATCCTGATAAATTTCAGCTTACCTTTCCAGATTTTCAATTCATTTTAAGCAACCAGCACTTACATACTTATAAGTTTCTTGCAGTGACAGTGCTGATGACTTGAAAAATGTAACTTCCTGGATACCTGCAGAGTTCTCTGTATCTTTTCAGATCTTTTCCCCCTTTCCTGAAGCTTTGTCAGACCTTTTTTGTTAGTCTATAGTAGTTTTCCTGCATTCTTTAATGTTTTATAAACCTATTTAATCAGTCCATTATGCAGCAGTGTAAAAGTCACTTGAATATCTTCTCCAATAGTCACAACTTGGCTCAACACCAACGGGATAAACAGCTCCACAGATCTTTCTACATCACCACTTATTTATTCTTTTCTCAGACTTGACTTAGGGGATAGACTTTATTTGTTTCTCTGTTTCTGAACAACGATGCCATGTACCTCTACTAGTTAACAAGTCTTTGTGTCTGCACAGCACTTCAGTCACGCTTTGGTTATGTTTATCTTTGAGTTTTTCACTTCACATTATGTTATCATACACATTAAAGATAGATCTAGAGACCACTGAGGTAAATCTGAGGCTTTGTACTGACTTCAGTGAGCCTCATCTCTGTCCCCATGGGAACACCCAAACTTTTATATCACAAAAATAAGTTGAAAATACCTTTGTCTGTTAAGTAAGTTCATAATTAGCATGTATTATTTAAAGTAAAAGCATCCTGACATCTAATGAATACTATGTTCTAAGAACCTTTTACTAAGCTGACTCTTGCCATTCAGAAAAGCTATCTTAAACTTTTAAATTGGTTCTACTTCTCCATGCAGCTTCTTGAATTGCAGTAATTTATTTTATGAAAGTCTGTTTTGTTCACCACTGACTTCTGGGATTCAGTGCAGTAACATTAACACATCATTACAAATTTCAAACCTGACAAATTCATGTACTGTTTGAAAGGGGACTTTCCCCAGTTCATATATACAGAAGGAGTTCCTATTTGCTCTGCAAGTCATTTCTCACTTCTGAAATTCATTTCCTACTATGTGCAAAGGTTGTATTAGGTTTCTGCATGTGTTTTCAGATTTATGGCTGCAGTGGTATTGCTAATCACAGGGGGCAAATCTGGGATGGAAAAAGGAGTCAGGAATAGTTAGCAGTTCCCTGAGAAGCTATATTAAATGTTCAGTTGTGAATCATTTCAATGTGGAGGAAGAATAGGAAGTACTATAAGAAAAAACATTAGCCACAAACAAATTCACAGTCTAAAAAGAGTGGATGTGGAGATTTGGTCAAGTTACTGAGGATGAATTGTAAAGAATGAAACAGGAATGAGAGAAAAAATTCAGAAGAACTAAGTCATACAAAGATAAGCAAACCAAGAACACACAGTATAAAATACACCATTATATAAGTACAACAGCAGGAAGAAAAACCTTCCACTCAGTGAAGAGGGAAAGTTGTGGACAGATGAAATCTAAAATGCAGAAATATTTAAGCTTTCTTAGCTTCATTCCTCAGATTATCACTTGGAAAACTGCTATTTAGACTGGCAATAAGTAGATGGAAGCTTATGTTAGACCAGTGGAAAAACAGATGGGAGAACACTCAAAGCAATTTAACAAAATATCTGGATCATGACGTCTGTGCCAGGATATTGGAAGAACTGAATCAGTCATGAGTCATTATTAATCTTTGGGAATTTGTGCAGGGTAAGTGAAATTCTGAAGGAATGAAAACTTGGTACCTGCCTTTATCTTTAGGGAGAGAAGGCTCTTATTCTTTATTCTGAATGAGAGAAAACCAATCCCTCCAAATATTAATTTTTGTTCTCTCAGGATACAACAAAATGAAATGAGCTTCCAGTGAAGAAAGGCAAGTTTGGTTAAGACAGTAAAACATAAAAAAATCCCCTAAACTTTTCTAATGTTAAAGGCATACTCATTCATGGAAACAGATTTCTTAGAGAGATTTTGAAAGCACCATTGTGGTGCACTGTTACGATTAGGTTAGACATCGTCTGCGAGGAAAAGTGGAGGCACCTTTGATCCTGCTTAAGGGTAAGAAATGGGTTATATTGTCTCCCAAGGTTCCTCTTAGGTTAGATGTCTATTTTTTAGAGTGTCATCAGTAAAAATCTATATTTTGAGTGTTCCTGTATATTCTCTTTTTCACCAATGCATAAAAACACTTGCAGCTGAACTCTGTTGTGTTTTCACATTTGATGCTACCTATTTGAAAACCAGACCTTTTTACAATGACTGCTTGTTTCCCTTCCCTCCCTCTAAATTGTACGAAAACATACAAAAAGGTTGTGGGGAAGCCTTCTCTAAATGATTAAAAATGCACAGGGTTAAAAAAAGTCTTTGGCCGTCTACTCAAAATATACAGGAGAAAAAACACGTTGACATGTGTTACTAGGCAGAAGAGGTTTATAAAATAGGTAAACCCGAGAATAATCAGTAGTGTAAATGATGACTGCAGATGACTGTACAGTTTCTGCAATTTAATAGTGGTCCTTATGTTGTGAGAGATCTGAATCAGAAATCTTTGTTCCACTCTGCTAACTGTGAAATGACCAAATCTTCATGTAAAAGATGGTCTCTTTTCTGAAGGGTTTATAATCTATGTTGTAAGCCAGTGGAAGGACTTGAGAAGCAGGTGGTGGGCAGTGTAACACAGATGATTATGTGCAATTAACCTGACAGTGGTAGTCACAATCCATCTTCTGCCCTCTCAGCTTCTTCTTAACTGTGGGCTGTGGCTGCTTTTAACAACAGGTCTCAGAATTTCTTATTCCTCAGGTGTTCTCCTTGCTTCAGAGGCGTCTTCAGAGCCTTTGATTTCCTTTCTGGACCTTTCTTTTTCTTCCAAAAGAAGAAATATGTCCCGATGGCCTTTTTGCTATTTTCCTCTGATATCCATATCCTTAGTTTTGATTTGCAAAGTAAAGTACATTTCAAACTACAGTTACAGGAAATAATCACTATTAACCTTTCATTGCGCCCTCTCTTTTTTTGTTTGTAACATGCTTGTTTTCCTTGGCTGCCTGATTAAGGAAATGATTTTTCTAGCAAAGACTGGGATTTTTTGCAGCACCTACTAAAATAGGATTTAAATCTGTTGGCACCTAGGTGCCTGCTATAGTCTTTTATCAAATTACATTAAGAATAGAATCACTAGAAAGCCTTCTGTTTTGAATGCATCAAAATCAAACTGTCTGAAAAGTTGCTGCAAAAGAATATGGAGTTTTCCTGGGGGAAGTAAAATAAATATTTTAATTTTTCTTGATGTTGGATAGAAATTTAGAGAGTTTTCCTCATTATTATAAACCATTATGTTATGTTTAGCTGTGCAAGAATTTGATCAATAATTTTAGCTTCATTGACAATAGAAAAGTTTTAAAAATAGCCTGTTTGAATTACATTCGTACAAGTGAGATGTGTCTGAAACTTTCCCGAGTGTTAAATTTAATTCACTTTAAGTCTTACACAGACAACGCTTAACAGACTCATGCCATGCCGTTCAGGTAATATATTTTAGCGAATTCAAAGGTGTATGTATGTGGAATAAAAGTCACCATCCCTGTATTAAAAAAACATGTGGATATGGTACTGAGGGAGATGGTTTAGTGGTATACTTGGCGGTATTAGGTTAATGGCTGGTCCTGATGATCTCAAAAGGTCTTTTCTAACCTAAATGATTCAATGATTCTGTGATTCTATATGTGAGGGCTTCTTTTTCTCCTTTGGTTTAACTTCTATCTCAACAGTACCTAACTAAAACCAAACCTCAAACTCTATGTTTTGAAACATTCTTACACATCTGAAAACACTGTTGTAATTGTACTGTTATTATCATCCAAAAGAGCAAACCTCTCAGGACAGAAAAATATCAGTATGGGCCTTTGGACGAGCTTTTGTCGTGTCATTCTGTCTTTTATTTGGTATTGGTCAACTTTCTTTCCTTCCTGTCTGCCTGCCCTACTGCCTGCCTGCCTGCCTGTTAAATTTGCTTATTATTCACATATTTCTCACTAAGCACATTGACTGTAAGATGGGGATGATCAAAGCAGCTGAAATTTAGATACTGCATTTCCTTGCCAACATATAGTAAAACAGATGGGAATGCAAATTACTCCTATCTTAATTCCAGAGATCACTATCTCAGTCAATAACTTTAAAATAACTTATAGCTTTAAAACATTAAATATGATAAAGAAGGTTTACTCTTGGATAAGGAAGGTGTCAGTAATTATCCAGCCAAGAGCAAGACTGAAAAATATTGTCACATTTCCCAGTCTTTCATTGACCTCATGGGAGCTCTCTGTGACAAATCAGCTACAAGGTCTTCTATCTATAGAGTAAGAATTGTGTGCATGTGTGTCAGAGGTAATAAGACATGTGTCTTGTATTACAGATGATTTGCTTTTGGGGCAGATATATTCTCAAAAGCACAATAAATGGTGTTTTGTCTACCTGAAAAAAGCAGTGACATGTTAACTGAAAATGCATCAAAATTAAAAAACCCACCACTCTTCTATGCAGGAAAGCTCAGGGATTGAAGCAACATAGTCCATGACACTTTGTACAATTAATTTTTCCCCTTTCCTTTGCTCACTTATACCAATTTTATTGCATTGTAGAAGCCGTTTGTATTCTTGTACTTGCACTTCTGCCTTCCTGAAAAGTTAGTGCAATCTCCATTACTCTCACAGTCTCTCCTAAAGAGACCTGTCAGAAAAGGCACTCAGCAGTTCTGACAAATAGTTGTCCAGACTTTGATTTCACAGAGTGGAATAATCTGTAGTCATAGCCTTTCATTCAGCAAGTCCTGATGCCTGAGCCCTTCTGTCCACAGCTGTTAAGCACACATATTTAACCCATCATTCCTCATGTGGCAGACGATGTGATTAAAACCCTGCTGAGCACTAGCTACTCTCAGGGATCCCATAAATGCTTGCAGCATCCAATATCCTTTTTACCCTTTTTTTTTTGAGAGACAGAGAAGTTCTTCAACTAGCGCCATCGACTGAAGGGGTACTAGACTATTCCTAGTAAAACAAACCTTTTCACATACTGGGCAGGAAGAATTCAGTAACAGGAGGATGATTTTGCTGTGGGAACAACTGTCTGTAAGAACAAGCCTTCTTACATGGACCTATATGCCAAATGCTAGGCTGCTGGTACAATGTAGATGCATCATGAGTGCAACAAAGTTCCATTAATGCTTTGGAAATTGTTTTTCTATATCCCTAGTTTCTATGTCCTTTTAATTCGGTACCATCTTTTTGCTGTCCTCTCAGTTTCTTTGTTATTGTAATTATAGCTGTTTCAATCACAACAAAATTTTTAACATCTTTCCTTCCTGCTGGACATTGAAAGTATTGATTAAGCATGTGCCCTATATGTGTTTCTTTTCTTGTTCCAGGGTTTATTGGAAGGCAGACTGGTAGATAAAACATGCATTTTTTTGTTCTCTCTGTGTGAGACCTAACAGGACACAGAAACGACTTCTCAAAAGAACACAATAAAAAAGCTACCAAGCCATATTCCAGTTATATCTCTACCACTGACTACAATAACCTTCCTCAAGCATTTCTATTAGTTAGCAAGGTGCTGTGAGCAGGAAGCATTTTCATGCCACCATTTCTTTGTACCTTCTCTTTTCATTTCCTTCCTTAAAGCCACTGCCCCTTGTCCTACCCCTACATGCCCTTGTAAAAAGTCCCTCTCCAGATTTCTTGTAGGACTCCTTTAAGATACTGAAAGGCTGTTGGAAGGTCTCCACGAAGCCTTCTCTTCTCCCGGCTCAACAGCCCCATTACTCAGCCTGTCTTCATAGGGGAGGTGCTTCAGTCTTCTGATATATTATCTTTTACTGTCAAACACTAAATATTTTGCTCACAGTAAAGATCTAATTCACTCTGGGCAATAAGACACCAAGCTGCATGCTACTCTAATTGCAACAGACCTCTGCAGTGTTTAGCCGCTGTGGTGCATAGAGTTCACTCTCAATAAACCGCTGTGCTGCAGTGTGGGTCCTGGCAATAATATGAAATCAGCTGAGGAAGGTCAACTGTGAAATGAATTTATTACAAAAATTGACAGGACACAAAACACCTGATTTGATTCTATCAGAACTGTTTTACTCAGACTGTGTGTATGGCATATGTTTATAGAGCATGTCGCGTGCGTAGTAAGGGTATAGATATAATGCTGCCCTACAGAACTGGAAATTTTCTGTATTCCAGGAAGAAAGAAGAGTCTTGTACTATCCATGAGGTCAGACTAGATGATCATAGTCATTCCCCATGGCCTTAAAATTGCTGAGTAGAAGCAGAGTGGTCCACAAAACCTGCTGACAACTTAGCTGGGAAAACCTAGTTTTCCTTGCAACCATTTAGATGAAGCAGTAATGGTTGCTACTGGAAAAAAAAAGAAAAAGAAAAAGACTTCTTGAAGCTCCTTTGTGAAATGAAGTGATAATCATGATTCTGAACCACCCAAGGGTGTTTTGTGTCTTATTTGGTGCTTTCAGTGCACGTTCCAGATTCTCCTGTAAAAGGCACAGCTGTACACAAGTGCCGAGTATTGCTATTATTAATAAAGGACCATAGTGGTTCTAAATTTAGAGTTATAGTTCAATGTAGAGTTTAAGTAAGTTCTTTGTCTGGGTTCCAACCACGAGGGTCTGCATGTAAGCAGTCTCTGCCAATTACTGACAATGACGTATGTAAGATAGTGCCTGCTTGTGTCTTATTATTTTGATTTGAAGATACCGTAGCAGGATCATTCAGAATGCTAAAACCCTAAGAGAGGATGAACATGCTGATAACATGAGCATAAAGCTGTCAAAGGCAGAAAACCCTGAGTATGTCTGCAAGCAGGGCTTTTGCCAAACAGCAAACTGAATGTGCCCTTTGAACACTGTAACATATGTTGTACTCTATATCTTAAACAGGGTTCCTCTGCCAAGTACTTTTAAGTTAATTTATGTAAGAGGGAATCAAAATGACCCTTAGATATGTTTATGAGAAATATTTTGTTTGATGGGGGCTAGCGTATACCAGATGTAAAACATACTGCAAGTACAGATTCTCCTGGGAAAATAGTCAACGAGTACATGTTTAGTGGTAAATACTTTTTGTGTGGCATGAAGCTGTTGCATAAGAAGAGCTACCTGCCCTTCCATCCTCTGATTTATCAGAGGAAATTATTTGAATAGGACAGATACCCTTCCTTACTAAAGGTTAGATATGTCGTTAACTCACTCTTGTCCTCAAAACCGTGTACATGGAATGTATAGACAACCACTATTTTTCCCCATAAAATAAACATTTTTGCTTTTATTTTTGGAATTCACACTTTGACTTATTCAATAAAATATAAAGAGGCACTTGTGTAGCACACGCTCACAGAAAGGGCAAAATGCTCTCACAGAAGTGATCTAGCACACAGGAGCCTGCTGTTACCATTTATTTACTCTGCAGGCTCATGCTACTGAAAAAGATGTGAGTCAGGCCTAACCCCTTGCAATCAGAAAATAAGATGTTTGGATTATTTAGCATATGAGAGACTGATGTGATACAAATGCAAAAGGCCAGCAAGTAAGATCAATTATAGTGTTGAGGATTGTCAAGAGTTTCTAGTCCTCAGAGACATTTGTAAATCCTGTGTCCACAAAAGTCATTATCCATGTTTATCTAGGTCAGGCTGCCAAATGAAATATATATTTATGTATCCTCCATTCCAGGCTGAGCTTCATGTCAAAAATATCATCAGGAAATGTGAACAAACACATGGTGACTGTACTGATTGTGGTTGCATAAAATTTCCCTGTTAAGGCAGTTCATTTTCCATATCTGAGTGTACCCACTTGTGTACCTTATTTTCAGGCACTGCTGAAGTATGTGGCTGAATTCATCTTCAGTCTAAAGACACTGGAGTTTTGATAAAAGACTCTTTCAAGCCAGGCAACTCCCATTTTCTGAATGCTTCCTGCCCTCTATGATTTCTTCACACTCGGACATCACAACCACCAGCCTTTGCAAGGGTTCCTGCCTGCAGAGTGATGGAGGGCAGGATGATTCAGGGGGGAATTTCAGGGTGCTTATGGAAAAACATACATTTGTATTTGGTTTGTGTGACAAGGTTTTAGTAGTGGAGAAGCTACAGGGATGGCTTCTGTGAGAAGCTGCTAGAAACTTCCCCCGTGTCCCATAGTGCCAAAACCATTTGGCTTCAATATGGACCTGCTGCTGGCCAAGGCTGAGCCCATCAATGATGCTGGCAGCGCCTCTGGGTTAACATAGTTAAGAAGGTAGAAGAAAAATACCTGTGCAACAGCAGCTAAAAAGAGGAGTGAGGCTATGTGTCAGAAACAGCTCTGCAGACACCAAGGTCAGTACAGAAGGAGGGCAGGAGGTGCTCCAGGTGCCAGAGCAGAGATTCCCCTGCAGCCTGTGGTGCAGCCCATAGTGAGGCAGCTGTGCCTCTGCAGCCCATGGAAGCCCATGGTGGAGCAGATCTCCACCTGCAGCCCATGGAGGACCCCACACCAGAGCAGGGGGATGCCCATAGGAGGCTGTGACCCCATGGGAAGCCTGCGCTGGAGCAGGCTCCTGGGAGGACCTGTGGTCCTATGGAGAAAGGAACCCACACTTGAGCAGGTTTGCCGCATGACTTCTGACCCCACATGGGACCCATGCTGGAGCAGCCTGCTCCTGAAGGTCTGCATTCTGTGGAAGGGACCCACACTGGAGCAGTTTGTGAAAAACTGCAGCCTATGGGAAGGACTCACGTTGAAGAAGTTCATGGAGGACTGTCTCCCATGGGAGGGACCCCAAGCTGGAGCAGGGAAAGAGTGTGGAGTCCTCCCCCTGAGGAGGAAGAAACAGCAGAGACGATGTGTGATGAACTAACCACAACCACCATTCCCTGTCCCTTCTGCTGCTGAGGGGGAGGAGGCAGAGAATTTGGGGGTAAAGTTGAGCCTGGGAAGAATGGAGGGGTGGGAGGAAAGCCTTTTTTTTAAGTTTTGGTTTTATTTCTCATTATCCCACTCTGATTTGATTGGCGATAAATTGAACGGATTTCCCCAAGTCGAGTCTGTTTTAGTTGTGACAATAATTGGTGAATGATCTCTTCATGTCGCTATCTCAAGCCTTTCATTATATTTTCTCCTGTTCAGCTGAGGAAGTAGAGTGATAGAACAGCTTGGTGAACACTTGGCACCCAGCCAGGGTCACCCACCACTATATTACATTAATATGAATGTCTGTAAAGGCAGGGGAAATTGTTTACTTTTGTGGGACCTGGCCAGGGACAGGAAAGGACAGCCAAGAGGGGGACTGCCCTATTCCTTTAGGAAACCAAGGATGTGATTTTGACACCTTCCTTCACAGCCTTCTCTGTCTCTCTATCTCTCTATTTTCCCAGGCTACAATTTGATCAGCTCTCCAGCCTGTTTTTCTTCTATTAGGGTGAAGATGGTAAAAACCCTTGAAATGGCTATAAACCCTCCACTGTCTATGCAGAGCAAATAAGCTTTGGCTGTTTGATGATCCTCCAGAGGTCAGCTGCAGCAATCCTAAAGCAATCAGGAGTGTCTTTGCATGTAATAACAGTGAAGCAGCCTTCATCTTCCACTCTCATACCTTTGTTATGCACGTGCACAGCCTACATCCTAAGGGTTATCGAGTTGCAAAATCACCTAAAAATAGGCAATGCCACACAAGAAGATGAGAGAACCGTAAATTAGGGAAAAGAGAACTTCTTAGGTGAGGGAAAACTACTGCCCTGGAGGGAGAGAAAGCCTCTGCCACAAACCTCCTGGCCATTGCTTGTCTGACTATTCTCACATGGTAACTGTCTGGAAAGGTCTCATCTTTTAGTGCCTGACTGAATACATCCTGTGCTCAAAATTGCTGAGCACTTAACAGCTGCCGCTGAAAGACATGCTTAAGATAAACATATGGACTCTGGAAAAAAATATAAGGCTGTAAATAGGGGATTTATCCAAGTAGCTGTTGATGTTTGCACTTTGGCTTCTTTTGGAGATGAAAAGCAGGCACTTGTAGGATGTGATTCATCTTCTCATAAAGCAGGTGTTTCAAGTGGGTCTCAAGATTTGCTTCTTAAACTTATCTATACCTCTTCATTGCTTTATAGAGAAGGTAGATGGCCAGCTAAAGAATGGATGTCTACAATGAAGGTATGGAAACCTAGATAAGTCCCAGACCCTTGGTATTGGTAAAAAAATTTCAGCATGCAAGGCCTGGGGCATCACACTGAACAAAAACCAAAATGTGAAATGAAAAGGTGAATGAAACAAAATGTGTTCAGTTAGTTGAGTACTGTTTATTTTATTGACTAAATGATATGGGAGAGCCTATAATGAACATGGTGTCGTATTACCTTGTAGTTATTAACTGTATCACTGTGACTTTGCACAAAGCGATGCTGTCTGTAAAACTTAATTCTACCACTTGTTAACTTTTAAATCCTTGGCTTTGCAGTCCTGCAGATTCTTCAGAAGAAATGCCTGTGTATTTTTAGGTTTTTAGAAGTCAGGCTGAAAAAAACCAGATTTTTTTCTCATGATAAATCGTCTGTTGACAGAACTGGGGCCTTCTATTGCAGAGATCTTTGTCACTTCAGCAGCCAAATAACTGATAGCAGTATCAGATTGTCATCACCTGTGTTTACCAGCAGTAAAGAAGAATAAAAAGTGCCCTTTCCAAGGTGTTTTATAGGCCATATCAGGAGAGTTGTGAAGTTTAGGAAGTTGGAGTTACGCTCTGCATTTTGATTCCTTTGGTGGTCAGAGATCCTTCTTGACTGCATCTATCATGGTCTCTTCCTCAGTCCTCTGAAGACAGTCCTCTCTCTCAGCTAATCTCAGATTCACTGTCTTCTATTAAGTCTTGGTATCTGGGAAAACACTGATGAACAAAAGCACAGCCTCTAAACACTATGCTTACACCACTTTGGTAAATTATAAATAAATTATTTCTTAATGACAAGCAGACAGATATAACAATTATTTTCTCTTAAAAGGGGCCTAAAGATAAACTAAGAAGTTTATGCTTGCTAAAACAGTACCTTGGATCTTCAGGACTGGATCTTTAGTCATTACTTGTCTCAGCCTAGTCCTTCCATTGTTTCCTCCTTCTCCCCTTCTTTTGCATCAGGTGTTAGTCTTCTCCTTGCTGCCTGGGTGCCTAAGCTGAGCTGGGAGTGTTTGAGGCTGCTGACTGTTCTTGTGAGAAAAAATCAGTAAGGTTTCCTAAGAAAAGCAAAGCACTCGGCTATCCTTGCGTATGCCTTGCAGTTTGTAATGCTACCATGGAAGCAATCTACCCATTTCCATTGCACTGTGTCTGTCTGTGTGGCCTCTGAAAGGATGAGGTATCTGTCATAGCAGCCAAAATCTGTGAGAAAACATAATATATTTGCAGGCTCATGTCTTAAATTTGTTTAAATGTCAAGCTGTTCAAAAGAGCTAAGAAATAGAGTTGGTGTGCCCCACCACTAGCTCTCCTGAGCATCCTAATCTGCTGCAGCACTGTAGAAGGAAGGCCAAAGCAGCGAAGGGAAGTGCTCACAGTCCTGTTTCAAAATAAGGTACAGGAAACCTCAGATTGTGCTAGACCAGCCCAAATGAGTAATTTCTGAAAACTCTGCTTTAAATATTTCCTGTGCTGTGCTGCAAAAAGCATCTGCCAAACCCTTCACAGACTTGTTGTTGAACAGTGAACTTGAGCTGGGAAGGGGCAGATCATTTAATAGTGACACCACATAATTTGTTGTTACTGAAGTCCATATTTATCCTATTAATAAAGAGTTTGGCTTTAACATTTTGTGTAAATGAGGATAATTTATTACATGGGAAAAAAAAAGAAAGCAAGGAAAACAGATGGCTCCGGAGAGCAAAGAACTATATCACTGCAAACACACATAATGGATGCACTTTCTAAAGCATTTTTAATTAAAAGTTTAAGTTGAATTATGTCATTTCATTGCAAAACTTGAGCATTTTTTAGCAAGCATAAACTTCTTAGTTGATATTTAGGCCACTTTTAAGAGAAAATAATAGTTATGTTTATATCTGTCTGCTTGTCATTAAGAAATTATTTATAATTTACCAAAGTGGTGTAAGCATAGTGTTTAGAGGCCGTGTTTTTGTTCATCAGTGTTTTCTCAGCTACCAAGACTTTTTAACAGTGGTAATTATTCTTCTTTATAGGATGAATGAATAATAATAACACTTGCATTCTGCTTTTTATAGCAGACTTGAATAACTACCCATTAGCTTAGGAACATTAATACTTATTGTCCCACTCTTTATAACATAGGCTACACATGATCATGTTTAAATACACACATAGAAAAGATGCATCTGCTATGATGCGGTGTCTAGTGTCTTGAAATGATTGTTTGCTTTGAGCATATCTTTGAGTGAAGAAGGTTGTCTCAGCTCTGTCCCACAAAACCTCAGGTTTTGCATAAGAGCTTGTTGCATAGACTGAAGCTATACTACATTCCCAGCTTTTGAAAGTGTTGAGAGATTGGAAAGGAAGTTGGGTGCTAACCCTGAAGACAAGTGTTTTCTACCTTATGGTCTTCACTGCTGCCAACAACACATATCCACATGAGATGAAGCCATGGACGGCTCTGGGAATGACCCATCCTCTCCTCTTTAAATTAAAGTTCAGTATCAACATCTCAGGGAAGTCTGGAACTTGAAATAGGGGTTGGAGGTCTAGTCAGGAAATCAACTATTGCTTGGAAATATTAAGCTTTAATAGAAGGTAAAAAATATTGTACTTAAGCAGAGGATGACTTACTTATCTGGCTTTTTTTCACATATGTGTACTGTGTAGCCTCCCCCTGTGGTTCTTCCAGACCAGTAAAACAGACTTGTTTGGTTGATTTTTGGGTAAAGACGGTATACCTTTTACTTATAATGCTTGGGAAGTGGTAGGTGAGACACAGAACTCGTGATGCATCTCACTAATATTCCCTCCTCTTGATTCACAAGCAGTATTCACACACAGTATGCTAGATATTGGAAGGGACCTCAAAAGATCATCTAGTCCAATCCCCCTGCCGGAGCAGGAACACCTAGATAATGTTATACAGGAATGTGTCCAGGCGGGTTTTGAATGTCTCCAGGGAAGGAGACTCCACAACCTCCCTGGGCAGCCTGTTCCAATGTTCCGTCACCCTCACTGAGAAGAAGTTTCTTCTCAAGTTTAAGTGGAACCTCTTGTGTTCCGGTTTGTACCCATTACCCCTTGTCCTATCATTGTTTGCCACTGAGTAGAGCCTGGCTCCATCCTGGTGACACTCCCCCTTTATATTTACATACACTAATAAGGTCACCCTTCAGTCTCCTCTTCTCCAAACTATAGAGACCCAGCTCCCTCAGTCTTTCCTCATAAGGGAGATGCTCCACTCCCTTAATCATCTTAGTTGCCCTGTGCTGGACTTTCTCCAGCAGCTCCCTGTCCTTCTTGAACTGAGGGGCCCAGAACTGGACACAATATTCCAGATGGGGTCTCACCAGGGCAGAGTAGAGGGGAAGGAGGACCTCTCTCGAGGTCTCCCCCTTCTAATACACCCCAGGATGCCATTGGCCTTCTTGGCCACAAGGGCACAGTGTTGGCTCACGGGCATCCTGTCGTCCACTAGGACCCCCAGGTCCCTCTCCCCTACACTGCTCTCTAACAGGTCGTTCCCCAACCTATACTAGAACCTGGGGTTGTTCCTGCCCAGATGCAGGACTCTACACTTTCCCTTGTTATATTTCATCAAGTTATTCCCTGCCCAACTCTCCAGCCTATCCAGGTCTCGCTGGATGGCAGCACAGCCTTCTGGTGGGTCAGCCACTCCTCCCAGCTTAGTGTCATCAGCAAACTTGCTGATAGTACACTCAATTCCCTCATCTAAATCGTTGATGAATATATTAAATAATACTGGTCCCAGTACTGACCCTTGAGGCACTCCACTAGTTACAGGCCTCCATCTAGACTCGTCCAGACTTAGATATTATTAGATATTATTTATTTCCCAATCACTGTGAAATTTAGCTTTGAACCAGGGAAAGACATTTCTCCTCCCTGGTTTAATGGAACATAATGTGCTTGCTTATTGCAACATCACAATGAGATTTACCCACGTAAATCTTCTCCTGAAGAGGAGAGGGACTGAGACTGTCCTTGGAGTGTCATGCTGTACTTCCACAGAAGCCAAGTTCACTCATGATGCTTTGTTCTAGGGAATGAGCAGAAGTTATCTGCAAATAACCTTTAGAATTTTCTATTAAATTCAGGTATTACAAGAATAAAGGCCTTGCATGTGTGTCAGGAAAAAATGGTGCTAGCCCTTGTTAATACCTGCAAATAACGCTTCTATTGATTAGATTAGAAGCTGTATTTGGCCACAGGAAAGTGAAGGAAACTGTACAAACCAGACAAAGAAGAGAACTCTTGAGAACCATTCCACTGAAGTTTGGAGTGAGCAAATTAATTTTCCAAAGTTTAAATTAGAAGCTCTCTGTGCAGATCCAAAGTGTTTGCTGCTCAGCTTTCATGAAATGCTGAAGTTCGCAGCTTCTTTTCTGTTTTAGGACCTTAGTGTTTCCCACAGACATAAACAGGTTCCAATCTGCCAGTTGGTCCGCCTCCTGGCTACCGGAAGTTCTGCTTGAGTAATCTCACAACTTGCAAAACTGGCATATTATAATGTGATTTCATTTGGGGTTACAAGGGTTTCTTTCCTTTTTTCTCCATGTAAGTTTTGAGAGTCGGGGAGCATTTTACGCTCAGTCATTTCCCTCCTACATCATCATTTTGCATTGTCAAGTGTGCAAGGAAAGAGGTAAGAAACTATCTTGGTCCTTTTCATAGTGCCAATCATCAATACGCTTCTCTTTCCGAAGCAGTCATGTTCAAACACAGGATCCAGCACCTTCTGAAGGAAACTTCCACACTTGTCTTTGAATTGCTTTTTCTCTGCTTCAGAAAAATGTTGACACTGCTTTTCTGGCTTTTGTAAAGAGACCATAGTCTAGGCTACACTGATGTGAGGAACAGGAAAGCATGATCGTACCCGGACTTTCTTACTGCAAAGACTGTTTATACATGCTTTGAAACCTCTCTCAGGCCATTGCACTAAAGTTTCAGAGTGCTTTGATTTTCAGATGACAACATGTGATATGAGGAATGCTTCTGGGCTTAGGTTACCCTAGTCAGGTCATACCAAGTCTTGGTATGTTTATATCTCATCCTGTTCTCTGCCATGGTGCCCTGCATTCATTCAAGGCTTTGACTGTTATACTATCCCTTCTAGGTAGCAGGGACATAACCTGATTCCAGAAGACTAGTATAGGAATTGTAAATATTATCATTAGGACATGGACACCATGATTTTGCTTTTTTTCCCACATGGAGATCAAATATTCTTTCCTGCTACTTATTTCATACATTTCTGAAGCTAAGTGGCTGCCAGGAGGTGGTGCTGATGTACTCCTGCTGCTCAGGGGCTGTGTGATGTCTCTGAGCACACTGGAGTGAGAGGCAGTTTGATTTTGGCAGGCAGGCAGGCAGAAGCTAGCAGTTTTCGGTTACATTTCTATGTCAGTTAAATGTCACTGAAACTACCTGCAAATAGTGTGCTGCTGTATTGACTCTGCTGTGAGGGAGAGCTAAACTTTGGTCTATCTTCTGCTTCTAAACCACATTGAACAGCTTTCCAGGTACCAAGTTCCTCAGCTGCAAGATTGCAGTTTTGATATGTAGAAACTCTCTAAGGAAAGTATTAGAGATTAAGCAACAGATGTTCAGATCAGGCATTAAAGATGTGAACTACAAGTGCAAGTTGCACATTTTGTAAAAACAAATGGTTTGGGAAAGGGGTTCAGAGTGATGTACATCAGTCTACAGAGCCCATTTCACCTGGTGAAGCAGTGTTTCAAGACGATGTAATCAAGACCAGCATGATCTTTTACGCACCTTCAATAGTCCAAACACATGCCTGCTTCAGACTTGCCCTGGAAGAGTTAAAGCCCGTTTTCTTCACGACCATCTTACAGCTCCTTGGCCATCACCAGACTATTGCGTTGGGCCTAGCTAGTCTGTCACAGCCCTTTAGTTTGCTTTTGTGGCTTCAGACAACATTTGTCTCACTTCAGACTTCTGGGTAATGAGCAGGCTTCTGAAGCTCCTCTCCTTTGTTTTCTGCTTACTCAGCATGGCCCAGAAAGCCGGTCTTCTACCCCTGCAGTTCACATGAGCTCCTGCTTGCACTACTACCCTGAACATCTTTCTTGCTGCTCAGCTGCTGCTCTCCTCTTTCCTGCCCTTTTCCTTTTTTGATAACTAATATACCTGCATAGAAATCCCCAACTACTTCTAAAGCTTATTCTACAGAAATCTTGCTGAAAACCTACAGCCATGCTAGCAGGTAAAAGCTGAGGAGAGCTGGTATTGAAGAGGCAGTGATTGCCTGGTGGCAATCACTTCAGGTTCTCCTTAAATGATCTTTGAGAAGACCCAGTTTACACTTCTTGGTGCGCAGTTAAATCATTGTTGTTTCACTCCATGGCTTTCCTTCTGTCTGTTGTTTAATGTCTGGCATACAATTCCTCATCTAAACATGTTTTCTTGCACATCTTCCTATAGGCAGAACTCATCTTCTGGCTGAAGGTCTGCTTCACAGTCATGCTCTGATGCTTGTTGTCTATCTTCAAAATGGCATAATCTGTAACAAACGTAAGTTAGAAATTCATTGATCCTTATTCCTACTCTGTCTGTGAATGCTTGATAGGCAAAGAGGTATTCAGGAGGCTAGCATCATAAAACTCTTGTGAGCACAAAAATGAAAATCCTACTGTTAAGCCACTAGTATAAAAGACTTGACCCCATAAGGACTGATAAATCTGCGTATCACATAAATTCCTTCTCTGGACAGTAATGCTCAGATTCACAGCTTCCAAGTACTTCCAAATTTCCCATTATTTTTTTCTTTCACATAAAGGTCTGTCTCAGCATGACACCGTGGCATTTACTCCTTCCTTCCACTACAAGTCTACACTAAAGTTAACTGTAAATTCAGCCTTGTAACTAAGTTTAGCTTGCAGAAGAATACATACTCTTCAAGGAAATTTATGGCATTTTCTGAGGTTTAGTTCCCTTTCAAATGGCCTTACTTAAAATACTGTACTATAATGCAGTCTTGAGCAGTGAAATTCATAATTTCCGTGTTTCTGCACGGACAGAAAGAAGCTGATGATCTGATTGGTTTCCTACACAAGCCTCTGGAGAGATAAAACCAGCAAGGGGAATATCAAAGACCTTGCTGTACAATAATCTATTTCAGTAAAGTCTGCTCTGTAAGAAAGATTAAACTACTGTGACCAGGATCAAGTAAAATGTGAGCATATGATCTAGATAGGAGAGGAGCAAAATCAATGTGACTGGTATTCTGCTGAAGTCTACAAGAATTCACAATATCCTCTGGGCTTCTGTTGTAATGATCCAACAAGTTCCTTTGTGTGTGGGTTGTTTAACTTTGGTTTGGTTTTTTTTTTTACTGCTATTAATTAGCTTAACCTGGTGGTTACCCCCTGCCCCTCCTCCAGCCCCCTTTCTCCAGTAGTGTTAAAGCCTCTTTCATAAAGGTAGGTTTTGATGAGATTTGGTTGAAAAAGTGTAAATAGCAATGTTCCTTTCGGCTATGACTCACTGATGAACTCAAATATCTCCAAACAAGTATGTGAAGAAATATTTCCATTGAAATATGCATACTTTCTCTTGTCACAGATCATTGTCAGACCAAGTTTTCCAGGTCATCTTCTTAGGTTGTCTGTGACCCTACTATGTGAGATTGCTACAATTTATTCACTTATATCTCAGCGTCACACTAAAAAAAGTTTTTTCCAAGCATCTTTCTCATTAAGAAATGGCAAAGGTTTCTATCCTTGCCTTCTTGCTGGACTGTGTTTGTTACAGTCTTATTTGAAAAATTTAAGTCTCAAATTGCTTAGGGTTGGGTTTTGTCTTGGAGTATGACAAGAGCACAAAGCAGGATCTCTCTGGAACTAGCAATTTATGCTGTGGTTTATTTTCTGCTGAGACCAGAGTAAATTAGTCTAATTTATATCAAGAGCATATTGAGATATTAATAAAAGCTTTCTCTCTAGGTTAAATGCAATTTGCATGGTTATAGAGCATCTTGGGTTAAGTTCATGCAAGTAAGTTGTGGGGTCTGGAGGCAGAGGACTAGGTCTTCATACAAGGAGGGGATAAGGTAAATAAGAAGTTTCCAGCCTGCTGTTTGTCTCTGGCTTGGCCAAAACCTCATTCATGAGGGTGCTAGAGTGACTTATTCTGGAGTGTCAGTGGTCTGCTCTAGGACAAAGTCTTCCTCAGCTCACCCTTACCGTATAGGTCGAGGGCTGCTGTAGGGGCAGAAAGAACACAGTGGGTAGGTGCAGTTAATTCCACACTCTGACAAACTGGGCATTCTGTACCCACAGCCTTGGTCTCCAGACAGCAGGGGAGGTGCGTTGGGATGCCAAACACCTCCATCCTTGTAGCAGGAAGCTAAATGTTCCACTGAGGACTGTCCTGTGTGATCCCTTGAGCACCTTCTGGTTCTGCATTTCAATGATTCCATTACACAACAAGCCAGGAAAAAATAAAATCCCACAAATACATCACCTATGACCCTGGAAATGGTAGTTTTGCAGAACTGCTTTCCTGTGTTTTTCATTCAAGGCATATTGTGCTGTTCATTACAGTATGTCAGTGTGACAGTAGCATTATTCTCTTATTTACAGTTCTTCCTTTCTTTTCAGCAGTGAAAATGAAAAGGAAATCAATGCCATTAAAGAGAATAATGACAAACTCACCTCCTGCAAGGTCTGTGCTCACATACTTATTTTTTTCTGAATTTTCTTCTAGGATGTACTTGTATAAAATTGATGGAAGAATGGAGGAAAACTCCAGTAAAGCAGCACTGCAAAAGAGAGAAATACTGTGGTAGGCTACTGCATTTGCAAAAGGTTGAAACCAATCCAGTGTCCTGTGCCCTCCTCTGCCCCCCTGGCCTTTACAAAAATCTGCTACATAATTAGAAATGTCAGGGAATAGCTCAAGAAAGATCAAATTAAATGACACGGGAGACGTAGGGAGCTAGTACAATTCTGTAGCAATCAAACAACACTCAAACTTCAGTAACATCACTGTGTCTTTCAGTCAGTCTGTGCATCACACTGTGAGGCATCAGATCAAAAATCTGCTAAAAATCCATCAAGGAAGTTCTCCATCAGGCAAGAGCCTGTGGTCCCTCACAATTTATTAAGTCAGAGCAGCATCTAACACTGAACTGTGCCAGCAGGGCAGTATTTCATTGCCCTTTCTGTGCAATTCTGAACTAAAACCCTTTTATGAATTTCCAGATTGTGAGCAAGTGTACAAGAGAAGGCACAACATTTGGAAGCCACTTAGGTTTTCAGAAGTAAGAAGGCTGCAGCATGACTCTGTTCTCTGCAAGAATCTCATTCTTCTGTGCTGTGTCTCTCAGTGAACTATATTGCCTACTCAGTTCTTCCCGAACATGAATTTTACTGAGGAATGAAGCAACAGGGACAGAGAGCAGTGTATATATCCAGTATGATGCCTCTGTTCTGAAGAGTGGGTAGCCATACAGCACTTGAAATTGCTGACTATAAAGGACGAAACAAATCCTATTTGCATACTACTCTAAGGGAGGGTTTTGTCATTAGTGATGTTCATCCTCTTTGTACTGTACCAATCAGAACCTCTGAAACAACCCTGCTGGGCTGATAGGAAGCAATATAGATGGGCTCAAAAATGGTTCAGTAAGATAAAAATTTTCAGTGAATAATTATTGGGCCAATATTTCATAGGTTTGACTGCTTGCTAATTAACATGCCTTCACTAGATCTGCCTGCAGCCACAGGAGAGCCCATTATGGAGTGAGCTACCAAATTATGTAGTAAATACTGTAAGGTAACTTCATCCAAAGACAGGCTCCGTATGTGTGATATGGCTTGGAGGTGCTATATTTTGGCTGGATGAAAGGAAAGCTAAGCTAAGCTGAAATAGAAAAAGTGCACTAGGCTGTGAGTATGATCTGGGAGGTGAATGAAGATCATGGAGGAGAGCAGCATCGGGGCAGACAGTGATGGGTGTGGGCTGTAGTCTGAGGTTAAGCATGGAGAAAGGCACCTAGGGCAAATGACAGTAGAGCAAATGACAATACCAGTGTAGGAGCAGAAAACAGTAGGTTTTGGCATAACTGTTTCAGTAACAAAGCTGCACAGCAGGGTCTGGCCAGCTCCATATGCTTGTGTAGTCAGAATATAAATGGTACCCAAAGTAAAGAAGAACATAAAAAAGGCTGTTGTATGCAAAGTGTGTGTGTATCTGTGTGAGGCTTAGTTAGTCTCTCTTGCTGAGTAGGAATGTTGGTGTTTCCATTGAAAACACAGAGTCTGCAGTTGTTGGGGCAATAATTTCAATACAGCACATTCAGGTACCTGGTGCTGATGTTCCTGATTTACAGAGGTTGCACACCTTGCACGGGAATTTGTTGAGACTTTCCTAGTAAGCACTGCATCCTGTATCCTCAGCACATTTCATACATCATGGCTGGTTCCCCCTGGGACAAAATATTTCTGTTTCAGCTGCATTACCCAAGAAATACACCTGCTCCTTTATGTAATCAGCACCATCTCTGTCGAAGAGTAAATAGCTACACATTTACCTGACACGGCAGATGTTAAACATGCTTGCAAAATTGCAAGTAACAATTGAGAATTAGCTCTGCAAAATCCTCCATGAATGTTATAAAGAAAGAAAATAGTTAAAAGACCCTGCTTTGTGCGGTTTTCTCCACTCTTGCATTTGTTCTGCTCGTGAGTAGTAGAGTCCTAGATAACTTGTGCATATATAGAAGTACATATGTTTTTGCATGCTTTTAAATATTTACCCTAGATTGTAGAACCACTGTATGCTAGGCATGTACGTACACATGCATTGGAGAAATACATTCATAAATAAAAGGGTAGATCATTTGCATGTGTGTATGATTGTGTGGCATGTAAGGCTGACAAAGGAGGAGTAGAAAAAGTAGATTCACTGCTATTTTACTGCTGGTTTTGAAATATATTCATTGTTACCTTCAGAATTCTGCCAGTTCTTCCATTTGATGGAAGACTTTGATGAGGAGGAAGATGGGAGTCACCAGCATCTTGGTGGTGTCTTGTCTCTATGAGAGGGAATGCCTCTTGGCTTGCAGCATCTGAGCTCAGCAGTCACTGGCAGCTAAAGGAAAAAGTATATTCTTGTCTCCTTCATAACCTTGCGAACTTCTGTCTTGCACGCAAGTATGAGATCATACCACAGTCTTATTTTTAACACCTGCTCCCTCAAACATTCTTCATGTGGGCAGAAGAGAGATATGCCTAAGGACCTTAGATGTAATTTCCCTGTTATGTTCTCATCTCACATAATAACACATTCATATTACAGAGAATGCATACATATATACCGTGTATATGCACCGTATGTATATAGATATGTGATCTTTTAGATATATACACAGGGACTCACATATGTGTGCATACCTGCTTTATTTTCTGTGTCTGATTATTACCAGACACATACAATTCTAAAATAAAAAGCTATAAATGATTTCTATTTAAATAATACAAAAATATTTCTGTGCAATAGTATGTAATGTTGATGCGGATGATTCCATAGGACTTTAGAGGTATCTGTATGAGGATACTTCATGTGAGCATACTTACTTTATATAAGGCAAGATTGCGTCATTGTATGTGTGTATAACATAATTCTGTAATGCAGGAATATATATACATTTATATATACTTTTAGACTAACCCCACCAGACGTCAAGCTAAGTTGTTTCCAGCAGCTAGATGCTAGTTTGAAAGCTAAGGCACTGCATGGGCTGTTTATGCAACACAGCTACTTTAGGAGAGAGAGCTGGTGTTTGAAATCTGAAAAAGATGCCTCAGCAGCTGTGCTATCAGCCACTGAGTGTGGCGTTCCCTTGCTGCTCCCTTCATCCATAGAAGACCGTAACTGAATAGTATGCAAATCCTTTGCTGCCTGAAGCAGCTAGGCAGCAGGCCCAGAGGTCTTTTCAAATCAGGGTTTTTACAGTTCTTCCTAAGCCACAGGAGATGCTGGTGCTCTTCTGCTTCACAAAGACAAGAAAAACCAGGTCAACACAAAATTGTGGGAAGAACAGCTCAGGAAGAAGCTCAGCATGGAAGAGAAATGGCAACAAAACCCTGCTTGTTACATTGCTATATAGTAGCACGAATAATACAACAGCCACAGAGAATCACACTTTCTTTACCATAATGGGAGTTACTGGTCATCCTCACACATGATCCTACCTCAGCCTTTCCAGGAAGAAAGTAGGTTAATACCCTTTCCTGCCCTCTCTGCCCTCAGATGCGTCTTTATCTGTGTCTTGCTGGGGGACAGCACTGGCCACTTGGCTCCCCTGTGGCTGAGGAGGGGTGGGAAAACTTGGTACAACAAGTCCTTGAGGAGACCCTCACCTTCACATGGGGGCAGGAAGGAGCAGGAGCAGTCCTGTCAAAGTAGCATTGCAGAAACTCCTTTCTGCCTCCAGGCTGCTGTTTGGGAAGAAGCAGCCTCTGTTAAGGGTTACTCTGCTGCAGCTACCTGTGTCTTTATGTTACAGCCCATTTCAGAGTGCAGAGTCACAGGGAGCTGTTTTCTGCTTGCATCTGCTGGTCTTCAAGGGAAATTAATAAAACTTCTCATCATCGCCAGAGACCTCTGAGTGAGGTGCCTCTCTGAGTGCTGTGACCATACGTTCAGACAGGCATGTTCAAAATTAATTTGCCTTGTCCCTTTTTCCTTCAGGTTAAATTCCCATTACTAATGAAATGAGCTTTCCTGCCAGCTAGATTGAACCTTCAGTTTGCTCTCTGTTTACTCAAAGAGGAGGTTAAAATGGTTATCCAAGAGAAAATGCTGTATTTTTGTTTGTCTTGCATGGCATGTTGCTATTTAAGGCCCAATCCAGCAAAGCAGAAGCTCTTGCTACCCTGTTGGGAAGTTAGAAGTAGCATTATGCTGCTTGTGTGTTAAAAGTTGTATGCCTTCCTAAATGATCTGCCTGAGTAGGTACCTCACTGGTGTCACTGGAAAGTGGGCGAAACCCACTGCTTTTGTTCGGCTGGCTGCAGTAAGTTTTGCATGTATGTGGAAGATTGCAGGATGCAGAGCAGTGTGGAGTCAGAACCATTCTGCTTCATATTTCAAAATCTCTTATGTGTTTGAACTGTGAGCTACGATGCTCTAGTACTCGCACAGAATCTGCAAAGAGTACAGTGTTGTGAGTCATGTCTGTGTTTCAGCCTGATTTAAAATCTCTCTTCTAGCAACCAGTTGAATAACTGGTACCATCCATTAACTGAATTTAGATACTGTATGATCAATAAAACATGATATTCTTTGAGTACTTTGCGCTCAGAGTATGTAAGGACACAGCAGAGGACGCACCTCTGATAAAAGACTAAGTTTTCCAGTTCTTCCTTTCCCAACTCCTTCATTCTCCTCCAAAGAACTAGTGACTGCTAGACACCAGGGTCTTAAGCCTTTGTGGTTGTTTCTTTTTCTGTTTTGCTTGTAACTTCTTGCAATGCACTGAGATAGTCATATTCTAGTCTCCCTACCCACAGCACTGTTATGAAAGCGAGAGGGTCTAAGCTGGATGGAGTGCAGGGTCATCCATCCACCATGCACTGGCACAGCATAAAGCAGCCTGAAGGTCTCCTTCTGCTGTGCTCAGGGGCTCAGACACACTGCTGGGAGACAAGTAACAATAATCAGGCCCAAACAGATACATATTTTATAGGTTCTCTCATTCTCTCCCCTATGCTTATCCTAATGTTGGCAGATAAAATGACTCCTGGTTTTCTAGGGAGGTTTTGTTGAGTATGACAGCACTGTAACTGCTTCTTATAAATAATAGGTTTAAATGTGCAATAAGCTTTGTATTGCTGCAATGTGCCCTAATCCTTTACAGGGAGGTTTTAAATATGCACCTCAACTAATTTACTCCACTGGATGATCATAGACTTCGGAATATGTAGAGGATTTCCAAATGTTGATACTTTGCTCTGTTAGATATTGCCTGAATAGACATTGCCTCTTTCTTTGTGATAGATTTCTTTGTTACTTTAGTATTTGGATTGTGTACTGTTTTGAGTTTGGACTTGCAGGAATCTTCAACAGCAAAACTAAAATACCCAGTGACTCTTCTGCCTGACTAAAGAACACCATGAATATAATTCTAATTCTCCATTAAAATTGTGAAATGAAACTATTGATGGGTCTCTTAATTTTCACTAATATGCAGTATATTTTACAAGCTAGTCCGAAAGTACTTCTGAAGATTTCTGGTTGGATGCTGACTTTGTAGACCATTTCTCAGACTCATAAGGTGCCCATGCACGCCAACATCATGCTTTGATAGTTTATGGCTTCTTTGAAGAGACAAAAGCCAGTACTGGGACAGAACCCTGCTGTGACACCTGCTGGAGTGCATCCTGCCCCTCAGCTCTTCTCCTGAGCTCACCTTTGCACTGTGAGAGCTTGGCAGCTGCCCTGCAGCAGGAGGGAAATGAGAGATCTAGAAGGGCTCCCTACTCCTCCCCACACTCCATTAGCTGTGAGTACTGCCTGCTGTGTTGCAACAGCATTGAGAGGTACCTGGTGATAAAATTACTGACTACCATGAACTGTAGAGCTAAAAATAAAGCAGGTACAATTTTCTTTAGCTTTCACCAGAGCATGCAAGCTCTGCCACCAGATGTTGGCTGTTTGATATTTCCAGCCTCTCTGAGGTGGAGAATGAGTTTTCAAAGACTTGTCTGGGTGTTGCTAGCTGTGCTCCAGATGAGGAAAAGTCCCTACAATTTTCAGGCAAGCCTTCAGTTTAATCTGAAAGGCCCAACAGGCTACTGCAATGTCATTTCTTCAAAGGTCATACCCAGCCATGCTTCCATCTTCTACTGTAATGCAAACACTTCCTCTATTTTCCAGGGGAAAGGAAGGCAAATTATTTTGTCTTAAATAAACTGACTGCGAGATAAACCTAAAAAATGAGGGTGCCTTTGGAAAGCGTTAATTCACCATTTTCCCTTTGCGTTTGGGATATTGCACATACCCACTACTAAACTATTGCTCTTGGATTTCAATTTCAATTTTATTCAACAGCATATGTTTTATAAAGTTGCACAGAACTATGTGTACAACAAAATGCCTCCACAACAGCAAATATGAAGCATCAGAAAGATTGTAATGGTAGAGTATAATACAGTGCCAAAAATAACAGTTCTTTGAATTCACGTTTAACAGATGAGTTGCTCATTCTACAGTAGTTGGCTGTATAAGGCTATTTATGCATAAATCACTTAGTTCAGCCTGATTTCTGCATTGATGGGACATAATGGGTCTTTAAAAGTTTTATGAAAGAATCACAGACTGTGAAATTAAAGGAGGTTCTGTTGTTTAACTTTGCATTTCAATCAACTCTCAGGAATATCACAACAGTAGAAAAATGCCTGTTTTCTCCTAAAAAAGAACATTTTATAAGTAGTATTAAATCTGAAATTCTATTAATTTATTACTGAAAAAAAATAGCACCAGTGTATTTTTCACTTTGTATGTGGAATTTTTGAAATAAAAGCCAACAACATTGTGATAAATTGATTCACTTTCAGGAGGAATGATGGCAATATTTCATCAGCATCTTATCTGACTTGCAAGGCTCTTCTTTCAGAACAGCATTAGACAACTCAGACATCAGAGAGATCTGGGTCTTGTGACTATGGGCATATGCGTATGGTGTTATTTAGGAAATTAGGTCTGGTCAGGTTGTAGTAAGTGGGGAAACATTTGTTCCCATCATTTGGGAACAAATAGACAAATGAAGAAGAATGATTTGAATCACACTGCTCTTTCACTGGCCACCATGGGTGTGATAATTTAGCACAAATACACTCCAGCAGTGGATTCCTTTCCTCTGCGGGCTAGGAAGAAACAATGGTCTCCTGAATCCACAGCATCTATCCTGCAGTACTCATGCTGGTACAACAGCACCTTGCTGTTGACTGTGTCCTTGTGACAAAATGAAGGCATTAGTTGTTGCTGTACTAGAGATTATGGTTACTGTGCTGGCAATAGCTTGCTACTGCGTAAAGTTTTAATGAACCTACCAATTTCCTCACATCCTTTTGCATCTTAGTTTTGAAATAATTACTCAACAACCTTCTTTGTTTTCCAGGCTTCTTGTAGGAGGAGCTGTAATGATGTAGGGTCCCTGCACACCCACCCCTTTATTCCTCCAGCTGTTTATTTTTGAATATGTGTCAAATACTTCATCTTCACATTTTTCAAGATGGTTAATGCTTTGACACTGGAAAACCAGGCAGAGAGCTGTGAGCCAGCCTGGCAATGGCTTTGGCCATGTATTACATACTTTAACATGTATCAGGACTGAACAGAAGTGGAGAAGGAGATGGAAATTATTCCCAAGGCCCGTGTACTTTCATGGACATGAAAAATAAGCTTAACCTTTTAGATGAGCCTTTTGTGCTGCAGTGGCTTGCCTCAGACACCAGTAGCAGATGAAGGAGCCCTTCCTGTGGTTTGAGCCTGCTGGATGTGCAGTAGCTACACACAGAGACCTCCAATGATTCAGCCTTATGCTCCTCACAAATCCTTCTGGACTCTTTCTTCAGCTGATGTCCTAGTGACCTGCTGGTTCACCCTTAGTTCTCTGTGTAGGAACAAGAAAATTGAGGTTGAGGAGTCTAAAAGGATTTGCTGTGCAGCTGAAAGGGAGCAATCTGGGGAAACGTCCTGCAAATGGATCTTGAAGACACTGCATACAATTACTATAAATTATTGACAAATAGGAAAAACTGCACTTAATGCATCAAATAAAACAGAATGAAAATAGCTATCTCCTTCCCTCAAACTTTCTCTCTAATTCCTGTCACAATCTAATATTGAGTTCCCACTGCTGACAAAATTAAGCAGAAGGACTGTTTAACCTAGACAGGGACTTGTTTACGCAAACATCACAGTGTGCGATGCAGGGCAATCCATTATAACACAGATAGTTCTGTATCTTGCTAAAACCTTTATGCTGTCAGATTGCATTTTCTTACTTTGCATGGTAATTATCTTCTAATCTTCTAATGTTATTTGGTGGCTGCAATGCCCACTGTAGTAGTTGTGTGATCTGGGGCACTATTTATGCTGTTCTCTACTGTAAGAAAGTAATCTTAATGTAGTAGTATTCCTGCAAAGACTTATTCTGTGCAATGATCTAGCCAGGCCTAAGAGAAGCACACCCTCCACCTTGCTCTCACAATGAATCAATGTTGACTGAAAGAAGAATCTAACTTTTTTCCGTAGATCTCCATGCAAAGTCACAACAGAACTCCTCTCAAAATTCATTAAATAGGTACAGAATAGATGTCAGTATGAGAATCTTTGTCAGTCTTTGTCAGTGACATGGATGGTAGGATTTGCCAGTGACACCAAGCTGTGTGGTGCAGTCAACACGCTGGATGCCATACAGGGGAACATTGAGAGGTGGACCAGTGCAAACCTCATGAAGCTCAACAAGTCCAAGTGCGAAGTCCCAAACACAACTACAGGCTGAGTGGAGACTGGATTGAGTGCAGCCTTGAGAAGGACTTGTTGGTGTTGGTCAATAAAAAGCCCAACATGGGCCGGCAGTGTGCGCTCATAGCCCAGAAACCAACCCTATCCTCAGCTGCATCAAAAGGAGCGTGACCAGCAGGTCGAAGGAGGTGATCCTGCCCCTCTACTCTGCTCTCGTGAGACCCCACCTACAGTACTGCATCCAGCTCTGGGACCTTCAACACAAGAGGGATGTAGACTTGCTTGAGGGAGTCCAGAGGAGTCCAGAAAGATGATCAGGGGACTGGGGCACCTCTCCTATGGAGACAGGCTAAGACAGTTGGGATTGTTGAGCCTGGAGAAAAGAAGGCTTCATGGAGACCTTCCAACTGCCTTTCAGTACCTTAAAAGGGGTCTTTACAAGAAATCTGGAGAGGGACTTTTCACTTTTTACAAGGACATGTAGTGATAGGACAAGGGGGAATGGATTTAAACTGAAAGATGGTAGATTCAGATTACATATTAGGAAGAAATTTCTTACTACAAGGGTGGTAAGGCACTGGTAGAGGTTTCCCTGTAAGAAGAAGTTGTAGAGCTGGTAGCCAGAGAGAAGAACTGGTAGAGAAAATGTGGCTGCCCCATTCCTAGGGGTTGGACAGGACTTTGAGCAACCTGGTCCTGTGGAAGATGTTCCTGCCCATGTCAGGGAGGTTTGGAACTGGATGATCTTTGAGGTCCTTTCCAACCAAAACTATTCTATGATTCTATACTGAAGGTAGGAAGATGGAGGGTAGAGATATTGTCGAAATATTGGCAGATTAATGAGTATAATTATCATAATTTTATGGGAATCATTTGAGTAATGACAGTATCTGCCAGATAAGTGAAGATCATTCCTGAGCCATTGTCAGGGATCCAAGTCACCTGTAAAGAAGTGTTGAAAGAGGAGGAAAATGAGTCAGAACAAAGAGAATTTTCAGTCCAATTACACTCATTTAAGTGCAATTATGAGTAAAACATTTTTTCTGAAAAATCTTTCCTCTCTTGGTTAAATCCTGTGGCTTCATAAACTGTGGATTAGCTTTTTGGAATAATTCACCATAATGTATTTCAGCATTCCCTCTAACAACCAGCAGATAAATGCTTTCTGATATTAAGAACCAGTCAGAATAGAAACCTAACATACAGAGAAAACTGACATTGTTAAACAATTTGGGTTCCATAATGTTGGCTCAAATGTCTGCATAAAAAGCTCCCTTTTGATTTCTGTCAGAATCACAGTCACATCAAATGGCTTTTAAGTTCCACTCCAGGTAAAATATTTACCTCACAGACTTTGCCAAAGGTTTTAAACAGGGATAGAAAAAGCAGAAGTTAATATCCACCAGGGGAAGCTCAGTAAATCCCAGAGGAGCTGGTGCCTCTTTGAATGCAATGCCTTTTCAGTGTCTGTTTTCCAGGCTTTGCTTTCTATTGTCTAATTTGGTAATTTCCTCTACACGGTTCTGGTTTTGCTCCACTGAGCCTGCACCATGGGAATGAACTGGCTTTGCTGCCTGTGCAGGCAGGCTAAAGTTTCCTTGGAAAGTGTAGCTGGGAGGCACTGCCATCACTGCAACCACAGTCACAGCAAAGTGCATATTGCTGTTCTCACTTCATAGATGGTGAAACAAAAGCAGGGGGGTGAAGGGATTTGCCTAAGGCCACATAATGAATCAGTTTCTTGTGTTGGATTAGTTACAGCTCAGGGTTTCCCTGCTGCCAACACTGCTCCAGCAATCTGCACTGTTTCCAGTGGCAAAGGGAGACACAGGATTGGTTTTGCTCTACTAGTTAAAGGACATAGAGGTGGTCTTACACAAGACAAAAAATAATCCTACTGCAAATTGTTTTAAGAGTCTTTGTTTTCCTAACAAAAGGTGGCAGCTCTGCAACAAATGGTTTCTGCTTGGATGGCGCTTGGCACTGTGAACTTTATGACATTGCACAGAGATTTTAATATCTTAATGACATTTTTCTGATAATATTATATGGGTTGAGAAAAATGTGTTAGGTTAAGTCATGAAAGTATGGATTTCTTTCCATATTCTTTATTCAGGCACAAAAAATAGTAGTATAAGTGTCTTGACACAAACCAAAAGCTAGAGTAACAGTAGGCCTGCCCATCACACAACATGAGATAGTTTATCATACCATGTAACTTTACTGAAGAGGACTGACACAGAGCAGGACAATCATCCTGCAAATGCTTCCTCCTGGACACTCTTTGGCATTTGGCAGGCTGACAAAGAACAGTAAATAGTGCAGCCAGCAGTGAGTGTTTGGAACACTGTGCTGCTGAGCTCTTCTGTCTCCACCAGGACAGCTGCATGTTTGATCTATCGGGTAAGGAGGGTTGAAGGAAGGGGTGTATCTGTGCACTTGAACATGGGAGTGCTGCTGTGCTTAGACAGAAACAACAGAAAAAGTGAGTTGTACATGTTTTGACAAGAAAAACAATTGCTAGAGTGTGAGCAGAACTGCCTATGACATGCACTGGAAGACATATTTAAGCAGAGCATGTTTCAGGAATATGGCAGTAGCCAGGAGAAACCACAGGGGCAGCTGAAAGGCAGAGATGCATGGCAAGCAGATGAAGGAAAGGACTTACTCCTGCAAGGTGCTGAGAGTCCTTAATGCCCACAGAGTTCAGGGGAAGAAGGAAAAATCCCACAGTCATGTCTACATCAAGTTTGACGTGTCTGAAGTGCTCCTGATATTTTCTCTTTATAGTTAATGCCATTTCACTGCAAGCAACCTAATGTGAGAGGATCTACTTCACTTTTTTTTTTTTGTGTGATCTTTGCAATGTTAAATTGTTATATCTTTCTGATCATATGTTCTGACAAAGCTCATTCAGAAGTGTACAGCAAAAAAGGATGACTTCTGCTGCTGTCACTTTTATTGCCTCAGTGAATAATTTAAGAGAGCCTTTTCCATCCCTGAAACTTGGTTTCTGGCTAGCCCACATAGTAATGTTAGCCCTATAATGTTTTGCTCCCTAAGACTGACATCATTAAAATATTAAATGGCTTAAGTAGGATCCTTTTTGTAGTCAGGATGCTCTAATAAAATACTCGTCTTTAAAAGTGCTTACCTTCAGGTCCATACAAATATTTATTATTGTTTATACACATGAAACCCACAACTACTTGGACTCTGTGATAACTTTATGCCTAGGAACTAAAAGATGAAGTGTTCACCTATGTCCATAAAAAGTGAAATTTGCTTCCCTTCAGGCTCTTCCTCACCTCTGTTTCAGACAGTATGATGAGAGCAGGGAGGGTGGGATCAAGCCCTACACATGCAGAAATTTCATTTACGTTGCTCCCAGCTGGAATGGTGTGTGCTTCTCCAGGTCTGCAGGTGAGTGGTCACCCTGAAACTGCCTTCCTACTTGTGGCTTATTTCATAGCAGTGAGATAAATCAAAGCTCTGCATCAAAAGCAGCACTCCATCACACCTCTACAGACTTGTGACACTATCAGAAGGGTTTTGTCTGTCAAGCAGTCACTGCATTGAATGGAGGCAAAGATATGTCTTTTCTTTTCTGGCAGATGTAATCTTGCTCTGCAGTCCTGTTTTATGCAGAAACCAAAATGTCTTAATTTCTGTTACTGCACAGTTATGAAACATCTGAAGAAACCACAAACCAACCTACCAGATGAAAAATCCATGTACACAGTGTTTAAAAAATGAACATTGCAGATATTTTTCTTTTGTAGGGTGGAATATGATTAACTGCACAATAATGTAAGTTATTTATTCAAAAGGCGATTGAAGGACTCTTTCTTCTAGTCTCCTTTGATGTGAACAAGTTTCTGATTTTGCATAGCTGGACTGGAACGTATTGTTGGCTGCCACTGCTCTAACTCAGTGCAGGTTGCTAATTCCATGGGGTGGGTTCTCTGTAATCCGGAGACGTGAGTTCTTCAGCAGATCGGCTGCCATGAAATATATGATACAAATACTTTTGAGTAAAATGGCTTCTACTACATAAACCTGAAGTGCATCGCACATAAGTGCAAATGTATATATTTGTATATATAAATATACGCTAATGCAGCTTTGAAATACCATATTTGGAGGTAATGTAATTAGTATACTGTTATGCTAAAAGTCATGTGGCTTTAGAACTTTATTGGAAAAAAAAAAAGATGACTTCAATATTACGTAAATTAGATATTTTCTTCTGTTACATATTATTATCTTTATATTGTATATGAGAAATTTTTATTAATGTGGTGGCCCAATTCAGTTTATGAATGAAACTGTTTTAGCACAATGCCTGCTTCAGTGGAGTTTATTATTTGGCAGGAATTTATAAGGATGGCACTGTGGATTTTTTGCTTTCTAAAATAAGATGTTCTCTTACAATTCCTTTTTTTATACTAGTCTGAAATGATTTGGGTACAGGTCACTTTCTAGGTCCAGAGTGACCATAGCCTTCTAAACTATGATGATATGAACCACTCCCATTACCAAGTCTAGTGGGAGGTGTTCCTGTCCATGACAGGGAAGGGGGGGGGGTGGGGCAGAAGGAAAGGGCAGGGGTTGGAACTATACGATTTTTAAGCTCCCCTCCAACCTAAGCCATTCCATGGTTCCATGTGGCTACAGCAATACTGCAACATTACTTCCAATAGGGTTGCCTGCTGTTCTTGCAGGATTAATGTGTTCAGTAGATGAAAAGAAAATCAGGCTCTGTATTTTAAATAATGCACTTACCATGCCTTTTCTTGCAAATTCCATAGTACAGTAAATATGCAGTGTATTTTTTATTTTAATTTAGATTGTAGTTATAGAGAACTTTGGAGGAAGTCATAACAAGTGTGGGTGGATTCTGTAGGAGGTGAACCAAGTACATCTGGTTGTGAAAGCTGATGGCAATATTCTTCGATACAAAGATATAATGGGCAGAAAGCAACCTGCAGAAAAGGACAGGTAGGAAGAACGTGTAGGGTCAGTTACGGCTGTTTGCCAAGGGGTGACACAGAGTGTGATTGGGTTGATGATGTGGAAGACTATACAGAGAACTGCCTGCCCAAATGATGATAAGGATATACCACACCTGCAAAGGGCATAGTATTACACTGTATAGAGAAGGGACAGGAGGATTCAAGTGAGGAATGACTGAAAAGGGTGAAATGGTCTGGATGGGATGAGATTCCATGTTTTGGAGAAAGGAGGAGATCAGACAGCTTTTCAGAATCTCTTCTGTGCTTTTGTGAAATAAACCTCCCTTGGTTTTGTGTAGGAGGGGATAGGACCCATATATGAACAGAAAGAGGCATACTAAGTTTTCTGTTGGCAAGAAAAACACGCAGAAGAATTAAAGACCACTGAAAGAATGATCATTCCTTTGGAGAAGAAATGAATGGAAGGGAAAGTCACCTTTTAATGTGGAAACTGGTTATAGGATTGGTTGTAATACGAAACAATAATGCCTCGCACAGATTGCATAGAAATAGCCAATTTCTGATTCATAAAGCTGAAACAGCACAAGGCTTTAAAAATATGAACATGTATATTGCTGTTCTATTATGGCCATTGGACAGATCTATGTTCGAGTGTAGCTAGGTGTCTTCTCACACAGATGAGTCAGAAACTTCTGTCTCTTTGCTGCCTTTACAATTCATCCTTGGCAGTTTATTTTCTGTTGCATTGAGTGTAGTGTCTTTGGTGCCTCAGTTTTTCCAAATCCCGATGCGGTTAAATCTAGCTGGATTAGTTTAATTTAAGAGTGAAGGCAGCTGAGATGGATCTGGATTACTTTGTCCTGAAATCGCCTATTAACCCTATCACATTTTGCTTTGGCACCTCCATCTGCGGGGACAGGCACCCTGGCAATGATGTGAACTACTCATGCTGGAATCACCAGAGGCTGCTTGGTTACAGACTTATTAATGCAGTGCATTTGTAAACACAGCTTCCTGCAGTTCTACATCAAAACAGCTTACAGACACTTAGACTGTGTCTATACTAGTAAATTAGGTGTGTTCAAGACTGTTGTCTGGCACTGAGACAGACTGATTTGAAATGACTTCCTAATAATTCACTATTAAAATCTTTTCTTCACTACCCAGCATGCCCAGTGAGCATCATTTTTGCCCTCTGCTAATTCCTGATTAAGCCCAGAAACTGTGTGGGAGCAGAGGCCAGATCTTTGCCGGCTCCAAAGATATCCAGATAACTGAGTGCCTGTCTATTCTGGGACTGTTCAGCTTACTTGCATAAATATAGTGCAGAGAGTTACACAGCTCTCTTTTGAGGTGTCTGTTTTAAAGAGGAGCAGTCAAACTGTGTACCCACCATCACAAAACCCCACAAACCTGTGGATAGGAGGATGACCATGAGCCAGCAATGTGCCCTTGTGGCCAAGAAGGCCAATGGCATCCTAGGGTGCATTAGAAAGAGTGTGGTTAGTGGGTCAAGAGAGGTTCTCCTCCCCCTCTCCTCTGCCTTGGTGAGGCCACATCTAGATTATTGTGTCCAGTTCTGGGCCCCACAGTTCAAGAAGGACAGGGACCTGCTGGAGAGAGTCCAGCGCAGGGCAACGAAGATGATTAAGGGAGTGGAGCATCTCCCTTATGAAGAAAGACTGAGGGAGCTGGGTCTCTTTAGCTTGGAGAAGAGGAAACTGAGGGGTGACCTCATCAATGTTTACAAATATGTAAAGGGTGAGTGTCAGGATGATGGAGCTAGGTTTTTTTCAGTGATGTCCAGTGATATGACAAGGGGCAATGGGTGTAAACTGGAGCATAGGAGGTTCCATGTGAACAACAGGAAAAATTTCTTTACTGTGAGAGTGACAGAGCACTGGAACAGGTTGCCCAGGGGGGTTGTGGAGTCTCCTACGTTGGAGATATTCAAGGCCCGCCTGGAGAAGTTCCTGTGTGATGTACTGTAGGTTACCCTGCTCTTGCAGGAGGGTTGGACTAGATGATCTTTTGAGGTCCCTTCCAACCCTTAGGATTCTGTGATTCTGTGAAACCAAAGCAAAACTTCCAAACACAAGTATAGGACTCAAGTCCTGTGCATAGCACTGAGTTTAAGTGCTTTGCTTGCTGTGTTCTGACTGCTTGTTCATAAGCTGTCCCTTGTTTACAAAGAGCCGGTCTGCTCTGCTGGGAATTTATCTGGGAACATGTGTGAAGACATGCTTCTGTCATCCACACAGGCTTTCTTGCCATGCACAAACTGTTTCCTTCTATGTGATGCTGTAGGTAATAGATCTAAAAAAAAAAAAGAAATATCCTTTTCACATAAAATATCTGTCTAACACCATAGCTACTTTCCTGAGCCTCTTGTGGTGCTGGGGATCAGACACAACTGTTATCAAAATTCAACTCATTTTTCATTCTTTTTATGATATTTTTTGTCAGGATTCAATAATACTTCCATTGTGTCAGTTTTGACATTAAAAAGGTAAAGCAATCAGGGAATTAATCCTTCTTTAAAGCCAAATAGAATTGTAAATCCATTAGCTAGTGAAATAACTATTCTTCCCATATTTATGATGTTTTTTACTTTTGAAGTGTTTGAAGTACACATGCATCACACCGCTCCAGTGGGTTGTTTTTGTATTTGGGCCTAAGAGCTCACCAAGTATGTCTTTGTCTGGGCCAGGTACTGGGATGTCATGAGATGGAAACCATCAAGTGTGGATGGTTTTGGAAGCTGGTTTCCTGAGGACTGGAGCTCCTGCCCAGCAGGTGTTACAGCCTGCCTCAGAGAGACATGTCCTTCTGGTGTGACTCCTGGCTATTGGTAGCTGTGTACTGCCGTAGTCAGCATTCAGACAGCAGGTGGGTGTGTTTATGTGAAGGAGACTTTCAGATTGTATGGGCTGTTTCAAGTCATCATCTCCATCATTTAACATCATCTCCAGCCTGGCTCCTTAAACCTTGCTTGACTTCCAGCTTCAAAACTCTATTTTGTCTGTGACTCCTGACCTGCCTAGAAACGCTTGCTCCTGCTTCTTTCTCCTTTGCTTACTGTAGACAAACCTTGATTTCTTAACCTTTGGCCATGCCTTTGACAGTTTCCTTGCCTTGACCTTACCTTTTGCACCTCCTGGGCTACAGCACCTGCCTTCTGGTGGAGTAACCAGCCAGAAGAGCGTACTGCAGCCTATCTTCTATAGCACATTGACCTGTTGCTTATAGGCTCCTTCTCTCTTGTGCTGCATATGTAGAATGGGTTTGATATATCCACTATGTATTGACCTTTGCCATCTAGGATAGTGTGGGAGAAACAAGCTGGCAGATGAGTGTGTTGGACGGGGTGCCAACCATGTATGGTGAACAGGATTTGTGTAATGACTTGCTGGTAGGAAGAAATGTGCCCTTCCATAGCTATCAGCAAATTATTCTTCTGACTCCAGAGTCAAGAATCTGCTTTCCAGTGACACACTGTTTCTGTTACTAATCTGGCTGTGCTTGGCATTGCAGTATATGGATTGCATGGAAATTTTACACCAAGAAAAATCTGACATCAGGCCAACACAGAATCATATCTGGTCTAGACACAATGCAAAGATAGCTATACTGGAGGTCTGAGAGTTTAATCTGTTGTTGACTATAGGGAGATTTCTTAGGATGCCTTACATTTAAACCAAAATCAGAAACCTAAATTCAAGCTATAATCTGATTTTTGCTCAGTTCTTGAAATCGTCGTGGTTTAAACCCAGTCAGGTAACTCGTTCACTCACTCCCCCCCTTCTTTCCCTCCCCCTACTCCCGGAGGGACGGAGAGGAGAATCGAAAAGAATGCAACTCCCACAGGCTGAGATAAGAACAGTTTAGTAACTAAGGTATAACACAAATCACTACTGCTACCACCAATGATAATAATGATAAAGGAAATAACAAGGGAAGAGAATAGAACACCCCAGCACCAGCCAACCGATAACTCGCCCCCCCCAGCCCGACCAAGCACCGACCGATACCTCCTCCAACCCTGCAGTCCCAGCCCTTCTGCGTAACCCCAGTTACATCCTGGGCATGACGTGCTGTGGTATGGAATACCTCTTTGGTCAGTTTGGGTCAGGTGTCCTGTCTCTGCTTCCTCCTGGCTTCCCCTCCTCCCTGGCAGAGCATGAGGCTCACAAAGTCCTTGGCCAAACCAAAACATCATTGTTACCAGCTCTGTTCCCAGGCTGAAAGTCAAAACACAGCACTGCACCAGCTACCAACAAGGAGAAAAAATGACTGCTACTGCTGAACCCAGGACACTTATGTACCATTTGTTTGTTTTATTAGTGCTTTTCAAAACCACCATGAATTCCCTGCTTCTATAGGAAGGCTTGACATTTAGTAAGGTATTTGGTGAAGCAGATCCCAGTGCTAGTGAAGATTTTCCTGAATGTAGGAATCTTTTCATACAGTCAGGAGCTTTTTAGTGTTTTGTGTCAATTGGCAGCTTTGGACAGGATATGACCCAGTCTGAAATTACTAGGATTTTTCCTTGAGGCTCTCCTTTTTCTGGGGAAAACTGTAATGTCAAGTATCAGAAGTGAACACAGCAAGACTTCCTCCTCCGTGTTCCCCACATATCTTCTGAGAATGTCTGACTACTGCAAATGTTACAAAATCAGGGCAGAACACCAGGGATACAGTTACCCATGAAATTTTTGGTCTTTTATACACAGAGATATGATCTTTTATTACATAACCATTGATTAATGCTTAAGGAAGTAGAGTGCTGTTTTGGAAAACTTGGTTTTATTCCTGCCTTTAGCAGGGAGCTGCTCTGTGGCTCTGGGCAAGCCAGTGAAATCTTTAGGCCACAAATGTGTTCCCAGTGTATTATATCAAGGGACTAATCTGCTGAAGTGAATAATGCTTTATATCTCTAGCCATGCCTGCTGGAACTGTGCATTGAGTTTTCATAAAATATGAAGGATTGCCCTCCTTTTATGCTAAACTTGAGAATCAGCAATTAATGGATGTCTTTAACAATTTTAACTTGACTATCTGTGACCCAGGTTCCCAACTATTCAGTAAAAAAAGAATGGCATCTATCTCACAATTGTATTGTGGAAAGAAAATAATTAATGCTTCAAAAGTGCTAAAATGCAGTGCATTTCAAAAGGAAAATCCCAGAAGGAAATAAATGATTTTGTGATATATGCAAAGATTTTGTATAAATGCTTAATGAAAAAAAATGAGAAGAAAAAAATCTGAATCCCAAGCTGAACAAGAAGGTTAACTCCCTCCCCACCCCTTGACAACAACTCCTGTACCGAATGGAGTTGCAATCCCACAGAGAAAATGCAAAGTGAAAATGTAATTAAGGATTAGAAGAGAAGATCAAAGGTAGCGTGCAAAAGTTTTTTAGATATGTGAAAGACTGATGTAATCCCCATCTCTTTATGTTGGGATGACTGAGCAGTAAAAACATACAAAAATGCAGCAAGGGAGATTAAGATTAGTATGGAAAACTTCTAGGTAAGGACAATGTTCAGACACAAAATGGGGGATATACAGAATCCCACTCGCCATGCTCTTTCCATTTCAACTCAGTATTTTTAATAGGTTTCCACCTTGATTAGCCCTCCAGGAGGCTGTATCTTGAAATTTCTGTAATATGTTGAAATCAGTCTTCCTAAATACTGCTGGTTTTATTTTTCTGTTCTCCTTTCTTCTAAACATGTTGTTTCATTCTTGCCTTTCCCTAGATACTCTTTCCCTTGGTGTTTGCAATAATTTCCCCCCTATTGGTTAGAAACTCCTAATGGCTTTCTGTGGTATTTGATTTCCAGGCAACTGTCAAACAAACAACAAAAATGTGAATTTTCAAAAGAAATTATCTACCACTTCCTCCTGGCTTGGCTCTATGGGGAAAGCTCCACTGTAGCAGTCACTGTGGTCTTTTCCCCTTTGAATGACACTTTCCAACAGGCCAGTTTTGTTGGTGACCTAGAGAGCTGACATACTCTCCTTTACCATTTCCTTAACGACAAGATAGCATTACACTATATTAAGTAGTCCTGTGATAAATATTAACCACAAAGTCTAATTTTGATTAAATGATATAGTGGAATAGGCTTGAGTCCAAATTTGTGCATCTTTCCATTTTTGGTGGAAAATGTTATTTTGCTTCTTAGTTCAGGTACCTTTTGTAATAATTTCATGTTGTCGAGGGGTGACCTTTACCAAGGAAAGGAAAATTATTAATCTTTCTCTGATTTCTTCTGAGGAAAAGAGAACAAGAACTAAAAAAAGGTTAAGAGAGTGAAAATGGCAGGATGAAAAGTGTGTAAGAGGAGTAAAAAAAATACAGTGATGATTAGATCTTGATCATACCAAAAATATATGAGCAATCGCAAAAAGATATGCAGTCTTCACCCAAATTGTTATAAGGAAAGTGGTTCAAGACAACATCTGCAAAATCCTTTGTTTGAGCTCACGGTGTGAAGAAATGCTCTGATAACAACAATATGAAATAAGGGGAAACACAAAGTCCTGTTCTTCAGGGGAAGTATCAAAGAGAAAAACTGAAAGGTAGAAATAAGTAAACCACAGCATTTCTGGTAATAGCAGGGGATTATAATGCATGATGCATATAAATAAGGCTGAGAAACAATGCTGTTGCCACAAGCCTAATCTCATTCTGGAATTATTATTTTAAGGAAGAGGTTATATCAGACAGGAGAGGTAATTATTTAACTCCACTTGGTGCTAGTGAGCTTCTCTGGAGAACTGTGTCCAGTGTGGTTCAGTACTGAACCTCAGGAAAGATATAAACAAATTGGAGAGCATCCAGGAAAGAGCATTAGTAATTCTGAGAGATTCATGAAGCATAAGCAATGAAAAAAAAGATTGGAAAAAATACAGCTGGTGGTTTGGCGGTTTTTTTGTTTTTTTTTCTTTTTTGAATATGGAAGACTAAGGAGAGATGGGAGCCAGTTTCTGAGATGTTAAAGAGTTTTATAAAGATATCAGTGTTCAACTATTCCACATAGTCACTGGGAAAAAGAAAAGAAGAAAGCAACTTAATCTGAAGGAAAAGCTTAAGGTGGATTTAACAGTATTGCTAAAATTGTTGAAGTCCAGAAGAGGCTGTGTTACAGAGCTGGTGGCATCGGAGATTTTGAAGAACAGCTGAGAAAACCACTTGTTATGAGCAATAACCTCCTTATCTTATGAGCAGTCTGGAGTGCTTCAAAATATCTCTCTGGATTTAGGTGCTTTTCAGCTCTCTGTTCTTATGGCTTTTGACTGTGCTTGCTATCTATAGTTACAATCTGTAAATTTAAAGGAGGATATAATATTAAATAACCCACCACATCAAATAAGGCAAGCTTGAGCACCTCAGCATTGGATAAGCTCTTTGGATGCTCAGTTGATTTCTGAGAAAAACAGCTTCAGTCCTTACCAGCTGGATTATTCTGGGTTTTCATCCCAGGATGAATAGTTCTGGGAGCAGGGGTTGAAAGCAGGATCACATTCCCCATGACTTAAAATTGGAATTCCTCTCTCCTGCTCTCCATGTTGTTCCTCGGTTTGAATTTTGCTACAAAGACATGAAAAACACCTTTAGTTTTATGTAATAGACGGAGATTTTTAATAGAGAAGTGTGCAGCTCCTCTGTAAGGGAGAGGCGCAATGATCGACACCCCTTTAAGTTGGCAACTGTCAGAGGGGTGTCTTTCTGATTTTGGGAGGTATTCCAGTTACGGAGCTGCAGCAAAAGGAAGGGAACACATCACTGCTTTTAGCAGAATGGAAGATAAGCTTACTGGATACTTACAGGATTAAGTCCCTTTTGGGCTTGGATTCAAAAATATTCACTTTGGAAGAAATTCCCCCCAAAAGAGACAGAATTCAGTTTAGTTGAATAACCTGCTCAGCCATAATTACATCATTTTTAAGCAGTAAAAGAAGTGGGCATCTGTGTGTAAGACTGTATTCAGGAACTTGAGTGGTTTATGACATTTCAGGCAAACAAACGCAACTTTGCATGATACCCTTACTAATTTCTTCTTCTTTTCCGTGCTTTGTAGCAGCTAAGACAGCATCTCCTTCTGCCATTTTATGCTTGCTCACATCTATGAGCTAAGGGCTGTTTGGATTTCCCCTTTTCTCACATTTATGTAGTAGCATGCATATAGCTACATTTCTAGAATACAGTATTTAAGTCACCCTGTGTCAACCTGAATAAATATATTCTGCAGAGAAGGGAAGGTGATAGCTAGAAGAAGCCTTTTTCTACTAAGGTACAAAACACGTGGTCTATAGCCTCAAATAACATGGGTCTAGAAAACATCCCCAGTTTTGCTTAAATTTCCAACAGTAGTGAGAATTTCACGAACACCTCTTTTATATGGCACAAAATTATTATTTTAATTCTGGAATGATTCAAGCTATTATTTTATCTCATGTTACTGTAAAATTCCTGGTTTTGATTATGCTGAAAGAGTGTTCATTGTAGTTGAATTTATACCAATTACTATATTGTTTCAGTTGACAAGAAAATCCATTAATAGCATAAGGAGCTGTTTTCTGTTTTGAACCGAACAAGACAATTCAATCCTAGATGAAATGTGGGCAAAATGAGATATCTGTGAATTGGTTGCCTTAATCTCTGAAAGCAGATTTTAGATCTTTAGATATTTAGAAAATTTATATCTGCAATACTTCTTAAATAAAATCAATATGAAGTCTGAATATGTGTTACTAGGAAGCAACAAAAATATTCTGTGTTAAAAGAGCAGATTTCAATTTCAAATCAAAACAACAGCTACAGAAGGAGAAAGAGAAAATGGAAACACCTTGTAAAGTCATTAAAACAAAACAAAAAAAAATAGACAAAAGCCCTCCAAAACTGTGAGACCCTAACCTCACCCTGTGAGTGGTGCTGCACTCACAACAGCTGGTTCTGGAAATATTGTTATATGCAGAATGAACCTCTGTTATCACTGTTCTCTTAAAAATCAAAGTCAGCAGTGCAGTATCGTAGTTGCAAAGTATATTATTTCTGTAGAGAGCCTGGTCATTTTTTTCACAAGGCTTGGTGTCTCTTGTCAGGAGCTAAATCCAGTGGTTTCTAAATGTGAAACAATTCTGTGATAAATTCTTCCAAGATTAGAGGGACTGCTCTGATACAGCACTTTATCAAATTAATACAATGACTATTGTTTCATTTAACGTATTGCATTATTTGCTTCACTTCACTCCCTTCAATTCTTTCTCTCTGAAGGAAAGCTAAGCAGTGCATTATATCAATTACAACATGGCATGCACCATAATCTGGTGTGTGGGATTTGTTTATCTCTTTGTTTTTCAATACTTAACCTTATAGCTCAAGAATCATTATGTGCCCAATTAACTTTGGTTTATATGCTCTGTGTGCTTTAAGTCTGCAGTGTTGCTTCTCTAGAAAAATTCCTTTTCTATAAAACCGTGATCTTTTCAGCCAGCAGAGGCCACACTGAGATGATTACCTTATCATGGGTCAAAAAAGAACAGATGTAGCTATTGAATATAGGGTCGAGAGGGGACAGATTTGGTTATGGAAGATAGTCATACTTTAGCTTCTTCAAGACTGTAACAGGTATTTGAATGTTATTCAGGGACCTCTAAAAGACAGAAATAATCTACATTATTTTGGCCTAGCACCTTTAATAATTGCAACTACATGTTAAAGGCCCTCAAGAAACTCATAAATTTAGTGCCTCTAATTTCTTTGACCAAGGAACTGTTGAGAAATCAGACTACAGAAAAGTGCCTTGTATATAAAGCTATTTGTTTTTCCATTTTCTTGTTTTCTGTAGATGAAATTTCTTGCTAAGATGATAGCACTTAAAAAAAACCCAATTTCTAGAAATCTGTGAATGCAACTTTTGGATTTTTAAATGTCTGCTATTTCAGCACTATTTTGTGAAATAGTCATTACTTGACCATTACTCAGACTTTAGTGAAATGGTCATTACTTGAAATATAAATGTAACTTTAAAAATGTACATTTATTTTGAAAGCTGCTGCTCACTATACTGTCTGAATTTATGTATTAATTTAGATTTCAGAAGACTAAAACATTTTCTGCATATGCACCCAGAGCTTTTGACGTAATGTAAAACTAATCCTAAATGCAGCACTGAAAGACACCCTTGCTATAAAGTCATTTCTTTGAGTATTTCTAGTCTCCTCTATCTTACGTATCTTATGTACAAAGTTCTGGAAAAAAAATAGGGTTCTGCAATGTAATCTGGAGGTCATCAGAACTGGGCTTTCAATGAAAGAGGAAAGTAGGAATTGCAAAGACGGGGGCCCCCACTAAGAATTGGCTGCAGCATCCTCCTTTAGTTTCAGTCTATAAAGCTCCATTCTGAATCCTCCTACTAATCCTAAGTGAGCAAAAGAGCAAAGTGGCCTCAGAGAACTGAATCTCATAAAGTAAGCTTGCAGTTGGCAATTAATTTGAATAAATGCTTGGAGCAATGTATAGGTATTCCAGCTGCTCCAGGCCATGAGCTGGCTTCATTTGGAACTCAGCTCAGATGCCCCTATACAAACACCCATAGCATGGGGAACAAACAGGAGGAATTAGAGTTGTGTGCATGTCTACAGGGATATGATATAATAGGCATCACAGAAACATGGTGGGATGGCTCCTATGACTGGAGTGTTGGAATGGAAGGTTACGGGGTCTTTAGAAAAGACAGGCCTCACACTTGCAGGCCCTTATTCTCATGGGGGACTTCAACCACCCTGACATCTGTTGGAGTGATGGTATGGCCCGGCACAGACAACCCAGGAGGTTCCTCGATTGTGTAGAAGACAACTTCCTCCTGCAAGTAATAGAGGAGCCAACAAGGAGAGGTGCCATGCTTGACCTCGTGCTCACCAACAGGGAAGGGCTTGTTGGAAAAGTGACATTCCAGGGCAGCCTCGGCTCTTAGCAATCATGAGATGCTCGAATTTGAGATCCTCAGGACAGTGAGAAGAGCGTGCAGCAAGCTCACTGCCCTGGACTTCAAAAGAGCAGACTTTGGTCCCTTCAGGAACCTGCTTAGTAAAGTTCCATGGGATACAGCCCTAGAGGGCAGGGGGCCTGTCCTAGGTTCAGCAGTAGCAGTCATTTTTTCTCCTTAGTAGCTGGTGTAGTGCTGTGTTTTTGACTTTTGGCCTGGGAACGGTGGTAACACCGATGTTTTTAGTTACTGCTCAAATGTTTTAGTCTGGCCAAGGACTTTGTGAGCCTCATGCTCTGCAAGGGGGGAGGGGAAGCCGGGAGGAAGCAGAGGCAGGACACCTGACCCAAACTGACCAAAGAGGTATTCCATACCACAGCACATCATGCCCAGGAGGTAACTGAGAGTTACCCGGAAGAGCTGGGGCACTGCGGGGTTGAATGAGGTATTGGTCGGTGCTCGGTCGGGGGGGGGGGGGGGGCGAGTTATCGGTTGGCTGGTGGTGAGGTGATGTATTCTCTTCCCTTGTTATTTCCTTTATCATTGTTATTATTGGTGGTAGCAGCAGTGATTTGTGTTATACCTTAGTTACTATACTGTTCTTATCTCAACCCGTGGGCGTTGCATTCTTTTCGATTCTCCTCTATGTTCCTCCGGGAGTAGGGGAAGGGAAAGAAGGGGGGGAGTGAGTGAACGAGTTGCCTGACTGGGTTTAAACCATGACAGGCCCCAAGACTGTTGGCTGGTGTTTAAGGATCACCCGTTACAAGCTCAGGAGTGTTGCATCCCAACCAGAAGGAAGTGCAGCAGGAGGGCCAGGAGACCTCCTTGGATGGATAAGGAGCTCCTGAGGAAACTTTGAAGGAAAAAAGAGGCTTATAAAGAGTGGAAGCAAGGACAGGTGGCATGGGAAGAATACAGGGATGTTTTCCGGGAAGCTAGGGACCAGGTTAAGAAAGCTAAGGCCCAGTTAGAATTAAACATGGCTAGGGATGTTAAGGATAACAGGAAGGGATTCTATAGGTACATAGCGAATAAAAGACAGACTAGGGAGAATGTAGGCCCCCTCCTGAAGCTCTCGGGAGAACTGGCTACACAGGATTTGGAGAAGGCTGAGATTCTGAATGACTTCTTTGCCTTGGTCTTCACTGGCAAAGGCTCTGACCAAACCACCCAAGTCTTGGAAGGCAGATGCAGGGACTGTGAGAATGAAGACCTTGCACCCACCGTAGGAGAGGAGCTGGTTAGAGACCATCTTAAAAACTTGAACATGCACAAGTCCATGGGTCCTGATGAAATGAAGTTACTAAGCCACTGTCGATCATATTTGAAAAGCCATGGCAGTCAGGTGCAGTTCCTGATGACTGGAAAAAGGAAATATAAGCCCCATTTTCAAGAAGGGGAAAATGGATGACCCAGGGAATTACAAACCAGTCAGTCTCACCTCTGTGCCTGGCAAAATCTTGGAGCAGATTCTCCTGAAGGCATGCTAAGGCACATGAAAAACAACAAGGTGCTTGGTGACAGCCAGCATGGCTTCACTAAGGGGAAATCCTGCCTGACCAATTTGGTGGCCTTCTATGATTGGGCTACAGAACTGATGGACAGGGGTAGAGCAGTTGATGTCATCTACCTGGACTTGTGCAAAGCGTTCGACACAGTCCCACACAACTTCCTTGTCTCAAAATTGGAGAGACATCAGTTTGAAGTCCGGGCTGGACAGAGCCTTGGGTGACATGGTTCAGTGTGAGGTTTCCCTGCCCATGGCAGGGGGGGTGGAACTTGATGATCTTAAGGTCCTGTCCAAACCTAACTATTCTATGATTTTATGATTCTAATTTGAGTACCTAACTTAACCTAGCCAAATGCAAAGCTCTACCTTTTGGCTACTTGTCCTGGGTTCAGCAGTAGCAGTCATTTTTCTCCTTCTTAGTAGCTGGTGCAGTGCTGTGTTTTTGACTTTCAGCCTGGGAACAGCGCTGATAACACCGATATTTTTAGTTGTTGCTCAGTAATGTTTACTCTGATCAAGGTCTTTCTGAGTCACATCTGCCAGGGAGGAAGGGAAGCTGGGAGGAAGCAGAGACAGGACACCTGACCTAAACTAGCCAAAGAGGTATTCCATACCATGGCACATCATGCCCAGTATATAAACTGGGGTCAGTTACCTACAAGGGCTAGATCACTGCTTGGGTCAGGCTGGGTATCTGTTGGTGAGCGGTGAGCAATTTTATTCTCTTCCCTTGTTATTTCCCCTATCATTATTATTGCTGGTGGTAGCAGCAGTTATTTGTGCTATGCCTTAGTTAGTGGACTGTTCTTATCTCAACTGGTGGGAGTTACATTCTTTTGATTCTTCTTCCCATCCCCCCGGGAGAGGGGGAGGAAGGGGAGAGGGAGAGAGCGGCTGCATGGTTCTGAGTTGCCAGCTGAGCTTAAATCGTGACACTACTCCACCCACATTGTTTTTGATTTTGGCTAGTTGTAATTAGAGGAATGATTCTTAGTATGGTGATGCTTTAGGATGTTTTCCCACTTATTGCAAGACAGTATTTGTCTCCTTTTGAGCAAAATGGTGGAAATGTAAGGACTGCCATTAATCAAGCCTTCCTCCTAAGAAAAGACCCATTCCAGTCAGAATTAAAACAAAATTTGACTTTTAATCTGTAACAAGACATCCAGCTGGTAAAAACTTACCAAGTTACAGGGCACCTCAATATTTTCTTTTTCCACTACGTGAAACATAAGGATACTTAGATGAAAAGATATAAGGGTACTTAGACCAAAAGAGTCAAGATTATATGTAATGAAGCTTTCAGCTAAGAATATTATAATTCTTCTAATGCAAAAGCCAGTAAACACATTAAATTGTGTAATAATTTGACATCCCAAGAGGTTGTGTGTGAAAACTCATGGAAATGTGATAATGGATTCTGATGCTGATGTAGGAACCTCTTTGAAATTGTATAACCTCTTTCCCTGCCATTCAAAGAAACTAGTGGTTGTTACATGTTCGTGAAACAGATTTGAGCCTTGGCAATAACTTGGTTTTTAATTTGGTTAACTGCTTCATCTTTTCTTATCTACATCACGAATGGTTGTGTTTTCCAATATATTGAAAAAGTCTATTTGAAGCTACTGTTCAATGTGACAGCAAAAATTGTTGTTTAATAGAAACCACTTTAAAAAAAGGACTAAACAATATGGTGCAAACAACAGTGAGACATGCTCCAGTGATTGTCCCATAACAATGGTATTTCATACTGTTTGAAGCTGGAAGGTGCTAATGGCCATTATCAAATAGATCTTTGTTCTCAAACTATGGGACATCTTATTAAAAGTAATGAAAACTGTAAGGACTTCTGTTGAGTTTAATGAAAGTGACTAAGCTTTGCAGTGAGACAGCTGTACACAGTGGGGATTACTGCCTAGTTTATCAAATTGCATGGTGAGCTCTGAGCAGAGCTCTTGTGTGGGCAGAAGGGTTTCTGTGCCTTGATGTCTTCTGTATAGCTGATGTAGTTAAAAAACAGAAAAAGGAATTGGAAATATAGTTTTGAAAGAAAGGAGGTAGATATTTGTAGGCAATGAACTCACTGTTGAGATAAACGTCAGGGTTTCTCTAAGGAAACAGTCTGTTCACAGGTTATTTGTCCAATGTTCAGTGAAAGAGGATTTTTTTTAGGGGGGTGGAGGAGTGGAGTGTGAAATCAATAGGATTACATCAAAAACATCTCTGAGTCATAAAGTCCTCTTCTTACATGCAAATGGTTTTTCAAGGCTATGAGTGTTGTCAAATAGCATGAACCAGAAACACTTGTACTAAACTAGCTTCTAAATATTTTTTTTTTTTTTTTCCTTCTCATAATGAGAGAGTAGAATATTTTTGGAGCCCTCCAATACAAGGGTCAAATTGCTGATGAGCATCTTTCTGCTATCCCATGTTGAAATGTAACATGCTGGGCAATGAAAACTAAGGACATGTCTCTTGGAGAGGAAGCCTTGGAAAAGAGGAAGATTACTTTTCTCCACTCTAGGCCTCTCCGGGGTCCATCATAATGTTCTGTAACTGATCTGCATCTACAGTTTGAAAGAAGCAATGTACATAGATTGGGCACTCACAAGCATCTTTTCTCTACAAGGCAATAGTGAAACTCCATGCTCTCTGCTTTTTAGGAAAAAGTCATTGGAGAAGGGGTGTTTGTCTCAGGCTTATTATCAGTTGCCAAGCTGATATGCCAAGAACATATGGCTACAGCACAAACACACCTGTGAATGTCCCAGATCTACAGACAACTCAGACCCATATAATTTCCCTTTAAGAGAAAGGTCCACAGGCCTAAAATAAATGCAGGTACAAAATTATAGCTAGACATTAATTATAGTCTAGAACTTATCATATTGGGTTTTTAGTAAGAACTGTTGTTGGAGTGTGCTGGACTATTTGTGCCAGCTTGCTCCAGTTCAAGCCTCGTACACTTGTATAGCAATGAGAAGCTACCAGGCTCTCTAGGTGGATCAATTCCTTTAGGTAAGGGAACATAGGAATGAGCCATCTCTTTGAGAAGGAAAAAAAAGAGTGACATTAAACAAGTAATTTTGTTGTGAATTTTGAAGACGTGCGAACATTTTACTTTCTAACTGAATGCAAAAGAAGACATTTTCCACTTCCAGACAAATAGACACTCTTGAATTTTAAGTATTAATAATTATTAAAAAACAATTAGTGGTAAACTAAATTAAAACAAACAAGTGTGAAGAAAGGGTAAGTGGAGGTTTTGTACTGTAATCATCCTACATGGCAAGGTTGACTTACGGTTCCCTAAGGACTGATTAGCCCTATAAAGATTTTCACAGTAGCAGAACACACATATTATTAGTTACAGATTTATTTGAAACTCAGCTCAGCTGGTGGAACTTATTTTCCCAACATGACTTTTTCTTTTTTTATTTAATAAAAGATGTCTATAGGGTCTCCTTGTCCAAAATTACTATTGTGACAAAACAGGTCTCTGAGCCTAAAAGCATGTCTGCCCTAACTCAGCAGAATGAGAAGCTTACATGTTCAGCACTGAATTTCTATTGAAGGCTGACAATATATGTCTTAGTATAGGCTGGGATAGAGTTAATTTTATTCCTAGTAGCTGGTACAGTGTTGTGTTTTCTATTTAGTAATAGGATAATATTGATAACACACTGACGTTTTTAGTGTTGCTAAGTAGTCTTTATACCAACTCAAGGACTGTTCAGTTTCTCATGCCCTGCCAGTGAGAAGGCTGGAGAAGACAAGAAGCCAGGAGGAATAACAGCTAGCACAGCTGACTTGAGATAGCCAAAGGAGTATTCCGTATTGAAGACAAGGAGGCACAAAATTAAATACAAACCTTTATAAATAAGTAGAATCAGTTCTAAGTAACGTTAAGTTTGATGGCTTTGTAACAGTAATAATGGAAAATAACTGAGGTACATGGTTCACAGAAAAAAAAAAAATTAGAGTGCAGCTAGAGAACATAATGGGAATCCTTCTATAAGATAAACTGTTGTAGTTGGTGTAGTTTTGGGTCCTTATGACCTTAGTACAAAAATAAATGCAAGAAAAACAGGATAGAAAATCAGGACGTGTAAAGAGTATCTGAAACTAACAGATGTCCAGGATGGGCTGCAGCTAAACTAACTGATAAGTAGAAGGACAGGATGACAATCTCTGCAGTGTTACTGAACCAATTAAGCTGTTGTAAGCATTATCTACTGTGTGTGCTTCAAAGGCTGCTTCAAAGGCGCATGCTTCAAAGTGATGAAGACTGTTGGAAGAAGTAAACAACCCCCAAAGACCACCACCATGTTTTTGTATGCATGTGGGGAAACTTTCTGGAAGAATGATACTGTGTAAGTAGCCTCATGAATATACATATATGTACATAGTGAATATGTATCCTTAGTGACTATATAAGGATGGCTTTTTTAGCAATTTGGGGAGACACGTTAGGAGGAGCTATCTCCCGTGTCTCCTGGTGCTGCAATGTATTAATACCTGCTTGTCAACTTAAACTTTGCTGGCGAGTTCCTGGAGATTTCTCTGAATCAATAAAATTCAATGTCATGCTCAGGATATTAACTGGGGGAGCTGGCCAGAGGGAGCTGACTGTTGCTCAGGCTGGGCTGGTTGTCGGTCAGTGGGTGTTAAGCAGTTGTATTGTGCATTGCTTTTTTTTTGGGGGTGGGGTGGGTGTGGGGGGAAGTATTTCTCTCTTTTTGTTGTCTCCCTTTCATTACAATTATAATAATAAAATTATTTTTGATATTATTGTAATATTTTATTTTATTATTCTTAACATACATGTTTTACCTTTCTGATTCTCCTCTCTAGCCCACTGGGGGGCAGGGGGAGATTGAGTGAGTGTCTTCATGGTACTTAGTTGCCAGGTGGGATTGAATCACAACACTATGGGAATGAGCTTCCATATTAACATGAAAGTATAGGCTGTTGTAACAGTGGCGGATAAGCTAAACTATGCATGCCCAGCCTGTGGAGTCCTCATTCCTTGGTACTGCAGAAGGGAGAAGAGGTCTTACCAGGAACGCTTGTTAAAATCCGCTGGAATGCAGAAATGCAACAAAATCCATAAATAACTATAACCTACAAAGAGAAGGTGACTCAGCATGTTTTATTTGTTTCATTTCTCATGTTGGAGAGAAGAATAAAATAAAAACTACACCCATAGAGTCACAGACTTTGAGATCAAATTGGTCTCTCAAACATGAAATATGCTTTTCTGTGTAATAAACACCTATTATCCTGCTATAACAGTGGGGAAAGTTATTTTGTTATTTTGTGGTGCTTTCAAAGAGTTAAGTTACTGAGCCTGTTATCTTTGGTTGAATAAGTAACAAAAATCACTTGTATTCACTTGTAAACAAGTATCACTTCTGAAACAATGGCGAAAAGAATAGAAAAGCAAACTCAATGCCAATGAAAAAATGGGATGGGGGACCCCATCTTGGTTTTTCAGCTTCCCATTCTTCTCTGCTAACAGACTTCTTTTTCATTTTGTCTAGGTTTGCCAGCACATAACTTCTTAGCACCACTAATTTTCATTAATAAAATAAATACATTACCTCTGCTAAGAGTTGCCTGGCAGTCACAGGATAATTACGTCTTACTCCCTGGGGTACCTTAAAAAAAACAGAGATGTGGAAGTTCCTTTTTCTCTTCCTCTTTTCTTTTCCTTTTTCTGCTGGAAACTTTCTGAGCTAAGTATGTCCATCCCTAGAGGGAATATTTCTCAAAAAATGTAATATAGATAATTCATCAAGTTGAAATAGAATAGCATAATAAAAGTGGGGGAAGAATACTGTAATAGAAAGCAGAAAAGGCAGTGACATGGTGACATTATTCATATAGACAGACACTAGCAAGATGGAAGTTTAAAAAGCTGTCTCTTGCTGTAGGCATGTTCTCGTTTGCTGTTCAGTAGAGTTTTCAACTGTTTTTGTTGTTGTTGCTGAAGAAAAATTACAAAATTAGCTATAAGAAACATAGGACAAATAGAAATCTTCTCCTCTCCACCTCCCTCTGAGAGCCTTATAATGCCTTACCTGGAATAGGATCAGTCAGGCTGTGGACCTAACTCTTCAGCTTTCTGTTGCAGTTGTGGTTATTTGAGTACATCAGTTTCTGCAAGGGTGGCTGTGCATGTGTGTAGCCTGTAGTGAGGGTTTTTTAATTATTATTCCTTCAGATGCCTACTTTTTAGCTTTGTTTTTAGTTTGGTGCTTGCAATGATGTACTTTTGTCTTCTCAGTTTTGTAGAGGTATGTTTTCAAGTTCCTGTATTAGGCTCCTGTCAATGCACAGTCTAATATTTCTCCCAGAAGAGAGATTTTCCATTTGCTTTTGCCATATTCATTCACACTCTGTGACAAATGTTGTAAGATCCAATTAACAAAGTCTTCTTGCCATCCTGTTTCCCTATTCCTTGCTCAATCTGCTATATCAGTATTGCTGTAGATACTTATGGCTGCCAGACAGCACCCCTCTTACTTTTTTCCTTGTTTCTTTTTTGCTGCATAAATGATGGCAGAGGACCTCTGAACTCTGTTACTGAATTTATTGCCCCTCTCATGTCCTCATATTTTCTTTGAGGACAGAATATTAAGACTGGGCATGTTTGCAAGGTTTTACTTAAGCACTTGCTTAATACATTTAATATATGAAAATTCTAAACTCTGTGTTTAAATTTTCCTGCTGTCATTGCCACTGCTGTTCCTTAACTTTTTTTATCTTTAACTTTTACATTTTGCTAAAAAAGTTGGAAGTTTTGCCCTTTCTATCTTTATGGAATTCACACCCATTTCTACACTCCAGGGTTTTTTGTGATATTGAAAAGGAGGGAAGAGAGAACCAGAAAAAAACTCTTTTAGGTTCTGAACGCCCTCTCCACCCCTCCAAAGGATTTGAGAGCCCAGAAAGACAGCTGTGTTATTTCTGTGAAGATTTGTTTTCCATTTGATCAGGCTAAGATCAGTCAGGGTGAGCAAAAGGTGTTTGAGAAGTAAAACAAAAGTTAAACCATGCTTTTATGTGAGCTTTATTTTTTTCCTTGAGATTTATTTTTTCATATTATGAAGCACCAATAGTGCTGTCAACTATAAAAGATTAGATCTTGTGGTGAGATGTGCAAGGGTTTATAGGATCAAGTAGGGCATGGTGAGGGTTTTTCTGGTCACATTTTATCTTCATAAATTCATAGCATCGACTTTCTGTGCTTGGCTTGTGCAATGAGGGCTCACAGCTTCCACTGTATTTGCTCTAGTAGCAGAACAGCCTACCCCTTCAGTATTCTCCCATTTCCCAGCTCACAATTTCAGGTGAAAAACAAGTTCCTGAAAGGTTCTTGAGCTGTCTTGGTTGTGTTGTCCTTACTGGAATTCAGTCCCAATGTTTGACAACTTGGTTTTGTTCAGTTATGGAAAAAACAAAATTAATTCCAAGTTCAATGTGATAGCATTTCTCTGTGTGGAAATAATACAGCTTTGACCACTACCATGTTAAAGGAACTCGCACAGATATAGTGGGCTGACTTCTACTAGTTTTACTGAAGACTGGAAAACCAGAACAGTTCAAACATGATATATATGGAATTTGGGGTTCTTGGCACAGTAGCTTCAATGGCATGTCTGTAGATTGCTGGCAGCATGCTATGTGTTATGTCATGATGAGATTCCTAATATCAGCTCTGTCCATCTCCGTAGTAAAGATAGCACATAAAGAACAATTGTGGAAGAAGAAAGGATTAGTAGGCATCAGATGATTCTATCATGAAAAGAGGCTGGAATGGCTTGATATTTTCAGTAATATCAAGTTGGGGTTGTTGTAGAGACACATGATGTGCGGAGGAACACATTCACTGTTTTTGTATGGCAATGGTGCTAGATTAGGTTAGCTTCATTATCATGGGGATTTTTGCTTCCTGGTCCATTGGAGCTAAATCTGGTAGGCATGAGGACTGATGAGTTCCTTCCTGTCCCAGTCCATCAGAGCCAGACTGCTGCTATTCCTATTTGTAAATTCAACCAGCAGTGAGGCTGAGTATGTTTCCCCATGTTGGAATGGAAGGTTACAGGCTCTTTAGAAAAGACAGGCCTGGCAGGCGGGGAGGGGGAGTTGCCCTTTCTGTTAGGGATAGGCTGGAGAGTATGGAACTCTGTCTGGGGACAGGTGAACAGTTAACAGAGAGTTTGTGGGTCAGGGTTAAAGGGAATATAGCTATGGGAGATGTTACTGTGGGGATCTGTTACAGACCGCCTGATCAAGGAGAACCTGCGGATGAAGCACTCCATAGACAGATAAGAAAAGCCTCACGCTCGCAGGCCCTTGTTCTCATGGGTGACTTCAACCACCCTGACATCTGTTGGAAGGACGGTACGGCCTGGCACAAGCAATCCAGGAGGTTCCTCAATTGTGTGGAAGGCAACTTCCTTCTGCAAGTAATAGAGGAGCCAACAAGGAGAGGTGCCATGCTTGACCTCGTGCTCACCAACAGGGAAGGGCTCGTTGGAAATGTGACTCTCCAGGGCAGCCTTGGATGCAGCAATCATGAGATGCTCGAATTTGAGATCCTCAGGGCAGTGAGAAGAGCGTGCAGCAAGCTCACTGCCCTGGACTTCAAAAGAGCAGACTTTGGCCTCTTCAGGAACCTGCTTAGTAAAGTTCCATGGGATACAGCCCTAGAGGGCAGGGGGCCCAAAACTCTTGGTTGATATTCAAGGATCACTTGCTACAAGCTCAGGAGTGTTGCATCCCAACTAGAAGGAAGTGCAGCAGAAGGGCCAGGAAACCTGCTTGGATGGATAAGGAGCTACTGAGGAAAATTAAAATGAAAAAAGAGGCTTATAAAGAATGGAAGCAAGGACAGGTGGCATGGGAAGAGTACAGGGATGTTGTCCGGGAAGCAAGGGACCAGGTTAGGAAAGCTAAGGCCCAGTTAGAATTAAACTTGGCTAGGGATGCTAAGGATAACAGGAAGGGATTCTACAGGTACGTAGCAAATAAAAAACAGACTAGGGAGAATGTAGGCCCCCTCAGGAAGCTCTCGGGAGAACTGGCTACCCTGGATTTGGAGAAGGCTGAGGTTACAAATGACTTCTTTGCCTCGGTCTTCACTGGCAAAAGCTCTGACCACACCACCCAAGTCTTGGAAGGCAGATGCAGGCACTGTGAGAATGAAGACCTTGCGCCCACTGTAGGAGAGGAGCTGGCGAATGAAGTTGCGAAGCCGCTGGCCATCATATTTGAGAAATCGTGGCAGTGAGGTGAAGTTCCCTATGACTGGAAAAAGGGAAATATAACCCCCATTTTCAAGAAGGGGAAAATGGATGACCCAGGGAATCACAGACCAGTCAGTCTCTCTCTGTGCCTGGCAAAATCTTGGAGCAGATTCTCCTGGATGGCATGCTAAGGCACATGAAAATCTACAAGGTGCTTGGTGTCAGCCAGCATGGCTTCACTAAGGGGAAATCCTGCCTGACCAATTTGGTGGCCTTCTATGATTGGGCTACAGAACTGATGGACAGGAGTAGAGCAGTTGATGTCATCTACCTGGACTTGTGCAAAGCGTTCGACACAGTCCCACACGACATACTTGTCTCTAAATTGGAGAGACATCAATTTGATAGGTGGACCACTCAGTGGATAAAGAACTGGCTGGATGGCTGCACGCAAAGAGTTGTGGTCAATGTCTCAATGTCCAGCTGGAGACCAGTAACGAGTGGTGTCCCTCAGGGATCGGTGTTGGGACCGGTCTTGTTTAACATCTTTGTCGCTGACATGGACAGTGGGATTGAGTGCGCCCTCAGCAAGTTTGCCCATGACACCAAGCTGTGTGTTTCAGTTGATAGGCTGGAGGGAAGGGATGCCATCCAGAGGGACCTTGACACACTTGTGAGGTGGGCTGATGCCAACCTCATGAGGTTTAACCATGGCAAGTGCAAGGTCCTGCACCTGGGTAGGAGGAATCCCAGGCACAGCTACAGGTTGGGCAGAGAAGAGATTCAGAGCAGCCCTGCGGAGAAGGACTTGGGGGTGCTGGTCGATGAGAAAATGAACATGAGCCGGCTTCAGTGTGTGCTTGCAGCCCAGAAAGCCAACTGTATCCTGGGCTGCATTAAAAGGAGCGTGACCAGCAGGTCGAAGGAGGTGATCCTGCCCCTCTACTCTGCTGTCGTGAGACCTCACCTGGAGTATTGTGTACAGTTCTGGTGTCCTCAACATAAAAAGGACATGAAACTTGGAACAAGTCCAGAGAAGGGCCACGAGGATGATCGGGGACTGGAACACCTCCCAAATGAAGACAGGCTGAGGAAGTTGGAGCTCTTCAGCCTGGAGAAGAGAAGGCTGTGTGGAGACCTCATAGCAGCCTTCCAGTATCTGAAGGGGGCCTATAGGGATGCTGGAGAGGGACTCTTCATTAGGGACTGTAGTGATAGGACAAGGGGTAATGGGTTAAAACTTAAACAGGGGAAGTTTAGGTTGGATATAAGGTGGAAATTCTTTCCTGTTAGGGTGGTGAGGCACTGGAATAGGTTGCCCAGGGAAGTTGTTGTCCTGGGTTCAGCAGTAGCAGTCATTTTTTCTCCTTCTTGGTAGCTGGTGCAGTGCAGTGTTTTGACTTTCAGCTCAGGAACAGAGCTGATAACAAGGATGTTTTGGTTTGGCCAAGGACTTTGTGAGCCTCATGCTCTGCCAGGGAGGAGGGGAAGCCAGGAGGAAGCAGAGACAGGACACCTGACCCAAACTGACCAAAGAGGTATTCCATACCACAGCACGTCATGCCCAGGATGTAACGGGGAGTTAGCCGGAAGGGCTGGGAGACTGCAGGGTTGGAGGAGGTATCGGTCGGAGCTTGGTCGGGCTTGGGGGCCAAGTTATCGGTCAGCTGGTGCTGAGGTGTTGTATTCTCTTCCCTTGTTATTTCCTTTATCATTATTATCATTGGTGGTGCCAGTAGTGATTTGTGTTATACCTTAGTTACTAAACTGTTCTTATCTCAACCCGTGGTAGTTGCATTCTTTTCAATTCTCCTCTCCATCCCTCCGAGAGCAGGGGGAGGGCAAGAAAGGGGGGGGGAAGTGAGCGAACGAATTGCCTGACTGGGTTTAAACCACGACAGTTGTGAATGCTCCATCCCTGGCAGTGTTCAAGGCCATGTTGGACGAGGCCTTGGGTGATATGATTTAGCTTTAGGTGTCCCTGCTCACGGCAGGGGGGTTGTAACTTGATGATCTTAATGTCCTTTCCAACCCTAACGATTCTATGATTCTATGGTTCTATGAATGTGTTTCCCCAGAAGGCATTTCCACAGACACGCATTGGCTGGCCACACAAATCACCAGAGATGCCAGTGCTTTGACCAGCATGAAAATAAATTGCAATCACATGGTCACAAAACACATAGACAACCCCAACCTGTTCCTCCTCATTTGCTTATTGGGCACACACACACACACACACTGAAATGCTAGGGGTCTCTCCAAAAACTGTCGTTTGATGCTTTCTCTACCTAGAAACTGGCCCACAGGTTCTGGTCTCCTTCAGCTGCTGATCCCAAGACTCTTGAGCCCTCAGGCTTATTGTCCCACCTTGGTGGCTGGCACACAAGCTGCGTACCTTGCTCAGTGTCCAGTCTGACTTGGAGATTGCTAGGGCTCACCTACACAGGCTTAGAAGAAAGAACCCATCCACACAATAGGTAGGTAGGTAGAAAAGGGGACGTAGTAAGAATAGAGGAGAGATTACAGTGATCATGCACAAGGCTCTGGTAGACAAGTGTACTGACCAGCAGCTGATTTTTGTGTAACTGGCTTCTTTGTACCCCACTACCCTCTGCTCCCCCATGCTCCTGTCTCTACAGTTTGCCCCAGTTTCTGGAGGATAGGAAGGAGCACCTGATGCTTGAGTAATGGTCATGGACTGAGCAAACTACAGAGCTCCTTTGCTTTTCTTAATAGAACTTATTTTCACCTGGAATTCTTATTTGTTCTGCTGGGCCAAGGAGGCTGTCATGATGAATACTGTCATTTCCTTGGCGTGTGCTAGCTGGGATAGGCTTAGTCCAGTGTCTGGACACAGCCGGCCAGTGATAGTCAGGGGCAGTCATGCCAACATGACCTCCAGATTGACCAAACTTCTTGTTGCTGGCAGTGTTTCCCTGGACAAAACAGTTGCTGTGGTTTCTTCCTTCTCATTGCCTCTTCACCCTATTTTTTCTCAGTATGCTTTGCAGAAATGAACTTATGGGACTAGATGTTTCCTGGTACAGGGAGCATCTTCCACAGAGAGTCTTGTTTGAGTAAAAGGAGCAGAATGAGGCTTAGTCTATATCAGTAATCAAAAATTAATCATGGTATCAGTATATGGTAGTGAAATCCTATGGGGAGATGTGAAGCAAATTCTGTGGTTTATCGTGTAGCCTTCTTTCCTAGAAATGTAAGTAATCCCTTCATACGGATCTACAAGGTCAGGAAATGACCTAGTAACACTGTAAATTAGAAGACATCTATGCCTGTAAAATAATGATCCCTTTCTCAGGCATTTACAAACATTTACTAGTAACATCTCACGATGACCCTTTAAGATGCTCTCATTTGTGCTTTACAGAATGGGAAACAGGTAACAATATGAAAGAATGGAGAAAGGACCCATTGTGAAATCTGTGAAATCTTACATGTCCCTGTTCTATCTTTCTAAGACAATGACCTTCCCTATGTCCTTCACAGAAATACTTAGTCATTTTCCTTGTATCTTGTTTCATTCAACAGTGTAAGACCATGAATAATGCCACAGTACAGACAGGCTATCTATTAATTTACACAAGGTATGTCTAATTTATTAATCTGTAAATACTATGCAAATATATGAATGACAAGAAATTAAATCAATGCCTGTCACTTATTCTTTCAGTCTGCATGCTATTATGAGTACAAATTTGACAGTAACACCAGTTTATAGGAAGGTACTTGCTGAGAAAGCAACAGTTTGCACTGACGTGCAAATCACTCATATGCTCTGAAAGAGAGCTTTGAAAACAGTGTGTGTAACCTGGACCTGCTGTCCCTTGAGTGCCAATTTGTAGGTGATTTTAGATCCATTCATTATTCAAATTATTTAAGTATTAAATTCTAATGGCTTGCTTTTAAGTTTTTAAATAGTCAGATTTTGAGGCCTGGGACTGGAGCACAAAACTGAGAGTAAGAAACGTCACTTCTCAGACCAACCATCATTGAAGTCCCACTGTGCTTTCAGTGCACCTGAGAGGTTAACAGTGTTAGCCTCAGATGGATATCTGAATCTTAAGTTAAAAGGTATAACAATGATCTTATTATGTAAAGTTTGCAAATGAAAGAACTCCAGTAGCATCCTTTTTATGTGAAGAATGAAGTCCTCTCCCATATTCATACTTCAGCTCAGCAGCTGGTCTCCTGCAACTGCAACATGTAGTGAGTCAAACACATACCACTCTGCTACTTGGTACGCAAATACATCCTGTCTCACCTTATGGAGCCAGGGGGCTCTCAGCATTTCTCCAGAGTTGCTCTGTACTCAGAACTAAAATTCTTAGCTTGACGTTGGAGAGCAAACTCTTATGAATTTACTTTTCCTAGGTAGGAAGAAGGCAGTCTCCTAAACTCAAGAAGAACTACTGAGATAATTAACTGATACGTGCAGCAAGGGAAAGGAGTATAGTGTTCTCCTTTGATCAACAGGAAAAGGCAAACAGCCTTTTAGAGAGACGTAATGAGAGATGAGTGAACCCTAAACGGAGCTTTATGGATAAATAACAGAAGGTCCAGAAGTCCAAAGGTTGAAGGACAGTGCAGAATAGAAGATGGAGACAAGCTTCTTACAGTGCTGGGTAGAAAGAAGATATGAGATAGCAGACATAAGCTGAGAGATACTGACTAGGAAAAAATAAAAATAAAAAGTAAAATAGAATAATAAAAATAACAAAATAAGAATTAAAAATAAAGAATTATAAATAAAAGGAAAATAAAAGTGCTAAGTTAATGACTCAATGATCTTAAAGGTCTTTTCCAACCTAAATGATTCTATGTTTCTATGCATCCATTAACTCATGCCAGATAGGAAGTCCTTCAGATATTACTGTAGATCTGACAAGAAATCCCACACATTTTTGGAAGTGCTGCCTGCTGATGCTGGGAGGTAATCACCTATATGAACTTCTAGGAGAAAATATGTTTGGGATTCTATCTCACTCTTTGCTGTGTAGCTTTGTGCATTTCACTGTTTTCAGAATGACTGATGATTTTGTGGTGTAGGGTGGGGCACTGAGAATCAGTGGCCTTTGTCTCAGTAATAGTATCATTGTTTTAGTGGAAGTAATTACAATGTATTACTTACTGATACTTTGTTAAAACAGACATTTTCCATGTCTGAATGTGCCTGAGTTCAAGCAGGGTCTGGTACGTGTTTTGTGCGAGAAAACTAGTGCTTTTTCTAGATAACTGTTTGCAGTGAAAATCTGCTATAGGAGGCAGTGAGTTATCATGTGATAGAAGGAGAATGAGTGGATTTAAGGCATTCATTCTTAAGAAAAGTGTGGTTTTATTTCTCTAAGTTGGTTTATCTTTCATTTTTAAACCGTGCTTCTACCTTAGCCATCTTCACATACCCTGAAAGAACCCAGACAAAAAATGCTGACCTGGATATTGTGTTTTGGGAATTTTTTGCCTTGCCATGAGGTGGAAGTGTCATAAGAAAAATCCCTGTTTTTAAAGCAGAGCTTTTTAGACTCCAGAGGTTCATATAAGCATCCAGCAGGAACATCTGCAGATTCAAATCTCAGACTTCCCTAACGTGATGACCCTATTTCACTACAAATTGGTCTCTGTACTCAGCTGGTTGTGGGCTAGTTAAATCGGCCTTTTTCTGCTAAGAGTCCCACTTCAAAAATTCCTTCAGAAGTTTTCACACTGAATCCATTTGCACCTGTCAGTTCAGAGCAGCCTCTCACTGTCTTCCAGGAACAAAAAGCATCTGAACTAACTGTTGATGGGATTTTATGACTCACTGAAGCCTAGAGCTATGTGAAACTGGCTTTAATTTCTAAAAAATCAATAATACTTTTAAGCACTGTGTGCCCCTGATAGTCTTCTTACCCTAGTGGAGAAGCAAATGAACTCAATATAAAAGGTGAAAATAGATTTTCATTCAATTTTAGGCTGAAGTAGTGTTCCTGAATATAGCTCTGCTAACAAAGCTTGGTTGTCGGGTTTAAGGAAAACAGTTGTGTAACACATTGCAGGCATCTGGGACTGCTGCAATGGAAAAGATAACCTGACTAGGGCTTGGCAGAGAGGAATTATGATTTCAAAATAAAAATGAAGGCTTTCTGGAGTTGAATCACTTCCTCATGGGCTGATAATGACATGAAATTTGTTTGGTTTAAATATTTCCATTCTCATTTTTTTCAGGTGATGTGAGGGGGCCGTTATGTGCCACAAACAGTCTTTTGATGGCATGTGAGTCACAGCACAATTTCCTTCCTACTGTAAGTCTTTTGTGTTGGTCAAAGAAAAGGAATAACAATCTATCCCTGGGTTTGTATTGTCATGTTTAGAGCATTTTGGAAAACTACAAAATATCTGGGATAATAGAGCTTGAATGAAAAGTTTTCATAGTTTTTTTTTTCAGATACTGCAAGCTTTTCATGCAAAACCAGTTAAAAAAAAAAAATCTATGCAATTGATATTCTATCCTCCCTGCAATTGAAAATACAGCAAGAAACATACACACACACATATAAATATCACATTTCAGAAATCTGTACTATTCATTCCCCAGCTAAAGAAATTCAGCACATTCATGGTGTGCTTCCCTTGTTGGATTCTCACAACATTGAGAATTAATATCCTTGTGGGCTGCACTCACAGGGTTGTTGTGTCCTTAGCTACCTCTGTGGTAGCTTTCAGCCCTTGGTTACACCTCCATTAAATCATCCTTCTTGCTTTGATACCAAAACAAGGTTCTCAATTTGCCACGCTCAGTATTTACTTGTTAGCCTGCCAACAGTTTTAGCACTTTTAATTGATTTACCACTGATTCTTCATTACCAGAGAAGCAATAAAAGATCACATGAGTACACGGTACAAGTGATTTGTGTCTCTCCTGTAGTATGACCTCTAGACACTGCAGAAGATCTCAGTCTCTCTGCAGCATCCACATGTGGTAATTAGAATGAGTATGATGCTAATAACAAAACATGGTAATTCAATATAAAAGTATCATTTTTCCAAGGTATTGCCATTTTTTTAGGATGTGTTTCAAATCTTCAAAGTAGCTGACATGAAGTGATTAAAGAAACAGTGAAAAATAACAAAGATAAGCATTGTATTTTTTTTTTTTAAATGATGTTTGACTTTGTCTGATCTCCATATGTCACAAAAAAGAACAATGTGGCTGTAGCAAGACAGAACTTATATTAGCTGCAGGAAAAAGGATGAACAGTTTTGGCTGGAGTCCTGTGAATATCTGCAAAGGAGTCATGGAAATTCAGAACCTACTGGAAGAGTCAGATGATAAAACTGGTTTGGTGCAGAGTTAATTTCATTGCTCCATTAATCTTATTTCTGAGCTTGTTTAACGGAAGCAGATTTGCAAATGACTTTGAATTCATCAGGAAGATAATTTTAATTTTACGGGGTACTTGTACTCAGAAGTAGGCATTTTGTAGATGAAAGTATATGGTGTTGGAATTCTCCCTGTCTGTCGTCAGCACCGGATGATTCCAGCCCACTTCAGCCTTCAGATGTTATTGCACTTGTAGAGTTTCTGCTTATAAATAAAACACTTTCTTACACAACTCACTAAAAGAAGCCAGACACTGTGAAAAACTTGCTACTGGATCACAAGGAGACTAATAACTACTCTTTGCGATACTCACCAGCCTTTAATAACTACTAATGTGTAAGAGTTTTGACTAAGATTACCCACTTTCTCAGGGGCATTTAAAAGTACCCAATCAAAAGCTTGTGGACAGAATATCAAAGACACTTCCTTTAAGGTGCTAGGATCTGTCTTGCATTAAATTAGCTAGAAAATAGAGACGTGTCTCTTCAAAAGCTCCAGGCTTTGTGATATTCAGAGCCTATGAAGGGTTTCTGCATCAGTTCCCCATCTGTTGTTAGAAGGACTAATTTTAATAATGGAAATATTTCATGGACTCTCCAGATCTGATCATTCATCAATGTATTTCACTTACTGGTTCATTCATATTTTTAACAGCAGTTAAAAATAAAACAAAGAAATCCTCACAGTCATGTCCTTGCCATAATGTCAGACCTTCCTTTTTCCACTGAAGAAGGAAAATGTAAGTAGCTAGCACTCAAGGTGTTGTAGCTTTCTCAAATACGGGGTTGCAAAGCAAATTTATTCTTGCTCATATTCTCTGTAAAAGCTGCTGAAATTTGATGTTTTGGGTAGTTTATTCTGCAGTCCTATATACTCTATTTTAGTCTGTTCAGGAGTATGTAACATGCACATAATATAGTGACAAGTTTCTGCTATTTAGTTCTTTCAAATAAAACCAGAGTACTGAGATGCATTAAGTGCATCTGAATTAATCAAAAGAGCATGTTTTATGGATCTGCTTAGTGCTTCATTTGTCAGTGAAGAATTCCAGGTGCTCAGAGATCTGTAGTGTATCCAATTTAAAGTTGTTCTTAAAGAGGAGAATTTGTTTACTTCTCATATAGGTATTAATCATGGTAAGCTGATTATCGGATGCTTTTCTGTGTCTTTTCCAGTTAGCTAAATCTTACCATTATCTCTACCTCTCAAAACTGTAACAAAAGCTACACTGGCAGATCCTGCCATTCATGATTTCATCTGTATCTTCTAATTTTTAAAATCAGTATATATTTATAATTATCTATTCTATTAGATGCCAGTAAAATTTTTCATTAATACTAATGCTACAGTAAGGGAAATCACTGAGACTATAATTTAACTGGAAACGCTATATGGGTACCCAGTATCGTGTTGAAAAATATTCTCATGGAACTTAAATTTGTCTACAACAAAATCTGGTAGATTTTATATTGTAATTGCCATTACCTATTTCAGTTACTAGTATCAGAAGATACAATTATCTTGGAAATATGGAGCTATTCAGTTCAGGTACTAAACTGAGAGTATTTGAACACATGATAAGTTTCAATAAAACCTATGAATTCAACAGTTTCCCTATGAATTAGAATTAAATATCAAAAAATTTCAAAGTGCTGTTTTGTAGGGCTTGACTTTTATTAGTTTTAAAAAGCTTTTATGTATTTTGTTCTTGAAAACAAGAAAATGAAAAACACCTCATATGCAAATACACTTTTTTTTGTAAAGGTAAAAGATCCTCTTTGCTCCTGGCCTAGATATTCTTACGAACGCATGTGGATTCAGTCACAATGAAAAGTCATCTTCTTGGAAGAGAGCAATTGTTTTCTTAATCTTGACTCTAGCTTGTGTTCTTACTTTTTGTGCCTGTTGGAAACAAGGTCTGAGTAACAAAGACAACATACATGGCATTTCAGCCATTACTGCTCCTGGCACAACATACAAGATTAATTTATAACCATTTACCTACCTGCTTCTGTCTTTAGTGACTTTAATTCATCTTTACTCCAGTGAGATCCTTTATCCTGAGGGTATCTCTGTCAGAAGATGTTAACATAGTTAAAGGGGGCCATTACAATTACTTCTTGTGATTCCTAAAGCACTTTCTACAGCGTGCATTAGTGCATGCTATAGCAAGGCAAGAGGTGCTTACAGTGGGCGCTAACCCTCCTGGTGTCTGTTTTATTAAGGCAGGCTGGTGATAATTAACTGAGATGTCAAAATGTTAAGAGTACAAAATTACAGGTCACATTTCACCAGCTAGAAAGATACATTCCTGTCTTATTTGTTATTTCCCATACATACATACATACACATGTGCTGGGTACCAAGTAATACATAACACAATATACAATAATAAATACATTATACAATTATACAATATACATTATACAATAATAAATAAGAGCTAAAGTAACCTCTCTGGCAAAGCTTACTGGATTGTTTTCTCTTCCAGTTCAGCTTTCCTAGGAATTCAAGAGATGTTTTAGCAAAATTGGTAACAAATTTTCGCCATTCAGCGCTAAATACAACTCCCTGCTAGTCTTCTCTCTTTGTCTGCCCCTCCACACCACATGATCAACCTTTACCATTTGATTAAGAAATACCATTGTGTGGCTGCTGATGGTAGATGCTACTTGTTTAAACATGACTGTAAACTAATTGGTTATTATTATTGTTGGTTATTCATTGATGTTTGTGATAAAGTTTTTGGAAAAACACCTGGGCCAAAGGAAAATTTAAGTGGTAATGCAAATATTGCTTTTGGTGGGGAAGGAGGTGAAGCTAGTTTTAATCTTGTGACAAAACTAATAGAGTCAGAGCAGTTGCATAGTTATTGTCTCATACTGTATTTCCACATTGGATAAAGTACCTATGTTATATTTCTCCTTTGTGTAAAGTAGATGACTAAATAAAATACATTATTTTCCTCCTACACTGATTTCAGTGGCACTGCTTGCAAAAGACATTGTTAATCAGCACGCAAAAGGGTGACAGAATGAAGTAAAAAAATCTATAGGGCCCATGAAATTATTAGGGCACTAATAATTTATCTTGAGGAGGGAGAGACTCCATTCAAGTGAGGTTGGATTTTAAATTCTCCCTGTTATTTATAGTGTTTCTTTTCATGGTATGGAGGATTTGAGAAGAACTGCCTATATTTAAAAAAGAAGTAGCATGAGGAGTCAGTACACAATCTGGCATAAGCAACTCCCAATTAGAATAAACAGAATCCTGAGTAGGAGGAGAAGAAATTAAAAGAGGAGCAACTTAAAAAATGAAATAAAATACCACTTTTAAGCAGTAAGATATTAATGCAATTAAAATTACTATCCTGAAATTAACATTCTGCTAAGGGAAATCAAGTAATTGAAGAGACCAGATAATTTTTGGTCATATTAATAGTGTCACATGGTCATGAACCATTCCCTTATCTAATATAGTAACATTCTTTCCATACAGAACACATTCGCCTTTTTAATTATTTAGCTGTTAAAAAAAAAGTTACCCTTTTATTCCCACTGGATGGTTAACAAACTGTGATTTATGCTGTACTTCATTAGAATTGGGTAGTTGTGACCTTGACATACTTCTTGCAACTTCCTCAAATGCACTCATAGCAGTGGAAGGAGTTAATGACTGTGACTTGCTGTGTGAATTCTGCAGCATTTCCCAGAATTCTTTTCGCCTATCTCTGTCTGCTACCGATAGTGCTTGACTTTCATACCTCTGCTTTGCATAAGGTATCTCTATCTTGGGCGCACTAAAGGAAAAAGTACTGTGAAAAAAATGCAACTTATGTTTTCAAAATTCAAGCCATATCTACGTTGTGGCAAAATAAACCAAACACAGAGCATTTTTCCCAAATTCCTGCCTGGAGGTGGTCCTTAAGAGAACAAACTGGCAAAATAAAAGCCTGAATAGTTTAGGATTATCTGGTTAATGGCATCCATATTTGCAAAGACATTTTCTATTGTAATCTGCGTAGCAGGAGAAAAAATAAAACAAAAAAAGTCATGCCCTCTTATTATAAAACCATACTTAGCTAGAAAAAGAAATACAATTCATGTAATTATCCCCTTAAAAATACTGCTTAGGAATGGGGCTTTTAACTCTGCACAAACCAAGACAGTGAGATCTATGAGACCATGCCAACAAAGTGTGACTGGTCGTGATTGTGTGAGAATGTGCACACCATAGGTTTTCCAGATTAGTAAAAGAGCCTCTTTACTGCAACACAGGTTCAGGTTACCCTTGGGCAGGGCTAGAATAAGTCCTTCTTGTCTTATGATGGATTTTGGGATGTGTCACAGGCTTGTCAGATCTGTCATCGTCAAGGTATTTCTCCCAGGAGAGTTCCCAGGGGTTGTCTGGTGCCTCTTTCTTTTTCTCTTTTTTTGTATATTTTTTCCCCTGGATTCATTAAAAGCAATTACTTTTTTTTTTTTTTTTAAATAGAGGTTTTTATATTTCTGTCTTCAGATGTTTTGTGCAGTGGCATGCATACTGCCTACGTGCTCCTTGTGATACCCAAAGACATTTAACAAAGACACAATTCATATCAGGGGTCATAGTACAGGCTTTATGGGGCGGTTCTTCTTTAAAGACTCTGTTCCTGAAACGCATGCATCTTTTGCCACAGTGAGTTAAGATAAAACAAAATAAACAAATGCTTTGATTTCATAAAAAATGAATATACTGCCTCTTGATTACTGTTGAAACGATCTGGTGATCTTCTGTAATAATTTCAGGAGTCAGCATCTAACATCTAGCAAAGAGACAGTGGGGGCCTAAGTAATCTTAATTCAGTTTGACAGCTAGCAATAGGCGACTGCCCCTATCACATTCATCACTTTATCCCATCACTTCACCCAAAACAAACTCAAGTTGTGTAACTTCTGCAGTGGAGTTTGTGCTGAGCGATTATCATTCAGCTCTTACCCCATTTCCCACTGGCTGCTTAGGATACCTCCTGCCCAACCAAAGCTCCTCTATATCCAGCTTTTATTTTTTCTCATTATAGGAAATTGAGTTATCCTTTTCACCAGGCTGTATTAGTTAGCACACACTGTTAATAGACTCTCTCGACCTTCATTATCACAAAGGATCATATAGTGGTATCTGCAGAACCTGCTGCTGAGTCCTAGTTACTCCACGAGAAATGTTTTCTCTTTCATGTGGCACACTATACTGCTCATTCACCTCTCTTTTCCCAGATCTACCACAGTGATTTTAATATTCCAATCATACGAGCTATTCTTCTTGGATTAAGTGTTGCCAATTAAATCACATTTCTTCCTGTCCACAGGAATTTCCACTTCACCCTTCTTGTTACTCTGGCATTTGGTATCTAAGAGACCAAACAATTTTTTGTCTATGAGTTTGTTGTCTTTATAGTTCTATTGGTTGGTAACTAATTGGTTGTGACTTTATGTTCCTTTGCAGCCCACTCCCCTTGTGATAGCTGTCTTCCACCTAGCCTCTAGCTAGGACTATACTGTTCACATATATGATGAGAGCTATGCAGTTCATACAGGTTTACCATGCGTGCTTTCCTTTCTGCTCTGAAAGGAAAAAAAAACATAGTGAATGCAGGTGACAACAGCTATCCCCCCAGTGACAATTTATACTGACTAGTTTAGAGCTATCTTTGCAGAGAAAAGACCAAAATATCTTCCATAAATACCTTCTGTATCTCTCTCCGTGTCCCATTTACCTGCATGAAGGACCCTCTGTGTGTTTTTCATCAGCATTATTTCTGTGCATTAATAAACAGTGAGTTGGATTCCCCAGATTAATTTTTAATAAGTCTTAAGAAATCAAAATAAAAACCCTCCAAAAAATAATGATGATGATGATGATCATAATAGGCTTTTGGTTTCTAAAGTGTTCAGGTGTTCTGAAGTCTCATTTTCAAACTTTCCCTTGCAACAGAAAGAGCTAGAAATCTGTTTTTTATATAGTGAAAACTGAGTCTCTCATGTCAGGAGGTGGAGCTTGAAGAAAAATATTATCATGAGAAAAATAGCAACAGTGGGGAAGCTGGCAATGCTGTAGTCTTGTGTGCATCTTGAGAGTTTTACAATCACAACCCCAACTCCCTGTTCAGAAAAACTTACTCATTGACCAGATTTTCAGCCTCAGTAAAGCACCTGGTGACTTGGCAACATGCATTCAGCTAGGTAAGTTTTAGCTACACAGGGTTTGGAGAAGGCTGAGGTTTCTTCATGAATCCCTGGCAACTATTCCCCCTAGAGGGATGTTGGTTCAGCAGCAAGACAAAGTGTCCAGCTTCTCCTGAGCTCTCTTTTTCATGGTGGCACAGCTTTATTGTCTCCTTCAAGTTCTTTTTTTCTTTGCTTTAGGTTTTGGAAGTTCTTTGCTGTGACCAAACAAGATATATTGCTACTGCTGAATGACTGATCTTAACAAACTGGCAAGCAGAGTACTTGTGGAAATGTGGGAGTTGACTTACTGGGAAACACACAAAAGACAATTTTCTCTGCTCAGTGACAGTGCAGGTGAAAGAAACCAACAGACAGAATATAGGTCATCTGGTTTTGGTTTTGATTTTTTTATTGTGCTGGGCGTCTGTCGCTATGACTTTGACAGCTGGGGGTGCTCAGCTGTTCTGAAAATGAGCCTCAAAGCTTCTGCCCTCAGAAAGCTTTTATTACTTTAGCTCTGATTGATGGGTTCAGGGAAGGGGAGCCTAAAGATAAGTCTTTAATGGATCACTAAATTGTGACTGCCAAGCAATTACTGCGTATGGGCTTTACAAATTTTGCTACATAAAAACATATTTCAGGAGTGAAATTTTACACTGGAGGGAAAACAAGCCAACAGCATTTGCAGTAGTGGTTTTAATGGCTGATTTTGTTCAGAATACTTGCTGCTGTCGCCTTCCTTTGTTCAGTCTTCATTTAAGCATGTCTCCTTCCTATCATATACATGCTGAAGTTAGTGAGAAGGCAGTTTTATTACCATTCTTATATTATTTTGTAAAGATAAGATTTTTTTTTTCCCTAAGAGATCAGCATTAAAAAGAATACAGGTAAATTACGGTTACAAGAAAGTAATATTTGCATATGCCATATAAGACAGTTATTCTTCTTTATGTTCATTTTCACATCCTTATTTGTGATATATGCAAAGATAGCTTGGACACTTAAATTATGGCCTCTTATTTTGTCACTGACATCTTCATAAACATTTACTGTGTAGTATTTAATGGCTTAATGTGGCTTTTCTTACTGGGGTAATACTCTAAAACAGTTTTTGTTGTATGTTCAGAAGTAATTTATCTGAACATGGTTCCTAATTTTATAACAATATTAGTGTCCAATACCCATTTTTGTGTTGAGCATGTGTTGAATTCCCTTTGATAAGGATTGGAACCAATTTAGTCTAACACTGTAATACCATTTCAGGTATTGCTTGTCTGTGAATTGTTGCTATTAATAACAAACTTGGAAATAATACACACATAAAGAACTTGCAGTCATTAGCAAACTCACAGTCATTAACTGCAATGCTAACAGGTCTGTTCAAAGGTTCAGAGGACAGTTCATTATGTTTTGAGCAGTTTAATTTTTTTACTTCTTTGTGATTGTCTTTTGAACTAATTTGTATATCAAAGTTTTATTCTTTCTTTTTGTGGGATTTTTTTCCTGATATAAACTTGAAACCAAAAGAAAAAAACTGTTTCAGGGTTAAGAAATGTATATTAATAGACATTGACTTTAATGCATAACAACATTTTTTAATGTTGAGTCTTTTTTTTTAATTGAAAAAAGGAAGCAAAAATGCAGGTAGAAAATGAATGTATGGAAGGATTTGAATGGGAAAAGGCTCGTAAAAACATTAAAATATAAAATACAACTTTACCTCAAAAGCATTAGGAAATCAGAAGTCAGCAGCTGGTAAATAAAGCAAAAATTAGAAGTCATATATTAATTCCCATTTTGAGATGAAATACAAGTGGAAGGTATGTGTAATGAAACACATGGCAAATTTTGCTTTGCAGGACATCGTACTACAGATTTTGCCTTAAAAACGGACCTATCTTTGACGTTGACTAGCTAAAGAAAGAGGAATATCTTGCTTCTGGACCTGAAAATATCATATTTGTGTCACTATTAGTCATGTGAACTTGGGTGAAAGTGAAAAAAAAAATAAAGGTTTCACATTCACATGTCATTAAGCCAACAAAATACTGAAAAGAATAATGTACATTTTCCAAGGGTAGTATAGTAGACTTCTGGGTACCTTAGATGAATTTTAGTTTTATTTTGCTTGGGTAAGCATTTTGTGATCACCACAAAGCCATCATAGCAACGAAAATTGAGAGTGGAATGAGAGTCTGAAATGAAAAATCATTAGTTTTCCTGGGATGTCTTCAAGGGAACACAGAGATACTAAGGTTTGCAATATGTTATCCTACAAATTATAACATTTGTGCATAACAGAGGAGTAATAAGTCCCATTTATAGCCAAAAAAATGAATCAAACCTTATTGAATGAACAGCGAAGGACAAATACATCCCATATAGCAGCCATTTTACTGCTTTATATTGTGCTTTTATTGCTAAATGAGCTTGTTCATGTTTTGCCTTTTCTGTGTCAAACCCCCACAAATATAAGCTGGTCTTAAACATTACGAAATGTTTAGCTTAACTTTGCTGACAACGTGAAATAGTGCCGGACTTTGAAATCTTCATGTCTTTCAAAAGCCTTTTCATGTTTGCTGTGTTCTGAGGTAGAATAGATGTATTTTTGGTGCCAGGATTTCAGAATACCATGCCTTATTCAATACAGGCTCTTGAAGCATGGATTAAGGAAGGAACCCACTTCTTAGAAAGCTTTAGAGAGGTGAAAACTTTCGTAGTCTCTCACCAGCAGATGCACCTGTGCTACTAAACACTGAGTCAGTTGGTGTAAGTTGTCCCCAGCTTCACACACAGTATATGTAGACAGATGGAAGAATAAAAATATATTAGAGCCAATACAGGAGAGTAAAAATGAAGAGTGCCAGAGAGGACATTTTTTGTGAAACTGTACTCCTTTGTTTTCCCCATACTCCTTTAAAATGATGCTTCTGCCATTATTCTTTTAATGCTGTTAGTCCAGAGAGTCTCCTTCCTGGAATGGGCAGGCAAAGGTCTGTAAGTGCTTAGTCAGCAGATTATTTGTGTGACTTCTGAGGACAAACAAACATGAAACACGGTATAGATTGGGTGAATATTTCTCTTCTTTGAACAACAGAAAAGAAAGCAAAAATCCTAATAATGCATGTCTAGAAAAGTGTTGAATGATACCGAATACAAATAACATAGATCAAAGACTCATCTGAAAGGAGGTATCTGTGTTTGAATGTAGTATGTTATTGTATAATAATAAAAAAGAAAGAGAGAAAAATGTGCCTGCATCTTAGGGGAAAAGACACCTGGATGATAGAATAGATAGACCAAAGCTCCTGAGTAGATGCAGATGGCATATTCTTCCAATTTTTACCCTGATCTGATCACATCAAAGTGAAAAGTTTTTAATCCAGTGGTTCCTCTGCTACTTTCTAGTCATCATCACAAGAACAGAAGTCATCTAACATAAAATGTATGACACTCTTGAAATCCTGACTGGACTGAAATTTAACACCAATGATATTTATAATTTAGAAACACACGAGATTAAAGTAATGTAATGCAGAGTTAAAAGAAGCTTTGAAACAAATGCAGCTACAAGTCTAAAATTAAATGCAGCAAAATGCGTGTTGTGAGAAACCTTGTCATGGCATTTAGGACATGTGCTTGATAAATGTGATAGCATAAGACAAAACACATGGATGAAATGCCACTGTTTACTAGCACAACAGAATTTCTGTGGCTCTTTGATAAGATATTGTGTAGCAAATTCAGACCTTCTGTTTCCTCAGAAGACCAAGTTCTTTATGAACTGCAGAAAACAGACTTTGTGACCATCTGGGATAAATAGCACAAGCATGCCTTTGAGGCTTAAGAAAAATGATTGATCACTTTGGCAATGGCATTTTATACTGTGTCCCAATCCCCTCCAGGAGACATCATTCATGGTGTGCTGGGATGACAGGGAGCTCAGAGCACACTTTTCAGGTAGCCTGCATATATTGATAACCAATGTATCAATTCTAATGATGCATTCTTGGTTAATAGATGGACTTCCAAGGATTTCAGTGAAGCTTTGAAGCGTGTTGTTAAAAATATATTAATCACGTGTTAAGAAATAATAAAAGACAAAATCTTGGCTGTCTTTAGGATGTCAAAAACATTTTTAAGAGTTCAAATCTATGCCTGAAACCTTACTGCTAATTAGCAGTAACTGTTTCTGCCACCTGCTCATTTGTGCATGACTGAAAATGCAAATTTGAAGCGTGTGGGTATGTGCAATCTTGTTTGTTACATTAACAATATTATGGCTGGCTAAATATTCTACATTAAATAATCTGGTCCATTTCACAGCGACTCCAGGTCTGGGCAGATCTATGTATTTTAAAAGGTAGCCAGTACCTTAGATCAGTCTCATACCAGCACATGCACATAGGAATGGTAGACTATCTATCTGGGGCATGTCCCCTTGTTTGGCTTACATAATTTTTCTAGACTGCCCCATGGATACTCAAGGTAGCAAGGTCTCACCCAGCTGGTCACACCTCCATTAAGTGGCACTGACTACGGAGTCAGCAGGAACATGTTCCCAGTATGAGCTCAGTGTTGAAACTGTTCACCTTGCAACCTCAGTATGATCTCAAATATCCCCTTTTCCCTGAAAGACCTACTTTTGAAAAGGATAATACCTAGATCCTTTTAAGGAATTGATGTACTGCATATGCTGAGATGCCTACAGACAAGAGGCAACAATGTAGATAGTTACTTGTATACTGAGCTATTTTTTGAGTGACATTTTATAAGCTAAACCCCCTTCTTCTTTTGCTCAGAGTTCAGTAACATTCAGAATTGAAAGGGCTTATGCACTGTGCTGAGTAGATATAGTAATGGAAAGAAGCAAGCCCTTCTTTATAAGATGGAGAAAGGAGCTTAATATTGCATGTTCTATTCCCTTGGTTTCAGTAAAATCAAACTGAGAGACAGAATATGCAAACAAAACTACTTGACCTGCTTATGATGTATGTGGATACATTTTCAAGAGAGATAAACAGCTGAAGGCCAACTGTTCTTTTCTTGGGCAAAATAATTACATAAATCCATATATATAAAGAGAGAGCATGTGCACAAATGAAAGTGGCAGTGATGATGCATTTCAGCCCGAGATCATAATGGATTTCATGAAGTTAGTTATTTATAGATTATGTTACTTAATAGAGAAGATTAAAATTGTTGTTACTAGAGAGTAAGCTCAGGAAGGAACCTGAAGGTGTATCTAAACACTGAGGTATGTTATTTTTTGGAGACTAACACTGGAAACACTGAATCCCAAAACCCTCACGCAGGTGATGACTGCGATTTTTTCTCTATATAGAGTATCACATAAACTTCTGAAATGTACCAAAAATCCTTATGTATTTGTCCGTTTCAATTGTCAGATCTTTGCTAGACCGTCATGCTTTGAAATTAGGAATATCTTGATCAACTCTCTTGTTTAAATGGTCAATTACTTTCTTTGGGGAGTTTGAAATAAAATGAAAGCTGTCTTTAGATAAGAGTGAATAAATGTTATCTTTGCACTTAGCAGAATTACCTCCTGCTGCTAAAAGGTTTTCTGCCTTGGCTATGCAGTGGGCCTTTATCCTGTTCTCTTTTCATTAACAATCCACTAGATCTTTTGCTTTTAAAACAATTAGCCTGGTAGCTGATTCTGAGTATGAAGAAGAAAAACATGGCCAAAAAGAAGGTCAGGCCACACACTGATAAAGAAATAACTTTGCTTTTTATTTTTAGGTGGTATTACATTGTTAGAAAAGGCTGCAGTGCATCCTGGTCAAATCAAAGAGTTATGATTCTCCTTTGATATCCAGTTGCTGATTTCTAGCAGAGTTGCCAGCATGAAATATCTATGTTTGTGCCTCCTGGATGGGAGGATTACCTTGCTCATTCACATATTAGATATTAGTAGAGAGAACTGCTGAAATTAACTCCTCCTTGGAATAAATCTGCTCTGCTTTTCTTCCTAGGGCAAAATAATGTTACTTGCCCTGTGAGTGGAGAGAAGCTCACTTCTGTGCAGTTCTTCCCTCATTTGAATGAAATTCAGGTGTTGGTTACTGCTTGGAAACCTAATGCTTTCCATTACCTAGACTCTTCTTCGTTCTGCTGTTATTTGTACCATTACACTGGATTTAGGTGGTTAGGAAAATCACCTGAATAGCTCTGGAAATCCTTCACTGGTGTAGCAACAGTACTTTCTCTTGGTAGTAAATTATAACAGCAGCAAGCTACAGTTGCCTACATAGTTCCAGAAAATTTTGTTCTTTATTCTTTTACTATTTGCTTTAAAACAGTGATTTTATTTTTTTTTTAACTTTTCTCAAGGAATGATAATCTGATGATCATTAAGAAAAGGAGGTAGGTATATTAAAAATGTAGATTATTCCTCTATTCTGCTATTATTAATACAAAGAATATTGGTTAGCTCAGTAGCTCTCCAGGCAATTTTTATAGTATTGGTTATTTCCATGCACTACAAAGGGAAGTTTAAACAGCAAGAGTGCCTATAGACACCTACATAGAATCATAGAATAGTTAGGGTTGGAAAGGACCTTAAGATCCATGGGAGGGGACACCTGACACTAAACCATGCCACCAAAGGCTTTGTCCAACCTGGCCTTGAACACTGCCAGGGATGGAACATTTGCAGCCTCCCTGGGCAACCCATTCCAGTGCCTCACTACCCTCACAGTAAAGAATTTCTTCCTTATATCCAATCTAAACTTACCCTGCTTAAATTGTAACCCATTATCCCTTGTCCTGTCACTAGAGTTCATAATGAAGAGTCCCTCCCCAGCATCCCTATAGCCCCCCTTCAGATACTGGAAGGCTGCTATGAGGTCTCCACGCAGCCTTCTCTTCTCCAGGCTGAACAGCCCCCAACTTTCTCAGCCTGTCTTCATACGGGAGGTGCTCCAGTCCCCTGATCATCCTCGTGGTCCTTCTCTGGACTTGTTCCAACAGTTCCATGTCCTTTTTATGTTGAGCACACCAGAACTGCACACAATACTCCAACTGAGGCCCCCCTAGAGCAGAGTAGAGGGGCAGGATCACCTCCTTTGACCTGCTGGTCACTCTCCTTTTGATGCAGCCCAGGATACAGTTGGCTTTCTGGGCTGCAAGCACACACTGAAGCCGGCTCATGTTCATTTTCTCATCGACCAGCACCCCCAAGTCCTTCTCCGCAGGGCTGCTCTGAATCTCTTCTCTGCCCAACCTGTAGCTGTGCCTGGGATTGCTCTGACCCAGGTGTCTGTTAATAAGATCAAACAATCTGGGCCATACTATCTGTTGAAATGCCAGAATCTGGATCATAGTTTCTAATACATTGAGGCTTCAAAGAAAGTTTGACCTTGGATTCAGACCTATGACTTGGAAAATCTAATCACTTGGAAGGAAATAGATAACAATCTTAAAAGTGTGGGTTTTTCCCACTTACCAAATGTATTTCTGCATTCTGGATCTTTCAAATGCTTGTTTCCAACACCTTTTTTTTGGAAAGGACATATCAGTTCTCTGCTTTTGTTTTATTTTGTAGCAGAAGTCAGGCTGCAGGGGTAGAATAATTTTGAAAAGTGATCTACACAGTGGAAAAAAAAACAGATTGGAAACAAATATTCCTATTGCTTTTGTTTTCTTTTTCTGCCTAAAATATTTTGCAGGCACCTAACATATGAAACCTGGAGCATTAGACAGAAGCTCTACTGAGCTTTGAGCTCTCTTTGTGGCAGAAAAAATTACTTAGCAAATTTTGATACATGCAAAGAAAGAAGAGAGAGAAAATAAATGCACCACATCACATTGAGATGTGGTAAGTAGGACTATGTTTTATTTTCAATTAAGGAACAGAAAATTGAAATTAAGGGGACTGTGAAAAGGCAATGTAAAAGGATAAGACTAGAGCTTTAACATGGAAACAAAAGGCTAAGTTCAATGCACAGTTATCAGTGATTTCATTCTATATTCCACCATAGGTCTTTACATGTTAATATCAGGTTTTGTTATTTGTAATGCAGCTTTGTTCCCTCACAGTTTCCTCCTTACTGAAAAGAAACCACTGGCTGTCACTTATATATCTTTAGAAGAAATATATCACTTGTGTTTGGAGAAATTGTCAATAATTTAATTCTCACAAATATTCTGTATTATGGGTCAAAATATTGTACAAAGTGCACTCTGCATCCCCAGCAATTCTCTCTTTTTGTAGTTGGTCCTTTACAGTTTTACTAGTTATTCTTTAAAAAATCACTCTGACACTATTGGATTGAAATATTTTGTTCTTGCAAAGAACGATGCCCTTTGTATTCTTGTAGCTGTTAGCTATTACATTAGCTGAACATAGTTTAACTACAGTTTTCATAGATAATTATTAATGAATATTTTATTCTATGTAATGTATTATTTTGCCAAATGAAACTGTTGTGATGTTAATTATTGTGCAGGGGTTTTTAAGGTTAAAATGAGAGAAATTGCATTTGCAGCAAAATTAGTCTATAACATTACAGGATAATGCCAACAACATACTCTAGTGTGTAAGCAAACCAGTTTACATCCTCATCCCTTTGTTAGGGTGACTGATTCAACACTCATAGAGCTGAATCCTATCAGGGAAAAACCCACATCTCTGCAACTCAGGCTGTATTCAGTTGCACTGCTAGACTTCCATATTCTTTGAAATATCCAGCCTTTTTTTCATCTTTCTTTTTTGACTTACTCAGGTCCTAATGCTCATTTAAAAATATGTGCTTTTCACACAGACAGCCACCCCAGGCTGCAGTGGCTTTCTGCAGGCAAAATTCAATGGGAGAGGCTTTTTTGTTGTCTGAAACCCTCCAGGGATTACTGATGTTAGCAACTATTTTTTTTTTTTTTGAATCTTCAATCTGCTCATGATGCTTTCAAATGTCTTTTTGCTGAAAGCAATTTGAGTCCAATTTAAAACACATATTTCTGCCATTGCAATTGACATAGGTTTTAATTTCAGACTAAAAGAATGTCGATTTATCATTTGGTTTTTCATGGTGCTTTTAGAAAAGCTACCTTCTGCCTGCCCTTCTAGGAGCGGGTGTCCTTGCAAGGCTTTTGGGGAAAGTGATAGGTGACTTTGGTGCTGAACTGGGACTTACAGACACCTGCTAAGAGGCCCTCTGTAGAACCCCTTAGCTCTATATAGCCAGAAGATGGGTTCAGCTGCATCTGGACAGGATCAGAGGGAAGGAAGGATTTTCTGGTCAATGGATGGCTCCCTGAGAGCCTGTCTCAGGCTCTGTGTAGACTATTCTCTGTTTCAATTCACTTATCTCAAAGAACTCATCACAGCTGGAAAGTTGCATACAAGGAGGCCTGTTTATTTGTTGGCTAAGCAGAGGTGAAAGATTTCTAACACCCTGGGTAACCCTTCTTCTTTCATGTCTTAAAAATCCAGAAATTGATTCATCTTTTATATAATAATCCTTGATGGTCACTCTACCCCTTTTCCAATTAAATGATGAACAATACTGAGTAACCTCCATTCCTATATATCCACTCCTTGTTAGCATTCAAGCCAAATTGCTGGATTTTTTTCTCAGCTGAGATAGATATACACCCAGTTGACGGTATCCTAGATATTATCTTCATCCTCCTCTTACATGAAGGCTTCTTTATTAATGGCAAGAGACCAGTTCTTAATCATAAAAGATGATTTGTCATGAATGAACTTTGTTTAGATTGATGTTTTCAATTGACAGATGAATTGCAATAATATTGCACTTCATCATCTAACAGATCTTTATAACAGCAAAACAGGGACATGAAGCAGACATGACCATCAGGGAATTGTACATTCGAGTGGCAAAAGGCAGTGTAATGTTTTTAGATTCCTCAAGATGCTTTTGTGAAATACATGCGAGGATGTGTTGATAGTCTTGCTGCTGACAAAGCCCAACTACAAAAGACTGGAGAGGCCATGGAGATCTGGAGCGAAATTTCTTGCTGAAATTTCTCCTGTTCATGCTGAATTATGAAAAAAAAAGTAGTATAAATGGCCTTAAGCCCTCCAGTCGTGTTGCTATCTTCTGCTTAGAATGGAAAATCAAGACTGAAGTGTTCAAAAGATGGACTATGTTAAGATAAAACAGCAAAATTTGAATGCATTTAGTCAACGCTTCTCTCAATCATGCAGCATGCATTCCCATTGGTTTGAAGTCAGAAAGTGTAAGGTGTTAAAAAAATTACATGCAAGCTCAATCAGCTCTTCAGTCTAGAGTTTGAATATCCAACAGACCAGCTTCCAGTGATGTCAGACAATTGCTTGGCTCATACTGGGGTGGAATCACTGATAAATGTTTCCAATTGTATACTTCATTACAACTTTTCAATGTATCTTTAACTTCTTGGACCTAGAATTCCCTGTGCACATTTCATTGCAGCCTAGCGTCCAGTGCTGATAAATCCTGTTTCTTGATGTAAAGATGCTCAGTATAATTAGAGACTATTCATGGCAGCTAGCAACATGAATCCTTTTCCAGATGTTGGAACTTTCACACCATTGTAATATTTTTAAGGCAATTTGTGACATCTCTCAAAACTCAGAGACAGGCATTTACTGCTGAACCTGTGCTTCAGCAGTCTTTGCCTTATTACAGCAAATTTTTAGTCTTTTGTCTGAATTCTTAAATGGCAAATAATTAGGAAAGGAGAGGTGGAGAAAATTCATCTAAAAACATTTGCTGATGGCTTTGTAGATCTCACTGTTCTAATTAGAAAGCATGTGAGGTAGAGACAGTATTCATGCATGAGTCAGGGAGAAATAGCATTATTCAAATGTTAAAAATAAACTTAGCAAGGCTTACTTTCCCCAGTTTTAAATACGGATTCTTTCAGCAATTACTCCCCATATCCTGCCAGGTCTGTCATGATTTATTTCATTGTTTACAGAAGAAAGGTTCTGCACTATACTGAGGCACAGGCAACCTTAGATACTTCATCCAAGACCTCTCCATTTATGTGGTGGATAATTGGAATGATAAAAGCAAGATCACCACCCTGAAAGTTGACAAAGAACTGTTCCAGCTTCTGCAGGCCCAGGAATTAAAATTTCTCAAATTGGTTTCAGGCATTTCTGCTCTGCTGTAAGTAGAAGCCTCTGACTGTGTGCCGAGTGTGTCAGTGAGCAGGTTCTTGCTGCATGGGGAAATCATTCAGGTAGGGTACAAATTTAAAGCGTCACAGCTATTCTATAGTAACTGCTGTCTAGATACATATTCTGCACAAGGGGTTAAAGTGGATATAGTGGGAGATGGTCCAGGGCTCTTTCTGGCTGTCAGTAAGGAAGGCCCAACAATAAATGACTATTAAAACAGCTGCTTCAGGAAGATAGTGCAAAAGAAAGATAGAGATAGTGAATAAATCTCACATTCTTTCAGGTGCTGGGAAGCTTGATTGCATGCAACATCACATGGACTTCAGATGGATTTTCCCATGGCATGCTGAGCAGATCCCACCCATGGAGAGGTTCCCAGCATCTGGAACCTCTAAAATAAAGATAAAAGAGTAAATCTTTACTACTCATTTTTTCCTGTTCTTCTTCATAATCCAACGTGAAGCAGAGAAATTCCAGCAAGGAATTTGGACCCAGCTCCCGATGGCCTCTCAAATGTGAGAAATATTAGAGTAAGGAGTTTTGTGGGCTTTGCTGACAGTTCATGCTGAGAACACTGAGAATACTGTAAATGCACACAGAGTTCAGAATTCTGTGAGTGAATTCTATTTAAGCCACAAAACCAGTAGCCTTTGCAGCTTTGCTGTTAACCCTGCATTTATAGCTCCCATCCTTGCTATATGTTCTCACCAGCTCAGTTCTCAAATGGTATCTGTGGAGGACTGGATGCCTTATTTCTACCACACGTTTTTCACTGAAGCTACTTTATAGCATCAGAAATTCCTAGGGAATATTACTAGTAGTTGCTGTGGCTTCTTCCTGGAAGTGTTTTCACCTTTCCGGTGGTGGTACTTTGGCACGTGTGCCAAGAAAATGATAACATATAGAATTCTCTAACCATTCTGGGACTTTCCTGAAGGGTTTATTTTTCTTCCTCTTACTCAATATGGCCAATTATAGTGGAAAAAAGCTTTATAATTTTGCCTCAAGAAGAAATAAATATCAGCTCAATGAGGGGTGTGCTGATGTACACTCATGCACTTCTTATCAACTTTACAGAGGTGTCAAGAGATGCTATGTCTTCAGCTGTGTCCACTTTGCCTTTCTATTATAGGAGGGCTGCTTGTCAGCCTATATAACCAAGCTTCAACTGTATGGTGTGATGCATGTATCCTTAGTACCGCAATATGTCCCTAATGAATAAACCAAATCCTCTTTTGGCTTTATGAATAGCCAAATCTTCAGGCAGATTCCTCTGCTGCCATATACGTTATGGTGAGGGATTGGCATACATGGAAAAGATTGCTTCTCTGGAGAATACTTCCCAGATAAAGTAGGGATTTCTGCCTATCTGTAAGAAAACATCCTCTGAGATTACGTGAGGTTTAGTGTTTTAACTGTTTATGTAGCTGAGCTGACAGAGGGATATAGAGAGACTGTCACTCTAAAAATTTAAAATTTAAATTATTCCCTAAAGCAATCATTGCTGTTCTTGATTTTTAAGACTCGTACAACACGTTGAAACAAGAGGAAAAACCCAAATACAGAATAAAACTGAAGCTATAAATTTGCTGGAGTTACCAAAGTTATTCTGAAGCTAATTATAACTGTATGCAAAGCAAATGAAGTGAGAACTGAATTAATGAAGACTAGCTACCTCCCACAAGCTAATGAGGCATGCTTTATACCAATAGCTCTTCAAATTGAAAAATTAACCATGCTGCAGGGAAAAAAAAAAGTGAGCAAGCAAGAAAAAATATAAATTATTAAAAAAGAGTTGTGGAAGTTTGTTAAGGACAGCATAGAAGACAAGAAAAGCACTAAAATACATGCTCCCTAGCTGTTTAATAGTCTTCCTTTTTATGCTCTTCTAAGAATCTAGTTATCTTTTGTTCTCCTCTGCTTTGATAGGCACTTTTAGTACTACTGGGCTAGAGAAAACAAGAAAACCCTGTTGAGCTGGGGCAGGCTTTTTCAGTCTGCCTTGAACGTTTTCCATGGTATTTAATTTTAAGAATATGTGACCAGTACTTTATAGTAAAGAAAGGCAGTTTTGTTGGCTGAAGCTGATTCTCTACCTCCCAGTATACAAACAAGGGTTATTTTCTGCTTGTGTTCTGTGGCCCACTCCAGCTGCTCCCCATTAAGCTATTATTTCTTCCCTTTTGTAATCTTCTATTTCATTTTATCTGTCTGTTGTACTCTTTTACTTTCATAAATCAAAATCCCCTTCTTCAACTTATTTCTTTTCCCTGTTGCTGTGCATCTGCAGCCATATTTTTGTCTGGTGAAATGTACCGTCTTTGCCACTCACTAGCAGAAATAATAATAACAAAGTGTTCGGCTCAATATCTCATCTGTTCAGGAGAAATGTGTAAATCTATGCCTTAAAGAGGCTACATGCTATCTGTTTCATTGAACAGCATATTTATCTGCTAGATTTTATTTACACAGGGAAATTGAATTTCAAAAGCAATGAAAGTATTACATAAACTTATTTCATAATGCCTGAATCTAAATTTGGAACATTTCCCTGAAAAATATACTACTTTTGAAAGGCTCCTGTCATCTGCAATCAATATTGTTGTGTTGCACCTTTTGCTGAGCTAAACTGAAAATTAAAAAAAAAAATGAAAAAATGGAAAGATAAACAAAATTGAAAAGAGATACATTGTAGCAGCAAGGAGGTGAACAAAGTGTTCTTGACCACCACCTATCACAATTCCCTTGCTTTATATATACAGATACAGTATAGTAATTAGAGTAGTAAAACCATCTTTCAAGAGATCCATTTCACCTCTCACCATCAATGAAACAAGTTTTAACAATCATATGAAGCTGAAGAATGACATTTTTTATTAATATACTTAAATAACTCCTTAAAATGAAGAAAAACTATTTCTGGGGTGAATTTCACATAGCAAATGGGTTTTAAAGGAAAGACATGATTTCTTCCCACAGCCCACCGCGGAACCAAATCTTTTAAACCATTCCTGGCAGACTTATGTTTTATGTGTTCCTGAAAATACAAAACTAAAACGCCTGCCATGCCCTCTTATTTTCTGTTACTGAAATGTCTCTACCGAAATGACAAATTATACCAGTGCTTGATTGTTCTCTACTTTTAGAAGATTTCCCAAGGTTTAAGCTGTTAATACTCAGGTAAAATGAGAATTTATCTTTTGGTGCCAAATCTTGCAAAATGGTATGAAGCCCTGGAAATTCTGGGGGAAAAGCTGGCCATCATCCCCTTGTTATGCAGTTCCAAGAAGTCTGTCTCCTTTAGACAAGGCATTTGAAATATGATAGCTAATGTGAAACCTCTCATTCTTTCAGAGGCATCTTGCTTACAAATAATAGTAAGTCTTGGCTGGACTTCACTTGCTTTGTGGCTGGTGTAAATCCCAGTTTGGCAGGGAGCAACCTTGTAAAATGGACTGTTGTTCAAGCCAGCTCTCTTAAATGCACGGGAACTTAAGAGGAGGATTTGATTTGATTTATTGGTTCTTACTGGCTAATTATCACAGCTTCCAGCAAATGACCAACAAAATGGAGTTGCAAAGTCTTTGTCACTATATTGTGGAATTAGTTTAAGTAGAAATATAGTAAATCACTTTGCTAATCCTAGTGTATTTTAGTTTTAGACTTTAAAAAATAATTTGTGGTATTAAGGTCTACTTGAGACTTCTGTGTGAAAGTAGAACTGATTGGTTAAAAGGTGCAAAAATAGCAGTGTTATTTCCAGGTGCTTGTGAGAGCCGTATTCTTGTAATTGAATCATGTCTTTGCACGGTTCTTTATCACATTACTTCTGAGTTCATGCACAGTGACATTAATTTTGGTATAACACATGACTTATACCTGTTTACTTGTTCCTTTTCATCCCTTCTGTCATACTTCTTACTATGGTTTTGTGACATAATAATGATAAAAAAGGTTAATTCATCTTGCTGATGAGCTTTTTGCACAGCAAATTTACTGGTGTTGGCTCTGACATAAGTGTATCAGTAGAGATGAACAAAAAGTGTTTCTGTTCTTCCACATTTAAGTTGGTTCAAACTGTTTGGTTGAATGATTTCTACATTGCTAACCTTAGCTCAGGGGAAAGCCTTGGCCCCTTCTATAGAGCTGAGAAAATCAGTTTTATATGAAGACAATCTTACTGCAATAAAAAGGAACAGGTATACATGTTATTTTCATTAAGGGAAAGCTTCTTTCTCCTCCATGGCAAAGATAGTTCTAATTGCCCATTTTTGAAAATGGATCTGAAAACTTCCAGTGTAATCACATATATCAATTTTCAAAATTAATCTGAAATATAAGTACATCTTTTTTTAGATGTGTGCCTTCTCATATAGAGAAGCAAAACATTTAGCATTTAACAGTCCAGGGACAACTTCTAAATAATATCCAGAGAATGCAGTCAGTTCTTTATTTCTTATCATTACATGGTTGCAAAGCTATCATAGATGCATGTGTTTATACATACATACACATTATATACCTAGACAAACAGGATTATATTTCATGACACTTTCTTCTTGAAACTTTCCTTTGCATGAAAACTAGTGTGAAAATATTTCAATCACTTATATATCAAGTCTAATCTAATCTGTCCAGTAAACTGCTGGCTATTTTTTCCCGTTTGCTTTAAATGCACTTTATCTGAAAACCAAGAGATACTGTTTAGCTAGTGTTAACTTTTGTGAAAATTCTGTGTGTTGACATGATATACACTTCTAAAAATAAGTTACTTCTGATTCACTGATTCAGATAGCGGTCCCTCCTGTATTAAGGAAAAAAATCCTTTTTTAAGGTGTTCATGAACCAGTCAGGACTAGATTTACCCAACTTAAGTTTTGAAAACCAGAATTTCGAAGCATAGATGTTGGCCTTAACTCCTGGCTCTGAAGAGAAGCAAGATGAGTGCTTCTCCATTCATGCATATTAAGACTAGTAGAATGAATCATGCTTTGAAAGAACATATCTCCGAGTATAGAGAGAGTCTAAACTGGCAATTTAGATGCGATGCCTAATGTTTAGAAGATTAATAGCTGGTGAGATCAATTTAACCCTCAGGAAGCATGACTGGGATCATCTGCATTTAGTGTCTGGTTTCTAAATGATCATTATTATTTATGATGAGCTTCAATACAAGCAGGTACAAATGATTCCCAAACCTTGTAAAACAACAGTTCACTGAACTTTCTTTAGCTTATTTTTGGACAGTTCTTTGCTTCAAAGAAATATTGGCTTAGCTATGATTCAATGTATCTCTTGTAAATAGGGCTGTAAGCATGTTTAGCATTTGTAAATGGCATTTTTTTTAGTTGATAGCACAGGCAACCTTGTTTTCTCCTCAAACAGCTATAAAGACAATGTTAACCATACCATTTAATTAGGAATAGCTGGGAAAGCGTCTCCAGAAAGATAGCAGTCATTCAGATAGTAAATTCTTAAAAATGAAAGTTTTAGAAATAAGAAATTAATCTTGCATTTCCTTACCCTGGAAATTTCAATTCAGTAAATGTTACTGGAATGAGTTTGCCCACAAAAGTGGAGACAACACAAACCAAGCATGCTGTCCTGGGTTCAGCAGTAGCAGTCATGTTTTTCCCTTTGTGGTAGCTGGTGCGGTGCTGTGTTTTGACTTCCAGCCTGAGAACAGTGTTGGTGAAGTCGATGTTTTCAGTTGTTGCTAAGTGATGTTTACCCTGACCAAGGACTTTGTGGGGCTCATGCTCTGCCAGGGAGGAGGGGAAGCTGTGAGGAAGCAGAGATGGGGCACCTGACCCGGGCTAGCCAGGGAGGTATTCCATACCACAGCACGTCATGGCTGGGGTGGGGGGTAACTGGGAGTTACCCAGAAGGACACAGGTTTCCGGGTGGAACTCGTTTTCTTGGCCGGTGGTATCGTATTCTCTTCCCTTGTTATTTTCCCTTATCATTGTTGTAGTTGATAGTAGCGGTGGTGATTTGTGTTGTACACTGGTTGCGAGACTGTTCTTGTCTCAACCCGCGGGAGTTGCACTCTTTCGATCCTCCTCTCTGTTCCTCCGGGAGCGGGGAAGGGGAGAGCCCCAGTGGGGGGGGTACACGGACCTCGATTGTTGTCAGCTCAGCACCACTCACTGGGAGTGAGTGAACAAGTTACCTGACTGGGTTTAAACCACGACAGTTCTTTTTGGCACCCAACGTGGGGCACGAGGGGTTGAGATAAGAACAGATCTGACTGGATTGATAGTCACTTGTCACAATGCTGATTTACTGGCTCTCAAGGTTGTTCCTCTTGATCTCAGAGTTTCAGTATATCATATCTTACGTCCATCCGGTATTTGCTGTATTAGTGTTTTTCAAGTGTGGGGCTTGGGCTAAGGTTTTTGTCCCATTGTACTATATGGTAATGACTTGTAATACAATAGAATCATTGATCATGAAACTGATCTGGCTTATGTTCCCAGTGTGGTCACCACCTTTATACTTTGGGAGGTACATGATGGAGATGCTTAGCAATTACACATCTTTCTTCTCCTTCTCAGGTGCTCAACCTGTGAAGGAGACATCCTTTTACCCTCCCAGTCATCCCCCCAGACCATTTACATTTGAGAGTTTTGAATTTTTTGAATGGCCTTTTAATGCTGTTGAGACTTGTTTGCTGATGGTGATGGGAATCACCATGCTAACACGCATACAGAGTGTGTTTTGCCCACTACTGATTTCAAGAGTTAAGCAGAGTCAGGTTTGGGTCTTGTCTGGGGTCAAATGACGATGTAGGAGGCACAAGAAATTTTCCCTGAGGCTGGACAGCCATGAGTGGCAGGGTGTGTGGGATAGTATGGGCAGGTATCTAGGTCAGTGGGCCCCTCCAGTACTTTGGAATTTCACTAACGAACAACTGCAAAATCCAGAAGAATTAGTAAAACACTTAAATGAGGTGTGTGGTCATTCTGGCCATACCAGAGATGGACAAATCATGGCAACGTGCTGGGGCTTGGCCTATGCTTACAGGGCCTTGCTCAACACTATCCAGCACCTTCAAAAGGAAAAGAATGTCGGCGGATCTGAGGGCAAAGCAACAGTCGCTACTCAAACTTTGGCTGCAATGAACAGCACAGCTACCCCAGCGGCAAGTACAGCAGCTGCTCAAACTTCAACTGCAACAGACAGCGTGGTTACCCCAGCTCCAAGCACAGCAGCTGCACCAACCGAGACTCCCTGATTCCCATCTATCAGCTGATCCGTAGACTGGAGAGTCAGGGGGTAATCAGCAGGACCCGCTCGCCCTTTAATAGCCCCATATGGCCAGTGCGAAAGTCTAATGGAGAATGGAGACTAACAGTAGACTATCGTGGCCTGAATGAAGTCACACCACCATTGAGTGCTGCCGTACCGAACATGCTAGAACTTCAGTATGAACTAGAGTCAAAGGCAGCCAAGTGGTATGCCACGATTGATATTGCCAATGCATTTTTCTCAATTCCTTTGGCAGCAGAGTGCAGGCCACAGTTTGCTTTTACTTGGAGGGGTGTCCAGTTCACTTGGAACCGACTGCCCCAGGGGTGGAAACACAGCCCTACCATTTGCCATGGACTGATCCAGACTGCACTGGAACAGGGGCAAGCTCCAGAACACCTGCAATACATTGATGACATTATTGTGTGGGGCGATACAGCGGAAGAAGTCTTTGAGAAAGGGAGGAAAATAATCCAAATCCTGCTGAAAGCCGGTTTTGCCATAAAACGGAGTAAGGTCAAGGGACCTGCACAGGAGATTCAGTTTTTGGGAATAAAATGGTAAGATGGACGTAGACAGATCCCCACAGATGTGATCAACAAGACAACAGCAATGTCTCCACCAACTAATAAGAAAGAAACGCAAGCTTTCTTGGGTGCAGTGGGGTTCTGGAGAATGCACATCCCAAATTACAGTTTGATTGTAAGCCCTCTCTATCATGTGACCCGGAAGAAGAATGATTTTAAATGGGGCCCTGAGCAGCAACAAGCCTTTGAGCAAATTAAACATGAGATAGTTCATGCAGTAGCCCTTGGACCAGTCCGGACCGGACCAGATGTAAAAAATGTACTGTACACTGCAGCTGGGGAGAACGGTCCTACCTGGAGCCTCTGGCAGAAAGCTCCAGGGGAGACTCGAGGTCGACCCCTCGGCTTTTGGAGTCAGGGATATAAAGGATCTGAGGCCAGCTCTATCCCAACAGAGAATGAACTTTGAACATCATGGACCGAATGGACTCGGCAGCATTATAGGGATTGGTCCATGCACTCAGAAAATGATCTTTTCCTCTTGGTCTGTGTGTGTATATGGATGTATATATGTGGGAGAGCGATGTTGTATTGAAAATGTGGGATCTGAGCACAGCGTGAATGGTATGGAATAAGGGGTGGATAATGTCCTGGGTTCAGCAGTAGCAGTCATGTTTTTCCCTTTGTGGTAGCTGGTGCAGTGCTGTGTTTTGACTTCCAGCCTGAGAACAATGTTGGTGAAGCCAATGTTTTCAGTTGTTGCTAAGTGATGTTTACCCTGACCAAGGACTTTGTGAGGCTCATGCTCTGCCAGGGAGGAGGGGAAGCTGTGAGGAAGCAGAGACAGGGCACCTGACCCGGGCTAGCCAGGGAGGTATTCCATACCACAGCACGTCATGGCCGGGGTGGGGGGTAACTGGGAGTTCCCCGGAAGGACACAGGTTTCCGGGTGGAACTCGTTTTCTTGGCCGGTGGTATCGTATTCTCTTCCCTTATTATTTTCCCTTATCATTGTTGTAGTTGATAGTAGCGGTGGTGATTTGTGTTGTACATTGGTTGCGAGACTGTTCTTGTCTCAACCCGTGGGAGTTGCACTCTTTCGATCCTCCTCTCTGTTCCTCCGGGAGCGGGGAAGGGGAGAGCCCCAGTGGGGGGGGAACACGGACCTCGATTGTTGTCAGCTCGGCACCACTCACTGGGAGTGAGTGAACAAGTTACCTGACTGGGTTTAAATCACGACACATGCTAAAAACTGCTCATACGTTTTGCTGTTAGTCGAGTTTTGGATAAATCCTCTATTTTTTTTTTTCTGTTTGTGTAAAAGGAGTCCTTATACAAATGCCTCTCTAAACTTTACCTTTCCTGTTGGTAAACTTGGATGGAAAGAATAATTTAATGTGTCTGTTGTGGTCTTGTCTTCCCTGAGCTATGCTTTTATACCTTGACCGTCTCTTAAAAGGCATCCCTGGAAAGGATCCCCTCACCAAATCTATATTTGAACAAAGATTTGCCACAGCTTATGCCTTTTGATATGCTGTACCTAATTGCTTTCTTTTGGTAGCTTGTTTTTAATTTTTTTCCTCTTCTTTTTCTTTTAATACAATTTCAAATTTTTGTAATTATTTTAAATTGCCTCCATTATTGTGATGTTTAGCCATGTTGGTTTCCTTCTTTGTGCTGTTTCTAAAAGTATTTTGGTAAATTGTGAACATTTGTTTTGAATTTTTAATGTATTATCTGCCTAAATTTTGCAGTTTTGGCTTCCTTTTCCTTTTTGTTTCTCTCCAGAAGTTTTCCTCATTTTTAATGTAATTCTTCAGTTAAGCGCTGCTACAGTGGCTGTGTTGCTTTTCTTACTCCTGAAAATAATAACTGAAATTAATTCATTAGGATCTTTGAAAATAAATTTTAAACCAGGTCTGCAAAGTTGTCATTCATCTTGTCTGAAAAAACTGCTTTGATTTCACACACAAAAAGTGATTTCTATTCAGTTTCTGTTGCAGTATGTGAAATCTCATTATGTTTTCCTCCTTAGCTTCTAATCACCTTCAGTCTTTCATGGTCACTATCACTGTTGTAGGTGAGCAATCTTGATACTTCCGTTTGTCCAAAAATCCCTAGACACAAACTGAATGCAGAAAATTTGAGAAAAAAGGAGAAACTTGACCTAACTTAGAAGAAGGGCAGGGCAAGAAAAATTAAGTCCACCTCTGTTATAGCTGGAGAGTTCCACAAGCAAGAGTATGCTTAAAATCTGGGGAAACAGTTGAAAAACAGGAAAACTGGAAGGCTGAGAATACCTTGAGCTCTCTTCAACAGATAACAGTAATATTGCCTGCTGTTCCCAGCACAGTGAAATTGAATTGCTTTCTTGCTTTTAAATCTAGCAGTATTAGTGTATTACTCTCAATAAATTGAAGTTTGGATGATAAATCCCAGTGTAAAAAGCTACTTTCAATTCCCCATTTATTGGAAAGGAAAAAGCCTTTATGTAAGACATCTCCATTACAGTTCTCTGATTTGTCATACAGCTCTTAATGGAGGATATTTAACCCACCCTTAAGTTTCACAGTTATCTTGCTCTAACAAAACAGATAAAGAGAAATAGAGGAAAAGAAGCAATCTGGAAAATTGGGCTTTTTGTTGGCATTTGCAAGACGTGAAAGGACTAATATTTCTGTCAGTAATCCAGACTCTAGATTGACAGTCAGCCAAAACACCTAGTCTGGATGCAGGCTGGGGTCATCCCATTAGTTTTATCTCCAATAATTTTCTCCAGGTGAGTTCAACTAGGCAGCTATCTCATTTGTTGTGTTGCTTCCCTTTAGAGTCCTGAGTAGTTCATTGGTGATGGTAACATGCTTGCTAGAATTCTGATAATACATAAGGCCTGCAAAGTGTACTTGTACAAAGTACACACTCTTCAGCTCTTTCTGTTATGGTGCTGTGTCAATTGCTATTTTCATTAATGGCTCCAGGTTATCAGAAAATGTTACGAACTTATACTTGCTTATCTGTATTTGAATTCACAGTCAAGATATACTTGCTAAACCTACATTTCTACAGAATTTCTGCAGTGTATCAGGGAAGTCTGCCAGAGTTTGTGGGAGTCAAAGGCCAGTGTGATCTTCAAGGAGCAAGACATTAGCCTGTTCTATAGATGGGCTGAAACGCCCATTGCAGTGGATCTGCTGTGCTGAGTTTGCTAAAGGATATTGCAAAAAATACAGTAATTAATAAGGAAGTTTTACTCTTTCCTGCCCCAACACTTGGCTGCAGAAAATACAGATATATTCCAGCAGCCAAGCAATATTTTCATATTTCTTTTACAAATGAGCTATGAACTATCTGTTTATAATGAAACCCAGCTTTCACTAAAACAGTCAATTATCATGAATAAATTTAGCTTTTTCCATTCCATTCCAGAAACACCAGCTTTAAGGGTTCCTTTAATTATACGGGTGAGCAATGATCCCCTGAAGCAAAAAGGAGTTACTGCATGACATTTGATGATACACCATACAATGATTCAGAGGAGACTGTATGTCATTGTAATTCAGGGCTGCACATTTTCTGGTACCTATGCATTGTGAAGTGATGAGAATTCATTCTTCACTTTAACAGCTAAGGTAAGAATACTTTTCTAAAGTTAGAAGATAGAAAATATCAATAATTTAAGATCTAACTTCTTAATACTGGTTTCATATTAATGAAATTAAAAGGTGAGCACTTTTTTATTAAAACAATAAACTCACAAGGCAGCACTGGTCCAGCCTGCTTTGTTAGTCGAAATTGGTTATCTTCAATTAGTATAAAAATATACTGCTCCTTTTTTTACGTGTATACTCTACATATTTATCAGCAGAGGTAAGGTAAAATTCTGCAATAAGATCAGAGAGATAAAATACAAATAATTAAATATCTGTCTTTCTAAAACAGGATTAGCTTTTGTGAAATTTAGAGATAGAGCAACTTAATGAAACCATAAAGGTTATTCATAGTGTAAGGTGCTTCTGTTCTGCTTTGTCAATTAAAATTCACCTTACTCTGTCAGTTTCAGGTGAAAATGCATTGTTATTTGGTTTCTGCTTGTATCAGTTGAAAAATCTTATGTTGGTACTCAGACACAAAGGGACCTAAATTAAACAAAGATATTTGCCTCTAAATTACATTTTTTAGGTTGTCAGAGGTCTTCTGTTGATCTCCGGCTTTTCCAAAGCAAGATTAAGTAACAGCATATTTCTTACAAAGACATCTTAATGGGACAAGTGGCTGTGGCAATCAATCAAAAGCATCAGAAAAAACCTTTTTTCTTAACTTCAAGTGCCTGTGTATGTATCCACTGCAGGCAAGATGGAGAACTTTAAACAGTTGTTTAAACATAGTTCATATGGAGAGTAGCTGAAATCTTCTATCAGCCTTCAGACTCTATTTCATGACAGTGCAGACAGTCCATGAGCATTCTTTTGCAGTCTCCTAGAAGCTGTCTTGTTATAACAGTATAGCTTTTATTTTGTGATATCCACAATCCTGAAATGAAGCAGGGGATGTTTCTGTGAAATAGATTCTAACTGAATAAACATCCACTTTTCTGCACTTAATGTTTCTTTTCTCTATGTCCTAAGATGCAAAGATATCCGAATAGAAACTGAGGTAACAATAAAAGACATAAAACTTCAGGCTTATTTAATTATCAAAACCTGTCCCTGCACTACTTAATAGTAGTACTATGCTCTGAAAAATATAGCTTCTAAACACAATTAATATGTTCAGAAATCCATCAGAATTATAAGAATTAAGAAGTTTTTCTTAATTTATAGGAACTTCAGAGGGAAATGTTCAAGATATATCAATACAGCACAGTACCTAGCATAAATAGTCCCTGTGGCTGCATCTGTAATACTAAGATGAGGAGAGTTAGAGAATAAGACTGAGACCACATGTATCCAGGTTTGCAGCATGCAGTCCCTGGCATGATTTTGGCCTAGGGCCAACTAGCACTCTTCCAGATAAATCCCAAACCATATCTGAACTTTTGTATGGGTGAGGGAACATTCTCAACAGGCAGTGGTATGGCTACATGCACTTTGCAGAGCACTAGGAATTTAGAGATTATTTCTTTCACTGGGGTGAAAGAACTGCAGATGACCTGCTAAAGTGTGAGATAGTCGAGATTACAGCAAACCAGATGAGAAACATTACTCACAGTTCAGCAGTGAAGTTTATGAGCAGATACAGAAGCTCTGTCCAGGGATGAGTACTTGCTGGAGGTCAAATATTTGGTATGTAGATAGTTGCAGTCAGCAGTCCGATGTTTTACCATCTCAGGAAAATCCTCATAGTATACATACACTTTTAAAAGTAAGAGGTATAGAGTAACAGTTACAGAACCCTCTTCATCCATGAGTACATAGTTCTGTAGTCTTTCCCAAAATAATAACTTTCACAAATAGAACTGATAAAGGCTCTGTAGTAGAAAGCAAGCAGAGGTCTACTTGAATAGAATGGACTAAGCAAAATCATTGTGTTTTTCACTCAGTCTTTGAATGTATTAATGGCTTTGCAAGATCTAACACTAGCTATTTGGATCAATGAAGGGGTGAAAGGGTGAAAAATGAGAATCACACAATTATAGAAATGTTTGTCAGAAGGGATCTCTGTATGTCAAGCAGTCCAGCCTCCCTCATGAGGCAGTTTATCAATATTAGATCAGGTAAGCTTTGACTTTGTCTAGCAGAGTAATGAACTTGGCAGTTTCACAGTCTCTCTAGGCAACACATTTGAATACTGCACTATGCTAATGGTGAAAATTTGCTTCCTTAAGTCCAACCAATACTTTCCAAGCCACAAGTTTATGTCCCTGTTACCTGAGAGTACTGGGAAGAGGTTGAGTCTCTTATGTTTTGCACTGCTTTTCAAATAGTTGCAGGCAGATATCAAATCATCACTTAACTTTCTCTTCACAAGACTAAATAAGATGACATCTCTTCACATCTCTTTCAAGGTCATATATTTTAGGTCCCTGACCATCTTTGTAGCACATCTTAGAAAGCTGTGTACTCTTTAAAGTTGAAATGGATGCAAATGGCTAACTTTCCTCTTAGAAGAACATTAGTCATTTAAGTTAAAAAAAAGCCAAGCAAACTGTAAATGATGACACTAACATCAAAAGGAAAGAAAAACATAGTGCATAATTGTGTTGAGTGCAGCTGGCAAGGCTTTACTAGCAGGGGACTGCAGGCATGGCCTCTTGAGGAGAAGCTGCAGCTGCCCATGCTGGACACAACTGGTTTCAGGCTGGGTCCAGTGAACACACTGTGAGACAAAGCTAAGTCCCTCAAACAAGATGGTGGTGCCTCCATGATAACATATCTAAGAAAGGATATAAAATCCCTCATGAGCATGGGAGAAAGGAGGAAAATTAGAGAGAAACAGTAGTGTGAACAACATCAGAAAAGAAGGGAGAAGGTGGTGTTTTAAAATTTATCTTTGTTTCTCACTACCCAAACCTGTTTTAATTGACAATAAATTAAATTACTTTCCCCCAAGCTGAGTCTGTTTTTACTGTGATGGCAACTGATAAGCAATCTCCCCGTATTTATTTCAACTCATGAGGCTTTTCATCCTATTTTCTCCCCATCCTGTTGAGGAGAGGAAGTGAGTGAGCACATGGGAGGGCAGCAGGCTGGTGGCTGGGGGTAACCCAGCACAAGAAGAAAGGACAATAACTGCTAATGCAGCTTGGACAGTGTTCCTGCATTAAACTTACACTAAACCGAGAAACAGAAAATGAATAAAATTCTGTATCTCAACTAGTGATAAGCAACCAATTCTAATGAAGTCATTGAGCCACTGACTCCTACTGGCTGATGATTTAGTTCTGTTTCAGTTTCTGAGCCACTCTAACTTAATCACTATGAAAATTTGTTAATAGGAATGTCTAAGTGTTATGAAAACATACATTCATTTTCTTAAAAACATTTCACACTGCATTCATGAACACAGATAGCAAGAGTGGAAGAAAATACATACTAGTGCTCTTCCCCCCTTCCCCCTACCCAGTGCTAGGTGATAGCATTAGAAGTGGGATCCACCATCAGAAGTGACTAAAATGGAGGGTTTCCTTCCTGTGAAAAATCTGGCTTTTCAAAGCTTAGTTCTGTCCCAGATGAGGCCCATTGATTCCATTGATGTTTACTCAAGTAAATTACCATTATTGATGTGAGCTTTCCTGACAAGCGTTTCAGTAGGCAACTTCTGGGATGTGGTATCCTCAGGATTTCAGCTGTTTGGCATTACCATTCTGTGCATCTATCTTCCACTTTAATCCAAAAGCCATGCCAGCAGATGGGATGAAAAGTTCCTTTAGAGCTAATGCTTGTAGACACCAGACAAGGTAAACTGAAATAATCTTACTTGAGAGTATGTGTCACAAGATAGATGTTGCAGTCTAACTAGGCATATCCATGTCTTAACTGTACTGCCAAGAGAGAGAACCATATGCTGCATGAAGCGGACCACCATACCATAAGGGTAGATTTGTTAAATTCCATTAGGGCAATGGATCCTGAGGATATTTGGATGGAATGCAGACCAGATTCTCTTGGACTCTTTCCTTAGATTTGGTGGGGATTTGCTGAACTAAGAATGGTTTAGTCAAAGCAGTTCCTACAGCTTTCATGAATGACATACACGCACACATACAGGAGAGTAAATGGGTTTCACATCCTCTGAAACTTCAAAGTATCTTCCAGACTTCCAGGCTTCTTGTCATTGTTTTCCCTAAAGTATACAGCTGCAGCTGTCAAAAAAATCTTTCTTTTTCAGCAGAAATTAGTACAGAAACAAAGTTCAGAATTTTAAGGCCTTAGAATGTAACAAAAAGTATTGACAGTAATGAGGATACAGGAGTAAACAGGATTGTTAACAATGGAATAATTTACTTGGTACATACCTCAGATGTCTACACAGCAAATTTTATTGCTTGCTAATATACTTTACAGCCAGTTGACTGTTAGTTTACTACAATGAAATCTCATGCTACAAATACCAAACCGGTTCAAGATCCAAGATATGTGTTTTTGAATTATAGCTGTTCTGCAAGTTATTCTCTACCTTTTTACTCTGATGGTGGGTGAACTAAGATCTGTAAACATTCTGCTTCAGAACAGCATACAAAAACTGGTGCATTTTTATAAGGGACTAAAGGCTAATTCAAACCTACAGTCTGAGGGATGCTGTCAGTTTGTATTTAACACAGGGATCTCTGGATTCTTTTCCCATTTTTTATGCTTGTCAAATAATTTCCTCCACATGCAAAGCCTTCCAGCACACACATGCCCTGACTAAGGTTAAAACCAGTTTGAATCCTAGGGTAGCTCTTGCTTATATTTTTTAAATATGAACTTTCTGATACTGTTTTCCTGATAGCCAAATTCCCATTCTTTTCCACCTATTCATCTTGTAGGAATAAAATGGACAGCCAAAGTAATCTCAGGCAGGGTTGATTCCTCTTGGTCAGCTCAAAATAAGCCACCTTACTGTGCGAGGCAAGATCTCCTCTGATTTAAAACAGGTCTTCTTGTTCTTTCTCTGAAATCTTATTGTCATGTCACTTATCTTTTTAGCTGGTATCATGTTGGGTGCCTTCAAAATGTGAAAGAATACTCTGTAGTCCATTCCATTCTTTGCCATCTCTCAAGTCAGGACTGAAATAACTGCTCAAGGATTACGAATGGGATGCCATGCTGTTAGAAATACTGCTTAATTTCCAATGGAGATCTCCAGTCAGATTTTGCTTTGATGACCATGAGGAATACCCTCCTCCTCATTAAATGCATAGAGAACTTATATAGAGACTGGCTAATGAAGCACCTACAAATTAGGGAAAGTGGATCTTACTCTTAGTGCTGGAGTATTTTAAGATCTTGGCTTTAGTACCTCAGTCTCTCATGCTAACAGAGCAATCTGCTGTTGGTTTGTACATATCTGAAGTTGTAGATCTCCCAAAAAGTTGTGTTTTTTTTTTTTTTCTTACATGTTACACTGGGCAAAGATGAAAATAGATTTTAAAATTTTAAACAGCAAGTCATAGGTTTGTGAGGAGACTTCTGGAAACCAAATCAAACCTTCACTCCTTAGAACTTCTTTGTTTCAGGATTCTTAGGATTGTGTTTTTTTTTGTTAGTTGTTTAAAAAAATTACATTCACTAGAATAAGACATACTCAACAACACTAAAATAGTTTTTGCGTTACAAGTAAAGAAAATCTTATGGTATTAAACTATTTGGCATACATTTCAGTAGCACAGGACACTGTAACCCATACAGCAGTTGCCATGGGAAGATTATGAATATTAACAGAAAAAACTGCATTCTGCATTAGTCAGTCTGCTATACAATAGTATTATTCATACTTGATGTAAAAAATCGAGCAAAAGGGAAAAAGACCAGAAAAGATAATTTTTCATTAAGTTTCTCAGATAGTACGTGGATATTCACAGTTCCTATCTTTGCTGATTTACACCCACTGAATTAATAAGAGCTTTGACAACAGCCTCATTAATTTTTGGTAAAAGTCATCAGCTCAGAGTGCGCCCAGAGTATGTGCACAATCATGGAAAAAATGCAGATAATTTTTGCAACAAAACTTTTGTTCATATTTAAGCATGTGTTTAACTGCTTTGCTAAGCAGAAAAGGTCTGAGTGGTAGTGATTTTTCTCTGCTGGGTCTTATGACCCTTTGGTATTGTTGTTTGTCTTTTGACAATTTTAATGTTTACGAGTTGATGGAAATCTCCGTTTTTCAGTTTCTTATTAACTGGCGAATTTTACAGTCAGGATAGGATGAAGCTACTGTTGTCTTCTGACTTTTTTGGTGAAGTTCAGCATAAATGCTTTGCTTAATTCAGGTTTCTAACTCAGGTGAAATCTCCAGGGGTCAAGCAGAGAAAATATCCACAATAATTAACTCTTTCTGTACAAAGACCATCTTTATGAGTTCCTTACTAATGTAGGAAAATGAAAATTCACTCTCTTACATAGGATTTTACAGACTTCTCTATTTTGGTCCAGTTTTCCCAGTAATCTGTATTCTTAAACTTTATATATTGCTTGGTACCATTCATATCTAACATTTACTGGCCTGACATAAATTTGCAAACAACTGCAATCTGTTTTATGTTGCTTCCCTTTAGAAACCTTCAGGATCTTTTTTTACAACTTCTGGTGCATTAGCATGTGTACCAAACCTTACTGCACTCACAAACTGTTTGTTTTTCACAGCTGTCATAATAATCATTCAGGTCCTTGAACACAGCTTCTACCATTAATCGTTTTACTAAGAAGTGTGTTTTTTTAATTTTGCCTATCTTGAACTTTTAAATGTTAATCCTCTGGTTTATTTCCTTTATCGGTTTCTCTGACCAGCCAGAACAGTCAGGGTTCATGATTCTGTTACTCCACTATGTGTCTGGGTCCTGATGGCACTGCCAGCTCTGGCTGTCCCTGCCCAGTCGCTTAGCTGCCCATAGCACAAGACTCCACTTCAGCCACTGGGACCATCAGCCCCTGACCCAGCGATGCCACAGCAGGGCCGGTCTGCAGCTCCCCACAGCCCTCCCCTGCCAGGTCATGGGCCTCACAGAGCTGGACCTACTTACAGCCCCCAAGCCCACATCCCAGTCCAGCTTCTGCCCAGCCCAGTCCCTAGGGAGTTGCCCCATGACCCTGATGCCCCTGGCTGCCCTGCTCCTGGCTGATGCAGTGGGACGGGCCCTGCTTGTCCTGACGGATCCTCAGTGGGGTCTACCTGCAGTTCCTGGCACCTGACCCAAAGGAGATGATGACTTCTGCTGTGCCCTGATACTATGTACTCCTCCTTCTGTAAAGCAACCTAATTCTTCACTGGGAATGTAACAACCCCCCCCAGTGCTGTCTCAGAATCTCACGGAAAAGAAGTCCACAGTTTTTTTAGAATCTGAATTTTAAATCTAATTGTTAGCTCCTAATATCTTCAAAGAGAAAAATAAATTGTGCAAGTGTTGGGTATATTCGTAAATGGATTTCATACTTATCCACAGTTATAATGGCATTTTAAACATTCTGAGATTTCTTTTTTAATGAACCATATTGTTATTTCATTTTAAATGCCTCTTTTTGCCTATCAGGTAGATAGCACTCAGCAAATTGTTTACCGATTTTTGCTTCAGTGCAGCATGTGACTGTTGATTTTATTTACAGACCATTTGTAACTTCGAGAAAGCTAGTATTTGAATGTTATTGTCCTGGGTTCAGCTATCCCTGTTAGTTAGTTATCTGTCTGGAGTTGGTACTAAAACTCTCATTTTACATTTCTTAGTTCATTGCCATCTAATAAAAAACCCAAAATGCCAGCCATCTAGTGATGGATGTTCATTATTTTGTGGCATAAAACATCGTCCTGTGTTAGTTTCTGACTTGAACAGGTGGAACTGATTCTAGCTGTAGTGCTGCAGAGGTTAGAAGCTGCTAGGCACCCACACTGACACAAAGATTCAAAATAATAAGGAAGATTAGAAAGGAAAAAAATCCTAGAAAAAAATCTTTGGCAAAAGATGTATATACTTTATTCTCAGCTTTCGTGCAGTGTTCCTCTAAGAAGCAGTACCGGCTAGGACAGAAGCCTCTTGGGGAGAGGTGGTTGCTCTTTCCTTCAGCAGCTGCTCAAGGAGAGAGGGTACCAAGAACTGCATGACATGAAGAGAAGCAATCAGAGAAGCACAGCAATGAGGTGGGGGGTTGCAGTTAGTACACACACTGACAGATTACTGGAAGAAGGGAGGGGACGGAAAGGCTTTGGTAGCCATGGAGAATGAAAAAGTATTCCATAGATCAGAGGAGATTGTGAAGATTTTGCTGCATCTCAGAAAATCTTTGAGTTAGACAGCTGAAGCCAAATCAGCAAGTAAAGGTCCATGGGGCAAGCATATAGTATCCAAAGGCAGCATGGTATAAAATCACAAGCTATTCAGGTTTTATTTGATACAACTCGTTTGAGCACTTTTTTCCTTAAGATCTACACTAGTTTATGTAAAAAAAAATAATCTGGTCTTTTTATTTATTTATTTATTTATTTTTTAAATCTAAACCCACTCTGTTCTTCCAAGCTATCGGTGTAAGAAAAAATTCCATGTAGATTTGCCTCAAATCTATGCGCTTCTATCACACCATCAGAGACAGGTCTAGCTCAACCCTTTCTAGCAGAGACATCCTGGAGAGCTGAGCTGAATATTGCTTTCAACTTGGCAAAAGCCCAATCATCACTTTCAGGAAGACTCCTAGATTTCAGTTTGTATTTGGTTTGTGTTGTAAGGTTTTGCTAGCAGGAGGAGGGCTGCAGGGGTGGCTTCTGTGAGAAGATGCTAGAAGCTGCCCTTATATTGTACAGAGCCCATGCCAACTGACTTCAAGATGGACCAGCTGCTGGCCAAACATGACCCTAACAGTGACGCTGGTAGCACCTCTGTGTTAACATATTTAAGAAAGCATAAAAAGTGCTGCACAACAGCAGGTGATAAAGAAGAAAGAGGATACATGAGAGAAACAGCTCTGAGGACACTAAGGTCAGTGAAGAATGGAAAGCCCACAGTGGAGAAGACCCCTGACAGGGCTTATGGGGGACCTATGCTTGAGCAGTCTGTTCCTAAACGACTGTCTCCCATGCAAAGGACCCACACTGAAACATGTGAGTTTGTGAAGACTCACATTGGAGAAGCTCATGAAGAATTGTCTCCTGTGGGAGGGACTCCATGCTGGAGCAGCGTAAAAGTGTGAGGAAGAAAGGAGCAGCAGAAACAACACATAATGAAGTGATCATAACCCCCATTCCTGTCCCTTTCCACTGCCCAGGGAGAAGAGGTAAAGAATTTGGGAGTGAAGTTAAGCCTCGAAAGAAGAGAGGACTGCAGGGAAGTAGGGAAGTTTTTGTTTGTTTTTTTTTTTGACTGTTTGTTTTAAATTCACTCTGATTTCTCACTAGCCTACTCTGTTTTTAACCAGCAATAAATTAAATCAATATCCCCAAGTTGAGTCTGTTTTGCCTGTGATGGTAATCAGTAAGTTAAGTTCCTGTCCCTATTTCAAATCACAAGCTTTTTGTATTTTCTGCCCTTGAGTTGTTGATGCAGGAGGAGTGATGGAATAGCTTGGTGGGCAGCTGGTGGGGTAGCCAAAGTCAATCCACTACACAGCATGAGTATGTCAATGCTTATCATCCTCTCAAGAGAAAGGAAGAGAGCCCCACAGGCAGCGAAGCAGGCAGCAGCAGCAAGACAGATAGTGTGGACAGCTTTATCAACTTTTATGTTGAGACTACTTTTATGTCATGTTGTTACTCTAAGATGACTGAGGAAATTGTGCCTAATGTAGGTGGTCTTATGCAACCTCCAGCTGATACGTAAGGGCAAGAAAACTCTCAGATTGCTCAAGCCAGGCAAGTTTTAAAGCATCCTTCATCCTGAGGAAAGGTGGATCATCAAAAAAACTGTCTAGTCAGTTCAGATTTGTACTCCTGATGATGAAATTTATGACCTCCTGATGGGACCATATTTGAAATTGAGTGATCAGAAGAAGAAAGTGTGAAACAAAGATTTGTTGAAGTGATAAGGAGGGGAAAGCTCCAACTGTTGAGGCCCATTTGTTGCATTAAAGATGTCTGACTCCCAAAATTAGTAATCTGAAATAGGGTGTCAAACCAGGGGACATAACAGAGTGCTCACTAGAGGGGTATACAATAAGTTGGATTCAGTTCAAGATTATGATACCTAAATGTAAGCATCCACTTATTTCTAAAAACATTCTCAGTGTTTTAAAATGGCATTTTAGTCAGTGGAGGCTAGTCAATCCTGGATGTTCCCAAGATGCAGTTGGCCACAGTAAGAACCTAAGAGGTGTTCAGTTTCCATGAAAGATGCATGTGGATGCTCCCTTGATGTCCTTGGGTGTACAAGACATGAGGTTGTTAAATGTGATACAGGACCTGGGAGAGATTCATGTCCTTCTGAAACAGCATCTGAAGGCAAAATGGGATATAGCACATTTCAAGCTTCAGTAGGGATCTGTCTACATTAGCAATTTAGTTTACATGAAGAATCGTCTTTTGAAACAAATCTCCTACCATTCTGATCTTCAATGCTTTGGTTCACGTCACACAGCAATCTTGGATCACATTGACATGACTTTTCTCTGAAGTTAAACTAGAAAGCTTTCACATCCAGAGTGCATTTATTATGTCCTAGCTGCCGGCAGGAGCTTCTTCCTTGGAATTAAATTAAAGCTAGTCTGAAAAAGTCCCCTGAAAAACATTTGGAAGTCCAGTCCTCTGCACCTAGTGTTTTCTTCTATCATATCCCAGTACTTCCTAATATAGATGCAGCTTTTGTTTATGCAACTGAAACTTACTCTTTGTGTTCCAGTCAGCTGCAGACCCCTGAATTTATGCATGGTAACTTCAACCTAAGTTTATGTGTGTCAACCTCAAACTGAATTCTATATCACTTGGCAAGATCAAACAATGGGGTGTCTGACTTTGTAATTCCTATTCAGGACATGGACTTGAACACCATATTATTAATTATAATTACCTAAAAATTGTCTTGTAGGGATGTTGCCAGAAATTGTCCTCCCTCAAGCCACAAGAACTTCTCAAGAACACATATATTAGGCATTCACCAAACTTACTTTATAGTATATGTTACTGACATAATCTATGAAGCTTCATTCTTCATGGAATGAAGGTAAAAAGTAGTCCTAGTTAGAAATATTAAATTACATTCTATATGGTTCAAGAATAGATAATCCCTATTGAAATATTACCTGTTAAAATCTCAGGTGGTATGATCCTCTTTTCTGTTGGTTAAGAATTCAGGTGAATGTTGTATATCTTAGAGTAATGCTAAATAATGTTATCTACAGAACTGGAAACTCAAACTATTTGTATGAAAAAGACTTACTGTAATAATCATCTTACTGAAGAGCACAAATATTCTTCTGCCACATCTTAAAAAAAGACTAATATTTGGCCTCTGCCCAGAAAACTGAGACTCTTACAGAATCACACTATTGTTGAGGTTGGAAGAGACCTGGAGATTGTCCAGTCTAAACAGGATCAGGTTAAGTAGAGGAGGTTGCTCAGGGACATGGCAAGTCAGATTTTGAATATCTCTAAGAAGAACTAAGACTCCACAACCTCTCTGGAAAACTGTTCCAGTGTTCAGTCATCTTTACAGTAAAAAATGCATTTTCTAAAGTTTAAATGAATTGCCTCTTGTCCTGTCAGTGGATACCACTGGGAAGAATATGGCTGTGATTGCTTTACTGCTTCCATCTGGCATTTGTACATGTTTATAAGATCCCCTTCTGAGCCTTCTCAAGGCTGAATAACCATAGTGCTCTCACCCTCTTCTTGTTATTATAAATGCTCTAATACCTTAATCATCTTTATGACCCTTCACTGGACTTGCTCTAGGACATCTATATCTGTTACTCTAAGGAGCCCAGAAATGAAAACCACATACCAGATATGGCTTTAACTTTGCTGAGTAGAGGGGAAGAATCACCTTTCTTGATCTGCTGGCAACGCTCTTCCTAACACAGGCCAAGAAAAAGTTGGACTTCTTTGCTGTGAGGGTACATTAACAGTTAATGGTGAACTTTGGGTTCATCAGGATCCCAAGGTTCTCTCAGCAAGTCAGAAGTCTGACTGAAACCAGCGCAAACATCTACTGCTCTTCCTTTGTACATGCTTGCCCTGTATGTAAAAAACACTATCATCTTTTTAAAAAGGATTTCTCCGATCTTGGCTCTCAGAGCTGTAATTAAACCAAACGTGCAGGTCACAGGCCCATATCCATAAAATACCTTGTTGACTTCTATTATCTCCCAGGTTAGATAGAAACCTGCATTTGGTAAATCACAGGAGATGCTAACAAATAAAGGCTGTAGCCTTTGCTGGGAGAATGTTCTGTCCTCTCCATTTCTCAAGGCAACAGAGAAACCTCTAACATCGTACTTTCAAATAGGCTGTGTTGCTGTCTTGGCTACTTTATTAGTTCCCAGGCTTGCTGTCTGAGTGGGGAAGTTGAGGAAAGTTCCAACACATGAGTTGGGGAAACATAATGAGAAGGATTTCATTGGGATGCCAATTTCATTGGCATGCTCGTATTTTGGAGCAGTTCTGCCAGGAATGGCCAGAATTTTTGCTGGCTTAATTTAAAATGTCTTGTGCAACTGCTACTGAAAGTAGCCAATTTGTCTTTCATCAGCAGAGATTTACTTTGCATGGGGAAATCCCCACCCGTAAACTGAAAATATCTAGGATCTCATTCTAGTTGAAATAGGCAACAGGCATCATTGATTTCTTATATATCTCAAGTTTGCCTAAGGATTAGATTCCATGAATCTTTCTGATTCTTCATAATCTTGCAGCTTCTGTATTGTAAAGGTATTTAATCATGTATATAACTTTGTGCTCTGAATAGGGTACAAGCGACTTTTGTATTTTGTAGAATGGAATTTTATTGGAATATATTTTCCAATATGCTAATATTTACTTCACATAGAACTAATCAAATTTATTCTAATTATATAAAAAAATATTAAAAATAGACTGTTATGGGCATTTAAAATGTAAAGCATATGAAAAATATTTATTGATTTATGATGGTATTATTTTTAAGATTAGCTAATAAAATGTTCCTCATTGTTTTGTAATGCACTCTTAAATCTGATTTTAATGGCTACTGTAGGGGTATATTTTAAACAGATGTAGAAAAAAGGCCCTAATATCTACAGCTGAGCCTGCCAATCTGTAGAAAGCAATGCTTCTGTCCCATTGTAGAAATAAGACTAATAGTAATCTTACATGGCCCAATGCATAATGCATCCCTTTAAATATTGCAACAAATTTGCCTGGAATAGCCTGGATCTCTATAATGAAAATGGTTGTGTTAATGTTTTACTTATTACTGTATATTTTATCATGGGTTATGTTTATTAGAAATATTTTGAACTGAGAAGAATGACTAGAATTAAGTAATAATTTAGTTTTGGCATTACTTTGTCTGCAGAATAAGCAGCTTATATTTATGAAAAAGAAAAAAATGATTTCATTCTATATACTGGACTACTTCAGTTTAGCATATAAAATATTGCTTTAGGTGAATTCAGCACATCTTTATAGGTGATTGCAACTTTAAATTAGGTCTTAAAGACTTAATAGCAGTTATTACTTTAACTAAACCTAATAAGATCAGGCTATATCAGTGTAATTTTATTTTAAGTGTATTAGTTGGTTATCCACATCTGACAAAGACAAAAGAGTTCTGCTTAGGGCGCTCTTTCATCTGCATTGATCCATGCTAAAAACACTAATATAAGTTCTGCTGGAATATTCTGTGGGCCTGAAACCAAGAAGTAAATATAAGATAAGGTGGTTAGCTAAGAACTGTAACCATTGTTACTGTTTAGACATGTTTCTTTTTAAGATTTGAGCGCTAGAAACAAACAAGTACTAGAATGACCCATGGCTTACCTTGTAAAATGGTTGCCCTTTCCTTCACTACAAGACATTTTGTATCACATGGTTCAGTGTCTTGAAATGTCAGTAGCCAGTTTAGATGGAGAGATTACAAGCAAAAACCATAAATTCATTTTGCTTCCTTAAGTCTAGCAAGAACAAGGAGAAACGTTAGGAATAATTGATAGTGACAGGATGAGAGAGATAAAAAGAGATGGACTGGGAAGTATTTAATGACTCTTTGTGGTGTTACATCTGTCACACTTTTTGTGCTACATTAAAGTTTCATTATTTTCATATTTCTTGTGTTCATATTTTCACATCCCCTTCTTTCTGCTAAATTTACCAAGTAATACAATGTAGATAATAGAGAGCTATTGCTGCAAAGGTCATTGAATCTGTTACTGGACTGAATAAAGTATCTCAGCCATGCATTCCTTTTCGTAATACATTTTCAATTAGTGGCTTTGCAATTCTATACAATATAGTCTCACTCTGTTTTTTGTTTTCTACAAAATCGTATAAAATGTAGTGAGTTTTAAACAGAAATAGTGAGACTTTCATTATGCAACTATTAATAACCTGAATCAATTTCATTTACACAAAGAAAATTATTGCACAAGCCTGTTTTCTGAAGAAGTTTATTCCTCTAAGGGCTTGTCTTCTACAGTCTCCTAACACAAATGGATTAATTTTGCTCATCTGAAAGATAACAGCCAATCTGAGGGATTCAGGTTTCCCTTGTTTCAATCTTCTGCCCATCTCTGTTCTTTTATTTTTACAACCTACGCATGTAGTACAGCGTTATAGTAACATAAAAGGACATGGAACTGTTGGAAAAAGTCCAGAGGAGGGCCACGAGGATGATCAGGGGACTGGAGCACCTCCCGTATGAAGATAGGCTGAGGAAGTTGGAGCTGTTCAGCCTGGAGAAGAGAAGGTTGCGTGGAGACCTCATTGCAGCCTTCCAGTATCTGAAGGGGGCCTATAGGGATGCTGGAGAGGGACTCTTCATTAGGGACTGTAGTGATAGGACAAGGGGTAACGGGTTAAAATTTAAACAGGGAAAGTTTAGATTGGATATAAGGAAGAAGTTCTTTCCTGTAGGGTGCTGAGGCACTGGAATAGGTTGCCCAGGGAGGTTGTGAATGCTCCATCTCCGGCAGTGTTCAAGTCCAGGTTGGATGACACCTTGGGTGATATGGTTTAGTGTGAGGTGTCCCTGCCCATGGCAGTGGGGTTGGAACTAGATGATCTTAAGGTCCTTTCCAACCCTAACTATTCTATGACTCTAAAAACATTATGTCTGTCTGAAGAAGCTTTAAAACTTACTCTGGCTGTTCAGTCAGTCTGGAGAGCTCAGTTAAGACAAGGTGTCTCTCTTCAGCAGCAGTGCCTAAAGCCCGTTTATGTCTCCTTGGGATTTTTGTGTTTTTCACCTCTCTTGTAATATAGTCCTACCTGGACATTTTATAAGAGTCATGTGTCCCACCAGTCACTATTAAGACTTGTTTGTCCCTGCAGCACAGCTAGCTGGGTCTACTGCAGTGGCAGCAGTCGGCATCTCTTCTGTTTGGCATGAGAGTAAAAGGATGCATGGGCCACTGGTGTTTGTGAGGTCTTGGTGCTTGATAGAATTGGTTCTGCTGTGTTTCTCTACCCTAAATGTTCAAGAAACACCATTTCTCTTTCCTCCTCCTAGTCACAGCTGGTCACTCCTATTGCAGAGCTGCTTTCACACAGATCACTAAGCAGTTGTCTGTAAGATTCCCTTAAGTAGTGGTAGGCTCAGAGCTTTCTTTGGTGGCTGCTTCTACTTTCAGCTGTCACCTATTTCTTTGGCTTATACTGCTAAACTAACAGTTAGGATTTATGTGCAACTTTTCCCTTAGTTCTTAGAGCCACCACCAGAATGGACCTTTACATCTATCTTTTGTTTCTTTTTCTGTTTAATAGGTTATTGCTGCAATTTGTTCTGATCGACCACCCTTCCTCAACAAGCAAGGCTTTGCTAACATCATTGTCAGCCAAGTCCAAGCCATGCCTATTGCCACATTCCATCAGAGAGTTGCAGAACTGGCACTTCTCCCAAGATCATCTAGTCCAATCCACTAAGCTTTGGGCAGCAACAACTTTTGCTCAAAGCCCCTGACCTTCAACACTTTCAGGGATGGAGCATCCACAACTTCTCTGGGCAGCCTGTGGCAGTGCCTCACCACCTTCATTGTAGAAACTGCCTTCCTCGTGTCCCAGCTAATTGTATTCTCAGTTTAAAACCATTGCCCCTTGTTCTGTCACAACAAGCTTTGTAAAAGACCTCTCTCTGCCTTTTTTTGTAAGCCCTCTTTATATATTCAAAGGCCACAATAATGTCTTTGTGGAGATGTTGTTATGGCATGAAATTCTAAGAGCCAGAAGACAAAGTCTAGATTGGGCTGAACACTGGACTAGCCTGGCACTTCTGTTGTTGCACAGGGACTAAGTTCTGTCAGACAAGTGATGCATACGTGATCCCCAAAGGTGTATACACTTTCAATCTCTAAGAGATCCTTCAAAGGTGTGCAATCTAAAACTCAGCCTTTGCTGTCATCAACAGTATAACTGGCACATTTTTATTAGTTCTTTGATGGAATTTCATTTTCTTGTGCAAATTCAAGATCTGATGCCTGATGTACGTTTGTTATATAGTTCTATTGCAACTATGGCTTGCTGCCGTCCTTAAATAGTCCTCCAAAAGCTTTTGCCAAAGTTTAATTTGTGTTTCAGCCTTGGATCTTGATTTCAGTTCTGTAGTTTAGATAAAGGTGATGCTTGTTGACCTTCAGGCTTATTACAAAATTTTTTGGTTTTTTGCCTGAAGATGTCACTGTGAAGAATTTATAGTGCTTGTTCTGTGGGGTACCTCTGTACTCATTAGAATTTCTCAATATATCAAATTCATTGTTATTTACATTATGCATGTGCTTGAAGATTTAATGATAGAAAGATCTTCATAACACTTCTGTTAAAAAAAAAAACAACTTTCATTTCAGACAACATGTGCCCAGACTTGTGGAATCCTGATTTTGCTTGTGGGATTCTCTTCCTGGGTTCTTCCCTAAGATTTCAAAATTTCTGAAGAAACTGTATATAACTTCTAACAGTGTTTCTCTTAACAGCTTCTGATTATTGAGACTCTAATAGGCTTCTGTTGTTTACTGAAGATACTGGTCATATTTTAACCACAGAAAGCAGAAATTTGATTTAGTCGATAAATAATGTTATGTGTAGCTTATGGATCCATCAGAATTTGTTGTGGAACTGAAATGCATATAAGCACATATAGCTAATAAATAAAACAGTGCACTTCACTGTCAACAGGACCTAAAATAACTGAGTTCCTCACTCAGCTAAGATAAGTAGAAAGTTGACTGAGATAATAACACTGGAGGCTGAAATCCAGATTGATGCTCTGCTGGTAATGCTTTTTTTGATTTTTCCAGAACTAAATAAAAAGAAAAAAAAAAGCTTTTTTTTTTTTTTGCTGATGGTTATGTAGCACAACTCCTTCAATGATCACTTGCAGACAGGTTGCTATTATCTCAAATATTTAATCTGGAGATGCTCTGAGATGTTAAAGTACACCCCACATATAAGTGCATTTTAAAACAGAGAAGAGGAAGCAGCACCCAGACTTCATAAGAGCTGTACTAGTCATATTCAGCCATAGAAACTGCATAGTTATTGACACAATTCTTTATAATTTTCTCCTCACTCAGTTGTCCATGGACTACATAATTTCACTTTTATGCTTGTTTTAATCATTACATCCCAAAGTATTCCTCTGTCAATACAATAATGTCATTCACTAAGAAAATAATTTGTAGTACTCTAGTTTTAGATCATCTCAACCTGAACTCATGTAAGCATGAATAAAGTAGACAAAGCTTTTTTAATAATTGTGAGATTACAATTGCTGATAAAATTGCAAGCTCTCTAAATTGCAACTTCAGAATCAGACGAAAACAGGAGGAAAAATATCCCTTCTTCACGATGGGTAGCATTTGAATTGACATTTCGGTGAAGTGCATTAATTCAATTAACAGATTTGCTGAAATATGGACACTACTGCTTCTGCAGATGTTTTTATAGGCATAGTGCAGAAGTGTTTCTGCATTATTATTTACAGACATACCTGTTACAATGTCGTACTCTATCGTTTTGTTTTTTGTTTTTTAAATTGTGTTTTTAAAATTATATTTTGAGAAGAGGAGAAACAAAACAAATGTGGCATTTGCAATTACAGGGGCCTGGATATAGAAATCCTTCTGTTCAGCAGAGAGATGTGTAGCAAACTTGTCCTTAGAAATCTATTTTTTCTCTTGACATTTGATTTCTCTCTTATTTTAATTTGCTTTCCAATTGCCTTCAGTAGCTGTGTGTGACAAACATTGAGGATGTTGGCTCCAGAGAAACGGTTCTATAGCAAATGTGATTATATGGACTGTATATGGAGATGTGTGTATGCGAGGTGGGAAAAAGCATGGTTTCCTTATAGTCACACACAGAAGTCATATATAAAGGATTTTCACACTGGGATTGTGGTTTTTTTTTTCCCCTCAGAATTAACCGTCTGTATTTATTTTACACGTATTTTCATGGTTGGTCCCAGGTCAGACTGAAGATTAAAATCTTCTCTCCACAAGCCTAACAGTTCCTCTGATTTTCACTGATGATAATTTAATTTCTCTCAGTGATAATTTTTTAGATATTCAGCTTATTTTTAACAACTACAGATGGAAATGAAATGGATCTGAAGAAGAGACATTCATTAGCATGTATTCAGGGATTAGAAAAGTCTGTCTGATTCACAAAGCAGAAATGGCACTTAGTATCCAAGTCCACTTCTAGACAAAATTAGCAAAGGCTGCAGTGAAGTTGAAGCCTGCTGGTTGCAAAATTGGAAATTGGTTTCCTGGGGCTCTCTGTAAACTCTTCATTACTTTACCCAATCATGGTTCATTAGCAAGTTAACAGACAGAAGACCAGCACACACTGGGATATGTTCAGAGCCAGCACTTCCATCTCCTTGAACATCACTTAAAACTTGAATGTCACAACAAATTAGATATTGTGTCAAACTGCATCTTTTTGTCAGCTGCAGTACAAATAGTGCACAGATCATGGCCACTTAACCTCTTGAAATTGTCAGGTGCTTTTTATCACACATTTCAAGGAGTACCGCATGCATTTGATTCAAAGTGACTCTGAATGAACAAACAAAAGATCTCAAAAGGCATCCAAGAAAGAAACAATTAAAAACCCCGTAGTTAACAGTTTCATGTAAAATGGATTTAATGTCTGTTATTAACTGAAACCTAATTTGCTAGAAGAAAACATACATAGGTGATATTATTGCAGTTAAATAGAAAGCTAAAAATAGTTGCTAGGTTTTAGGGAAATGTTTGCATTTTAGCTACAACATAATTTTGAATTACAGTTGAGTGCCAATTATCTAGATCTCCACCTGAGTGCCTGTGTCTGTTTCCTATTAACTACCATTGTGTTTCTCCACAGTGTTGCCTGATTTTCCAGAAAAAACTTTTGCTCTAAATAGTTCAAGTCAGTGAAATGAACTGTATAAAAATTACTAAAGAATTAAAATGCTTCTGTGCAGCTGCTGTTTGTATAATCTTTTCATGCTGTATTTTTCATGAGCTTTTATGAATTTTGAAAAGAAAAGGAAGCTGAGCATTAATTGAAGAAAACTGCTGAAAATTAGCTGTGGAATTGAGTCCATTTGCTACGAGTCATTCATGGTTCGCAGGGTTAGTGGGAATAATTAGTGACACACTTGGGTTTGTCCCATTGCAACAGGTGCAAATAACGGCAGTGGCCTGCATAGCAGCCACATTACCATGAGGGTTAACTTATGGTTTGGACCATTTGTTAACCAGCAGTGACAGACCCTCGTTCCCTATGCAGTTAAGGAAAGAAATTTATTACAGTGCCCAGAACAGAGAAAACAGCTACAAGAAGCGCCTAACTGAAGCACCTAATGACTAGCTCTCTGTATTAATTGCATAGGGAGTGTACAGTGTGCAGCTGGCCCGCAAGTGTGATTGCTCATTGCTCTCTTGAACATCTGTGCTGCTGCAATCTTAACACTTAAGTTAGGCACCTGTATTAGGTCAAGTCAATATGGCTACCAAGGTGTGTAAGCAGAATTTTTAGTGACATCTAAGAATAATGACAAATGGTTAACAGTCCCCAGACAGGGACTGATTACTTCTAACATAGAATCTTAGAATCATAGAATACATCCCTTGGTGAGTAGCTTAACTTTTAAGGGCTTTTCTGGGGCTACTCAGTGGAATTACTCTATTTGTTTTCAAGAACTATGCATTTTCAGTGGACCCCCAGGCTGGTGGTTGGATACTCTGTTGGTTCTTTCTGCTTAATACTAAACAAAGTACTTTTGGGAGTCTGATGATTAGACTAGAACTACATATAGACTGGATGAGTGCATTGATATACTCCCAAATCAAGATCTTTCAGTCATTTGCACAGAATCCTGGCAAGGACACGCCACAGTTCCTTTCCAGCCTGGGACTCGGGTCCCCTTTGTGTGAGAAATGGGCAGAGAACTTGTGTGTGATTGGGCTTTCCTCTGGGAGTGCATGAAGGGATGAAGGTGACATAAAACTTGACGTTTCAAAGCTAATTTCTTCAGCTGATCCTTGCTTGATCCAAGCCTTTGCCTTGCCTTGTCAAATCCTGCTATTGTAATGGGGAGTGAACATTCTGTGCTTCTATTGCTAGTGGTATTCACTTCCAGATGACTGTTATTTATTATCACAGATTCAGTGAAATATGGCAAACTACAATGCTGCAAATATGTTTCGTACAAGGTACCTAAGGGAACAGCAAAATGTTCTCATGCCATCATCCGTACGATTTCCACATAATGAATTTGTCAGTATACACATATGCTCCTATCTTTATGGGGTTCTGAAATCTGTTTGATGGATTATAACCTATTTTACTCTAAAGACAATTGACCTGCTGAGGGTTGGCCTTTTGTTAGAAATTTAGCAAAAATATTAATCACTCTCTAATTTATTGTCAAAATTTCAGCTATTCTCAAGTCTGACACAAAGAAGTTGCAACTATTGTAGTACATAAAAATTAGAAAAATGGCACAATATAAAGCATGTGGAAAAATACATTACCACAGCACTAGGTAGGAATGAAGTGGTTGGTGACCCGGCTGAACACTTGAAAATCCCAAGTCTGAAAACTGTTAGCATCCTTTCATGAATATACACTTCAGACAACATATATAATCAGATAACCTATAGAAACTGAGGATAAGAGATAAATGAGTGGGAGGCAGGGCAGGTATTGTGACAGGCTGCAGGCAGTCACGTTGTTGAGAGCTCCCTGGCTGAGAAGCAGCCACCAATGAAGATATCAGACTCATGGAAACTAACTGGAGGCATAATAAAAGGGATGGGATATATTTCCTTTTGTAGCACACATAATAGGGCTGAATTAAAAAGTTTATACAGCTAATCTATGCACACTGTACCTGAAAATTTCTTCTTACAGAAGATGAATTTTATATATAAATCTATCTTATGGTTAATATAATTTTATCTAATTTAATTATCAAGCAATATTTTGGAAAGCATTTGATTTGGGGATTATGAATGTGCAGACATCAATAACAATTTAAATATGTAGTTCTGAAATCAGTTTGTTCTTTTCCCCCCCTTGAAATGTGACTTCCTGTCTGTTGCATTGATTTTACTATTATGACAAAGGCATTCTCTGTTAATTACGAATTAGCCTTAACTAGGATGAAAACTCAGGTGACAAAAAGTCTACCATTTCCATATTGAATTAGGTATAGAAATCCTGTATTGGTTTCTCCTAAAATAGCATGTAAGCACTAATTAAGTCTTTATCAAAACTGTAAACAAAATGAACTTGTAATTACATTTACATTTTGCATAGGAATCTAGGAGTTGATCCATTCACTGGAATATGGACTACAGTAGCCTGAGAAGACAATAAGCTTCATCATTAACAGCTGAGGATGTTACTTCTTTGATTTGTTTTCATACAGTTTCACAACCTTCTTCGAAAGACTAAGGCTGTATCTACATTAGCAAGTAATTTGGCAGAGTAGTAGCAGATCACAGGTTGAATCCACTGGTGCTGGGGCCCCACATCAGCTCTATTCAGAGGTTTTATTTTGGATTGAATTTTGTCTAGTCACCTTGATTGGATGTCCTTATTATGGATGTGGTTTAAAATTGCCTAAAAGGCAAACACTGTTTTGGATCATCATGTTTTCCACTTCCAGATGTTACAAAGTGCATTCATTGTGTACCTACTGTATAGGCTTCCAAAGTGAACCTTGTCTGTGAGCATCATATCTGCTCTGTGGAGTGAATTACTCAATGCGTTAAGTGTGGATGGTGAGTGAATGCTTCAATTCAAATTCTACAATTGCTCTAAACAAAATGTTACAAGATCTGCAGCCTGAGTGGTACAGTAAGGTCTCATAGGCATGGATAACTCCATTTCCAGTACCAGTTTCAATGCTTTGCGCACTCAATATCATAAACACTTGCCAGAACTTTTCCTGATAATCCACAGAGTGTTCTACCCTAGAACCCCTAGGATTAATAGTACCAGGAGCTCCTATGGTTCTGATTTTGAAAAATAGGATAATAAATCAAAATTTCACTGCCAGCATGTCAATAATTAGTGTAACACTGAGGAGCAATTACAATTGACTTAAAAGTGAAGCCTTTTGGATCAGTATTAAAGAGAGGCCAAATTTGAATGTTACAGATCCTGTAACCTTAAAATAATATCCCTGATACTCTGACCTGCTGTCTTCTTGGCCAGGGTTCTCTAATTTAGCTAATGCTAGCACACATTAATCTGTGTTACTAAAGCGGTTTTGGATGCAGAGGCAGAAGAGATATTTAGCTGATCAGTGGTTACTATCATTGCACTATGGGAATGGCATGTTATTTATTCCTGTGGGAAGCTCTTCTGCAATAAAACATAAAAATATTACAGTCTGCCTGAGTAGGTGTTACCCTCACATGGACAGCAATGATTCTTTAGGCTGGTCACATTTTACACTTTACTCATCAGAGCAGAGCCTAGGCTTGGTAATAGTCAAATTGTTTACTGAACCTGAAAGAACCTATTTACATTATGAAATCTTAGACTCTGAGTCTGGGTTTTGGAATCAGTATTAGCCTTATGGTCAATCATTTTTGAGGTTTTTATTTCACAATTCACTAGCTTATGCCTTGAACAAATGAACAATTAAAGTTCTAACGGAAAATTCCATTTCCATCCCTGTATTACTTAAAGCAATCGGTTACTCTGCAGCTCATTGCTTTTGCAAATTAAAGTACTGAACATCTAAACAGGTGGCAAAATAAATCTTCTGCTGTATTAGAGAAAATAGGGTGAATTTATAGCTAAATGTGGTGTGTGGAGTGTGAAAGGCAGATTAACCCTATACAGGGTGCACACTTGTATAATGCTGCTCCTAAAATTATATTCTGAGCTATGTAATTTTCTTTTCTGTTGGAGACTTATTTACAAGAACACAAAAAGTAAAGACAACTTTGAAAAAGAAAAAAGAGGAGAAGTCTTCTTAAACATGTTCTGTATCCTAAAGAAATTTCTGCTAACCTACAAACCCCAGACTGCCCATTACAATTATAGCTCTTCTCCTGACAGTTGCTTAATGTTGGCAGTGTTCAAGGCCAGATTAGGCAGAGCCTTGAGTGACACGGTCTAGTGTGAGGTGTCCCTGCCCATGGGACAGGGAAACCAAGAAACCCCTAAGCCCTCAAAAAAACCCACTTTTGCGTCTTTTCTTAAGTAAGACAGCATCATTTTAAACACATAATAAATAATTTGGCCTTGTAGGAGTAAGTTAAAAATTGATCTGCTGAAAAATGTCATCTTAGCAAGGAGGTAAACGCTTTCCATACAATTTTTAAGAGATGGCATTTCATCTGCTGTTTTCTTACTAGTGTGACTGACTACTAAAATTGGAGAGGCAAGTTTTGAAGGGATGGTAGGAAAGTTTTGTGCTCATGCTGAAGGAACTGTGTTATTAAATAAAAGAAAAGATGGCATAAATGTAAAGCAAAAACTGAGGAAAAAGATCCGTTTGCTTGGAAAAGAATTTTTGTATGTCAAAAAAGTACACAGCCAAGCTCTGAAGTGTATTATGCTATTGAAAGTAATGCGTTACGAAGTGTTGCCTCATGAAGTTTAAATATATAGATACTACCATAAAAATTGCTTGTGTGATGTTGCTGCTGCATGATGTTCCGTTTCCTGAGAGAACCTGAAAGTCAAATTCTTTAAAAAGAGATCTTAAACCAGCAGCTCTGCTTACATAATTTTCTGCTGAAGCTTTCTGCAATGCTGACTGCTTCCTAGTCTTCTTTCTGAATGAAATGGGTTAGTTGACAGCACACTATATTCCCTGCTATTTGAAGGGTAGGAATAAATTATGGTCCCTCTTGAGGTATGTGTCCTGTATAACTAGACTTTGAATTTTTATTTGATGCATAACATTATGTGAAATACTCACAAGAAAATCTGAAATCACTTGGAAATGAGCAGATTTCAGCTATCCAGACAAGGCTGCTCACAAAAGTGAAAGATCTGGCAGATTTATTTTGCATATTTTTTTCCTGAGTTCAGGCAAAACATGACATATATTAACAAGGCTCAAACAAATCTGATCACACAAACAAATCTGATCACAATCCTCAAAGAAAAACATACTAAATGCTACTCCATGAAAGCTGAAATAAAATTTCCTAATTTTTAGCGTACCTTTCTACATTTTGATTTTCTGAATGTGTATGTAAAGTTTTTATGTAGTAAAAATGTGGATATACAGTCAAGTAATTCAATAATATAATTTTAATTTGCAAAGACAAAAAGATCTTGTTGTTTATGTGGAAAAACATACATGGATTTGTATGAAGGAATTTTTTTAAATTTAAAGTACGATCCTGACATTTTTGGTAATACTTATAGCTGTTATACAGACTGATTTGAAAATAATGCACAAAAATATTTACAGCCAGAATGTAACATTACAGGAACATTTGCTGGGTTAGCTTGTTTCGTGGTTGCTCTGCTTTATGCTGTAAGTGGAATGATATGCTGACACAAGTAATGCTTAGTCATATCTGACACTACATAATAAAAATATCAAAGACATAGGAACAAAAATGTTCATAAATGAAAAATCTGAGATAGGAATTTGAAGAAGGAATTAAGAGCTACTCTAAACATACCTGTCTGGCAGTTGAGCATCTTGGTACTTCAGTATGCTTTACATGAGAACAGCAGATGAAAACTGGTGATATACAGCTTCTACTAGTCCTAAAAGCTTTTTTCCATATCACAGCTGATGCAAGTCTTGTTTTCTTTGGAGTTACATCACAGACTAATGTGACCTCTTGAGCATAAACCCTAAAAGGAGGAGCTATAGATGTGTAACTATTGGACTCAGAAGGCTGCTAATTTTGATCCAAGCCCTGGGAAGATATTCTTGTGGAAGGACTTGAAAGTGCCTGGGGAAGAATGGAGATGGAACTCTATTCTGTCTGGACGTTAGGACAGAGAACTTATGCTAAAGTTGTGAAAGTAGTGCACATCACCTTTTTCACATCATAGAGAAGACTAGTTGTCAAGATAATCTTTACCTTGATTTAACTGCTTGATTAGTGTGCTCAGATGTAAGCATAAAAGTGTTACAGCGATGAAAGACTATCAAATAGCATGCATACTCTATTGAGACTTGAGGTAATTGGAAGAAAGCAGGTCTTCAGCAGAAGTGACAAACATGTTCATGAAAGAGTAATTGTGGAGTAAATTCAGAACAATTTCATAACTGTGACTGGAAATATTCCATCTCACTGCCAAGAAGTCAGAGATGCTTGCTAAAAATCTTTATGCTGAGTAACTTTGTACGAGCTCTTTTTTTTCCACACTGGACATATAGAAGCCCTTAATTTGCTGCAGTTGTGTCAAAACTCATTGAAGTCAGCCAAGACCTTAGCCATTAAGTTCAATGGAGTTTGCACTCATTCTGTAATACTTAAGTGTTTCAGTATTAATGTTTCTACTTTTAGTCTGTTGATGTCTTTATTTATTCCAAGCAGAGAAGGTTACATTTTGTATTGGCTGATGTAATGTTTTATTCTTTTCTCTGGGATGATGGGAACTGGCAGTCTTGCCCATTCCACCCTGGGGAACCTTGTGCTCTGTAATATCCTCTTGTTTATGGTCTTACTAAAGTTCATAGTAACACTGAAGTGTTACTAAAATTTACTTTGGAACTGATGTATAATGTAGGTGCAAATTCAAGGTGGGTAGAATTAGATGATAAGAGTACTGGTGATGAGAGAATGAAGCAAGACCAGCTAGCACAGATGCCCAGGACAATTTTAACTACACAGAGAGGAAGTCAAAATACTGACACAGAGAGGAAAAATTTTGAGTCTTGGAGATGAGAAAGTGTGTAAAAAACTTTCCCATGAACAGTGGACAGTACAGTGTGGTGATAACAGAGTCTTAAAATAGAGAGATTGATAGTAGCTCTTTCTTTCAAAGAGTGCTTTCACAGCTCTCCCTGAAGTAGATCTTATATGCTGACTTCAAAGTAAAAATAAATTCTCATTGGAGTCATTGATAAAATCAATTAGGGTAGTAGCTTTACTTCTTAAGGAGGAAGCTCTTTACAAAGCAATGCTTTTAATTGTAGTGCAGTTACAAGCAGCAGCCTTCAGTCACTTACTGAGTTATAGCACCTGGGTTAAAATGAACCAGTTTTGAAATCTGGATCGCTGTTTTCATATATGTCAGGAGCAAAGAAATGGAAAAAGAGAAAGGTTCCAAACCTCATCTCTAAAAAAGTATCATGTATTAAATGAAATCCTTTCACTGTGTCTCAGCCACCAAATAACAAAAGAGACTATAAATACTAGGTGAGAAGCAAGGAGTGCAGACTCAATGACTATTCTGTTAGAAAAGCCTTCTCCAGAGTATGAAATACCTCCCATCATGGTCACCACAGTCAGTTGTTCTTTATAACAATCGTAATCTAAGCTAGGTCTGCCCTGACTCTTTGTCTTTTTTTAGTCAGACAAATATTGTTTTTACTGAGAGCTAAAACTAAAATCCAAACAAAGCAAAAAAAGTTGTAACAAGGTTGTTTGGCTTTTTTTTTAATTTGTTTTCTTTTAGTTTGTTTGTTTGTTTTGCTTTGTTGTTTTTTTTTTGTTGGTGGTGTTTGTTTTGTTTTTTTTTTCCTGTTTTTAAATCCACTCCAGCACCTTGAAGTTGAAAATATAGCCAGTTAGCTATGGAGAGGGATAAGTGGAGTAGAACCAGCTGCTCATCAGGTTTCAGCAGCTAATGGAAATAGTTACTTCAGCTAATATCATTAGTGCCTGAAAGAAAATGGCTTGACAAACAGAGAAAACGAAATTGGATTTGTAGCCATTTTAAATTACAGTTTCTCCACAACTCTAAGTGATACCAGCCAGTGAATGCTCTCTAACTATTCAGATGGTGGGAGTAAAATCTCTGAATCAATTCTGAATAGAGTTAGGAAGACAGTGCAATCCTGAGCAATGCTCAGGGAAAGAAGTTACACTTTACACTGGATGGAACTCACAAGTGTTGCTTCCGATAGAGTAAGGAGTGAGGCTTCACCAGGAAAAGGCAACAATCAGTCTGTTCCTCCAACCAATGTGATCTGTCTCAGATAGATTGGACTTCTCTTTTTTTTTGCCAGGGACAGCTATAAAGCATTCAAAGATACAAATTAGATTAATTCTTCAGTGATGGTGAGCAGATGAACATCAGTGTGTGTGGCCAAGCTGTTCTGAGCTGGCCAAGCTGGCATATAGAATCACAGAATAGTTAGGGTTGAAAAGGACCTTAAGATCATCTGGTTCCAACCCCCCTGACATGGGCAGGGACACATCACACTAAGCCATGTCACCCAAGGCTCTGTCCAGCCTGGCCTTGAACACTGCCAGGGATGGAGCATTCACAACTTCCTTGGGCAGCCCATTCCAGTGCCTCACCACCCTTACAGTAAAGAACTTCCTCCTTATATCCAATCTAAACTTCCCCTGTTTAAGTTTTAACCTGTTACCTTTTGTCCTGTCACTACAGTCCCTAATGAAGAGTCCCTCCCCAGCATCCCTATAGGCCCCCTTCAGACACTGGAAGGCTGCTATGAGGTCTCCACTCAGCCTTCTTTTCTCCAGGCTGAACAGCCCCAACTTTCTCAGCCTGTCTTCATATGGGAGATGCTCCAGACCCCTGGTCATCCTTATGACCCTCCTCTGGACTTTTTCTGACAGTTCCATGTCCTTCTTATGTTGAGGACACCAGAACTGCACACAATACTCCAGGCGAGGTCTCACAAGAGCAGAGTAGAGGGGCAGGATCACCTCCTTTGACCTGCTGGTCACGCTCCTTTTGATGCAGCCCAGGATACAGTTGGCTTTCTAGGCTGCGAGTGCACATCAAGCCAGCTCATGTTCATTTTCTCATCTACCAACACCCCCAAGTCCTTCTCTGCAGGGCTGCTCTAAATCTCTTCTCTGCCCAACCTGTAGCTGTGCCTGGGGTTGCTGCGACAAATACCCCAGGAAACAATCGGCACAAAAGTGGACGAACTAAGAGAGGTTATATTCATATAACTTTAATATATCTAGTCCTGTGGATCACTGGAGTATTCATATTTTAGGTATAATTTCTTATTAATATTATTTAAAATGCACAATAAAATGCAAATGATTTTCTCTGCAGTTCTATTGGAATGTTTCATCCTCAGTAAGAATGCTTCAAGAAATTTCATTAATGGGTCAGGATCCTTGTTTTTTAGGCCAGTGTCGTTCAGCAGAGATTTTGATTAGAACTCTTGTCCTGGAAGGACCAGTAACTGAATTGCTTTTGTCTTACTAATAAAAAATTACCGGATAGCTTTGGTCCAGTGGAAGCTACGGAAGGAACTTTCTGTTCTCCAGAAATGAGAAAGAAGCTGAACAGGCAGGAGAAGATAATGATTCTTCTTTACTTCATTCTAAGAATTTACAATTCTTGGGGGACAAATTCGCAATAAGGGGGACAAATCCCCTTGTTTGTAAAAAACAAGCTTTAGCTAACCATGATCTGTACTGTCAGCAGGCCTCACAGAGAGGCTGTGATTTTGAGAGATTAATGTGTGTTCATTCATACCAGGTGAGACTGGGAATGGTTTAAATTCCTCATCAAAATCTTAGGTGTGAGATTCCCAGTAGCATCTATTGGAGACATAGATCCTCTGATATAACATACCCAACAAATAAAGAAGTATGTGCCTGTGGAAACTATCAAAGGGAAATCTATTCTTCTCAACATCAGTTCATCTATGACACGTGAAATAGGCTCAGGGGTTGAATTCCATTTAAGATACTCTCCACTGAGAATAACTGGAAGTGTTAGCACAGCCATGTTGTAAAAGGGATAGCACTAAGTACCTTTGGTAAGCAAAGAGAAACTTGGCAAAAAGAACAGGGAAGATATGAGGAAAAAGAAGCAAATGGGGCAGATTAGGAGGGGTGGGGGAAGAGGGGAAAGATGATGAGTTAGGTGGCCATTATGAGTGAAAGGTTTTGAGAGATCTGATTAGGGAAAGAACAAAGCTGAAGGTTCAGAAACAGGAAGGGATTAATTTGAGGTAGAGTGAAGAATTATTTAATGTTTTATGTAGAAATAGGAAAGGAAAGAAATATTACAGTTGTGGTGTCACAGGCTGATACCCCGTGATTCACAATGAATACCTACAAGATATATGTCATAAGATTTATAGTGTTTATAAACAAGAAAAATTAAAAGGGCTGGTCTGTGTTTGCGTTGACAGGGATGCGGCTTGATGCATGGATGAATGGCCTTAGGCATGTGATGGAAATGTTACTCGACAAAGCATTTAAAACACCAATGTGCTTTTCTAGCCCAGAGTGTCTTTTAACTTCAGTCTCTTTTCACTGCAGTTCCATGAATAACTGTCAAGGTTACTTGTTAAAAAAAGGTTAAGTGAGTATCCATAGTGTATCTCTGGGTTTTGGTTTGTTTATATTTTGTTTTTTGGTGTTTTTAAAAAAAAAAATTTCAGAAAAATTTTGAGTTTTCTTGCAAGATTGTTCTCTCTCTAATCTAAAACTAAAAATGATCTGTGGATGTTTTAAGTGTTAACTTTTTTTTTAAGTTTTGATATTAGTCTGAATGTACATTTTTCTTCTTTTTTTTTTTCTTAGAACACACTTTTATATTAGCTGTTTTATCTCAGTGGGATTTGATAGTAAAATAGTTGAAAGAATAAAAAAATAACGAATTAGTCTTGTTTTCATTAGAGAATTGATGAAAAGCCATCTTCTAGGGAACTAGATGCCCCAGGGCTTGTTAAATTATCCAGAGCCTCTCATGAGTCTTCTGCAAACTTGTATTCAGACCTTATTGTTAGAGATCATAAGCAAAGTACTCCTTCAAGATGTGACCCATCTGTCCTGCAGTCAGTGGGGTTAACGCAATCCTGAGTAGGGTGAGCTGGGTTGTAATCTTGGTGGTCAGATGTCAAGAAATTCACAAGGGACACTCAAAGTTCAGCAGAAGACAGGTCCAGCAGCACATTGTTCCTCTATCCACTAGCCCCATAGCCATCTCTCTCTGTGCCCAGGTTCGGCCAGTAACAGACTGTGTGTGCTCCTGTTGATCATGCACACACTTGTGCATACACAAGCACAAACATGTTCAGACTCACAGGTCAGCACAGATAGATAGATAGAAAATATTGACCCACCAGCACTGTCATAAATATATAGGTCTTGTGTAAATGTGAACAGCATGTTCATGTTTACATGCCTAGTCCTGTTTCTTTTCTCCAGCTGGTCAGGATTGAAGTCTTCAGTGGAATATATACACATATCCCTTGTCTTCCAGTTGCTAACATTTGAATGTCCAGCCGCACTTCAGTTGCTGGTACTCAGACCTCTACATAAGCATGAAGAGTCACGTGTTTGCAATAAATGGTCTCAGATATGTAGTATCAGAAACAAAGGAGTTTCTTATTCCATTCAGATATGGACATGTGATTAGTTTTTTTTTTGTGCAGCTAGACAGACATAAGAAGAAGCTGTTAATCCCATAAATTTACTGTGAATAACTCCCTTGCACTGTGAAGTATACCCAGAATATGCACTTCACTTTCTCAGAACTGCAATCCTGACAGTTTGTTGAAAAAGCTTCTTCTAACATGGAACTGTATCTTGCTAAAGGGCTGTAAAGCTGGTTATTCTGGAAAGCTGAAGTAGAAAAAAGATTATAAGCAGGACCCCATTATTTAAGTATCAGTATCTGATATTCAATACCAATGTCTTGTGGTCCTTACTCACAACTACCACAATAACTGAAAAGTATTTCAGAGATTAGAACCCCCTATCCATTCGATACCATCTGTAATTATAATCCTTGTTACTGGTGAATTTAATAATGTTTTAAAATGTATTTGGCTTGTCTCTTATTTGTTATTCTGGACCTTGCTTCTCAGAAACACTGTGAAATAAACTTGTTTTGAATTTGCATAGTGTCTCACAATAAAATATAAAACAAATGCTAGTGAGTAAGCAATAAACTTGAAGTGGCAACTTGATTTGAGCAGTATATTGTGTACTAGGAGGTTTTATATGCTTTCAGTGTACCAGCCTATATGTTATTTGTCTCCCTGTAAAATGGATTTTACCCCAGCAAATTGGATTATGACAGCATATGATTGGTAAGAAGGACATACCTTGTTTACTTATAAACTGCTTTCTTACATTATTTCAGGCACAAAATACAGAAATAATGTATACTCAGCAGGCCAATTTTATGTTATTCTTCACCAAATAGTATTCTTCACCAAATACAAGCTGATTAAACCTTTCATGAATCCTTTCTTTTTTTTTTTTCCTTCTATATGAAGTAATTTTAGAGAATCTGTAATAGGTTGAGACTAAGGAACAGCAAACACGAAGGCTGAATATGTAGTCTCATGTCTTTACGGAATCCTTTGAATGAAATGGATATTGCCATGTTTCATTCACAGTAAAGTATCAGGATTTTCCTGTTCAGATTGCAGGCATTAATGGTCCCATGCTGACAAGGATTTTACTTCAGTTAGGAAGCTGATTTAATAGAAATAGTGTAAACAATAGGAACACAAATGAGAGTGTCTCCTCTTGATCTATTTTGTTACATTTTCATGTTATGTTGCAGCTGGGGGTTAAGTCATGATGTCTTTTTACAGACAAGTTTTTGCAAAATTTAACTAGTTTTACAGTCCTAACTAATCCATCAAATGCCTCTATTTTAATTTTTTTTTTCCCATGAACAAGCTGAATTAATTTACCTTTCAGAAGAATTAGATACAAACGTTACCAACCTGTGGGCAATTTTAGTTTGCTACTCCTTAAACAATCATATTGGGCTTTGCCCTTAAAAATGTACAAAAGGAAGGTTGAGATATAACTGTATTATTACTACATAGTAGGGGTTTTATATAATTTTTTATATGAAAACTAAAAGCTTTTAAATCAATTGGATTAATTATAACAAATGCAGTAATTCATCTTATTTCTCACCTCTTTCCTGTTCCTTTCCAGTTATTTGGTTCTGTTTGGGTTTTTTTTCGCATTTCCATTTCCTTCCCTATTTTCTCCCTCTCATTTTAACTGATCACCTCTGTTCTTTCACTAGACATCACTCTTCCTTATTTCCCTCTCTTATTTTTTATTCCTGATTCTTCCTTCTTTCTCTTTCTGAGAAAGAAGGTTTGGTTTTTTGGTTTTTGGTATTTTCTTCCTTTATATTTTTCATCTTCTTTTGATTATGATTATTAAATATTTTAGTGGTTTTTTTTTTAAAGAACTCTGACGGAGTGGAAAGAGTTTCAGCTGACTGAAGCTAGCTGACAGCAAAGCTATCTTCCCATCAAAGACCTTGAAGTGGATGAATGGGACAGTTGCTTCCAAAATAATCGATGAACTGATCTCTCTTTCTTGGAAATACTGAAAACAGTAGGTGAGAATTGTGTGGATCCTTTCTTCTATTTGCTTGTTTTTGTCATGAGTAGAAACCTTGCTGTGAGGGCAGTTCTGAGAACATTTGTCATTGAAAAAAATTCTTAAAAAATTTTTTAGAAGATGCCAATTTCAGCACTAGTAGAGAATTTCATTACAAGTCAAAATTGAGCTGCACTAAAAAAGTCAATTTTTGCTGTAGCAGCAGAGATTTCCCTTTGCTAAGGAAAACGATATAAAGAGGGATTTGTTTAAGGTCTAGTTAAGATAAGACATTGCAAGGGTCTTAAATGCAATTGAAATTTAATATTTCTTTTTACTTCAACCTGAAGAAGAAATTAACAGTCAAGTAAAAAATGTTTAAACTCACTAGAAGGTGAACATAAAAGGGTCCTAAAAGCGAACCAGACTGTTGCAGATTTGATTAGTATAAGCCTATGACAAACAACATATATCTACAAGTAGCTGTCTTATTATTTTGCATTAAGGAGCAAAGTGGTCTATCTCATACAAAATCAGACTCAATTAATGAAGCTAATACATAGAGCAGGGGCATGGAATAAGTTAAGAGGGGTCCAGATGGGATGCACCCGCGGGTGCTGAGGGAACTGGCGGAAGTCATTGCTAGACCACTCTCCATCATCTTTACCAAGTCTTGGGAAACGGGAGAGGTGCCTGAGGACTGGAGGAAAGCAAATGTCACTCCAGTCTTCAGAAAGGGCAAGAAGGAGGACCCGGGTAACTACAGACCGGTCAGCCTCACCTCCATCCCTGGGAAAGTGATGGAACACCTTATCCTTGGTACCATCTTAAGGCATATCAAGGATAAGAAGGTTATGAGGGGCAGTCAACATGGCTTCACCAGGGGGAAATCATGTTTGACCAATCTCTTAGCCTTTTATGAGGAAATAACACAGTGGATGGATGATGGCAGAGCGGTGGATGTGGTCTACCTTGACCTCAGCAAAGCATTTGACACAGTCTCCCACAGCATCCTCACGGCTAAAATGAGGAAGTGTGGACTGGATGATCAGGTAGTGAGGTGGACTGCGAACTGGCTGAAGGAGAGAAGCCAGAGAGTTGTAGTCTATGGGGCTGAGTCTAGTTGGAGGCCTGTGACTAGTGGAGTGCCTCAAGGGTCAGTACTGGGACCAGTATTATTTAATATATTCATCAATGATTTAGATGAGGGAATTGAGTGTACTATCAGCAAGTTTGCTGATGACACTAAGCTGGGAGGAGTGGCTGACACGCCAGAAGGCTGTGCTGCCATCCAGCGAGACCTGGATAGGCTGGAGAGTTGGGCAGGGAGTAACTTGATGAAATATAACAAGGGAAAGTGTAGAGTCCTGCATCTGGGCAGGAACAACCCCAGGTTCCAGTATAGGTTGGGGAACGACCTGTTAGAGAGCAGTGTAGGGGAGAGGGACCTGGGGGTCCTAGTGGACAACAGGATGACCATGAGCCAACACTGTGCCCTTGTGGCTAAGAAGGCCAATGGCATCCTGGGGTGTATTAGAAGGGCGGTGGTTAGTAGGTCGAGAGAGGTCCTCCTTCCCCTCTACTCTGCCCTGGTGAGACCGCATCTGGAGTATTGTGTCCAGTTCTGGGCCCCTCAGTTCAAGAAGGACAGGGAGCTGCTGGAGAGAGTCCAGCGCAGGGCAACAAAGATGATTAAGGGAGTGGAACATCTCCCTTATGAGGAAAGACTGAGGGAGCTGGGTCTCTATAGTTTGGAGAAGAGGAGACTGAGGGGTGACCTTATCAGTGTCTATAAATATATAAAGGGGGAGTGTCACGAGGACGGAGCCAGGCTCTACTCAGTGGCAAACAATGATAGGACAAGGGGTAATGGGTACAAACTGGAACACAAGAGGTTCCACTTAAACTTGAGAAGAAACTTCTTCTCAGTGAGGGTGACGGAACACTGGAACAGGCTGCCCAGGGAGGTTGTGGAGTCTCCTTCCCTGGAGACATTCAAAACCCGCCTGGACGCATTCCTGTGTAACATTATCTAGGTGTTCCTGCTCCAGCAGGGGGATTGGACTAGATGATCTTTCGAGGTCCCTTCCAATCTCTAACATACTGTGATACTGTGATACTGTGTGGTTCCCTTGCCATGTTTTGATGTAAAGATGATGTGCAGGAACAGTTAGTATGCTGATATTAGTGGGCTTCCTAATCTTTTCTCTTCTTATCTTTCTCCCTCATGGAACAGAGTACCGTCCTGCCTTTAATGCCAGTGTTGCCTGGTCCTGGCAAAGAGAAGCAGTGCCTCCACATCTGAATCTGTGCATTTTAAGTTTATTCCAGGTACTTCAGGTAAAACTGAAATTACTCCAGGAAAACTGCAATTTCTTGAAGTTCACCTATGTTATGGGGTCTGGTAGTGAGAACTGAGAGCAGGCCAAAGACCATTTTCTCCTAGGAAAATTTTTTTGAAGAATGTAACTGAGCCACTGATTTCCCTGTGTGATTTCCAGCCTCTAATGAAGACAATCATTTATTTGGGTATCTGATATTTCCCTCACAATCTGTTTTTTAGACATTTTTTTATTTTACCTATCTCTGTACAATTTTTTCAGTATCCACTTCCTTACCAGATAGATTGATAACTGACAGTATAGTCCAATAACATTTGTTTAAGTCTTACATTATCATGACATCGGGTTACATGAACCTTTTAAAGACTACAGAGATATTGGAAATAGCCTTCTGTGAACTAGGTTGCTTTGATAAACAAGTAACAAGCAAACTCATTAGAAGGAAGATTGCCATAGAAGCAGAGAACTCTAATTACCTTTGCAGAATACGTACTGCAGCATGGCATTGCATTTACACTCTTTCCAGTACCTGAGCTAGCTTATTTAAAATGAGGTCAAGTTGTTCCAACTTTACCCTGCAACCTAGAGTGTAAACATATGTCTTTATCTGTATCAACATATAACACAGATTCTGCTGGCTGGACAATTTTTTGTTCAGGAATAATATCTCACTGGGCTTTCTGATCTTTTTAGCTGCTGAATAGCTCTTCTTCCACCTGTGCAGTTTAAACTCTTTCACAGAGAGTGTTGTTGATCCTCAGTAAACTTTCTCAGCACGTTCCAGCCACCTGTTGCATTATTTCATCAAGTTTTGTTGGGATTTCTTATGCTAATTGGATTTGACCACACTACAGCATACCATCCTTTGGTGTTTTATTTCAACAATAAATCTACAAATAGATTTTAGTCATGTTGGATCCTGTGACTTATTTATAATTTCTTTTTCTCTCTCCCCAGTCACCAGGGCTTATCTCACCCTCCTATTTTTATTCTATCGTGTAATTCAAACACTGTTGAATCACTAACTTCTTATCAATCCTGCAGTCTCTGGAGGTCCTAGATTGACATATCTTCTGTAATAGACTAAACTTGTTTTGTTTTGCTTTTCCCCTCTGCCACAGTCTACAGCATCACAACTAAATTTCTTAGAAATGTATCCAAATATTTCATGACAAAGGTACCAAATGTTTTGTACAACTCCTTTGCAATTGCTGTAAAAGTTATGAAACTCCTTCTGGGTCATTAAGTATCTATTTAACATTTCCAGTAAACAGAATCCCATGTAGCCCTAGCCTGTCCAATACTCATAACTTGCAGTTCATAGAACAACCTTCTTGCTGACAGGAAGCAAAGAGTCTCCTGAGCCTTTATCATTCAGACATAAAAAAGAAACCCTACAAGCTGTAATGCAACTGATATTTTTCATTATAACGAGAAGATATTCTTCTAAGTAGTAGGTTTTTCATAACATTTATGGCAGGATAATATATTTTTATTTGGCAAGCTGGTCTTTGGGGGATTGTCATAGAACTTACATGGCTAAGAAATCAGAGATTCAAAGAGCTTTCATTTTTAGAGTAACGAAGGTGCAAGACTAAAGCAAGCAATTTAGTTTTAGAACTACAGGGTCTCCAGTCCAAAGGACAAAGTCAACTGTGGGCTGGGACCTATAAATAACCACTTTGGACCTAGCAGTTCCCTATAATGAAAAGGACTTTGCAAACTTGGGGTAGGAGGATTGGCAGAGTGTATGGGTGTGCTTATCTGGTTAATACGCAGACTAATGTGTTTGTATTTTGAGGTTAAAAAAAAGACTCAGTCTTTGAAGCAGAGAACAATCAGCTATTTTGGCATTCTCTTACTCTTTCAGCCAAATCTTCTGTATGGAGGAGGTACTCTTTATTGCCAGGCAAAGCCTGAAAATGCATTGCAAGAAGACGTCCTGGAGATGCAGGTATGATGGACAATGTGGGAATTGGGTACTCTAGAGAGAGAATGGAGTTTGCTTGTACTTGTAGGAAGTTACCTTAGGAATGCATAGGGGTTTCTTTAGAATTTGTTGGGGCTTGGGAAAATGCTGAAATTCACTGTAGTAAGAAGCAAGGCTGGAGGGAAGAGTGTATCCTGCAGAACTCCAGTGGGCAGATGGGTGAGTCTGTATTTTCATTTGTCTCACCCAGCAGATTGGTGTTTCCCCTTTGTAGGAGTAGCCGGTTTTGTTTAATGTAATCTAGCTTTAACACTGAAAGCTCGAGAGACAGGCCTATACTAAAGGCTGTAAAATGTTGAAAGAGAATGGCTTTTATATATAAAATGGAACATATACATGTATGCATAGAATATGTTTAATTATTACTGTTACCATTTTACAGATAGAAACTGGAAATACAGAAATCTCAAGGACACACTATAAGTTAGTGAGAAAGTAAAGAAATTATTCATATTTCCCTGGTCTTAATGTTATTCCTTATGTTTCAAAGACATCTTGCCCTGTTGAACTGGTCATTTCACTTCCACGACATGTACAGAAAATGTTATTAAAGATTAATAATAAGAGTGATGGGAAGAAATAACTGAATAAGCTAACTACTGAAACAAATTATAGAATTAGAAAAATGTAAAACATTCTTAAAACAGGGAAGGTCAGCTAGTGGCCTAGATATTAGACTTCGCATGCTCAGGAGATGTGTTTGGCCTCTGGAATATGTTCAGTTTGAAGGACAAGCAGAAATCCACCTAGATAGGGGATTACTGCACGCAAGAGGAAAGCAGACAAGAGCACTTAGGTGATGAAGAATGTGGTCAAATCTTTCAGTTTATTAAGCCAGGTACAGTGCCTCAAACATATAGTTGTTTCACCCTTTGTCATCCATCTAAGGATAAACATAACTCCTCAACTTGAAGATGTACATATCTGATTGGAAAGACAGATAAGACCTTGTAACCACTGATTATTTTGACTAAGTTGTCAACATGAGAATTGATTAATATTTGGAGATAAATGAGTTACCTAAGTTCAAGTTTTTGATATTAACCTGTAAGGTTTTTAAAACATTACAGATTATCTCAGATAAATGCTCTCCATGATTAAATCATAAAACTAATATTTTTATTGCAAGCTGTGAAATGGTTGTTGAACTGAACAGATTAAAAACACTTAGTATCTGTATGTAGAGAAAAATATGTTACTGCAGTGCCTACAGTCTGAGACTGTTAATTGTGCTCATTGCAGCTCCAATTTTTTGTTAAAAAAATAAGACAGAAAAAGCCTATTTCAATGTCAAAAAAACCAAACCCCAACAAAGGAAACTAAACTCTTCCCCTAATTCCTGTAGATTGTTAAATGGAAGTTCCAGAGTTATAAGTGAAATACATATGTATTTTGAAAAGTTTTCCATTAAAAATCAAATAATAACCATATGAACTTTGGCTCACAGTGAAATTTGTCAGCACAGATAAGCTAGGCTTCAGCTCATTTAACTTTTAAAGAATAACTATGTACGTAGTTGGTTGTTCTGTATGTTGGATTCAGATACTGAGTATATCCATTTACATAGTGATAAATGGATGACATTCCATAATTGTTTTATGAAAAACCCCAGAGATTCAGAAGGCATGGACCTGCTGGTGCTGACTCTACATCAGACAGTATGAACATGAGAGTAGTTTCCATGCATTTTTGTACACTTCTGCATTTTGCCTGCTTCTGTTTTTCAAATTTTATTATTGCCAGTTTCTCTTTAAATGCATCTTTACATGAATATTTGATTTTTTTAAAATGTTTTGAATAATTGTTTTTAACAGCCAAAAGACTAATAATGAGGAATTAGTTCTAATAGACAGAGAGAGTGAGTCTGTCATTAATTCTTTGTACTTGAATGCACTGGCCATCAGCTGTCTGGTATGAAATGACCCTGCCTGACTGGGAGCTCAAAATAGGACATAACAACAGTGAATTTTCAAGTCTGTAAACCTAGCAATTTTGATTCATAGTTCAGAGAAATTCTGAGAGCAAGAGATCCTAGAAATGAAATAAGAATTAGAAACCAGTTAAAGCACTCAATGAAATTTATTTTGTACTTAAAACACAGATGAGAGTAAGGTTTTAGTTGCTTTTTATTGTTGTTGTACTTTATTAGAAAATTGATTTGATTGTGTGCACAAATTTCTCATTCATAGAGCAGGAAGCACTTTTCGACTTAGGTTAACCTGGAGAGGATCCCTGATAACTGAGCAGGAAAAGCATTTGGTGTCTGTCCCTTTGAAACAATGTAAATGTAGACTGATTGAGGGCAGCTGTTTTTGAGAAATCCAGACCCTACCTGAATTCTGGGTGCTCAAGCTAGAGGTCTCAAGGATGTACCTTTCTCAAATGAGAAACTGCATTCAGGAGTCTGGGTCTACCAGTGTTCCAATCTGCCTGCATGGTTTTCTTAGGAGGGATCTGCTTTCTGTATTCGTGCTCTCTGGCAATCCCACAGGTGAAAATTTATCTTCAAACCAGAAACTGCATATTTATAGCAGTATGATGGTTTGCTTGAGCTTTGGTTGGGAGACTAATATCTGGATTCTTTTCTTTTTCCCAGACTTTCAGATCCTTCTCACACCGTAGGATCTTAATTCTCCTTCTGATTGATTGTTGCTTTTCTTTGTACCTGGAATTTTCAGTTCAATTCAGCTCTCTCCAACATTTTCAACCCAACTTAGAAAAATTCATGCTATAGTATGTCAATGGAACAACACATTTAGCTCTGCAGCACTGTAGATTGGAAGTCTTGTTAGACTTTGCTTCATTCTAGGAGTAGGAGTAGAAGGTACAACTTGTACATTTTCTGACCATGGCCACTGAGTAATCCACGCTTTCCTTTGCCTTTTTTTTTCACTCAATTTAAAGGAAGGTGTTGATTTTCTTTTGTTCTTATCTTCCTAGTTATCTAATTGCAGCTAAAAGCAACTGTGATTATTACAAGGTTTGTAGCGTTCAATATTATTGTTGCTTTAACTATCGCTTATTCTTTGCAAGGGAGGAGGTTAGTTTGTTAGTTTAATTTCTATATGTAGTTTTGTGTTTATCTTATTATACAAGTAATCCCTATTAACTAATAGCTTTATTGCTTCCAGGGATAATCTGGTTCATTCGTTAATGACTTGGAGGCCTACAGTCTCTGCTGCCTTGTATTAGAACATTTATTAACTGCAAAGCTTTCAGGTCTGATATCTGACCACCTTAATTGTCACTGTAACTGATTTTACTTTCGACTTGGCATAGTGATTCCTTTGTAATTCATTGATGATGAATGGATGTCCTCTGGTTATCCTGCTTGGCTAGGCCTAAGGCATAATGCAGGCAATTGGTTTTCTTTCACTCTGACTTGTCCTAAAAGATGTCAAAAACTATTAGTTCAATTTTATCATATGGGGAATCAGGAGACTCAGCATATTCATAGCATCTTCAGCCTCTCAGCTGAGCAGATAGAGGGCTACAGCTAGCTTTACAGAATGTCCGTTTTCCCTTTTAAAGAGAGGTGCATGAGGACTTTGCTCTCCATGGTTCTAGGGTGGCCCATGTCATTTTTCTTGCAACAATGGCGGGCATGGTGGGAAACAAAACTTCTACAGACAAGGCACAGGCAAAAATTTGTGCCCTTATACTTTAATGTATAAATATATATATATTAGATATTTCATATATATATAAACCCCCCTAATCTGTAAGTTTAGAACTGGATAATAATCTTTAGTGTTAACTCTAGTTGTAGCCATTAAAGGAATGGCTAACCGCCAAAAATGGGTTATCCACCATGGAGCATAATTTTGTAATAGCTACTGAAAGATCTGCTTAAGCCAATCAAGACATTTGACAGTTTGTTAAGATAGAAGGGACAGATATGCCAACATCCTTTTGAAAGGCTTCCAAGATTTCACCACATTGACATGCAGTTGGATTTAGCACTTTGCAGCTTGTTTTTTGACTTCTTCTCTCTGAGCACACTACTAATGAAGACAAGTGTGGTGCAGGTGCACATGCTTTTACCAGTTGTTTTATTAACTTGACAGCAAAACACACAGTGAAGCCTTAAAACTAAAACCACATCAGAGAGACAGGCATTGCAAAATGAAGAAACAACAGAAAACAACCCGTTAAAATGCTTATTATCTTTTTAAATATACTGGTTTTATTTAAATCAATAGAGACCCAAATGTAATGTCTAAAATATTGACTAAATACAAATCAGGACACAGATGGATTTTTTTTTTTTCTAAATTATTTTGAACAATGAAACAATTCTGTTGCATAAATATCTGTGTTCAGTATAAAAAATGTTGATAGCTCAGCTATGGGAACGATAAAAAGCAAGACAACCAAATTTGCTGAAACCTTTGCTGCTGATTCCAAAATGCACAGTTTCTTCCAGGGATAAAGTCTTCCCTTAAGCAGCTGTACCAGAACTCCAGGTGCAGTTTGTGAGCACAGACATGAAAATCAGGGACAGACACACAGGAGTGACCTATTCCTGTGCAGGCTGATGTGACATTTTGTTCATACCCAGTAGTCGGTCTGCAGCAATGAGAAGGTGCTGAGGGGCTGCCTTTTGGGCTAAAGAGCAGCCAGGAGATGCTGAACAGCCAGGACTCTCCAGCCAAGGCCATATGGGGTCTGGCACTGTCTGAGCAAAGACTTAAGATCTGAAGGTGATACCTGTAGACTTCAAACCCCTCCTTCCAAAAGACGTTCATCGATCTGCCTGGGGCCACTTGCAAGTGAGACCTGCATGTCGCCAGCTCTTGCCTCTCTCTTATGGGTAACCCAGAGACCTCTCCCCGTGTCTGCTTCCAGGGGACTTGGAAACTGCTTCTCACGTCTCTGCTCATCTCCACTTCAGAGGCTGCCTGCTCTCTGGACCCTTTCCCAGTTCTATTATCTTTCTCCAGTGCAGAAAATGACTTGGGAATTATGCTGCTATAAGACAACCCTGCTTCTGTAATTGGTGGGGCAGGGAGAAGGGGAATTTCTGTGTTTCTGAGTTGAATAAGACCATGCAAATGTTGAATAGCATGTACAGGTACTAGGACCTAGTCCTGTGTTGGATCATTTCAAAACACACAGAAGTAACTCCAACAAAGCAATTCAGGTAAGCTGATATAAAACCTTTGCAAATTGTGAATCATGCTATTCAATGACTTTAGAAAAAGAGTTTACCAAATCAAATTTCCCCTTATAAAATCAGAAAATCAATGCACTTTATAACTCCTGGATTTTTCTTTCTAACCTGTGTTATAACAATGTTGAAATCTATGTTATATCTGTAAAAGTGGTAAATTTCAAAACTCTATTTAAAACAGGACATTAATTTCGAAATGATGTATGACATGACCTTCAAATTTTCATAATTTAATAAGAATGCAAGACTAACTAATTAGACTTCAAGATGACAGATAAGTGTTAATTATAATTCCTTTTGAACAGAAAAAAGGTTTTAAAAACAAATGCTTTAGAGAGGTGGCAGAATTTTGCTCCTACTAGCAGCAAGATAGACAATGTCTGCTAAAAAAATTAATATCTTCAAAAGAAGTAGTGGGTACATCTCAGTTTCAGTCCAAGATTAAGTTCTAAGAAATGCTGTGAGAAAACTGACTTCCTCATTTCTCAAGTTAATAGTTTACACAAAAAATTTCTTTTCGTATTGTTGTTATTAAATCTAAGTTAATAGAGTTGGATTTGAAATATGAGGAATCTGCTATTCCAAAGTATTTTCTTCAAAAGAAATCTTCCTTAAAAATTATTAGATTGCTCTGTACTTTATATTTTTGCAGACAAATTTACAAAGCTCATCTATTCACTGTGATAAGGAAATTCCTTGGCTTTGTCACTTAGAAAGATCTTGAGTCCAGACATGTGCTTGTTAAATTTGGATAAGTGCACTTTTAGATTAAATTAAGCAAAAAATGTAAGCTCTAAGAGGTGATCCAAAAAGAAATAAAACATTAAAAACTCTCACATTTCTGGAGGCATATGAAACAAAGAGAAAACTAGTAAATTAAATTACACAATATTCTGCAATCCGAGTCTTTTGTAAAATATTCTGTTGTATTTGGCTTGTGTGGCAAAGTAGCTGGTTGGCTTTTGTGAGAAGCTGCAAGAAGCTTGCCCCATGTCTAATACAACCAATGGCAGCCAGCTCCAAGAGGGACCTACCAATGGCCAAGGCTGAGTCCATCAGTGATGACCTAGTTAAGAAGGGGAAAAGAAAACCCTGAGCAACAGCAATTGCAACTGGAAAGAGGACTATGTGTAAGAAATAGCTCTGCAGACACCAAGGTCAGTGCAGGAGGCCAGAAGGTGCTTCAGGTGCTGGAGTAGAGATTCCCCTTCCGCCCATGGTGCATCCCATGGTGAGGCAGCTGTGCCCTGTAGGCAATGGAGGTCCATGGTAGAGCAGATCTCCACCTGCAGCCCAGGGAGGAACCCACACCAGAGCAGGGGGATGCTCAAAGGAGGCTGTGACCCCATGGGAAGCCTGCACTGGAGCAGGTTTGCTGCAGGACTTGTGACCCCATGGAGGACCCACACTGGAGCAGCCTGTTCCCGAAGGACTGCCCCCTGTGGAAGGGACCCACACTGGAGAAGTCTGTGAAGAACTGCAGCTCATGGGAAGGACTTGCATTGGAGAAGTTTGTGGAGGACTGTCTCCCATGGGAGGGACCCCACGCTAGAGCAAGGGAAGAGTGTGAAGAGCCCTTCTGAGGAGGAAGTAGCGGCAGAGATAACCTGTGGTGAACTGACCACAACCCCCATTCCCTGTCCCACTGCTGTTCAAGGGGACGAGGCAGAGAATTTGGGAGTAAAGTTAAACCCAGGAAGAATAGAGGAGTGGAGGTGGAAGGTGTTTTAAGATTTATTTTTTATTTCTAATTACTCTGATTTGGTTGGTTATAAGCTGAATTAATTTCCCCAAGTCCAGTCTGTTTTGCCTGTGATGGTAATTGGTGAGTGATCTCTCCTTGTCCTTAACCCATGAGCCTTTCAGAGTATTTTTTTCTCCCTTGTCCAGCTGAGGAAGAGAGTGACAGAGTGACTTTGGTGGGCACCTGGCTGTGGTAAACAATTGTTCTTAAAATATTAGACTGCTTTGTCAATTCAGCAAAATATTCTCCTTTCTTAGTTTACCACCCTGAAACCCAGTGATGATGAATAATGCTTGTCTAAGCTCTTCATTAGCAAGATAGAGGTTTGTCAAATAGCAGAGAGCAGCAATTTTAGTTTGTTTTCTTGAAGAATAATTTGCATTTACCTTTTATTTTGTCTTTCCTGTTTCTAATGGGTTATTACTAAATTTTCCTTTCCTGTGTCTTGCTCCACACAAAGGAATTTTCCAGACCAGAGTATTTAGATAGCTGTTTGCTAATCCACTACATATTAGAATTAATATTTCCTCCACTACATGTAAAAGAATTCATAATGGAGTTTGGAAATTGGCAAGAGATAGGTTTTCTACCACCTACTAGACTGGCAACCTGAGAGGAATTTATTATTTTGCTCTTTCAAGTAAAGAGTGCTGAAACTGGAGAAAAATGTATGTCTATATATTCCCTCCAGTGTACCTTGAATAAATATAGAGGAACACTGTAAGGAAGGAAAAGTTGAGTGAGAAATTATGATACTACTCAACAATGCTCATAGATTCCTTTATGTTTTTTTAATATTCTATAGCAATATAAACACATACACTCATAGCCCATTAGTGTCATGCCTGATTTAGCTTTTTCTTGTGTACAATCTCAATTCTAAAAGATCACCATAGGTTTCTGGACATGTTTGCAAAATTCTTGTTGCTATTAGTTTCCTCTCCTGCTTTGTCCTTGTTGCAAACCTTTTTCTACTTACCTTCACATTCATTACTATCCTTTTCTTCTTGCCCAAATCTGTTCTAAAAAGTATAATGCTCACTACTTCCAACTTCAAATTTGTTCCCATAATACCAAGTTTTTGTATGAAAAGGCCCTCTTTGGAAACCCCTGAGGCTATTTGAGAACTCACTAGGTATAGATATACTGTCAAATATAGATATACACTGTCAAATCTTATATGTACTGTGTTCATTCCTGCACTATCCTTCAGAGTAAATCGGTTCCCTTCTTGACAAAATGTTTCTGGAAGTAGCTCCCAGAACTGCATACTGTAGAGATGTAGAGTTTTCCAACATTTTCTAACACAGAGACCCCACACACCCCAAGCTTCTCTTTGGTGAAAACCACCCAGGGCATAGAGCACATATCCTCAGCCTAATACTAGAAGAATTTGTTGTACTGAATCTGTTTTTTAGATCTGCATTGTACTATCAGATGATTTGAAATTCTTTCAACTTTGAAAACTTACAGAAAATGATCATTAAAAGCTTTGGGTGGCCACTTTGGGAAAGGAGATTCGAGCCAAGCGCTAGGCTGTGTGGAAGTGGTCAGTCACCTCAAAGAACAACTGGCCCTCAGCAGTCTGTACATGAATGAATAGTGCTGTACAAGTTGGCCTAGGATGCAGGTAAGGTATTACAGCCTCTTCACCTGTGCTAAACAGAGGCATTGCATGGAACACAAATTAATAAAGAATATTTAATGTGAACTATTAAAAATTATACAAAGATAATAACCCCCCAAACTTTTTTTTTCTTTATGATTCATCATTCTCCAGGCCATTTCTTCATGAAGACATCATCATCCCATATTCATCCTATTCTTGTCTCTCATGATTTACTTTTATTCTCTATAATTTGCCATATATCTTATGTGCAGCTTAATACCTAGTTACAATCAACTAAGTTCTTCTACAAAAACATGAAATTTTGGGAAGAGTTTATGCTAAATTGGAAGTTTCAATAAAACATTTTTCACTGAAGAAGATATTTAAACCTGTTTTGCAATTAAATATATTTAAATTTACCACTATCCTGACAGTCAGAAGTAAAAGAAAAAAACATAAAGCCAATCCCTAAATCCATCTGAAGATATAACAACTCACGTGTGTTTATTTTTAATTTATCTGTAAAAGTGAAACAACACTCTCTGTTTTAGGGACATTTCTACAATAAATCCAAGAATATCGTATGTGTAGAAGCCCATTTGAAACATACATACAAAAATATTTAATGCCATTTTATTTCAGAGAAGAGCCAACAATTTAACTGAGAATGAAAGAAATATTCCTGATTTGTTCATACAGAAAAAGTACTCCAGTGTTTTCATATAAAATATTGCAAGAGTTTTATGTTGCAAGTCCCTTATACACTAAAGAACAAAAGCAAGATTTAAGATGGCTGAGCAAAATGAGATCGCCGCAACAGAACAAATAACAGAGCAATCCCTTTGAAATTTGCAGGAAATAGACAGAAAGGAATGAAATATTGGGAGAGTGATGACATGAGGGGAATGGAATGAACCCATACCCTAAGTACCAGCAGGGAAACCTAGATTTGGAACTGCAGGCAGAGGGATTCTGCAAAATGCAGTAAATTGTGCAGATAAACTAAAAAAACCTAAGCAATGGGTTAAATCTGGTGTAAGTTTATGAGTTATTAGCTAAAATTATGTTATGATTTCTAAACCAAATTTCTAAATATGGAAACCACATCAGGCTCAGAAAATCCCTCCCGCAGGGATTAGTGAGATGGGACAGCACTTTGAAAGGCCATGTGCTCATCTTCATCTATCTTCTTCATCCAGATCCACTAACAGCTGGTGTTGGTGCTGGGGTATTGGGATGGATGAGCCTTTAAAAAGAACAGTATGCTTGTTCTCATGCATTCAAAGGGTGCAATTTTATGAGAATGCACATTTTGTTGTACTACTCCAAATACTACTGGAGTATTTCCTCTTGCCTCTGCAGAGAAAAAGATGTATTATATATAAAGATATGCATATAAAGCCTGTTTACACCATTATAAGTGCATCACGTGGAAGGGAGAGTGGTGAGAACTTGGCTTTATAGTGTATTTAAATTACCACCAAAATAGTTTTTCTGTTTGCAGTCTGGTTGTAGACAAATTGTAATTGTTTCTGCAAACAATAAATTAACTGGGAAATGTGACATGATGTGTCACAAATAACAGCTTTCACAGGTCACTACATCCACCTGCCTCAGCTCCTCCTCTTGCATGTCAATTAAGTCACCTGTGTTCTCTCTGGAAGTGGTATTTATCACCTCTGATGGACATCTACAATCACCAGAGAAGCAGTAGAGAGCACTTACAACAAGAACGGTAATGAGAGGGTTTTGAAGGCTGACAAAAGCCAGTACCATGCAATTTACTCCAGTCTCATACTGCTCTTGGCTTTTGATGTCTGTAAGTCACAGTAGACCCTGCCTTTAATCTCTACACATGTAGCTTTAGCAGCACTTCTTAGAGGAATATAAATTGAAAGGGAAGAAATGCAATTTTGGGGGAGGGGGAAAGTGGGGGGAATTGAATCTGTTTTACAGGCTCTCAGGAACCCAGGAGTACTAAACAGGTTGTTTTACATGAAGAAACAGTGCATGAGAACAGCTAGCCTATTAAAAGGTGATCCAAGATAAGAATTACACGGGTGGTGTGTAAGCCAGCACAGGAAGGCTGAAGGAACAAGCACAAAACTATGGATGGAATGCAAAGAGTAAAATAATTTTCATTACCTCACCAAGAGGGGATCCCTGAAGCAGCACCTGGGCAGGGACACACAAGTGGGTACACAGGCCCTGAAGAGTTTAGTTCATGTTAGACGATCACTGAACCTGCTGGTTTTGCCTGTATATCAAGGATTCACACAGGAGTAGTTTACCACTATGCTTTGAACTTTCCCACAGCAGGGCAGGAATCTCAAGCATGTTCAATGAGATCTCAAGCAGGAATCTCAAGCATGTTGTCTGAGAATGAAGACCCTAAGCCCACTGTAGGAGAGGATCTGGTTCAAGACCATCTTAAGAACCTGAACGTACACAAGTCTATGGGAGCTGATTAAATCCATCCGTGGGTCCCGAAGGAGCTGGCAAATGAAGTTGCTAAGACACTGTCCATCATATTTGAAAAATCATAGCAGTCAGGTGAAGTTCCCAGTGACTGGAAAAAGGGAAATATAACCCCTATTTTCAAGAAGGGGAAAATGGTTGACCCAGGGAATTACAGACCAGTCAGTCTCACCTCTGTGCCTGGCAAAATCTTGGAGCAGATTCTCCTGGATGGCATGCTAAGGCACATGAAAAACAACAAGGTGCTTGGGGACAGCCAGCATGGCTTCACTAAGGGGAAATCCTGCCTGACCAATTTGGTGCCCTTCTCTGATGGGGCTACAGAACTGATGGACAGGGGTAGAGCAGTTGATGTCATCTACCTGGATTTGTGCAAAGCGTTTGACACAGTCCCACACAACATCCTTGTCTCTAAATTGGAGAGACATCAATTTGATGGATGGACCATTCAGTGGATAAAGAACTGTCTGGATGGCCGCACACAAAGTGTTGTGGTCAATGGCTCAATGTCCAGCTGGAAGCCAGTACCGGGTGGTGTCCCTCAGGGATCGGTGTTGCGACTGGTCTTGTTCAACATCTTTGTCGCTGACATGGACAGTGGGATTGAGTGCGCCCTCAGCAAGTTTGCCGATGACACCAAGCTGTGTGGTTCAGTTGATACGCTGGAGGGAAGGAATGCCATCCAGAGGGACCTTGACACGCTTGTGAGGTGGGCTGATGCCAACCTCATGAAGTTTAACCATGCCGAGTGCATGGTCCTACACCTGGGTCGGAGCAATCCCAGGCACAGCTACAGGTTGGGCAGAGAAGAGATTCAGAGCAGCCCTGCAGAGGACTTGGGGGTGTTGGATGATGAGAAAATGAACATGAGCCAGCTTCAGTGTGCACTTGCAGCCTAGAAAGCCAACTGTATCCTGGGTTGCATCAAAAGAAACGTGACCAGCAGGTCAAAGGAGGTGATCCTGCCCCTCTACTCTGCTGTCGTGAGACCTCACCTGGAGTATTGTGTGCAGTTCTGGTGTCCTCAACATAAAAAGGGCATGGAACTGTTGGAACAAGTCCAGAGAAGGGCCACGAGAATGATCAGGGAACTGGAGCACCTCCTGTATGAAGACAGACTGAGGAAGTTGGGGCTGTTCAGCCTGGAGAAGAGAAGGCTGCGTGGAAACCTCATAGCAGCCTTCCAGTGTCTGAAGGGGGCCTAGAGGGATGCTGGAGAGGGACTCTTCATTAGGGACTGTAGTGACAGGACAAGGGGTAACAGGTTAAAACTTAAACAGGGGAAGTTTAGATTGGATATAAGGAGGAAATTCTTTCCTGTTAGGGTGGTGAGGCACTGGAATGGGTTGCCCAGGGAAGTTGTGAATGCTCCATCCCTGGCAGTGTTCAATACCAGGTTGGACAGAGCCTTGGGTGGCATGGTTTAGTGTGAGGTGTCCCTGCCCCCGGCAGGGGGGTTGGAACTAGATGATCTTAAGGTCCTTTCCAACCCTAACTATTCTATGATTCTATAATTCAGTTGCCCACACATATGAAGAGACATTTTAGGTGCTTTGAGGATCTTTGTCTCCAAGTGCTGTTCCTTAAGGATGAAGATGTCTCATGTGGTGGGCTTGCATGTACATCTCGGACACCCCAGGGTACTACACTTGGCAGCGGTGCCAATGTGCAGGCACCAAATGGTGTCCAAGTGTGTCACAAGCTTGGTAGTTGAGATGATGACAGGTCTTGGACATCATTGTGGAAATGCACCCATCCAAAAGGCTGAAATATCTGAGGGTCAAATAGAACTGTTATCCTTTACAAAAGCTCAGTTTCACAATATGTGAGGCGGTGTTTTGTTAAGATGCTTTATCAGATGATGTATACATGTAAAACTAAGAGTTTTATTGTTTTTTTTTTTCATAGCAATATGGAACTATCTTGTGGAACAACAAAATGATAATTTGGGCCAAGACAGGAACCAAGGCACCAATAATTTATTTTCAGAATAATAATAATAAGTTATTCCATACTGAACAAAGGAAGAGTAATTTCATTGTTAGCACAACTTCTTCCTTGGCAGAAGGTGCCAGGTTTGAAAATTGTCTTTATGATCCCGCTTCAAAATCAGGGTTAAAAAAAACTATTTCTCTCTCTCTCAAAACAAACAAACAAAACCCCCAAAAAACCCCAAACAAAAAACCAACCAACCAACCAACCACCACCACCAACAAAAAAAACAAACAAAGAAGAGAAAATATCTATCTATCAAACGGTTGAATCTATTTTCCCTCTTTTTCCCTCTTTGTCCTGACTGGTGCCGGAGGGTTGGGTGTACTGTATTGTACTGATAGACGAATGCAGCAGAATCCTTAGAGGGAGCACCATGTACTCAAGCACAGTACATGTTTCTCTGCCTCATAAATCTCATCTATACAATTGGCTTAAAGTTTACCAACAGAAGTATTTTTTCTGAGAAACGAGAGAACAGGTTTTAGCAGCAGAGTTTTCTGATTGTCACCACATATTTCTCCAACAGAGCTGTGAACATAAAATTTAGTCCCTGGGGGCCTAATTTCTGGTTCGGGTGTCTAAACTGTCTCTAGCTACGGCTGTGTAACTAAATCAGGTGTGAATATGAGCCAAATTCTCCCTGAAGTCACAGTCTGGAGGGAACTGAAATGGTTGTTTTGATTTTGTGATCACTATGTCGTGTGGATGATTCTTAAATATTTCTAAGAACATTGCATACCTCTTTATGGTAGAAATATTGCCATATTTCAGTGGTTTTATTTATATATTCATTTTTATTTCAGTAGTTTTAATTTATTATTTTAGTGTTTATTACAAACTTAATGTTTTAATATAAAGGAGTTAATTTAAAAAAAACCTGGTTTTTGTTTTATTGCATTTTATAATTTATTTGTATGACATTGACAGAGTATTTAGATTAGGAAATTCTTGGGAGTTCCTTCCAATCATATTTATGAGTAGATTCTCCTTCATAAACCACCTTATGGATTGGGTATTAGTTTGAAATGATGCAAAGGCTTTGGGGAATTACTTCTCTGTAGCAGAGTTTTGGCTGCATTGTTATGCTGTCAACAATATAATCTTGTATGTTAAGTTCGCTATTTTTGTGCTTTTGAGTGGGTGCAAGCATCAATGTATATATCTTATTACAGCTGAAGTGTCAGTCAACAGTCTCCTGTTAAAAAGCTTTCCTTTACAGATGGTTCTGATGATCTTAATTTGGGGGATAAGTATTTGTTTGCTTCTCCAACTCTATTCTGTCCCTCTGAAAAATTTAGTGACGTTAATGTTTTCCGTTAGGCAAGGACAAGTAGGAAATAGTACTCAAAGGATGCAAATTATATTCAGTGTAACATGAAAATCATAGTGCAGTCTCAAGAGGTGTAAAGGACTTTTTCTTCAAAGATAATCTGATTGCATAATAACCAAGGTACAAAACTTGTATAATAGCTAAGCTGTTAGTGAAAATGGCAAATGGTCAATAGTCCTTAGCATAGAGTTGTAAACTTTCAGATTAGGTTAAAAAAAAAACAACCCTCTTAAAACTGTCTCAAAATACCTAATCCAAATCCTCCAGGGTGCTGAGCATCCTTAAAGGTGTAACTTGTAGAATCCATCTGAGACTTGTAGCTGTTCAGACTCTATACTTTCGTTTATTTACAGTAGAATATTATCCATATTAAAAAAATACATTTAATCCATGATATCCCATTAAATTGTCCTAAAGAGGCACTCTCTTTGGCATAATCACAGCTTGAAAAAGCAGGCTGTAACACCTTGGTGTGTGATCTGCCCCTGCTGCATTTCCAAGTAATAAATATTCCCAAAGCTTGTCTCATTCCTATTTATTAGCACAGGTGGCTGAACAGATGAAAAATAGGCTGAAGGTAATATTCTAGTTTAATTTTTGAAGTTGCTTCTAGCTGGACTTTCATTTTCCTTTTGGGGATAAATAATTTCTGGAATGAAGGTACAAACATAACTGTGTTATACAGCCATATTGTTGTATTACCAAAAGAGATACCACAGAACTGAGGAGTGATAGCAGCAGCTTCGCTGACGTTACTGGATCATGTGGTTATGTCTGCTGTATTACACCACCTAGTGTGTGCATTCATGTCTCCAGCATGGGTGAGCATAGAAATGTCTGAGGGGCTCCTGCTCCTTACCATAAACCTCCATTTCTGTCTCGCAAGATACTAGTAGCAGGGAGAAGCTACTGCAGGCTTTTTCCCCTGCATCACTATGGAAACTCATGAGGATACTCTGAAAAGGAATTACAATTTATTTTCTATTCTGATGGCTGGGACAGCACAGAAATGTCCCTCACAAACCTTTAAATTAGAGTATGCTGGCAGGCTCTGGTGCACATGCTGACCTCCACCTCCTGGCACTTGGAGCTCTGATCCTGTTTTGTGATGGGAGAGGATGCAACTTCCAGACCAAACTATCATATGCCTGCTTAGTGATAAAGCTGACATTTCCATTTTGGGGTTGGAACTAGATGATCTTAAGGTTTTTTTCAACCCTAACTATTCTGTGATTCTATGATTCTATAGGGATGTTGGGGAGGGAATCTTCATTAGGGACTGTAGTGATAGAACAAGGAGGAATGGGTTTAAACTTAAACAGGGGAAGTTTAGATTGGGTATAAGGAAGAAGTTTTTTACTGTAAGGGTGGTAAGGCACTGGAATGGGTTGCCCAAGGAAGTTGTGAATGCTCCATCCCTGGCAGTGTTCAAGGCCAGGTGTCCCTGCCCATGGCAGAGGGGTTGGAATTAGATGATCTTAAGGTCCTTTCCAACCCTAACTGTTCTGTGATTCTATGATTTTACATTCAGAGAAAACACATAAGGAAGGTTGTTCTGAGAATAACTCAAGGGAGCCTCCTGCAGCTGATTCGTATTCATGTGCTGGCAGGTAAAAGCATGGGGAAAATCATGCAGGTTTTCACATATTTAATTTCTCCAGAAGGTGTGACTGTAAAGCAATCACGATATGGAATATTGAAACAGTGTCAACATTCAAATGGCACTGCAGTATTTGTGCTCTGTCTTAAATGTTCATAAAGCTGTCCAGTAGCTGAGCCTCTAAGCCTCACACAACAATGTGTGAGGCTTTTGCACCAAATTTTTACAGTGGAAATTAGTGAAATGTCTAATTTTGTTATATTCTTAGCGTCAGTACCTAATCTGAAACTATACTTTTCTTTTGCAACTTTCTTTAAAATTTCTCTGTATATATTAAAAGTCTCATTCTTCATTTTTTTTTTTTTTTGTTTTTTTTTCTTGATTTGTTTTTTCTTGGTTTTGTTTTTTCTTTTATTCTCAAAACTGGCAATGAGATTTTTATCTGTCATTGCCTGGATTAGGTAGGTAGCCTTATAGATTGACACAATCACTGAGTTTTGCCGGTCACCAAGTATCACCTCTGCTCAAAAGCTTAAACGATTGTACTTCTGATGCTTTGTTCACACTTGTTCTTCTAGCTATTTACAGCTCAGCAATTATTCTGTCTGTACCACCAGCTCTCCTTTTCTGATATACATCAGGGCTCCTTCTGCTTCCTTTTTCTGCTGGCGGCGTAATGCTGATATCCCTTCTGCCTTGAAAACTGCCCTGTCCTTCCAGCATGCCTGTACCACTCAGATCTACATGGTCAGCAGGGATTATCACTTTGTCAAAATGTTCCTACTGTCCTGCTGGCTTTTCTTTGGCATTTGTTGTCATTTTACAGTCAGCCTTTTTTTTTTTTTGCTTATTATACCCTTGATTTGACTGTGTTTCCAAATAACTTAATATTATGCATATAATTTTCATAGTTTATTTTCTAGTTTTCAATTTTGCCTTTTATTTTCTCAACACATTCTGCCTATATTTTTAATGGTTTCTGCAGTGCTTTGTGTTGTTCCATTTTTCCCCATGAAAGTTCTTCTTTTATTATTTGCCCTGTTTGTGTCTTCTAAGAACTCTGAAACTTAATTGTATTTATTTTTCAAATACTTATATTACTTCTAGAGATATTTTTGTAAAGAGATTGTTCTGAGGCATCCTGCAAGTCATCATCTTCCTTGACTCTCTTACTGCCTGAAATGGTTGCAACAGTACTTGTCAGAATCAAATTAACCTTTTACATCCTTTTTTTGTGTTGGAGTTCAATATGAACTTAATATTTTTCCATATGTAGCAGTTAATCTTTGCCATATTGTGTAATTCTATAGACACTGACATCTAACGGTTTACATCTGTGCCACTGCCTTGCCTGGGTTTTGGTTAGATTGGTGAGTTTTGCATAACAACCGCTAATGTCACCGCAGTCTCTTAACTTTCCCAGTTATCATTTCTATGACCAGCTGTAATGCCACATGTAAGGTTTACATTTTCACTCATTTTCACACTCAGGCAGTCAGGCAATCAGGCAATTTCAGGGTTTTGGAGGCAATCCTGAATCTCAAGGCACCTTGATGATGATTTGAACATTTAAATAGGTAATAGAGTGATCTGATTGAAATTCTGATGAGTAACATTTTGTGGGGGAGGAGAAGGCACTACAGAGAGCTAAAACGGATGTAGCTAGAAAGCAGAATATTTCTGAATGCAGCGGTCTTTTGGAAAACAATAAATGATGTGTTATGAGACAGGATGAAAAGCTATTTTTGTGACAAAATACTGCACAAGCTATATTCATAATTAGGAGTACATGAAACAAAATATGACCTCTTAAACAGTCTTCTGCTTCTTCTTGCCATAGCAAACTGAGAGGGAAATGTTTAACATGCTTCATGTGGAATATTTTAAAACAAGAGGAGAATGCTATTGTTGACAAGGCCTTGGGGTGTTTCTATGTTCAGGCTTCCTGCAAAGAGACATGGGAGCACGTTCCAGCAAATGGAACAATAGGGGACTGTAACAGCATTTGCCTCTTTTCGTCAGGTTTGGGCATTTAAAACCAGAGCCTTACTCATTCTCAAGGCATTCTTTATATCCTTAAGAGACGCACTGTGAACAAAGATGCCTCTTAGACATATCCCCTCATTTTAGTTGTCTTCGCTTCCTGCCAGTCATCACTGTCTCCGTGTCCTGTTTCATAAAGGATTTCTTGCAGTTCCTTGGCATATCACTCTCCTTACAGCTTACTGTAATCTATAAAAAGACAAATTTGTTCTAAGGAGAAGGATATGTTGAAAGCCAGCTGTGTCTGCAATGTTTCCTTCCTTTATGCTCTAAACTGGATAAATTACCCTAAAGTTTAGCTTCTGCTTACAAAGTATCTCTTCCCTCCATGCTACTGCTTCCACCTACTTCAGACAGCTGTTGAAGTACAGTATTTGCTTGCTAACATTATTGAGTAAATTCAATTAAATACCAATAGAGAATTTCAGCATTGACATTACTATGTTGCTGAAATATTACCTCAGTAGTACTTTAGATATTTCCTATGGCCAGATGCTACAAGTGTGAAAGTGGAATTTGATAAACTGAGAGCTTTCTCTGGAAGAATCCTATTTTTATGAACCAGTGAAGATAATAGCAGACCATGGTCTTGCAGTCACAAAAGCAAGTAACAGTATAGATGTGAGTAAACTGCAGTTAATACTTTCTGCATATACTTCTGTATAAGAACAGCTAGGAACAGTCACAAAGGATGTAATATTAACTGGTGATTATGTTCAGAAATAAAAGTACACACCAGATTCTTTAAATTAAGAAACATTTCCATGGAGAGTACTTCATTCCCACCTGAAAAGAGAATGACAGCTTTAAATAGCAACAAAGCTGCCTGCACAAATCAGCAAACAGTCATTTAACTTCAAGCTGTTTTTTAATTTTTTTTCTATTATTATTTTTAATTTGAGCAATATTCACTTGACAGGTGTTTCCAGGAACATACACAAAGCCTGAAATACTTTCAGTTAAACTGATAAGAAACACTTCTGTAGGGAGAGATGTATTTTAGACGAAGCTGTAGTTTATTTTTTCTGGATCAGCCTCCCTAAGGCAGTCTAGAGAAAGTCATTCACGTATGTAAGTTGAACCCAAGACCAGCAGAGTTATATTAGTTTTAGTAATTTCATGTGCTGTGCATCGAAAGAGTTCTGTTTATTTTTTATTTATTGTTATTTTAGGGCATTGTGTTGGTGGAGATTTAGCTAGAAACCACTGTCAGTCATTCTGTGATGCTTCTTACCTGCCTCTATTTAGCTTTTTTTAAACATATTTTCCTTCTTTCCTTCCATTGCTTCCTTTGGTCTTTCTTATTTCCTGCTTTCCATACTTTGCTATAAATCCACCTGTAATCATTTAAGAGGTTTGTTTAAAGTAAAGTAATACTTTGTAAGGAATGGACACAATCATCTCCTTGAGGGCAATAATATTTCCATAAAGCAGATTTGTGCAAGGTCTTAACTTGCATATTGTAAATATTCTGCTTTGAAATACTCATTTTAACTTAGATTCTTATTGTAAACACATATCTGCTTCAAGCAGTAAATCATCAGAGGTGAATACGTGATGAATATGTGGAGGTACACCAGCATGTACCTCCAAGATTCAGTGTGATTCAGTTAAGGTCTCTGGAGGACTGGAGAAGGGCAGGTATAGTAGTACCTATCTGTAAAGAAGGAGAATGCAGAAAATTATAGAGCAGGCAGCCTACTTTCAATAATAGAAAGCTATTGGAGCAATTTATTAAGCAATCAATTTGAAAATACTTGGAGAATAATAAGGTGATAAGACAGCTAATATGGATTTGCTAAGAGCAAATAATGACAAACCAGCCTAATTTCCTTCTTTGACAGGATAACTGCTTTAGAGGACAAAAGACGAAGCAGAAGATGTGATAGTTCTTGACTTGAGTAAGGCTTTTGATGACATCCCCTCTGACATGCTCAGGGAAATACGGTAAAATTGTGGACGATGAAATTACAGTGATGCTGATGCACAAGTGGCTGAAAAACTGTAATGGGTTAGTAGTTATCAGTTGCTGCCTGTCAAACCTTAGAGATTTATCACATGCAATATGACAATTTCCTAATCTGAGTTCTGTGTGAGTCACTATTTTCACTAATATCTTGGGGTGCTGGAATAAAGAAAAGCCATTTATTTTATGCATCCTGCAGGCCCTTAAAAACACATTCACAGGCATGAGGAGAAGTTGGCTGGGCTGAGTAGCATGAATGAGCCCACCTCCTCCTCCAACTTTCCCCCACATCTTCTGCTTTCAGTGTTTGTGATGGTAATGAATATTGAAAATTAAGCTCCTCATGTGCTGATACTTTTCTGCCTTCACACTCTGTTTCTCAAGAAATAGTCTCCATTAGTTCTGTACATTTGAGGCTGTTCAGGCCTCTACGTAGAGGTAAACCTGGAGCATGCTCATCTTCCCTGTTCCTATTGCTTTGTTTTAGCTTTAGATTCATTTGAGTGGTGAATTGAAATCAGCAAGATGAAATCCAACTGAAAAATAAAAAGTGAATGTAGAAATCAAATTAATGAATGGAGAAGGCCCTGTTATGCAGCAGCACTTGGTCTGTATCTTATGATGGATCAGAAAGTGAAAACTAGTCAACAAACATGATAGGTACTTTTCCAAATAGCAGGCAGATATTCTAAAGAATTAATAGAAGTATCATATGCAGGTAGGTAATTATTCTGCTTTAGGAATGAAAGACCACTTTCATGCTGGATAAAAAATTTCTGATTCAGAGTGTTCAATCTGTAAAATAGAAAGTCCTTCTGAATCATATCAGAAATAAATCCATCATTGCTATTGTTTCATATGCATTGGCACCCAGTCACACTGTAGTTTCAGCTAAAGTTCTGCACCAGTTTTATACACCATATTTTGAGAAGGATGTATGAAACCTGGAAAAAGTTGAGAGTGCAGCTAAATTTAAAAAAAATATGACTATGAAGAAAAGATGGAAAACATTGGATTTTATTCATCTCATAAAAAAAAGACATTATGGAGAAGGTAAATAAGATCATGTGTAAAACATTTCTTATAAACAGACAGTATCTATGGATCTCCACATCTGTTGAGAAGGGGAACAAGAAGTAATTGGGTTCAATTTACAGTAATGAGAATTTTCATTAACAACTTCTCTCGGATAAAGATCATTAATCTTTTAAAAAACATGCAAAAGGAATTTGGGAAATCCACAAAGATCTTTACATGTGCACAGTGGGAACCTGCAACAGCCAGAGTGCTTAGTTCTGTTATGTGAGGGTGGTTGAAACGACAGAATATGTATAATTCTCTCCTGTTCCTTCTGTTCTTACTGTGTAGAAGCTTTTCCTTTGGTCTTGGTCTCAGGCTAGTAGCTTTCAGTAGATACCTGCTATGCAACATGCTACACACTAGGCAGTTCTCCTGAATGATCATACCCAATTTTTCTAGGGAAAGAACCATTCCCTCCAGAGGCTCTCAACTCACCTAGAACACAGGAACATAGAGTGAACCGTGAAGAAACAAATCAGGTTGTCACTGAATGACAACTGAATAGACAAGTAGCTGTTAGGAAGGCTTTTGATACACTTGATCTGTGAGAAATTAGGTTGTGAATTCAGATGTCACCCCTTGAGTTCCATTTCTGAATGGTACTGGCTGAAACAGTTTGGCAATCTGTAGCAGTAGATCAGAAAGCAGAGTAGGTTTGTGTGCGGGTGCAATTCTCTTTTTGGGCTAACAGGCATGGTGCCATGTTATCAAAACTTTTAGAATGCAAAGTGGACTCAGCTTAGTGTTCAGGGCTGTGCATATTGATCTGTTGTGTTAGCTTGCTTGCTATCTATAACCTGACATAGCATTGTGCTGTGTGGCCCCAGCTTGCAATTTCTATGTCAGCTTGTACTAAAACCTCTAAGACTGTTTCTGATTTGTTCTTCATTGGTGTCAACAGGGACTTTTACCAAATATGTAATCTACTGCTTTTCTGATGTATTTTCTCTCATCTCCCTATAAAAAGACCCCTTAATCATTAGAAAGCCTTTTGATCACCTTATGATTGGTTGGTGAAGCTATCCTGACTTCCAAGAGTGTTTTGCAAGGGCAGTTAATGGTCTTGACAACATTTGAAAAATTAAATTTCATGTGAAAGATGGTTAACTTGGTGGTACTTAGTACATAGCTTAGATGAAAACAGTTAAACCATGAATTTAGCTGGTTTGACCAATAATGCTGAGTACATTTTAATGTTGTCCTTGTTTACACTAGGGTCTTGAGCTACTTGTATAAGGAAGGCAAAATAAAAGCAGTGTAATTTCCAAAAGTAGACAAGATATATATACTTCTGCTTTTACTACTTGTTCTGCCTTTTAATGCACATGCTAGATAAGTGTATATTAAGCTATTATAGCAATAAAAGAGAGGAAAAGAGAGAGATTATAAGCACTTTGAGATCATTACATGAGCAGGGCTTTGAAGAGCCAAATTAGTTTAAAGGCTTAGTATATGTGCACACTATGAAGTGTCAGTTGTTGTGTGGCAACTCTTCATGTGCACATGCTCAGCCTTCAGCTTATGGGATGACAACCCAAGCCACAGTAGCTACATTTAGTTTTTTAACATTTGGCATGTGCACAGGAACAGTAACAACTGACTACTCAATGTTCAATTGCTTGCATCGCAAGTTCTGCAGGAAATTCATGTGGCTCTGACGCACATGTGTAGCAGTTCAACAGCATGCTCCTAAATCATTGGTGGAACAAAACAATTGAACAACAATGATTCTGGAAAACCACTTAGCAAAACTGTCCTTAGAAATATAGAGCCTTAAAAAAGTAGAAAAACGTCCTTCCTGATATCCCTTTTGAAATGCTGCCATTCCTAAGAAAGATCCCGAAAGTCACTTTGCTCTCTCTCATTTTATCAATGTGAAGGCCACCTAATTACACTGGTTTTTGTGCCCAGTAAGCCTGGTTGATGAAGTAATTGTATATGAATGTCAAAGACTACGTGATTCATGAAGTTATTTAAGTAAAGGGAAACCGGAGTTCACTTGCCCTTGAGCCACTAAGTCCAGATTACTACCTAAATTCTCTTGCAAATGTATTGTCACCTGTTGAACACATTTAATTTCTTGTCTATTTAATTATTTGCTTTCAGTGGTCTTTGTTCACTGGATGTGTTCTAGAACAGAGAAGAATATCCACATCAGGGTCTTTCCTGGAATTTTTATCTGCAGCTCTTGGAGTAACAAGCATGTCTGAGGTATGCACTACTTACTTTTGAAACCAAGAAGTAGGCCCAATATAGTAGGAGTGCTTATTTTTCCAATAACCTCCCAAAAGCCATCTCCAGAATGGGTTGGTTAATACTCTGCTGTGAGCTGCAGAGAATTCATGACCTCAGAGTCTGAGGGAGCAATGATTTGAATGACAATGCCCAATGAGCATACTTCTAATCCATTTAATTCTTTCTTTAGAGATCTCTCTAAAGATCTTCAGGTTTGGGTTTGGGATTTTTTTGTGTGTAAAAGTATGCAGTCATTGCTAAACATGATCTGTTAAAATTATATCTAAATGTTCAACTATGTGTTTATGAAGCATATATGATGCTCAGCAATTATGAATAAACTTTGATGAACACCTTTTCAACTGGACAAGTGCATTTAAGAAAAAAAAATAAAAATTCCCATAACTTTTTAATCCCTTTCACAAATGAAAAATTGATTAACAAATCTTGAACATGTTCTAGGTGAAATTCTCATTTTGCATTTGTGTTGCACAGTTACATTTTCTACCTGACTAAAGGAATTGGTTTGGAATTGGTGTATGCATGCTTTAGTTTACAGATAGATAGGTACATAGTGAACAGAATTATGAATCAAATGCTTCTGTGTCAATATAGATGTCATTCACCAAAAACATACAGTATTATAGTGCTACCATTGCTTTGTGCAAGTCTTTGTAGCAGGTATCAATTGTAAGTGATTTGTATGAACCATATGAATTTATTTTTTCCCTCTCTCCAGCAACCTGATTACAAGTATGAAAGACTCTGAATTCTGTTGTAAAACTTTTTTCTATTGGAACAAGAAAAGGCGTCTGAGGATACATGACCTGCACAGTCTCTACATTCCAGGGACACGTGTACTTATTGTCTCCTGCCATCGATAAGTCTTGTGTCAGAGTACAAATAACTAGTGGGTGACACTGCCTTTGTCCAAAGTACAAGGACCTTCCAGAGCTATGTAACTGAATGAATTCGAGAAATAGTTAATCCCTTGTGCATTGCTGCTTGACAAATGTCCTGAGAGACAGAGTAGGTACCCTTCATCTGAAGAAAAAGACTCATAAACACAGAAATAAGTCAAAACAACTTCATTGAGAATAAAAATTTCCTTAGTCTGTAACAATGAGAGGGGAAAAGGGCATAACACTTTGTCAAAAAAATGTAAGACAGAATGGTAGGAACATGATCAAGACCAATAACCAACCAGTGTAATGTAAGGAAATGACTTGAACTGGGAGTAAGAACCAGAGGAGAATGAGAGGTAACTAACAATATCCATAAATTAAAAATATTCATAGAACTATAAGACAAAATTAGAAAGAGAATAGCTAGTCAATCTGTCTGACTATGACATTGGTCAAATACCTTGAGGGCATTAAAAGAAAAGGTCAGTTCACTGTTTATGTTAGCATATATGAGAGCCTTTGGGTTCTTATAATTTCTGCTAATACCAAAGCAGGCAGCTGCAGGACTTGCACACATTGTTCTTCACTGCAACCTCACTGTGAGTGTGTTAAGCTGGCAGGTACCAGGACTTGTTTTTCAGATGGAAGAAACCCCTGTATCATGCAGTTCCGGGGCACAAGAGTGGGAGCTCAGGGCATACAAGCCCATCAATCTATCCAATGAAGTCTTACCCTCTCACCCTCTGATCATTTCTTCTGCACAGGATTTGAGGAATGGTCATAATGGAGGTAAAAGGAACTGGTTACCCTGCCGCTCCACCTCAAAACTGTATTTAGACAAGAAAATGGCAGTTTGATGCTAAGCTTGTTCAGATGAACAGTTGTAAACGTAGCTAGTGGAACAACTTACTGAATAGTGTCATAGGTTGTCACCGCAGGTGATAATTAAGTAAATTATCCTGCCTCAGTTTTTGAAAAGTATTTCTGTAGTGCTGGCAGGGATTAACCTTGTCAGGAAGCACTTTTGACCCGTATCAGGCAGGAGATGAGTTTATATTAGAATGACTCCTTTTGACCTTACATTTATTCCTCCACTTTGAAAGCTTCTAGTTTTAAGAAACTAATTTTCATGGTCCCTAAATTATAGTGCACACCTGCTTATCTGTGTGGCTGCCTATCACCTACTTAACATTTAATGTGGGAGACATATGGTTTCCTTATAGCTGGCAAAGCAGCCCTTTTCTGCACTTCTGTGCAACAATGCTTTTGCTAAGGGTTTAAGTCAAGATAGACGTAGATACTGAAGACTTCTGCAGTCCTATTAGCTCCTTCTATGACTTTGTAACATTTTATCTGCCTCTTTGAGTATCAGATTCAGCAAACCAGCTTTCGTATTGAATATGGGTTGCCGGTGCCATGTGAAAGACCCAGCAGCTGTGGTTGTTCCTGGAACAGAGAGAACCTAAGACAGAGGGAATAGACACACCAGAAGGCATACAAATACGTCAGACCTCTGCCACTGGCAGTTTTGAGCTTTCTACCATTTTAAGAACATCTAAATAATGGTTTACTCTTCTCACAGTTCACGTTCTGGAAATCTTCTTTAAAAATATTTTTGGAGGTGTTTATATTGTATGCAAAGTGACTATATACATCTTATACTTTGTAGAAAGCAGTGATACATACAATAGACGCTTGGAAGTCACTCTTTCCTTTATAGTGCACAAGCTCCATAATGGCTTGCTCTATCGTTCCAGTGCAGTGTGTTTTTAGAGAGGAATCATGCAAGGTTTCTTTGATAGTTGTAGTGCCAAGGTGTGGTATTAACTATGTTATATAGACAGTACCGGTTTCTTCACAGCTTTCTACTATAAGAAATCCTTTCTTTAGAGTACTGAAGTCAACACTAAATGAAGTGACAAAATATTTTGGGCATATTGCTGTTTTAACTGATTACCTGAAGATAATTGAAAGAGCTTCAGTACTGAGATACTCAATGTTTTGTCTAAAAGCAAGTGGTTAGAGAACACCCAGATTAGTTACCATTCATCCATAAAACAAGAGTACTTATGAGCCATTTTGAAAGTATGAGTTTTATAATAGAGCACTTAGAAATACAGTGCACTGTTTACCTATTCCTTGAATCTTGTCTGTTAACCATTTAACTACATCATCCAGTTCAATATTATACATCCTTCACTATATATCTATCAACTTTCTGACTGTTTTATGCCTATGGGTAAACTCATGATTCTCTGTGCATTTTTTTGCCCTATAAGTTTAACTGAGGTCAATGTTCTGAACATTATTACAATCCTCCCACTCAAGACAAAATTATTTGCAGGAAATCGTTCAAGTATCAAACTATAATTCAAGTTACGTCAGAAGTGGGGGAGGATGAGCTGCAGAGAGGATTACTTCAATGCCAAATATTCAAGAACAGACTGTAAAACAAACACAAATCATAGTAGACAAAATCACAACACACTACACACATAAATAAAACACCAGACACATTCTGGGGAAATGCAACAGGGAATTTAGTTGAACTCAGAGTCAACGTATTTTTCCAATTAGCTTCTAGTCTTCTTAGCAAGACACTGTTTGACTTTTACCTTCTCATTTGATCATTTACACATTATAGATTTCCAAAACCACAGCATTTTAAGTGGTGATGTTGATTTCATATTGTTTACAGTGTAGATATACTGAGAGTCAAAAACAATTTAAAAAAAAATGGAAGGGCAGCAGCTTGGAAACATCCTGGGTAAGAGAGAAATGAGCTGAGGATTGGATTTTTTTTTTTTTATTGAGGCTTCTCCTATTTAATAGCTTTATTTGGAGTATGAAGTAGGGTCTTCAGATGATGAATGTATCACTTCTTAGTTAAATTTCCATATTTATCCAGTGTAACTAGTTTATAGGTGTCTGTTTAGACTGATCTCCCAGTAATATCTCAGGTCTTTTTGTGCGTTTGAATACACTGGCTTACCTAGGAGATTCCCTCCATTCCTAGGGGACTTCTCTAATCTGCCCCTGTCTGCATCATTTGTCCTTGTATTGCTGCTGAGCCTGGTGTGCAATGAATAATTCAACCCTCCTTCTCACCTTAGCCCTGAGGAAAAGATAAATTCATAATCTTTCTGAAAGTTGCAGCTTGAGTGTGCTCCTCCTAGCACTATCACTTCTCAGCCAGGCTTTAAACCTCTTCCAGCTGCTCAGACCATGATTTTCTGCAAAACCAAGGGTGTTTGCAAACTACTGCCTCACTCACGTTCCTGCAGTGCTCCTCAGTAGCAGAAGATGTCTTCAGCAGTGCGGAAGAAATCATTTTAGCTCATGGGTGAGATGAATGTGGTAACAGTGATAGCAGCAGGAAGTGTTTACCTCCTTGCCCTGAGATGAGCAGCGCATGGTGATTACCATCATGCAGCGTCCCTGCAAGGCCAACATTTGCACTTATGTCTTTCAGTTATTCAAAGAATAGGAACATCGCAAGAACCTGATCTCTTGTAATGCCACCATGTTGGTGCCTACTGATCTTACACCATTCTATAGTAATCTATTTTGTGACATGCAGATGATACATAGACTACAAAATTGGTGCTTCTATATCCCTCATTTGCAATGGCTACTGGACAGTACCTTTTGGGTTCCCTTTCGCTTTTATTTGGAGTGAGATTTTTTTCTTTTTCCATAAAAAACTCAATGGTGTTGTGTTTCATGGGGACCTATTTGCTGACCAGCTTCAGGTGCTTCTGTCCTCAAAACAGTTTTGAGAACCATAGCTAGGGAATGAGGAGGCCTGTACATGAAATAATTTTTGCTGGTTATCTGCAAAAAGCAGAATTTGACAGGTACTATCACTGGTAAATAAATACATCATACATGACTGCTGTCTGAAAATTGTTCAGATCTGCTAATTTTTTTTCTGTTGTGTTTTGTCACAATTAAAATGCAAGTATTTATTATTTTATGTATATGTGTGAATATTCCCCCTCTCACAAACAGCTTCTTTAAACAGCATGTGTCTACCATTGAGAAAATGGCTGTCTTCTGTGTAAGACTACAAGTTCACCACAAGTCTAGCCATTCAATTATTTAACCTTGATAATGAGAAGTTGCTATAGTTAAGGTTAATAACCTAATTATTTGAGAATACCAGCCATCAAAGCACTTTATTCTAGTTAACTATTCATTAAAGTCATCCCAGCCTTTTCTTTTATTGCTGTTGTTATCAATAAGCCTTTATTGATAAGAGGCCTAATTGCTCAAGAATCAAACATCTCTCACAACCTAAAATATCTGGGTTATGAAGTAGTTCAAACTATGTGTCCTTTTTCCATTCAATTACCTGGTGTCAGCTAACTAATTATGATCTCCTCAAGCAGATGCTTACTCAGGCACGGAAGAAACAAAGACACTATGATAAGAAGGTATTCTGTTTCCCCGTGAAACTGATCCTGGGAGAAGTTCTTTGTCTCACATATTTTGTGCTGCTATTTCCATGTCATAGCTCTCCTGTCATTTTCCCTCTTTAGTCCTACTTACCTTTTACATCTAGGTCCAGATCTCTTCTACCTATTCTGCCTAGGCAAGTGGTGGTATATGCCATGGCTAGTTTGCAGGGTGGGCGCATGCTGACTGGACATCTAGTGAACATGAAATTGTCAGACATCACTTTCCAGAGCATGATGCAAGCCAAAGATAAAAAGGTAAGAACTGAGGTGTTCCTGCCTTTTCCATTCTCCATTTTTCACTGAGATGCTTATCTTCATAAGACTTTGAGGAACCTCATATACTTTGAAATTCCTATTGGTCTGTCATGTTAACTCGAAATTGTCCGCATGTCTAGAAGTTGCTGATAGACACAGAAACTGACAAAAGATCTATCTATAAACACTAAGTTTATGTGTTTATGTATAATAGTTTATGCATACTAGGCCATATACAAATGTGATTGTGTAAGCTTCAAACTACTCAAACCAGAAGAAAAAAACATTGGTGAAGTCTTTGGGTTACTAGAGAGCAAACATAACGTATGAAGATCATGTCACAAAATTCAAACTATATATACCAAGTGTTAGATGTGAAAAGGCAACAAGGCTTTCTGCCTTTTAAATAATTCCAGCACCCCTGCATGAAGCATGCTTGTAAAACCTAAAATGAGAAATGAGTAACACACAATAGATAGAGATAATTGAGTAGAAAGTGACGATTAGAATGCAAGGGAGTGATCATGTGGGTGCTGGCTTTTGTCACTGGCATACAAAACACTTCAGAGGCAGCAGGAAGAGGAAGTATGGTGGCAGTGTCGGCCTCAGAGTTCATATAAAAAGTAAATGTATCCTTGAATGGCCAGAAAATCTGTTTTTCAGCAGAAGTGTTTCTCAGACATATTGTGAGCTACAGTACTTGTGCAGAGGTGGAGGACAATTTTTCAAACTCAAGTTTACTCTGGTCTTACAAATTCATCACAAAAAATGAAGTACAGGAAACAATGAAGTCTGCAGAGGCTTGCTCACAGCCAAATGAAAAATCATGTAAATCAGTTTTAAAGCATTAAATTCTGTTAAATTCTGTTAAATGTCTGTAGTTAGATTAATAATTTTTAGAAGCTACAAATCTTTGTTGAGTAAAGATTATTAGTTTTTGCTGTCCAAGATTTTTTAAAAAATGAAATCAATCTTATGATTGAGCATATGAAATAGATCATATCATTGAGCATATGTTTTGAACTTCGCCTAAACCATGACAGTATTAGTCTCAAGTGATTCAAGTCACAAGTAGAATAGCTAAAATAAAAGTACCTATTTATCCCATGTTTGTTTACAGCACAGAAATGAAAATACCAGACTAGACAAATTGAAAGGGACTTTTGTACAAATAACTTTATCGATTGCCAAAAAGCAAATAAACTGGACAGTAGGATTCCCTCTATCAAATGACAAATGCATTATAAGTCTCAAAGACATTCTTCAACCTGAAAGACTGCATTGTCGCTCCTGAAAAATAACAGAGAACATTGACCAAAGTATTTCATACAGTGGCATGTTATTTAGCAACAACTAAATGCAGATTTGTAATATTTTTAAAGAAAATTAAAACATTATTGTGGTGGCACTAATATTCCTTTCTTTTCCTTCTTTTACTGTGATAAGAATTTTATTGTTCCATAAGGATGACTGCACTGCTGTTTTGCAGTTTGGTTAGTCCAGATTTCAAGCATTTGCTCTGTTGTCAACTTTTCCACTACAGATTTTAAAGTATTATGGTGCTATTACGCTGTTGTTTTTAAAATACTATTTCTTTTAATATATTGGTAATAAATATATTACATCAGAAACAAGTAAATCTTAATTTAAAAATGAAGAAAAAAAAAGGAGAGAATTTGGGGGTTTGTTTCATGGGATTTTTCTTAACATTTATTGTAGCTGCTTTTTGAGGACACCTTCCATATCGTTTAGGTCTCTTTCAAACAGAAGCTCAGCTATACATCCATGCCACAATTTGTGATGGCTGTGTTTCTGGATAGTTTGGTCATTTTCAAGCTTTCTTGGCTGTAATATCCTCCATCAAGAGGCAAACATAGTTAAGAATGCAGAAGGCATAAATTGGAAAGGAATTTAAAAACAAAATTGGAATTCCTAATAAAAATATTATATTTGAAAATGTAGAAAAAAATTTTATTGCATTCAAAAAAGCTTCAGCTTACAATAGCAGTCTCATATGACCTAAATCATTGAACTGCCTACTGACAACATTTATCTTAACTCTGTCTGTCCACTGGCACCATTTGTAATCTTCTAGTGAACTGCTTTAAAATGCAGTATTATACACGGTTTCTTAAATCTGATATTGAAAAGACTTTTCAAAAGCTGAGGTAAGACAGTTAAAGATGTCACGGTAGCGATATTTTCCTTGTTGTGGTTGCTTGGTTGCTCATCAATTCTTTTAACAGAGGAAATGAGGCCAACCAATCATGCTTTTTCTAGCCTTTAATGTTCTTTTAGAAACACACATGAACATGAGGATACCTTTACTCTTGTGTTTTTACTCCCTACATCTGATTGTGTGAATCTCAGCTGTTTGTGGAACCATGATTATCATGCAATAAAATGAAACTTTTCCCCTCCTCTCCCTACCCCCCCCCCCCCCCATCCCCCATGCTCAAGTATTTATTTCTACAGACAGCAAATAGAACCAGTTTGCAAGTTCCAATTTGATGCATTTTTTTTCAAGTTTAAAGTACGGGTGTTCGATTAAATGCAGTGTACAAGCATCTTCAGGGAAACAGCCTTTTCAAACAAAGTCCTGATCTTGAAGCTGACAGTTGAAGGGCATGTATGAAGGAATGGAATGATTCACCTTTTTATGCATACCTTCAATTTCTGTTGTAGTAAGCAAGAAACTGTGCAGGGTTTCACTTACACACTGAGCCCCCAAACATGGCAATAGATTTTACAAACACCTAATAAGATTTTATTTATAAGTGATTTGGGAATAATTAGAAACTGCAATTGAGTTTGGAGCTGCTGACTGATAAGAAAAATAGAAATATGCCCTAAAACCATATTAAAAAATAGCCAGGCTTAGTATTCATGCTAATTGCAGTTTATTCATTGAGTTATCTTGCTGAATATGACATGATTTCAGTGAGATACAACTCAAGACAAATACACACATTTAGAATAATTTTCCATCCTAATTACTAGCTAGAAGCTGTATATGTTTATTGCTTGATTCTGAAAGCTGCACATCATAATCATTGATACACTTTGTCATGGTTTAAGCGCAGCCAGCAACTCAGAACCACGCAGTTGCTCACTTGCTCCCCCTCCCTCTTTCTCTCCCCTCTCCTGAAGGGATGAGGAAGAGAATCAAAAGAATGTAACTCCCATGAATTGAGATAAGAACAGTCTAGTAACTAAGGTATAACACAAATCACTGCTGCTACCACCAATAATAATATGATAAGGGAAATAAGGGAAGAGAACACAACCGCTCACCACCTGCCAACCAATACCCAGCCCGACCCGAGCAGCGATCTGCACCTTCTGAGTAGCTGCACCCAGTTTATATACGGAGCATGGCATGCTGTGGTATGGAATACCTCTTTGGTGAGTTTGGGTCAGGTGTCCTGGCTCTGCTTCCTCTTGGCTTCCCCTCCTCCCTGGCAGAGCATGAGACTCAGAAAGTCTTCGGTCAGAGTAAACATCACTGAGCAGCAACCAAGCATGTCGTTGTTATCAGTGCTGTTCCCAGGCCAAAAGTCAAAAACACAGCATTGCACCAGCTACTAAGAAATAGAGAGATGACTGCTACTGCTGAACCCAGGACAACCTCAATACTGGGAATTGTTAATTTTGAAGTATTTAACAACTTTTTGTTATTTGCTGATTTTATACAAAAGGAGATGTGAAATTATTGAAAAATACTAGAGATATTTTCCTCTTCTTTCAATAGCGTATTGTACTTATACCATGATTAATAACCCACAAATCCAAACTTGCTTTTTCTTGTATGAAGGCTTTTTCTCTATGAAGTAATTTTCAGTATGAATCAATTTCTCTAAATCAGAAGTAATCCTTACTCTTCTAGATCAAGTTCATGCCATCTGAAATTCCTGTCACATGGCACAGTGAAGACAGTGAGAGACAGACATAGTTATATGTAGCTCCTGTGTGTAGAGATGATGTCTTACGGACTTCCCACCAGTATCTGATGAGAAAGAGTGGCAATTTTGCAAAGTGATTTAGTTATGAACTATCTTGGCAGTTAGTTTATAAAGAACTTTTGAGTTTAGATTAGGTTTTCAGGTTTTTTTGAGAAGTAGCGGAGAAGGTGAAAGTTGCAGCAATGTTCTACCAGCAACTTCCCACTCACATCACATACAGACAGATTATAAGGCAGCAAGGTAGTGTTCTCTCTGCTTGTTAGTAGTTGCTGAGAACACATCTGTGAAATGACCTTATACACCTCTATTCAGACAGTTGCAAAACCTTTACAGCAGATATTATGTACAACAAAGTCAAGTGCTATCCCCTAAGAACTAGGTCGTGGGTTGGACTTGACTGCCTAGGTGTCTAGTGCTATTTTAGATGCCTTGGAAGATCAGGATATGCCTGGACTGCAGGTGCTACTCCTAAAACACCCACCAATTTCTTGTAGACCCTGTGTCGTGTCTTCCAATCCCATGTCAGCATCCTGGACATTTTATGGCCTCCTGCGTCTAATCCTCTCTGTGCATGTTACGTTGAGTCACTAGTATGCAAGGGGGATATGGAAAATCACTGGTGGAAGAAAAAGAAGCCCTTCAGTGCTACAGATTATATTCTTTGAGATATCCACATGCTGTAATCTGTGCACCTTTTTTTCACCCCTGTCAGACCAGTACCTTTTTCTCTTCCTAAAATCCTGTCCTTTACAACATTGGTGTGTTTGTGCCATTATAGGTACTACTAAACATAAGCAAGGAAGGAGCATCATTAGTATAAAAGGACTTACAGTTTTCTGTCTTACTTTCCCCCCATTGTTTCTTCAGGTATTTCAGTTTTTGCACACTTGCTCCTGTGCCATTTTCACAGAAGTGTCTTTGTCTCAAGAAGGAAATGTCCGGCCTACCTGAGTCTTCCCTTCCTTTCTTTTAGCACTGAACTACTTTTTTATTTATCTGTAGTGTATTAGAGATTAGATCTGTTTACTACTCTGTTTGCTTTATTCTCTTTTGTCATATGTATTCTCATGTTTTTCTTCCCCATTACACTTATCCTTTTCATTTAATCTCTTTGCTTTAGCATATCACACCAATGAACCTTTATTTGTCCAAAAAACTATCTAGGTTTTTTCCTTAAGTGCATCATCCTATTTTTCCTGTGTCTCCTTACCCCCCACCCCACCCCCCAGCATTTTTACGGTGTCTTTTGTCTGCCTTTTTCTGTCACATTATCCTGCTTCTGCTCTCCATTTTTTCTACAGTGTCATTTTGGTATAAAAGAAATTGTATTGCAATTGTATTTACACACAGTATCCTTCAATTATTTCCAAATTGTCACTATAATTTCAAGTGTACACTATATTTATAGTAGTTGAATTCTTCAATGTTTAATGTACTATAAATCTTTCACTCTTATTTATTCATACCCTGTCATAAAGAGGCAACATTTGAATTTTCTGTTTGTCATGTGGATTCCTTTAACGTCACAATGTGGGACTGCAGATAGGTATAAGAATGTGAAGGTGTATAAACTGGGGACAGCTGAGTTCTTAATCAGGGAGTTCTCAGATTGCCTGGACAGGAGGAGTGCTTGGCTAGTACAGACAGCAGCACTGGCACAGGGAAGGTGCAACTGGGGTCATCATTCTTCTCCATGAGCTAAAAAGCTACAGCTGGCACAGAAAAAGTATTCAATGCAGGTGTTTCTAACCCTGTCTCTGCTTCTGTTGGCATTGCTTTTGCAAGAAAGGTGACAAAGTCCTTAAATATCCCTGGAGTGGTTTGGCTGGTGTTAGGATTTGCAGGGAGGAAGTCCCAGGGGTCTGCCTCTGGAATGGTGTTTTTCAGGCATGACAGTGCCTTAGAAAGGCACAAAAATTACATGTCTGTTGTAAAAGTAGTGTTATCTTGTTACTTGGTAGAGTGACTTTGAAATACAGAGAAAACTACTTTTTCTGATGTTGTGTAAGAAAAGTTAAGTTTATTGCACGCTTCATCGTTGAAGAAGATATCTAAGATGAAAATGGTTGCTGCAGAGCCAAAGTTTCCTTGAGAATATGTAGCAGGAAAATATGTACAAGTGAAATGACAGAATGGGCACGAAATTTAGTGTATACACAGAGGAGCATAATATTTTTTTGCTCTGCCTTGAAAAATTCCTTTGAAAGAGATCTTAAGAGGTTCCCTAGTCAACCACCTTACCCCAAGGTGACCTATTCCTTTTTTTGTCTCTTGTCAGGTCTCTTCAGCATTTTCTTAAAGGCTACTAACAAAGAAGATGCCACAATCTCAAGGTAATCTGTTTTTGTGGTTCATTTCTGGCCATAAAAAAAGTTTTCCTAATGTCTCATCTAAATTACTGTTCCTTGTAGCTTAAGGTATTTTCTTCTCATATCAGCCATGCATATGGAGTAGAGATTAATTTCTTCCTTATTGCAGAAGTCTTTAAGGATCTGAAGACTATTTTCAAAATTCTTCCTTCAGACAGCTCTTTATGCTAAACAATCTCAGTTATTTTTTTTTAATTTATTAAATTTTTTAATCTATTAAAAAAATAGGTTTTTCTTTATGTGTCTGATCTTTCAAAGTTTTCCTGATTGTTCTGCATATGTTTCCTAAAACTGAACTCATTCTGTTTACTGTAAAGAAAGCTTTTCCCATGTTGAAGAGAGTGGGAAGAAGACATCACATATCTTTCATCCTGATGTTTGTCTTTTTTGTGAGACCATTCAATATATTCTGTAACTTCCAGATTCTCTTCCAAAGAACCAATAAGTTGTTCTGCAGCCTGTGGTCAGCTATACCCACATGCTAGCTTGTTTTGTTTTTTCTTTTGCTATTTATCTACTCTGTCAAGATCATTTTGGATTGAAACCTAGCTTCCCAAATACATGCAGTCCCACAAGTCTCTTGTTGGCAGCAGAGATTAAAAAAAACCCAGCACTAATTTGTTTATTTAGTCACAAATGCAATTGTAGAATAAGGCTGGATGCAGAGCCAAAGTCTGAGGAACTCCTCTTTATGTGTCATTCTGACAGCAGACCGATCCCAGAATGATTTAATCTTGCTCATGTTTTCTTAGCTTGCTTAAAAAGGTTAATGTGAGAATCATCATACACAGGATAAACTACTTCTTTTGAATTGATATGTCACATTGATTAAAAAGAGAATTAGATTGGTTTTACTTGGGTTTTTTATTAGTAAGCTTAAATTTCCAATTGATATATTTTTTAATATGAGAATTCACATTATGCTAATTAACCTGAAGTCCATACTGTGTGTTTACTCCTTTTCTATCTTCTGTCCTTCATCTGCCATACACAGATTCTTAAAGATAACTACTATAAATCTGAGATTGCTTGTACTGTGGTTTTCTCCTTAGATGAATTTCAGTTTGATTTTATTTTAAAGTTAGGAGTTTAAAGCATTTAAGTTATCCCAACAGTTTGTAAACTATTCCTTTCACATTCTAGAGTCATTAGTATATTCTTCTGCCGCCAGCAGCAAGTGTGGTGAAAACTTTGTTCACTGGACTCAGTTGTGAATTCTCACGGGTTATGAGAATTGGCAACCACTGGGGATGTTTTGCTGACAGCATTGCTCTTATATGCTGTTGTTAAAGAGCACTGTACTTTGCAGTAGCCACTTTCACCTGATCTGAGAAGGCTTAAACCAGGCTTTGAGTAAATTTGAAAACTTCAGGGCTCCTGTTTCACAGGAGAACTGCTAGCTGTTGTCTATTTTTCCATGGCATTGAAAACTTGTTTATTTTCTTTTACCACTAGCCTTATCTTAGATACAACACTGTCAGGTATTGCCATAGCAATTGCTAAACCATCAGGCAAATCGAAGTGTATTCCATTGGTTTACAGATGTTAATGGCTCACTTCTTGCAGGTGTCTTTCTTGCTACGCAGTATGCCCATTGAAACAGTGGGACTAGTTAGACTGAAAGATTATTTCAAGATCATGAAGACGGTGAAGTTTGAGTTAACATGTACAAAAGTCAAAAGAAATACTGTTTATTGCCTTAGGGTTTGGCTCAAACAATTTTTTCTTAAATTTTATGGGCAGAAAGATATTACATTATCTCACATTCTTAAGGATATAGTGTTGTCAACAAAGAAATTAGCTTCTGTTTGTTTCATTATCTACCTATAAATTTCCTCTGGGCACACAAACCATTAGGATGACAATTTTTTATATCTATAAATTGAAATAGATTAAAAAATAAGTATACGCTTTCTGTCACCAACTAGAAGATGGAGCAGCAATGTGTTATGTCTTTATTGTCAGAAGTCTTGGTGGTATTAATACCTGATATCAAACACTATATTTTTAAGCGGCTACATTATAGAAAACAGAATTTCGGTGATAAGGAGAATTGAGATGAAGGAGACATTATTGTATTTGTTTTATCTGAGGCAGAATTCAAGGAAAATGGGTGCTCAGTGAGAAGAAAACTGCAGATTTTTTGTTTGGTACTGTGGGTTTTTTAAACTACTCTCTTACTATGATCTGTACATATTAATTCTCAGTATTCATAGGGAATGTTATTTAGGAAAGTGTCCTGGGTTCAGCAGTAGCAGTCATCTTTCTATTTCTTAGTAGCTGGTGCAGTGCTGTGTTTTTGACTTTCAGCCTGGGAACAGAGCTGATAACACTGATGTTTTTAGTTACTGCTCAAATGTTTGGTCTGGCCAAGGACTTTGCAAGCCTCATGCTCTGCCAGGGAGGAGGGGAAGCCGGGAGGAAGCAGAGTCAGGACACCTGACCCAAACTGACCAAAGAGGTATTCCATACCACAGCATGTCATGCCCAGGATGTAACTGAGAGTTACCCGGAAGGGCTAGTGGACTGCGGGTTGGACTAGGTATCGGTCGGTACTCGGTCAGGCTGGGGGGAGGTGAGTTATCAGTCAGCTGGTGCTGAGGTGTTGTATTCTCTTCCCTTGTTATTTCCTTTATTATTATTATTATTGGTGGTAGCAGTAGTGATCTGTGTTATACCTTAGTTACTAAGCTGTTCTTATCTCAGCCCATGTGGGTTGCATTCTTTTGCTTCTCCCCATCCCTCTGGGAGCAGGTGTAGGGCAAGAAGGGGGGAGTGAGTGAATGAGCTGCGTGGCTGGGTTTAAACCATGACAGAAAAGAAAAGATAGGAAGGTCTTTTAGGAATTTTGTGCCAAAAAATTGCTAGCTTATGGCTTGTGGGATCTGTAGATGAGTGCTGTAAGATGCTTAACTTTAAATGCCTTGCGAGCTTTGTGGCACATCATGTTGCCTGCATTTGTTATGTTATAGAGAGTTAAATGTTTCAATGAGCAGCTGTTATTTTCTTTTGTTCAGTAGAATATTATATTCCTATGCTTTTGTGTAAATGTGTATCTCTTCTCTGAAGCCTGAATATTCAAAAAAGATTTTACTTCATCTATTGCAAGATATTTCACTTAGCTTTTGAAAAATTTCCAGGGAAGAAATCTAAGTTTACCACATACAAATATTTGTATTCAAGTTACTTCTGCTGCAATCACTATGAAACACAGAGTCCTTTGCTCCAAGCTGTGGCTGCATTTACAGTGTAAAGTGACATGAGAATTTTTAATGAAGATAAGGAGGTGAAAACAGGAAATCATTCAATCTAGTTTTGTTCATTTCATTTTCTTGCCTCTGTTGCTTTAGGAGAGTGGAGAGGATGGCTTTACAGAGACTTACAGACACTTAGAGGTTTGAGTCTGTGCCCTGAAGGGGCATGGTTCAAAAGCTTGTATAGGAAAAGTGATCATACTGCATATGCCTCTTTATATATTTCAGTTCCTTTACGCATCGCCAGTCTTCTCACATGCTTATGTGCATTTTTTTTTTCCTTTTATGTACTTTTTTGTACCATTAGACTGACAAAACCTTCTATCTTCTCACTTCAAATTTAGAATGATATTTTTCCTTTTTTAGATATATGACAGAGGAGAAGCTCTGCTTACAAAAAGTAGACATTACAGGCAGATTTATTATGTAATAAGACTATATACTGAAGAAATGTGACCATTTACGGTATCCAGAAATCAAAAGAATCAGTCTTTGGTCATGCATGGTAGTCAAAGGTTTGTCTACCTTGTTTACAGCACAATTAACTGTTACACCAACATTTATAATGGCAAGCCATGTAATCCCCATGCAGTGTTTGCTCAAGGATTTGGAGCCTTAATTTTTATTAAGCAGGAAAAGACTGATTTCATTCGTTACAGCATAGAGCACATGTCATCATGTCATGGGTTGATGACATGGGTTTAACATTTATTAACGTTTAACATTTATGGGTTTAACATTGTCACCTGAAATATTCCAATTAAACCATTCCATAAGAAACTTTCCATAAAGGTTTCATAATGTTACTAATGAGTAATTTGTTACATCTTATAATAGAACCAACAAAGTCGATAAGGGTTTATATAGAAATAAGCATTCTGAATACTGTATTTAACTAGGAATGGAAGTTTTACTATATAACTGTGAATTTATCACATCAGTTGTTTATTTCAGGTCATCCAGAAACAATGGTAACTTTTCACTAGTCTAAATAACTCCTTTTCAGTCAAGAAATGAGCAGTGGTTGAATATAAGCCCTCTAAATTAAAATTTTCATGAAGTTGAATTGCTTGTACATGTGCTGCAGCACCAAGAACTGAGACATCATAATCTTGAATCTGTCTGGAGGAAGAAAGATTTACAAAATTTTTTTTGTTTGCCTTTTTTACCAATTCCCAATTTAATCATCAGACTGCATCCATTCTGAGCCTTTTTTTTTTGGTCATGAAGATCTCTTTATGCAAATGCATTAAATTTAAGATATTTTCTGCATTTACTATATGACTCTGCCCTTTTGTTGTAGTGAGAAGGATGACAATACTCATTAAGAATATATGACTTTAAAGTCTGGTGATGACATATTGTGATAACCATCACAGAAGGATCAGGAGATGGCAGTCAATCCAGGCCTGAGGAAATCTTAGGGCTTCAGAGTGATCGAATCTCTGCAGCCTTCCCTCCCTCAGACTATTCATCTCTCCTTTTGTCAGTGAGTGTAATGACACTAAGAACAGTACAAAAATAACCAATTCCTCTGGCATCTTGAGAAGTGTGGTTTCAAGATTCTTTTCAAAAAACCTTATTGCCTTATTCAAGACCTCAAAATTACATTCATGTTCACTCTTCAATTCTTTTATTTTTTTTTTTTTTCTGTCATGGTTTAACCCCAGCTGACAACTAAGTACCACGCAGCAGCTAGCTCACCTCCGCTCCTTCCCCCAGGTGGTATGGGGAGGGGAATCAGAAAAAGATAAAACCCACACGCTGAGATAAGAACAGTTTAATAAATGAAATTAAGTATAATAATAATTGTAATGAAAAGGAGAGGGGGAGAGAGAAGAATAAAACCCAAAGGAAAAAAAAAACGAGTGATGCCAAATGCAGTTGCTCACCACCCACTGACTGATACCCAGCCTTACCAAAGCAGTGACCAGTACTTTTTGGGTAACTCCATCAGGTTTGTAAATTGGGCATGACATGCTGTGGTATGGAACATCCCTTTGGCTAGGTCAGGTCAGCTCTCCTGGCTGTGCTCCTTCCCAGCTCCTCACTGGCAGAGCTGAGAGACTAAAAAGTCCTTGATCAGGTTAAGTGCTGCTTAGCAACAACTAAAACATTGGTTTGTTATCAGCACTGTTCTCAGACTAAAGCCAGAACACAGCACTGCACAAGCTACTGGGAAGAAAATTAATTCTGTCCCAGATGACACTAGAACACTTTCTTAGGACTGAACCGGGGATTGTACAGATCCAATCATCAGCTCCATTTCAGTACATATTTGTGTAAAAAGCTGGATCCAAATATAAGGACACCTCACTGCAATTGTTTCATGTTTCACCAGCTGTGTTTATCTAGGTAAAGATACCCTACTGGTTTAAAAGTAGTTGTTACGGAAACGCTATAGACTTGTTTCCTCCAAGTCTTCATGTTTTCTTTGTAAAATGCATTGGAAGGAGTTTTTGCTTGCTTACAGCTTCTTACTTTGATAAGCAATTGAACTGAAATCAATCATCTGTATTGCCCTATACTGCTCTGGTAAGTGACTACTGTGGTGGCATCTCCTTTGGCTCCAAATGTAATTTTAACACTGTTATCTAGTTTGCTTGTTAGGCACAAGACTCCAGTGGATATCTGACAGAAAGGAAAACCATGTGCAGACTGTGATCAGCAGGTGTAAAACATATGAAGCCTGAATGGTCTTGTACCTCTTCTTGTTTAGTATAAGGCTTATGTTCTTTGGCTGTTTCACTGTCTATTGCCACACTGTTTGTTATTTACAAAGGACAACAGTGGGTTCTCAGCTGAAGCTGAATACTGTAAGTGCTAATAAATACAAATAATAATTTTATGTCTTTTTTTTTTTTTTAAATGGGAACCATTCTGTGATAATGTGTCTCTATGTTAAATGAGTATATATTGATGGGGCTGTAATCCATTCATTATAACTGCCAAAGAACAATGCATGCTGCCTAACACATCACAGAAATAAGCTGTGTTATATGAATATTCTTTCTCTCCTAAACACATACTCTTTCCCAGTCACAGTATTACAGCAGAATCTGCCCTTGTGTTAGGTGCTACAAGAATATCTGGAAAAAAATCAGGATTGATTTTCCAGAGGTCCCAGCTCAAACCCAATAGTTCAGATGATGCATAGAGTAAATTCTAGCACATTTCTCTAATCTGTTCTTTGACAATATTTCTGGCTTTAAATTGTGCAGACTTTAAAGATGCAACTGAAGAATGCACTTGAGTACTTCAAGACACTGTTTAAGAAAGTGCTAATTAAAACCAATTTTGGTATATGGAATTGCTTTTTCAGTACAGATGAACCCTGGATAGAGGTCAAAAAGGATAAAATCCCCACCTTGAATGTAAGAAAAGCAGCTTGTGCTATTTGCTGCAGTCAGTTGTTTTCCATTTCAGGACAAGATATATACAAGCTGATAAAGGGAAAAGTAGTTAAAGTAACACTTGTATATATCTTACATACCTTACAATATCAGGTAGTTTTGGAATTTACTTCAACGGTGACATATATTCAGTAAGATTTGTTTGCAGTTGGTACAAAGTTTGAAGCAATGATGCACTTCAGCTGGTTTTGATAAATGATTCCTGCTAAAAAGAAAATATATATATATTTTTTTTAACAGAAAACTGGTCCTAAATCAAAGGGTTCCGCCACATCCCCAAATCTCTGTAATTGTAAGAAGCTCCTTTACCAACAACTGTAAGTCATTTTCTCTTCAGTGGAAAAAGAGGTTATGTTTTTCAAATAACATTTAATTTCCTTATCTAATTGCTTTGGCATAAACAAGATACAAAAGCTTTTTCTGCTTAAAAACTCCTAACAATTTAATTTCTATTTTACATCAAATTACAGTAGCTTTGAAAAGAAATAATGCATCTGCAGATGCTGCTGAATTGCATGAAATTAATTACTATATGTGCAAGTTCTCAGTAATTAATTCCACTGAGGCCTGTAAAATCCATTGTGAGCTGAATTACATGCTTTATAGTCTTTCCTTTTCTACCTGAAAATTGCTTTTAAGGCAAGTTAAAGAGTGGTAAAGAAAATATATTAAGGTCATCCAGAAAAATGCATTAGATTTTCTCTGTCATGCTCTTCATGAAAGGAATCAAACTGTTACTGAGCTTGTGTTAATACAGTGTCCAACTGTTTCTAAATTTCTTTCTGGGAAGTAATTATCTACTACTGATGTGATGAGCATTCAAAGTTACTGGTATCAGAGTTCAATCCCCACATAGGTTTTAATATAGTAAACACAAATGTTGCAGACTTCAGAGCTCATGACCACTTACAAGTGTTTCATGTCTTTTGTTTGGGCAAGCTGGGAAGAAGGAATGTTTCCAGAACGTATATCCTCCAGATCTGATGCTGCAGGTAAAGAAGGCAAAACAGTCCTTAGACTGTGAATCCTGGCAGTGCCTAGGTGTAAGCCAAGTGCTTGGTTGATCAAATCAGAAACAGGTCTTAGACATACAGAGAAGATATTAGGGAGCTATATAGAAATACCAATGTGGTTTGAAGCAGATTTAAGGTGAGAAGTAAATCTCATATGTTGTCTGCTACATTGTGCTCAAAATAATAGAAAAATGAATAAAACTCTCAGTCTCCAAACATGTTAATGCAGGTTGGTGCCTTCAGTCAGACACTCCCTCAGGAGAGCTTAGGTGGAAAGAAACTCTGAGAAGAGAGCAGTATTTTCTCTTCCTCAGGCACTGAGGATACGTGACTCAATGGCCTTTCTCCTTTTTGCAGAGCCATGGTATGTGTGCTTCTGTAACCTTTGAATCCAGACAGCAGCTGGGTAAATGCCAAGGAAAGCAGGATCTGCTTTCTAATCAGCAGACAGGCTACTGCATGAACAAGGCCAGTCAAAAACAGAAGGCAACTTTTTCCTCTATAACCTCAGTGTGCTGGTTACAGCAGCACAGGGTATGTAGATTCAAGTTCGGGACTTTTCCATGTGCATCAGATACAAGGTCCATGTAAATCATGTTTAGCTTTTCTTGGCTGAATTAAAGGGTAATTATATGGTTGATGCAGATTAGAAGCACGTCATAAAACTGCTTCTAATATTTCAATAACCATAATGAAATACAGTTTGGATATTTGGATTGCACAGGAATTTCTAACAGTGGATTTAAATTTTTTTACCATGTACCTGATAAAGAAACGTGTTCTTGCTAAACACATCTGCTTTCACAGCTACTTATGTTAATGTCTACGTTGTTAAAGGTGCCTATATTTTCCTGACATGGAGTGGGTTCCTCAGCCATGACTTATTTACTGTGCCCTGGAGTTCAGCCCACTTTTATTAAGAAATCACAATAGAGCAGGTGTGTTATCCCCAAATAACTTTGTGGTTACAGTATCACGTTGGGAAGTTCAGGATAGGGGTGGATTGTTTCTGTGTGACTTGTAAAACAGAAAAGACATCATCTTCTTCGTGCTCCTGAGAGTAGTAATGTGCCAAGGGCTCAACTCCAGTCAATTCTTCTTTTCATATTTGTCTCATTTTCCAGGGACAATTAATATGCATTGAGCTAAATAAAAGTAAATATGTCAGTCTTTGGCCCAGTTGCTGAATGATACCCTGAGTTGTGGGAAAATGTGATTCAACATGGTTATAATAGCAATCTATACAAAGTAGGTCTGTAGCAGAAAAGACTCCTTAGTCTGGAGAGAAAGGTAAGGGGACTTGGACCTACATTTACTATATTTATGTGAGAAGAGTAAACCTGGATGCATCAGGTGGGACTCCCTAAATAAAAGTATATAGTTTTATTTTTTTTTTCTTTCAGTTGACAAGCAAATGAACATGAGCTGACTTCGGTGTGTGCTCGCAGCCCAGAAAGCCAACTGTATCCTGGGCTGCATTAAAAGGAGCATGACCAGCAGGTCGAAGGAGGTGATCCTGCCCCTCTGCTCTGCTCTCGTGAGACCTCACTTGGAGTATCGTGTGCAGTTCTGGCGTCCTCAACATAAGAAGGACATGGAGCTGTTGGAACAAGTCCAGGGGAGTGGACTCCCATATGAAGACAGGCTGAGAAAATTGGGGCTGTTCAGCTTGGAGAAGGCTGCGTGGAGACCTCACAGCAGCCTTCCAGTGTCTGAAGGAGGGCCGGGGAGGGACTCTTCATTAGGGACTGTAGTGATAGAACAAGGAGGAATGGGTTTAAACTTATACAGGGAAGTTTAGATTGGATATAAGGAAGAAGTTCTTTACTGTAAGGGTGGTGAGGCACTGGAATGGGTTGCGCAGGGAAGCTGTGAATGCTCCACCCCGGCGGTGTTCAAGGCCAGGTTGGACAGAGCCTTGGGTGACATGGTTTAGTGTGAGGTGTCCCTGCCCATGGCAGGGGGGTTGGAACTAGATGATCTTAAGGTCCTTTCCAACCCTGAGCATTCCATGATTCTATGATTCTATTTGAGATGATCTGCAGTACCTAGAATAGCTGCACAAGGCTGGCAAATATGGCAGTGGACCAAAGGGACAATTTCACTTCATTAGACTTGCAGCTGGAGACCAAATGAAGCATCCCACCATGCCTGAAGTAGCCATATGTATGCAAATAAATCAGTCTCTCATTCTCATTTTGTCCTCTTTTTTTGTAGAATGTTTCCTTTATGTTTCCTTTATGACTTTCGCTTGAGACCTCAGACCTCAGCATGTAGCTGACAGAAAATATCTAATCTAAAACCCTCCCTCTCTTGGTTTGAGATATAAGTCCTAGATTTGTGTAGTAATATTGATGTTTGAGTTGCTTCAAATCTGTCTACCAGTAGGCACATAAACATTTATAGCACATAGGTTGCATACGTTAGTGATGATGAAGATGATGCTGGGACATAAATCGTGGTATTAGCTTCTTAGTCCCCTCATAGGATATGTCCCTAAGGACACATGCTTAAGCAAGGCTTTTGCAAAGTATCATACAACATTTTCAAAATGTCATTTTGCATTTTGAGATACTTTAATTTCCCCCTGCAAATATTTAGTGGATTAAATAATGTATTAAGAGTTAAATAATAACTGAATCTTTTTTGCTTATTTTAATTAAAATGTCAAAATACTCATAGAAATACAAATAATTTTTCAAGCTTATAACTTGGAATTGAAAATGACTTAATGGTTAAAATAAGCCTTTTTTCCGCCTTGATCCTCTTGTTTGTTTGTAATATGACCTTGGGCAAGTCATCTAAGCTTTCTGTACTTTGACTTCCTCATTCATAAAGTATTGTCAGACTTGTCTGGATGACTTATTGATCTTAATTAACATTTATTTATCTTTGTTAACATTGGAAAAGTGCTTTGAAATCCATGGATGGAAACTAGGATACAAGTACGTGGCATTTTCTGCTGCTAACAGATCAATTTTACCTGATGCAAGAGATGGATGCAGATATATGTCTATAAAACAGCTATTCTGGCCTCCTGGGAGCAAGTTAACATTTTTCCCTGAGAGGACTGATCTTTTCGTAGATTAGATAATCAAACACAGACACATTATGCTGGCAAGGTGTTTTAAAGGAGAAGCTTGACTGAAAGTAAAGATGCCATCGTGTAAACATCAGCACACTGTATGAAAGGCCTTGATAAAACTGAGAATTAAAAATAATGGCATTTAAAAAATGTGGGGATGACTGCAATGAATCACATTCTCCTCTCAGTAACACCAATGTAAAGCCAGAAGAGCTACAGTTTAAACAAAAATTGTTTAGCACAGGAGAAATTTCAGCTTGATTAAAACACATTTCCTAGAGGAGGTTTCTGTGGGTTTATACCCCATGAACATGAAAACAGAATCTGGGCGAGATACAGAATCTGTTAAATACTTTTAATTCTTTCCTTATGCTTCATAGAATCATAGAATTATAGAACTGTTTAGGCTGGAAAAGACCTTTCATGTATTTGAGTCCAGTCATTAACCTATCACTGCCAAGTCCACCACTAAACCGTGCCCCTAAGTGCTGCATCTACATGTCTTTTAAATACCTCCAGGGACGGAAAACCCATGAGTTCCATGGGCAGCTGTTCCAATGCTTCATAACCCTTCCACTGAAGAAATTTTTCACAATATCCAGTCAAAATCTGCCCTGGCACAACCTGAGGCCATTTCCTCTTGTTGCTTAGGAGAACAGACCGTGAAGATGGAAAGAAGGCCACAGCTACTTTTTTCTAACACGTAATTGTTTACTGAAAATGAAATCTAGCCAATTAATGCATCCTCAAACAAAACATTTTAAGATATGACCAGAAAAATACATTCATATTACCTTTTCCAAGCTAGCTAGCTGATCCCCCTGTTACTTACCCATGTGGGCACCAATGATCTGTCCAGGGGAAGCCTTAAAGATGTCAGGAGGGACTGAAAGGCCCTGGGGTGAGCCTGTGGGCAATGGGAGCCATAGTGGCATTTCCTTGATCTAAGAGAAGCGTTTGAGAGGGGTGGGGGGATAGGCCAATCCTGTAGCTGAACCTTGAATAGAAGTTGTGTCATAGATGGGGCTTTGTTTTTTACAAACACATGAACCTCTATAAAGGCTGAGAATGAGAACAATGGGATCCACCTGACAAAATGTGGCAAGAGTCTCTGCCAACAGAAATGTAGGGGAGGACTGAGACATTGTGGGGCAGTTCACAGCTGAAGAGTTGCAATGGACAAGTGCAAACTCTTCAGGAAAGACTGGAAAAGAAAATAGAGGCAGGGGAGTTAAGGGGAGGTGTTCTCTGCATGAAGTAGCATCTCAGATGTGGGGAGCTCTTGTAAAGGATGAACCGCAGGCTGGTTGAGAGCTTTTGAATCAAGACCAGAGAAGAGACAAGTGATAGTGGCTTTGTCATAGGAGTTCATGGTGGGAGACCCCACGTCCTGGGTGGGTAAGCAAAGTTTTCTTTAAACAACTCAGCAAAGTTTCTGGATTGCACTCAGTGGCAGAGCTGCCATTCAGGGGGTCCCAGACAAGGTGTAGAGGGGGTTAAAGGAAAAATGGAAAGCACTGCACTTGGAAAAGAAGAACCTTTTTCAGTGACAGAGGCTGTGGCTGCCTGGGAAAAAGCTCCTCTTAAAAGCACTGGGAGCTCCTCCCAAAGGACAGAGAGCTGCACAGGAGCCAGCAGCAAGCTCTTGGTGGCAAAGATGGCTAACAGTGTCGTGGGCACCTGCTGGACCTCCTCCAGAATACAGCATCCAGTTTTAGACAACAAAGTAAACTAGGATGAGTTAGCTGAGGCCACCAAAATATCTGGGGGCTGAGCACTTGCCCTGTGAGGAGAAGCTGCAGAAGCTGCAGCCTGAAGAAGATATGGCTTTGGAAGAACCTAGCAACAGACCTAGTACCTACATGGAGAGCACTGAGGAGACAGACCCAGGGTCTTCACAGTGCTGCCTGGTGAGAGGATAAGAGGAAAAACTGTAAACTGAAAGAAAGGCTCAGACTGGATATGTGGGGAATCTTTCTCATCATGAGGACAGCTCAGCAGTGGAACAGGTTGCTCAGAGATGTCAGGCAGCCTCATTCCTTGTATGGTTTTCAATATCAGACTAACTAAAGCTCCAAGCAACATGGTCTGATCCTTTGCCTAGCCCTGCTTTGAACGGGAGGCTGAACAGGTGTCCTGGGTTCAGCAGTAGCAGTCATTTTCCTCCTTCTTAGTAACTGGTGCAGTGCTGCGTTTTTGACTTTCAGCCTGGGAACAATGCTGATATTTTTAGTTGTTGCTAAGTAATGTTTACTCTGACAATAGAGGTAAAATGTTTACTCTGACAAAAGATCATTACATAAGTAACGTTTACTCTGATTTTGAGTCTCATGCTCTACCAGGGAGGAGGGGAAGCCAGGAAGAAGCAGAGACAGGACACCTGACCCAAACTAGCCAAAGAGGTATTCCATACCACAGCATGTCATGCCCAGTATATAAACTGGGGGCAGTTACCTGGAAGGGCTAGATCACTGCTCGGGTCGGGCTGGCTATCGGTTGGCGGGTGGTGAGCGGTTGTGTTCTCTTCCCTTGTTATTTCCCTTATCGTTATTACTATTGGTGGTAGCATCAGTGATTTGTGTTATACCTTAGTTACTGGACTGTTCTTATCTCAACCCGTGGGAGTTACATTCTTTCGATTCTTCTCCCCATCCCTCCGGGAGCTGGGGGAGGAAGAGGGAGGGAGAGTGAGTGAGTGGCTATGGGGTTCTCAGTTACCAACTGGGCTTAAACCACGACAGCTGGAGACCTCCTCAGGTCCTTTCATACCTGAATTACTGTGTGAGTCTGTGATTCTAATGAAGAAATTGTGATGAGAATACCGGGTTTTGAAGCTTTGGTATATTTTATCTATTCTTTGTGGGTTGTTCTATTATGCCCCTCACTCTGGAAAGCCGTAAAGTGACTTCAACGAGGGTCAGGCAGACACAGTAATTCAAGTGCCTAATTTCCACTGATTTCTAAGGGAGACAGGCACTTAGGTAGGTTTGAGGAATTTGGACTAAGGACCTCCCCTGTTTTTTTCCTAAGTATGCTATGTGAAGAAGCAATTTTTAGAAGAAATATATTTTGAGACACCTAATGCAGTTCTCCTTTGCTCATCTTTCCTAGAAATGAAGCAGCTGGTAAGAAGGAAATCAGCTTCCTAATCTTGCAGAACTCCTGAACGAGAAAAAAGAAATTAAAATAATACCTCTCCCCAGCGCTGTATCTTCGCCGCACCTGCACTCTCAACCAAGCATTCAGAAAAACTGTTTTCCTGAAACAATTTTCTGTTGATTTCACATCACAACACCATGTGAAAGAAAGAAGATCCTTTCACACCTGTATGTATCTGCCAGAGCGCACTCCATCCATTTGCTGCTCTTTCTCCTACAGGCAAAGCAATCAAGCCACTTACTAGGGAAAACAGTTTTCCTCGTCATCAGATATTAACAGGAATATCTTAAACTATATCTGCCACTTTGTGGGAGACCAATGTAAAGAAAATGAGACCAGCAGGAAAATTGCAAGACAGCAGTAGGAAAGCAGAATTAATTTTCTTACTTCATGTTAACTACCTTATTCTGTTTGGAGCCTACAAAGTAACTTTGTTGGGCTCGGGGGTTGTCATAAGTGAAAGGGTTTAAGAAACATTGTGTGTCCTGCAAACACCTTGGAAAATCACACTATAAAAAAATACTGTCATTTTGTCTAAATATTTTTCTCTTTTTGCTATTATTCATTGATTAAGTATGTTTAAAAGCGGGAAGATGGTGTGGGGAAAGCCACACATGGGGAATGGTTTAAGTATGTCTAAGTTCTAGAAGACTGCTTTTCTAGAAGACAGTATAAACTTCCAAATCAAAAAATCAAGATGCATGTTCAGTCATGGCTGAATACAAAGGTTAATACAGAGAGCTCTAGGAGGAGTATTCTGCTTTTTCTGCTTTGGGCATGTGAGAATAGAAGAAGCTTAAAAACAAAACCAAAAATAAAACCAAACCAACTTAGAAACAGCTTTAAGAGAGAGGCTGAAGGACATATTCTGTCAACAGTACAATGTGGCCCTAAGAAAAAGCACAAGAAGTAAGGTGATTGACAGAAAACCTTGGAAAGTAAGGTTTATTTTTCTCTGGAAACTGACTTCTGCATCTAGGGACTTTACACATTCTCTGTCAAAGTAGCAGAATGCATCAAATAAATCAAAAGGAATCAACAACTGACCTTTTCTTCTAATTGCCTTGTGTGAGCATGCAGGTCAAAAAGGTTAATTAGCATTACAAGCTGGTCCACTATTTTGGTAAAATGATTTAGATGTGGGAAGTTATGTTTCCTGTAAGCAGGTATGATCAGGGACTACTAAGCCCTATTCAGACAATGAATGTACTTGCTCCTGGCAATCTGAGAACAGATCTCTGGCTTGTTTAACCTGTCTTGAAGTTCATAGCATTGGAGAAGGTAAGGCAAATCTCATTAGTGTGCTGAAAGACCCTTAGCAGCCTCCAAAACTGGGAAGAATCTTGAGTGATTCACTCAGACAATAAACATCTCTTGTAACAGACAATAAACAACTCCTGTATCTGTAACTATCTTAAGGCACATAGTAAAATACTGAAAAATTTTAATGACTTTTTCTAGCTCCTTTCTGGATTCATCCCATTCAGTAGGGCCCTAATATTTAATAGTTTTACTTACTGAAAAGGAGAATGATATCTGTCCTACTCTGGGAGAAGATTAAGACTGGTCACATCAACTAGTGTATGTGTCATGCTTTTGCCAGCAGTCTGGCTTACAGAGAATGATGAAGGAGATAGAAGTGGAGTGTCCTGCAGTGGTTTCTGAAGCTAACAGCTGATTGCTTGAAGGAAGGAGTTTTCTCACTCTGTTAATGAGAAGTGTAGTGGTTTCCACCAGCAAACACCTCTGAAGGGTTTATAAGAGCCAGGAGGGACATGTGTCCACCTTCTAGGCCACATGTTCGGTCAGTGCATGCTATTACACAGAAATGAAAAAAATATGGGAGACAGAGATGTGACAGATGGCTGCTTATGGCAGAGAATGCCTTGAATATTCTGCCACGGCTTAAAGAAACCAAATATATGAAGTGACTTAATATAAACCATTGCCATCTTATTTTGTACTTTCAATAAGACTTTTACCTTTGTTTATGTTCCTTTATTTCAGATTTTCTGAAGCTATTAAATAGAACTACTTTGATCTGAACCATTTTAGAATAAAATGTAGTAAAATAACCACTAACAGCAGAATATTCATTGTAGGATTTAGAAATATTTTTTTCCTTTTACATTCAGAAGCACTGGTTTGAATAGTCCTAGCTTTAATTTTACAAAGCAACTATGTTAGAATCAAGTTAGGTAGAAAAAAATTATTTCCATCTCAGAATTCATTCCATGAGTGTCACGGAAGTTTCTGGACTCCAGAAAGTGGGATAAGCTGTTGTGCAGCATTTTATACCTGAACTTGCAAGATACAAATCTCTGTCCAAAAGACCACAGGTAGCTAGACTTCTTTCCAGTGATTTTACTTGTGCACTTGATCTAGTACTTGTTTCAAACTGACTGGCTGTATATATACCCCTAATAGTTCTTCTTCAACGATCCTTGTGATGTACGTGTGAATTAAGGCTTATTCTTGTGGAGCAGAAAAAAAAGGAAAGCTCATAATAGCAATCTTAAAGGAGAAAGGGTGAAAATGGTGCAGAGGTTAAGAAGTTCACAATTACAATGTATTTGCTGTATACTTCTGCCTTCTTTGTTGTGGTACCTCTCCCTCTCTCCATGCAGATGTTATCCAACAGATAACATTATTTCATGGATAATTTTTAGATACACCCAAAGAAATTACTTTTTTTTCTTTTTTTAGATATTGATATTTGAAGGATGATCTGGTAGATCTCTGTTTATGCATTATAGTGGAACCACACATTTACTATTGAGACCCTTCTTGCATGTTTGTTCTATCCATGCTTCATTTATATAAGACAGAGTCTACCCTACCTGCACTATAAGTAAATTTATTTAGAAATCACCCTTTCTGGTGAGCAGATACTCAGTTATTCATCTGTGGTTCCCTGTTACATTAATTGTATCAGAGTAATCATGAAATTTGCATGATTAACCAACTTATACACAATGTAAGCAGTATAGTAAACACATGAAACATCACTACAGGATATTTTGAATTCTGACAAGTTTATAATTTTTTTTGTCTAAATTAAAATTAAAGACCAAGTTTTAATGAATTTCTGGCACAGACTGAGAGCTTAAAATGAAAAAAAAAATTAAGTACTGTATGGAACAACTGTACAATTCAGAGACCATACGCAAACTGTCACTTTGACAGATGCATTCCCCCAGTCTATTATAATGACAATTTAATTGAGAAATAAAAGATCCCAGGTTTAGTTCCCTGATGACTTTCCAGATTCCTATAGTGTGACTAAGAAATAAATCTTGGGGTTTTTTTTGTTTTTTTTTTTCCAATAACTTCTTCTGTATTTATGGTTCTTAGACCTTGTTCTTAAAACTTGGAATGGAGCTTCTGGGAGACTTTTATGTTTTTCTCAGCAGTTTGCCAATTTATGCTATACACCCTCTGGTAATTTCATTCACCTGATCGACTAAAAGCATGTCTGCCAGAAGTGTAGGCTGAACATTATTTGCTCCTAAGTGTAATCAATGAAGCCCTCACCTGAACTGGTGATGGTGATTTGTATCATCTCATCCAGTTATCTGAACTGGCAACATTAAATGTGATCAATGCAAAAATAAAAAAAAATTGCCTGTGTTTCCAGGGCTATCACTGTGTCTGAAGCTGTACAATGTGTGCATAATATTTTATTTCCTTACATGGTTCCTTCCTTTCCCCAGGAATCAATATTGGCACAGTCACTTTAAAAGGCATAATTGAAGGTCCTTGGTATGTAGTGCAAATTGGTCACTAGTGCCAACCTATCTAAAGTTGTGGTACAATGGAGAAAATTAACAGATGAATCTTACTATGGAATTCTCATATTCAGTCACATTGAAATCTCTACTAATTCATGACTAATTCATTCATGTTTGGAAATAATATTCCCGATATGCTTTCATATTTCTTCATGGGCTTCTCTATCACAACTGATTTGTCTTATAGAGGAAATCTGGAGGAATTCCTTCTTAGATATGGGACAAGCTTAGCACATATAGTTTGAAAAAAAATGTCAGGAGCTAATCAGATAAAAGATGAAACCTGTCATAACCAGAAAATGCTTTGTGTAAGTGTACTACCAGAAACCTAGCAAACTCTCTGCTAATCTTCAGCCTGTTTCAGAAGACCTTACACTAAAGTTAGTCTCACATGTTATTAAACAAAGAAACTAAACTAAATTTGCTTTTTGTTTTGTTTATGTTATGCTGCTGATGTGGCTATGATTGATAGTTTAAAGATGTAAGTGAAGCAAGACTTGTCAGAAAGATAATCTCTGGTACGAGAGATACAGGTATAGCAGGAATAAAACAGAGACCTCTCTATGGTCTTAAAAATAAAAATCTGGGAACAAAAATATATAGTTTTACTTTTTAATAATTATTTTTCATATTAGTGGACACTACTTAAACAAACTCATTAGGGAATGGAATTTGTTAGCACATTTCAACTTTTACGGTATTACACCTAAAGCAAATTTTAGTGTGTCTCATAAGCAGCAGGTACCTATTTCTCTCTCTGTCATTCCAGGGTTAATAGCACCTTCCTCTTCCTCCCCTTCCTCCCTCTTTTCCTTAAGTTCAAATCACCTCTTTCTCTCAAGCTAATTATTTAAGAAAATCAAGCTAAGCTTAAACCAACTCGATTCTAAGGCCTTTGTTGCCTTTGTCCCCAACCCAAGAAATGAATTGTCTGCCTGAAAGCCATCCTTCTTCCTAACTATGGAAGATTTCTGGTTTTTTTGTGTTCTTTTTTTTTTTTTTTTAATAAACGCAGTGCTCTGTCCAAGAAAATCTCATGACCTTCTGTCTTAACATTTTTAATGCTGTACTGACAATTCAAACCAAAATAATTTCTAGTTTCTTTCTCTGTTGCTTTGTAGTAGATGCTTCTTGAACAAAAGAAAATAAAATTGCTTTCCTTTCAGAATGAAGCAGTCTGTGTCCTTTCAAAGTGATGTGTCCATTTCTCTCTACTTCTGTTTATTTTGTTTTGTTTTTCTTTGGAGGACAGGATATTTTGTGGGAAAACCTCAACATAGGGTCTCAATCTACAGGTAAATTCATCTTAACAAAGACCACAGACACACTTTAATACTAACTTTCTTTAGCACTTCACAGTGTGTATGTATAACGATCCTTGAAAATTCTGTCTTTCTAATTTGTGTTTCTTCTGTGAGGAAGTGGGAGAAATGGGAAAAGCAGATTGTTTTGATATGGTTTTGGTTAAACAAATTGTTGTGATAACAGAAAATACTACTAAAGAGCAAAAATACTTTAAAATAGTCTATGAATTGCTAATAAATCTGCTTTCAGTAATCTTTACTGCTCTGCTTAGTGCACAGCGGTGTTATCTTGACAATTAATAGCAAATATAAAATATTTCTTATTGACAAGAATGTTTTTAGAGTTGCAAATACCTTATTTACTCTTTAATGAAAGGCAACATTTGCCTTTCAAAAGAAAGTGCCACTTGGTCCATAAGAATTATGACTCCATAGGCACAATGAAAACTTTTAATTCTTTGCAATTGACCTTTGAAAATAAACTATATCACCAAGCTATTCACACCACAGAATTTATACCTTGAAAGGATACTTCCATTGTAGGGTTTCAGATCAAGCAGAGAAAGTCTTGGGTTGGATCTTGTGGCAATCAGACCAATGACAGTTTCAATAACAATTTTTGTGATGAAAAAGTTGCTTTCTATGACTGAATTACCTGTACCATTTTTCAGTTAAGAAACACTTGGAATTATTTCCTATCTCTCATTAGCCCCTCCACCTAATCTAATATGGCACGCATATTTTCATTTTATTCTTATCTTAAAGCCTGATTCTGGAATTATGATCTAGCTGTGTATCATTTGATAAGCATTATATATTAATCTTTTCTGGATTTTTGTAATATAGTCATCTCAGTGATGTTTCTGGGTATCTAGTGGGTACCATCTGTCTGGAAAGATGATCACATATAAAGCAATGAGATTTCTTTTTGGTTGAAGCTTCAGTTTCCACAAGCAAGACAAGAAGATTCTTACAGCAAAACTTTTATAAAAGTACATAAAAATGTACTGTAATAAAGTAGAAGCAAGAGGGCTTACAGCAAAACTTTTATAAAAGTACATAAAAATGTACTGTAATAAAGTAGAAGCAAGAGGAAAATTCATTGTCTGAACTTACATTGCTAAAAGTTGTTAAAAAAGGCATTAACTCTCATGCAGTTAAAGAGTTTACATGGATTCAATTTTTTTCATGTGCTTTAAATATTTGGGCTTTCTCAAAATTACCTGAAACAGTAAATTATTCCTTCTTTTAGATCTTGTGGTTTAAGCCCAGCTAGTAACTCAGAAAAATGCACCTGCTCCCTCACTCCTCAGTTCTTCCCCCCTGACCCCAGAGGGATGGGGAGGAGAATTGAAAGAATGTAAATCCCCCAGGCTGAGATAAGAACACTCCAATAGCTAAAGTTTAATACAAAACTACTACTACCACCAGCACTAATAATAATAATGATAAGGGAAATAAGAAGGGGAGAGAATATGAAACTAAAAGGGGAAAGGAAAAAAAAAAACACAATAAACCCAAGTGATGCACAACATAATTGCTCAACACCCACTGACCAATACCCAGCCTGACCCGAGCAACTGTCTGCGCCTTCTGGGTAACTCCCCCCATTTTATATACTGGGAATGACGTGCTGTGGTATGGAATACCTCTTTGGCTAGTTTGGGTCAGGTGTCCTGTCTCTGCTTCCTCCTGGCTTCTTGAGCCCCTCTTCACTGGCAGAGCATGAGACTGAAAAGTCCTTGATTGGAATAAACATTACTTAATATCTGAAAACATCCATGTGGTTTCAGCATTGTTCCCAGACTAAAGCCAAAACATAGCACTGGACCAGCTACTAAGAAGAAGAAAAATAACTGCTACAGCTGAACCCAGGACAATCTTAAAAGTATTTTCCAACCTAGCTGGTTCTATGATTCTATCATGATTTTATTTTTTAACTATCTGTGTTTTGGAGTTAGTTAGTTTTCGTGGGAGGTATCCCTGCCCATGGCAGAGGGGTTGGAACTAGATGATCTTAAGGTCCTTTCCAGCCCTAACGATTCTATGATTCTATGATAATCACCTAGATGATGATGCACAATAAAGGTGGCTTCATGGGTTTAGTCTCCACCCATTTCCTAATACTGTTGTGTAGAATCATAGAATCAATCATAGAATGGTTAGGGTTGGAAAGGACCTTAGATCATCTAGTTCCAACCCTCCTGATGTGGGCAGAGACACCTCACATGTTGCCCAAGGCTCTGTCTAACTTGGCATAATGGAGCATTTGCCACTTCTCTGGGCAACCTGTTCCAATGCCTCACCACCCTCACAATAAAGGATGTCTTCCTTGTATCTAAACTGAACTTCCCCTATTTGAACCCATTACCCCTTGTCCTATGGCTACAGCCCTTTATAAAAAGTCCCTCTCTGGTTTCCATGAATGAGCTTGTTTTAAATCACAGTCATCAAAGGTAAAAAAAAAGTGACTACACTGTATTAATCTTGTAACTTGATCTCAAGATGATTTTGCTGAGCATACAAAATGTTAAGTAATGGAATAAAGATGGATCATGTAACCTTCTGCTGGACAATAGAAAATACTAAAAAAGAAAAATATTCAACCCTGCCTTTTAAACTCAGTATTCTTCCTCCATGGCAATATAATATTCCAGAGGAGACAGATTAATGAAGTGTTTTCACAGCATATTGCTCAAAAAAACAGTTTTTATCAAAATAGAGTCTGAGCTAGTGAAACATCAACAAGGGCAAGTGTAGAGTCTTGCATCTGGGAAAGAACAACCCCATGTACCAGTACAGGTTGGGGGTTGACCTGCTGGACAGTAGTGAAGGGGAAAGGAACCTGGGGGTCCTGGTGGATAGGAGGATGACCATGAGCCAACAATGTACCCTTGTGGCCAAGAAGGCCAATGGCATCCTAGGGTGCATTAGAAAGGGTGTGGTTAGTGGGTCAAGAGTGGTCCTCCTCCCCCTCTACTCTGCCCTGGTGAGACCACATCTGGAATATTGTGTCCAGTTCTGGGCCCCTCAGTTCAAGAAGGACAGGGAATTACTTGAAAGAGTCCAGCACAGAGCTACAAAGATGACTAAGGGAGTGGAACATCTCCCTTATGAGGAGAGGCTGAGGGAGCTGGGTCTCTTTAGCTTGGAGAAGAGGAGACTAAGGGGTGACCTCATCAGTGTTTACAAATATGTAAAGGGTGTGTGTCAGGAGCTAGGTTTTTTTCAGTGATGTCCAGTGATATGACAAGGGGCAATGGGTGTAAACTGGAGCATAGGAGGTTCCATGTGAACATCAGGAAACATTTCCTTACTGTGAGAGTGACAGAGCACTGGAACAGGTTGCCCAGGGGGGTTGTGGAGTCTCCTACATTGGAGATATTCAAGGCCCGCCTGGAGAAGTTCCTGTGTGATGTACTGTAGGTTACCCTGTTCTTGCAGGAGGGTTGGACTAGATGATCTTTTGAGGTCCCTTCCAACCCTTAGGATTCTGTGATTTGCAATACAGATGAAGTTCACACATACAAAAAAAGAACTTAAATGAGAATGTTTTTATTATACTGGTCAAGGAAATCCTAATTGTAGTGGGTTTACAAGCTAAATAAAACTTACTTGTTTTATTGCAGATAACACATATTAAAACAAGACCATAACCTAGGATTTGTAGGAAGATAGCCTTAGTAGCACTTACCTTAAAAAAAAGGGAACAGAGGAAGTCCAAAGATACAGGAATGAAACCAGGATGCTTATTCCTCCATTATATACTCCTGAAGGGCAACATGAGAAAAAAATATTCTAAACTTTTCAGCTAGGTTTCTGGCTTCTGTCTCCTACCCGCTACCTTTAGACGATTTGTTACAGCAGGGCTCTAGAAGTGATCCTTGAAAAATTAGTATGCTAGCTTGTTCATGCTGAGCTTGTTTCAGCACATTTGAAGAAATGTTTCCTTTTCTTTAAGTGCCAGGAGGGGTCAATTTTAGTTCAGTGGGCAATTTTAGGTTCACTGAGGAGTAGCTTGGAGATACGCATCTTTTGGTTATGCAAAAGTTTATGTGGGTTTATCAGAGAAAGTAAAATTAAGCAAGTAAGCAATGGCATTAACTGTCTTAATTCTTGTAGCAGGACTAATCACGTTGTATATTAAGTTGTATTATTGTTCAGCAGGAAGAGAACTTTCCATCAATCACTAAGGATAAATTTGGGTACAGAAAGAAGTATATCTGGTCAGAGAGAAGTAAGCAGTAAAACAATCAAGATACATTCTGGATAAAGCAAGTAACATTAATGAGCTACATAGAAATGACCAAGTTTTCAAGGGAAGTTTTCGGTGACTTCAAAAAATAGTTTTCTGTGACTTGAACTAATAATTTTTTAACAGTAAGATTCTAATTGTTATGATTCTTCATATCTACAGCATTAACTTAATGAATTTTACTTTTTTTCCTCTGATTTATAGAAATACTGTACTGAAGAGCTGTATATCCATTTGACTCATTAATCCTTGTTTTCACATATGATGCACAAATAAAAGCATAAATATTAAAATTAAATATAAATGGATATATATTATATATGCTTTTAGCAATGAACATTTGATTTCCTTGTATGGACTAATAATTTTTTACTGCTAAATAAACTTAAATTGAACATATTGGCATTTTCAATTTCTACTAAGTACAGCATTTGGCTCTGTAGAGCAATAAAGGGTCATATATCATATGCTGTAATTGGTGAAATTTTAGTTAAACTGTTTCAAAATGACTTAAGTATACATCTGCTATTTCACACAAAAAAAACCCAACAAACCCCTTCATTATCTTATTCAAAAAAACCAAGAAATACTTCAGAGCTCAGGTGCTCTTACATTCCTTTTTCCTGTGGAATTGTAAAAATGTATGCAGAAATAGAATCTGACAACCCTTTGGTTTAGAAAGTTAATATGCTTATCTTCTACCTTTGATAAAACAGTGACTTAGATGTTAATTAACCCTGTTTTATCTTAAGCTATATTATATGCACATGTATAGAATCATAGAATCGTTAGGGCTGGAAAGGACCTTAAGATCATCTAGCTCCAACCCCCCTGCCATGGGCAGGGACACCACACACTAAACCATGTCATCCAAGGCTCTGTCCAACCTGGCCTTGAACATTGCCAGGGATGGAGCATTCACAGCTTCCCTGGGCAACCCATTCCAGTGCCTCACCACCCTCACAGTAAAGAACTTCTTCCTTACTTCCAATCTAAACTTTCCCTGTTTAAGTTTAAACCCGTTACCCCTTGTCCTATCACTACAGTCCCTAATGAAGAGTCCCTCTCCAGCATCCCTATAGGCCCCCTTCAGATACTGGAAGGCTGCTGTGAGGTCTCCATGCAGCCTTCTCTTCTCCAGGCTGAACAGCCCCAACTTTCTCAGCCTGTCTTCATACGGGAGGTGCTCCAGTTCCCTGATCATCCTCGTGGCCCTTCTCTGGACTTGTTCCAACAGTTCCATGTCCTTTTTATGTTGAGCACACCAGAACTGCACACAATACTCCAGGTGAGGTCTCACAAGAGCAGAGTAGAGGGGCAGGATCACCTCCTTTGACCTGCTGGTCACGCTCCTTTTGATGCAGCCCAGGATATGGTTGGCTTTCTGGACTGCAAGTGCACACTGAAGCCGGCTCATGCTCATTTTCTCATTGACCAGCACCCTCAAGTCCTTCTCTGCAGGGCTGCTCTGAATCTCTCCTCTGCCCAACCTGTAGCTGTGCCTGGGATTGCTCTGACCCAGGTGTAGGACCTTGCACTTGGCATGGTTAAACTTCATGAGGTTGGCATCAACCCACCTCACAAGCCTGTCAAGGTCCCTCTGGATGGGACGTGTGTATATACACACACTTGTTCCGAAGTGTATATACTCTGTCATTCACTCTTTTTCAAACTGTCCAGTGTTATCTAGGAACCACACTCAGTTTTTTCCAATGCTTATTGAAGTTCTGTTATCAGAAGTTTTCATGGAAATATCCTTAGAACCTGGGAAAAGCCTTGGCCACCTGCAACCCAGAGGGACCTGAGGAGGGTCTTTTTAAAAGCATAGTCAGTTTTCTGAAACATATGCCTGCAGCCATACTATATTTTCCTGAATATTTTCAGTCTCCCATATGGGCTGTTAGCTTGTAAACAGTTCATAATTTCATTATAAAACAGGGTTAGCAAGGGACCAGGAAGATCTGATGGGTTAAATCTGAACCCCATTCACATGCTGTCCACACACTGCTTTGCAGAAGAGGCTTCTCCAAGTGCTGCAAAACCAGTGCTCGGGCTGCCTTCTAGGACACTTTCCCTTGTTGAGTATGCAGGCAAAATTTTCCTGTTTGTCAGAAGAATGAGGTAAACCTGATTAGATTTGTTCTCTGTCTGGGAGCAGGAAATTAACTTTGGAAATGATTTATACGTCTTGCCTGGGGTGGGACTTCTGCCACTCTCAGTTCAATAGTTCATTGACTTGGCAGTTTTGACAGAGTTCTCTTCCATATTTCTAATGTGTAATAGTTAGGTGTAAGGGATGAAAATGAGGTGGAATTTTTAGATTATATTAGCTGAATTCTTACATTGAGGTTGCGGTGTGGTTTTCTTCTACTGTTATCAGAAAAGTTGGTCTGAATGGGGAATTATGGCAAGGAGAGCTATGCCTGCATTAGTGTTCAGTAAAGGAGATTTGAAGAAGGATACAATTAGGGATGAAGACCTGATGTTCCACGCATGTTTTGAGGATTTTCACTTTAGACTAGCTTAGTCTGCTCTTTAGTCTTCTGTCATGGGGAATGCTTTTCCCCATGCTTCCATTTTGCCATCATAGGCAAAGGAGATAGGTTATAATCCAGATCTGCTTCATTTCTGTTCAAGCACAGAAATTTTGAGTTTGTTCAGCTCCATTCATTATATTTCCATGCAACATGCTGGTTTTGAAAACCAAGAAATATCCAGAGAAAAAGAAAGCATAATTATAGACTCATAGAATAGTTTGGAAGGACCCTTCAAGATCATCTAGTCCAACCTATCTGCTGTGAATGGGGACATCTTCTACTAGATAAGGTTGCTCAGAGCGCCATCCAACCTGACCTTGAATGTTTCCAGGGATGGGGCATCTACCCCCTCTCTGTGAAACCTGTTCCAGTGTTTCATCACCCACATAGTAAAACTTTTCTTCCCTATATCAAGTCCCTCCCAACAGCTGCCTAACTTCCAGCACCACCACCACTATACCCAGTCTGATGGCATCCCCTATCTGGCTGGGAGACACTTAAGAACTCTTCTAGAATATGACTTATTTTACACCAAAACAGTGTAAAAGCATGGAGAAAGATCAACTAGGCTAAAGAAACTGTGGTTGTGAAGCTGTGCGGTCATGTAATTTGTAAAAAGATGACTTTGTACACCACTTCCAGAGGAAGCAGCTTGTTGGTCTGGGATAAGAGGAATTAATCCCAACACCACCTTTTGATACTGCTTTTTCAGTGGTGTCACAGGTCTGGCATTTCAGGGTTTACCTTTTAAATAAAATCACTTTTCTTCCCATCAGTCACACTATCTAGTCAGTAACATTTATTTTCATTTAGTCAAAGTCTTCCTCTGATTAAAGCAGTCTATCTTGTACTATTGCCTCTCCCTTTCAGGGGGAAGGAATAGCAGAGTTACTTCTTAAGGGAGGGTAAGCCATGAGCTGAGTAAGCAGGGAATGTGACTTTAATGATCAGACCAAAATTGAGCAAGACTGGTGTGGTAATGGGGGAAGGTCCATTCACAGTCCTAGACAAGGTGAGGTAATGAGTCATGTCCAGGGTCCATCCAGGAAAAGCAGGAGATAAATCTGGAAATGTGGGTACAGCACAGCTCTGAGGGATATCTAGGAGATGGGCCTGGGAGCAGCCCTGCTGTGGCATCTCTGATGCAGTGACTGATAGCCCTGGCCTGGGCTGAAGTGGGGCTCTGGGCTAAAGGCAGCATGGGTGAAGGTCCTGGGGATCTGGACAGGGACAGAAAAGGATGGTAACACCCTCTGAGAGTCTTTAGTGAAGACAGCTTTACCAAACATCACCTCACTCCATTGACAATTGTTTTGATTGCATTTAAGCTATTCTCAATGCTTATTCTCTGTTTCTTCTGCAAAAGTGATTACATTTTCTTACTATGAATGGAGACGGGCCAGTACTGAACATTCCATCTGAAATTTCTTGATCTCTGAAGAAAGAAACATGTATGCCTACAAGTCCTGCATTTACGATCACTCCTCTTTGTCATTATATTGTACGTTAATCCTAGTGCTATTTCATATATAGCCAGTAACATAACTCCATTTTGAAATCGGGTTTAAATGTGGATTAGTTACTTACTTATAAAATCCAGTTGTTTCAGCTATTTGCCTATCGTATACTATGTGCAACAAAAAAGGAGATTAGTATGGATTCCTCTCCAGGGACAGGACCCTATATCATGACCATTTCAGTGTTTGACTTTGAAAACCTTCATTCTACATTGGAAAAGGCTGTAGTACAGGAAGCTAACATAGCAGTGGTCGTCTAATATAACTTGATAGGTTCATTGCCCTCCACTCAGCTTGCCATGTCCCCACTTGGTTCTGAGATAGGGTTCTGACCAAGCAAGAGGAGGCACTGCACAGTGAGTTTGCTGAGCTGGAGTACCAGTATTTGGAGAATAGAAGGGGAATGCTTTATCTGAACTCACTCTCTTTAAACCCAGAAATATTTCAACTTACTTTCCTTCAAGTGCCAAACACTAGAAAAACTATTTGAAGATGTAATTTCTTGTTCAATTATCTCTTGTCCCTTCAACTAGGTAGATTTTCAGTGGTTTGTTCTGCCTTTATATCACTGATTAAATTTTAATGTGTTTATGCTTCATTTTGCAAATATGCAATAAAATATGCTTTTTGTTAAGCAAACCCCAACACTTCATATTTTCCAGCTTTGTGCAATGCTCCTGATATGAACAGAGGCACTTCACAGAATTTCTGGGTCATACAGCAGCCAAGCTACTTTTACCACTAATAGGGATGAGACAGTAAGTTATACTCTTTCATGTTTAAAATTTAACAATCAAGAAAAAAGCAGAATGATATAAGGTTTAGAGGAACAAAGCACATAAACTGTGATGCTTTCTTTCAGAAGAAAGAAGAAGGATAATAAAACTCTGCAGTTCCTATCAGAGAGGAGGAAAGATTTTTTCCTCTTCTATGTACAGGGTAAACTTACGGTGCTATTGCACAGCCAGAAGATTTTCTTTGTACTTGGAATTTCCCAGGCAAGGTTTTGTTCTAAAGGGGGTTCTTTTAACAAAATATACAGACTGGAAGGAGGGGGACGTGTTAAAGACAACATGAGGGAATAAACTAAGTATGGTTGACTGGGTGTTGAATATTTATAACACAGCCAGTAGCAGCTCCCTTTGGGCCACTTGTTTACCGAGTCTGGTGAATTTATATGCTGTGACAGGGCACATAGTTCTAAAAAAAGCTATAACATCAGATATGGCTGGAATACTTGCAGGCTCTAAAGCTTCATCCACTAAGACTGTGTCTTTCTTGAAAGAGACAAATTTGGGGTACCTTTCCTGCTGAAAGTGTTTAGGACAGATAGCTAAAATGGAAGATACAGAAGGCTAAAAAATGGGATCTAACATTTTGACAGAAAGGTTCTAACCTTTACTTCCCAGATTATGCCAGGTCTTATCCTGGAACCCATTTCATTAAGCAAGGCACTAATCCTGACAGCCTGTTGGACATCACATTTCTGTCACTTTTTGCCTTCACTGATACATGATGCAGAAAGAAGCATTTTGTTCTTGAGGCCCAGTACACAATCTGGGCTTGCATCAGTCATAATGGCAGAAGCAGAATGAAATTAAATTTACCTTGGTGTGGGATCAAACATCACATACCTTTGACCAGGATTTATGAATGATTGTCCATCCAGGTGGCAAGTGAAATATTTTTTTCTCACGTCCCTACTATCTGTACAGTAAATTGCCAACAAATCTTGTGCGGCCTTTCAAAAGCAGGGAAGATCAATCAGGGGAAAAAAAAATAATTAAAAATAACCTTTAAAAAAGAATAGTTTTGAAAAATGTAGCATGGTTGCACAACAGATTCAATTTGTATGAGATTGTGCTGTCAGAAAGCTCTTCCACCCACAGCTTGTTCAAATACAGCCAGGTCAGATAGTAAACTTGTGGGGAGATATAAGTATTATCTGCAAGAAATTTCATGAATGGCCTGTGCTGAGGTGGGGGTTGTATTTTGGAGGCTTTCAGCTTATTGCTCATCCCAGGCATCATCTGGAGGGCAGCTGATGAGGGCATCCTATTTTCAAGCCATTTGATGCATGTCTAGGTAGAGGTGAACACTACTCCAGCCCGTGTTGAGCACAGTGAGTTGAAGAGAAAAGAAACAGAGCCTCCTCTCTATTCTCTTTCATCTCGTCCTCAAACTGGCCCAGTGGATGAGTGGAGGTCCTTCCAAATGTTGGTGATCTACTCTAGAGGTACAGTGTGAGCTAGTGATGGGCAGATACAGCAGCTGCCAACAGGCACAGAGGAATGGTAAACAGTATCTGTCTGAGAGCAAAGGAAGAGTGAGGAGGCGTTGCAGGGAGCAATCCACTGACTGGTGTGCTTTGGGGTGACAGGGCAGTGTGCCACTGCTGATCATGTGCTGCAGCTCCAGAGTTGAGCAGGTGGCAGAACTAGAGACAGACTGCCAAGCAGTGCACGTAGTTTGATGACCACACTTGATGATTCTGTACTGGTTTTATATGTGTGCCATTGGAAATGTGATTTTTTTTTCAAAAGAGTCTTCAGAGGAAGTGCTCTGTCATTCAGGATTTTTATATTTTTGCTGGCAATTACAAAAGTCCCCTTAATTGAAACAAACAACACTCTGTCCTTCATGGGTCTAAAATGTGCGTGAAGTCATGAGATTTTAAACTGATATTGTTTTAATGATGTTTAAAGAGAGGACAAAGGTGTGAAATCTAACACAAAGAAATCTCTTATGCCACCAATATTGTAAAAGTAATGTGCAAGTTCCTATTCTTGGAGGCAGGCTCCTGAAACTTACTCACAAAGAAGGAAATAATTCACCACTTCAATGTGTGTTAAAAAGTCTGCCCCTTCCTCTTCTGATTCATCAAGGTAGCTCAATGAACAGGGCCATCTGATAGCCTAAGACTAGGGCCTGCTCAGTACACTATAAACTCCTATGAGCAGTAGGGGGAAAAATGAGCCAAGCAGAGACTTCAGGCATTGGTAAAATTCATCCTTAATAGAGAAGAATGGCTGCCCAGCACAGATATGTTGTGAAAATGCTTCAGCATTTTTCCTTTATGCTTTATTAATGTCACATCACATTTAAATTCTGCTACGACAGCGAACAATGTAAAATAGTTTACATCCAATATGAATTCAGATCAACACATTTAGAGAATCATACTGGATATGGAAATGACCTCAGGACTCTATGTGTTAGCTACACAGAGTGCTGCACGCTTCTCTATTACCCTGACATTTCAGTGTCAGCACTGGCCTGCTACGTATGGCTGAGGATGCATCTTGGTGGTCATAAAATCTAACTCCTTGAAAAAGGCACTTTGGAAAGAATTATTTAGATAGTTCAGTACATTTCTAGCTTAAAGAAAAAAAAGTTGATTTTTTTTTTTTTTTAAAAAAAAGAGGGATTCACATAAAAAGAAGTGAAAATTGAAAATCAGTGAAAAGCTGAACCAAAATCGTTGCTTGCTATATTTGTTTGGGGAGTAGTAAAAAGAGAAATGATACGTACGTCCTTAATGTGTGAAGCAGATGTGTCAAAGACATAAGCTATCTCAAATTACCTGTGTAGTACAAAGTACCAAAACAAACCCCCCCCTCTTCTGTACTTCACTGAAAGTGGAAGAAGGTTAGCACTTCTCATCAGTGGGTGTGGAAAACCATAGCCATCCAGAAGCCAGGGGCTTTTCCCCCAGGTTACATTTTTCTGCATAAAGCTAGAGAACAGTGTGCTGTAAATTAGTTAACATAGACTGCAACAATCCTGGGGGTTTCAGTTCAGAGAAAGATGACTGCATTGGCCGGGCTGTTACCACCTGAAAGCCTCAGCTCTGGTTTAATAGTTGGTAGCACAGAAGGAGCACACCGATTTGCAGGATTAGCAGAAAGCGCAACTCAAAAGAGTATAGCCCACACATTCACTCAAGAGTATCGGACATTTCCAGGTTTGGAAGAGAAAGCTTGTTTGTTTATTCTGGTTGGTTTGTCAGCTTTGTTCTCCAAAATTTCCAGTCAGTCACCTGTGCACAAAAGTCACAGAATTATTTATTTACTAAAACCATGCATTTCAAATACTACCACATTTTGGCATATTAATTTATAATAATATATAAGTTTGCTATTCTACTCAAGATTTATCCTTTCTGCAAAAGAAGAGTGTCATTATATTTTACCAGCTGCTCCTGCAGCAGAAATCAGGCAGTGCATGTGGAATTGTTACACTTTCTGGAATATGGTAAGTATAGCTGCATTCTTGATTTCATTCTAAGAACTACACAGGCAAGCTTCTGTACACACTTCAGAGAAAACAAGGCAGAGAATTGCTTGCTTCTGAACCACAAAGCATGAATGCAGTGCTTATTTTCACTCTCATTTTGCATCTCAGGGGTAAAAAGAAGCTCTTCAATTCATTGCTGAATTGCGTAAGATGTTTGGTTACTTTGATTGGTTGAAAAGATGATATTCCAAAAGTATGTACCCATATATTCCAATTTTGTAGTTTCTGATGCTGAAAGGCTGTGTGTTGGCTTTGGGGATAAATGTGCTTTCTGCTTAGCTGTTCATCATTTATGCAGTCTCTCACTGTTAGAATTCCCTGAACCAACTAAGTGTTTATAACAGCTTATTTAAAACTGCTTTCAGAGTCCTCGGTGCAGCACACAAATATGTTATGGTTGTGACTACCCCAGTGCATTAGTTCTTGAGTGTTATTATGGTTTGAATGTTTTAAATACGTTTTTTTTTTCTTTAATCTTCTTCAGCTGTGTCAGTATTAATTTCCGGTTTATTTTCTTGGGGGTATTAGATGACCTACTGAGATAAGACTTAGTAAAGTTAATTCACATTCTAAATGTAATACATTTTAAAATAATTTTTAGTGTTTTCATATGGGGAAAAAATAGAAGCATAACAATTCTACATACTTTCAAAACACACGACTTTATATAAAAATATCAAAGTGCATCCTTAAGTTGAGACACAAAGTATCTTTCTAAGGGATTGAATTTCAGAATTGTCACATACCTATTTCACTTAGTAAGAGAGGATATAAAGATCACCTAGATATGTAAGGAGGACAAAATCAGCTGTGTAACAAGTGTAAAAAACTGTGGCAATAGTTCAAGGTCAAGTGTAGTATACTTTGTAAATCAATCATACCTCTGAAAAGTTACACTCCTGCTTTGTGTATTTTCTTCTCAGTGCTTATTGCATTGTATGGCTCTTGAATATTCAAGTAAATGAAGTTTGACATAATTGTGAAGAAAGTTATAGAAAGAAGGTGTCTTTTACCTGCTGTGGCATAGTTGTACACTTACCAAATAGGCTTTAATCAAAACCAAAACATGCACAACCCCATTTTATTATAGTTAAACCCCAAGCATCTCACAGGTGCTTATAAATAGGACACATTTTTCTACATCCACTTGTTTTCAGCTCTTGTCAAATGAACATGTCGGGATACAAGAGGATAGCTGTAGCTTGGTGTGATACAGGAACTGCAGTCAGTAAATAACTTAATTCTCTCCTATGGGTTATATTTTCTGACCAGACACATGGTTAGATTGATTATATTATTCCCTCCTCATCTGTTTGCTGTGTTGCTGACATTGCCTGGATTTGCTTTTGTTTTCCTATTTAAACATCGTGCTTAGACACACTGTCTTTTCTTGTTATTCAGTTGTATGCTACTTCATACAAGGAAGAGTCAAGTCTTACAGACAGTCATTGGGAAATCAGAGAAAGTCACAGAAAAACCTCTTTCTTTTTCAATGAGAATGTTGCACTGTTTCAGTGGAAATTCCTGAAGCATGTTCATTCTTCAGGACTTCAGGAATGAATTTTTACAGACTGAATTTTCTCAAAGTCTATGCTTTGACAGAAGATGCTGTAACTGAGCTGTATGGGCCTTTTCTGTCTGTAATATTTTATAGAATTTTTAAAGTGTCTTTGACACCTGTGCACCTCCTTCCATGATCACTGAAGTACATACTCAACTAGTAAGTAATAAGGATGTTAGGTAACCATCTGGCAAGAATATTCATGGGTTTGTGCTTTTGTAAAATAGATCAAGAGTATTGCAAAAAGCAATGTGGAAAGAGGAAGACCAGAATATTGAATCAGCCGGTTCAAAGCAGCTGAGTAGAAAGGATGTACATGACCCATAAGGCAGGTCACACCAAGTTCAGTCCAAAGGTCACTCTGCTAGTGGCCAGTAGCAGATGCATACAGAGAATACTTAAAAGATGGCAGATATAGAAGGATCTTTCCCTTAGTTCACTTGCTTCTGGCAAAACCAAGAGTAACTAAGTTTTACCTCACAAAAGGAATACTTGATGGTACCCGGGTAAGGTGTTTTTCCAGGGAAACTCTGGTTGATTCCTTCTCAACACCAGAGCTAATGGTGATGCTTCAGCACAGCAGTGGGTGCAGCATTTCTCCAGACTTCCAGCCTTCATTGCTCTTCATCTCAGGATGTTGGCCGGAATCAAATAAAAATAGCAATTAAATTGATTCAATCTTATTTGACCGATGCCAAAGATAAAATCATAGAATAGTTAGGGTTGGAAAGGACCTTAAGATCATCGAGTTCCAATCCCCCTGCCATGGGCAGGGACACCTCACACTAAACCATGTCACCCAAGGCTCTGTCCAACCTGGCCTTGAGCACTGCCAGGGATGGAGCATTCACAGCTTCCCTGGGCAATGTATTCCAGTGCCTCACCACACTTACAGTAAAGAACTTCCTCCTTATATCCAATCTAAACTTCCCCTGTTTAAGTTTTAACCCATTACCCCTTGTCCTGTCACTACAGTCCCTAATGAAGAGTCCCTCCCCAGCATCCCTGCAGGCCCCCTTCAGATACTGGAAGGCTGCTATGAGGTCTCCACGCAGCCTTCTCTTCTCCAGGCTGAACAGCCCCCAACTTTCTCAGCCTATCTTCATACGGGAGGTGCTCCGGTCCTCTGATCGTCCTCATGGCCCTCCTCTGGACTTGTTCCAACAGCTCCAAGATGACACAGGCTTTTTAGGCCAACACTGCAATAGACAAGGAAATGCTATGTGCAGCTCTTTTCCTCAGTCTTCAGAAACAAACAGAATTATGGATCATCTAGGAGACATTTGAAGGGTTTTATTCAGTGTGTACTGTTGGCCTTGAAGTGACTCTAATACAGAGAAAAGCTTTAAAGATTTTTTTTGATTTTTAAACTAAAATAGAATCCAGCAGCTCTTTGTGTGGATAATTACATGGAGCAGGTTTATCTGAACTGCATTTCAGAGAAACACTTTATTGTATGCAGGTTTTGGCACTTTCACCTTCTTAAAATGAAATGCTTGAATCAGAAATAGGATTATGTAAACCCAGAGATTGACAGCTCACATTTCTAATACACAAATTTTGTTTAATGTTTAAGATCACCAAAAAATACCAGCATTACTTGAAAAATTAGCCTTACTGACCCTTCTTTTCTAAGACAATAGAAGTAAATTTGGCCAGATTTTACTGCTCATTGTAATAAAATTTTGCTGATCCATGGAAAATAGAACTTAAAAGGAATAGAAAAAACACCAATGACACCATTAGGCAGCTGGGCATAAGAAATAAGACGCAACAAAATTGCACCTCTTTTAATAATACCCAAGTGATAATGCTCAGGGCATAACTTGGCTACATGGGAAAAGAAGAGACCTGTTGAAACACATGAAAGCAAGAGTCCCAAAATTGCACAAAAGCAATAAACAAAAGTTGTTTTTTTCTTAAAAGCACAAGTATTTAAGTAATATTAAGAAAATTTTAATAATACTGCTTTTTATATTGTGAAAATGTGAATGAATGCTACAAACAAAAATTGTAGCCATGGAGTTTCATAAATTAAAGAAAAAATTATTAGTTATTTTTATTTCATGTAAGGAAACATCAGCCCTAAACAAGTGTTGCTAACAACTCAGTCCAACTCTGGCCTGCTACAGTCAGGGCTTTTGCAGCTCCTTCTTTGCATCCTAATGGCAAAGAAATTGAGATTTAATGAAGATTACATCTATATGTATGAAAAAATCATGCAGTCTAGGGGGTAGATAGGTGCAATATAATTTCATTTTTCTTCTTGTGACATGTAGAAAATGCCCTATAAACCAACACAAAATACTCTGCTTGTTATTTTGGACATCTAAAT